>NC_134100.1:80039263-80674455 GCF_000715075.1 Nicotiana tabacum
TGGATAAGGCTCACAAGTTATCATAAAGTCTCCCCATTGCAATTGGCTTTTGGTCAGGAGCCAAATATTTCCCATCTTAGAATCTTTGAATGTGCGGTATATGTTCAAATTGCTCCACCACAACGCACAAAGATGGGTCCCCAAAGAAGGTTGGGGATATATGTTGGGTATAACTCTCCTTCTATTATAAAATATCTGGAGCCTATGACTGGAGATTTATTTACTGCAAGATTTTTTGATTGTCATTTTGATGAATCAATATACCCAACATCAGGGGAAGAAAATAAGAAGCTAAAAAAGGAGATTGATTGGAATGTATTATCACTATCTCATTTAGATCCTCGAACAAATCAATGTGAACAAGAGGGTCAAAAGATAATTCATTTGCAAAATATTGCAAATCAACTGCCAGATGTATTCACTGACCTACCAAGGGTGACTAAGTCATATATTCCAGCTGCTAATGCTCCAATTCGAGTTGATATCCCGGTAGGACGATCAATTAAAGCAAATGAGTCTAAACTACGCTTGAAACCTGGTAGACCAATCGGTTCTAAGGATAAAAATCCTCAAAAAAAAAGAAGAGCAAATGATCAAAGTGATCATAATACGGAGGTAGTGTCTCAAGAAGAGCACAGAGACATAACAAATGATAAAACCTCAAGGGAGGTTCAGGTACTTGAAAATGATGAGAATGGAGAGATCTCAATAAGTTATGTCTCAACGGGGAAAACATGGAACCGAAATAATATTGTTATCGATAATATTTTTGCTTATAATGTCGCTGTTGAAATAATGAAACAAGATGAGGATCTTGAACCAAAATATGTTTATGAATATAGACAGAGAAATGATTGACCAAAATGGAAAGATGCTATCCAGACAGAATTAACTTCACTTGCGAAACGTGAAGTTTTTGGGTCTGTAGTCCAAACACCAAATAGTGTTAAGCCTGTTGGCTATAAATGAGTTTTTGTATGTAAAAGGAATGATAAAAATGAGGTACAAAGATATAAGGTACGCCTTGTTGCACAAGGATTTTCACAAAGGCCTGGTATCGATTATGAAGAGACGTATTCTCCTGTTATGGATGCTATAACGTTTCGTTATCTCATTAGTTTTGCTGTCCATGAAAATCTTGACATGTATTTAATGGATGTGGTTACAACCTACCTTTACGGCTCACTTGATAATGAGATATACATGAAAATTTCTGAGGGATTTAAAATGCCTGACGCACATGATTCGAAGTCCCGGGAAATGTTTTCAATCAAATTGCAAAGATCTTTGTATGGTCTAAAGCAATCAAGAAGAATGTGGTATAACCGCCTTAATGAGTATTTATTAAAGGAAGGTTATATAAATGATATCATTGGTCCATGTATTTTTATAAAGAAAACAACATCGGAGTTTGTTGTACTTGCTGTATATGTTGATGACATAAACCTTATTGGAACTCCTACAGAACTCCAAAAGAAAATTGATTATTTAAAGAAGGAATTCGAGCTGAAAGATCTAGGAAAGACAAAATTATGTCTCAGTTTGTAAATTGAACATTTGGCAAACATGATTTTTGTTCATCAATCTGCCTACATGTAACGGCACGGCCGGTCATTTTGAGTATTATAACCTCGTTCCCCCATTTACTGCTCAATGTATGCTTTACAATTATTTTATGACTTACCGGGTTAGTTGGTTCGGGTTCGGAAGGATTTCGAAGTGAAATGAGACACTTAGTTTAATAATTGAAAACATAAACTAGAAAAGATAATCGGATATTGACTTATGTATAAACGACCTTGGATTTGAATTTTGATGATTCCAATAGCTCTGTATGGTGATTTTGGACTTAGGAGTGTGTCCGAAAAATTATTCGGAGGTCCGTAGTAGAATTAGGCTTGAAATGGCGAAAGTTGGATTTTTGGTAAGTTTGACCGGGGGGTGGGGGGGTTACTTTTTGATATCGGGGTTGGAATCCGATTCTGAAAATTGGAATACCTCTGTTATGTCATTTATGACTTGTGTGCAAAATTTGAGGTCAATCGGACTTGATTTGATAGTTTCCGGTGTCGCTTGTAGAAATTTGAAATTTCAAAGTACATTAGTCTTGAATTGGGGTATGATTCATGGTTTTAGCGTTGTTTGAGGTGATTTGAGGGTTCTACTAAGTTTGTATGATGTTTTGGGACTTGATGGTATGTTTGGTTAAAGTCCTGGGGGTCCAGGTTAATAGATCATTTTTAGACTTGGCATGTTGGCTGAAGACTGCTGGTATGTTTTTCTGGTTTCCTTCTTCGCATTCGCGAATAGGCCCTCGATTCGCGAAGGGGAATTTGAAGCAGGCAAGATTTTTCCTTCGTGTTCGCAAGGGGGTTTCGCGTTCGCGAAGAGGAGCTGGTGTTAAAGCTTCGCGTTCGCGAAGATAGGAACACTTTCACGAAGAAGAGAAGGCAGCTGGGGATTCCGTGCGTTTGGCCTTTGCGTTCGCATGGGGGGTGTCACATTCGTGAAGTGAGGGGACAACAAAGCTTCGCATTTGCGAGGCTTGTGTCGCGTTCGCGAAGGGTTAATTCTGGGTAGTCGAGTTTGTGCTTCGCAAACGCTAGGCTCCTTCTGCGTTCGCGATGAAGGCATATCTGGGCAGAATTAAAAGTCCCAAAATGGGGGTTTTGACTTCATAACACAATATTGAATTGGGAGCTCGGTAGAAGGCGATTTTTGAAGAGATTCTTGCCTGGGTGTTTGGGGTAAGTGATTCTTATTCAGTTTTGATTAATTTTCATGATTATGCCTTTGAATCCATCATTTAATGGGTGAATTAAGTTGAACAATTTGGAAAACCCTCTCGGTTTAATTTGAAGATTTGAGGGTCGAGTTGAGGTAGGATTTTGGTAAAATTAGTATGGTTAGACTCGTGGTTGAATCTGCTTTCGGATTTTTTTAACTTTTATCGGGTTCCGAGATGTGGGCCCCATGGACGATTTTTGAGCTAAATTTCGGATTTTATTGGAAAATTAGTATTTTCTTATGGAATTAATTCCAATAAATTTTATTGACTGAATCGAATTATTTGTGGCTAGATTCGAGGCATTTGGAGGCTAATTCACGAGGAAAAGACATTGCATAATAAAGAATTACACGGCTTGAGGTGAGTAACAGTTCTAAAATTGGTCCTGAGGGTATGAAACCCCGGATTTTTATTTCATGTGATCAGTTTTGAGGTGACGCACATACTAGGTGACGGGCGTGTGGGCGTGCACAGTAGAAATTGTGACTTGGTCAAATTCCATGGAACTGTGTAGTTGAATAATCTGTTGTTATTTGTACATTCTCCATGTAGTAGAGAAATTGAACCACAAATCATGTTTATATTATGTGTTGGTACTGTAGGGACCCACATAAATTGTGCCCATGTTGAATTATATGCTAAATTGTTGTTTTGTACTCAGTCACAGTTTACTTATTTATTTTATCTCAGTTTCTATTATTTATTATTGATGCATCATATTATTGTTGTTTGGGCTGATTTGCATGATCATTGAGAGCCCGAGAGACTAGAGATTTATGACTGAGTGAGGCCGAGAGCCTGATTGTGAGATATTATACTATAGCACGTGAGTTATCCGTGCGGATCCAGATATTATACTATAGCACGTGAGTTGTCCGTGCGGATCCAGATATTATACTATAGCATGTGAGTTGTCCATGTGGATCCAGATATTGATACTATAGCACGTGAGTTATCCGTGCAGCACATGAGTTGTCCGTGCAGATCCAGATATTGCTTGGGTTGTAGGAGACACTCCGAAGTCTGTACATACCCCCAGTGAGCGCAAGTACCTACTGAGTGTGAGTGATGAGTGCGGAGTGAATGAAATGGATGAATGACTGTGGTCCTGAGAGGATGCATATGATTTCATTATTATTGCACTTCAGCTGTCATATATCGCTATTGGGAAATTTCTAAGAGATAGTATCTTACGTTTTAGTTGAACTTGACATGAAATTACTGTTTTGGGCTTAAATGTTGAACTTGAAAGCATGCCTACATTATTATGTTAGAAATTACTGTAATTGGACTCAACTATGAAGCTCATCACTACTTTCAGTTCCTTATATATTATTGTTACTTGCTGAGTTGGTTGTACTCATACTACACCCTGCACCTCGTGTGCAGATCCAGGTACCTCCGGACACAGTTGTTGCTAGTTTTTTAGAGTTTTATCTATTGGAGATTATTGAGGTAGCTGTTTGGCATCCGCAGACCTTGACTTTCTTTCCTTTTAGTTTTTGTACTGTTCTATATTTTCAGACAGTGTTTTTCGCAGTCAGACTTTGTTATCATTTAGATGCTCATGTACTCAGTGACACGGGGCTTTGGGAGTGTTTATATTTGTACTTGTGAGATTTCTTTTGCTGAAATTAAATATTATGTTTTCAAATTTAAAAGATATGATATTTTATTGAGATTGTTGGCTTGCCTAGTATTGAGATAGGCGCCATCACGACAAGTGATATTTGGGGTCATGACAAGTTGGTATCAGAGCCTAGGTTACATAGGTCTCACGAGTCACGGGCAGGTTTAGTAGATTCTTACAGATCTGTAGGGAGACGTCTGTACTTATTTTCGAGAGGCTACCGAACCCTTAGGAAAATTTTATTTTCTTGTATTCTATCATGCGAACTTGTTGACTCCGGAAAACTAAAATTTTGTTATTCTATTCTTTCACACATGGTGAGAACATGTACTACCAGATCGGACGGTCAGCCACCAGTGCCACCAGTTAGGGCCGCGAGAGGTCGGGGCCGTGGTAGATGTCGGGACCGAGGTAGAGGTATAGCTCGTACCACAGTGGGACCGGCACCTATAGTACCACCAGTTGCTCCAGCTCAGGCACCAGCTGTGTCCATTGAGATTCCAGGCCTTCAGGAGACCTTGGCCTAGATATTGACAGTTTGCACTGGTCTTGCTCAGGTGGTTTCGGCTTAGGCCGCACCTGCCATTTCTCAGGCCGGGGGAGGTACTCATACCCCTGTTCCCCGTACTCCAGATCAGGTAGTACATGGACTTCAAATACTGGGGGCACTACTAGCCCAGCCAGTTGCAGCTGCTCAGGCCCCGGTAGTCCCTGTTCTGGCAGATGATGAGCAGAGAAGACTTGAGAGATTTGGGATGCTTCGACCTCCATAATTTAGCGGTGCTGAGTCAAAGGATGCTCAGGGTTTTCTGGATAAGTGCTAGCGGATGCTTCAGACAGCGGGTATTCTGGAGACCAATGGGGTCTCATTCATTACTTTTCAGTTTTCTGGGGCTGCTTTCAGATGGTGGGAGGCATATGAGAGGCGCAGGCCAGTCGGTGCAGTGCCACTTTTATGGTAGGAGTTCTCTATTCTCTTTTTGGAGATGTTCGTGCTGCAGTCTTATAGGGAGGAGTTGCATAGACAGTTTGAGCAGCTTCGACAGGATGGCATGTCTGTGACCTAGTACGAGATGAGATTTTCTGAGTTGGCTCGTCACGCAGTTTGGTTGGTTCCCCCTGATAGGAAGAGGATTAGGAGGTTCATTGATGGCCTCATGTATCAGCTACAATTTCTTATGACTAGAGAGAGGGTATCTGGTGCCACTTTTGACGAGGTGGTTGACATAACTCGACAGATAGAGGTGGTCCGTAGCTAGGAGCGTGGTGACAGGGAGGCTAAGAGGCCTCGAGGTTCGGGCGGTTTGGGTGGGATACCTTATGGGGGACAGTCCTACCACAACAGGGGTCGCCCTTATAGGCCCGCTCAGACGACCCGTCCAGCTCATCGTGGTGCATCAGCTAGCCACAGTTCTTACAATGCTCACTTAGGCCAGTCTTCATTCAGTGCACTACCAGCACAGAGTTCTCATCATGTCTCATCTACTCAGGCTTCTACAGGTAATTCCTTGGGTTATCAGGAGCAGCAGTTCCGTCAGAAGAGGGGTTGTTTTGAGTGTGGAGAATTTGGTCATTACAAGAGAGATTGTCCTAGGCTGTTGAGTGGGGCTCCACAATAGAGTTCTCAGCCGGCAGCACCAGCACCAGCAGTTACGCCACTCACTCAGCCATCTCGGGGTGGGGATCAGTCAGCTAGGGGTCGCCCAAGAGGGTGAGGCCGATCAGGTGATCTGGCCCGATTCTATGCTTTTCCTGCCAGGCCAGATGTTGTTGCTTCAGATGCAGTGATCATATCTATTGTCTCAGTGTGCCATAGGGAAGCTTCTATATTATTTAACCCTGGTTCTACTTATTTGTATGTATCATCATACTTTACTCATTATCTAGATATGCCTCGTGAGTCCTTAGTTTCACCTGTTTGTGTATCTACGTCGGTGGGCGATATATTATTGTGGATCATGTATATCGGTCTTGTGTGGTAAATATTGGGGGACAAGAGACTAGAGTTGATCTTTTACTGCTCAGTATGGTTGATTTTGATGTAATTCTAGGCATGGATTAGTTGTCTCCATGTCATTCTATTTTGGACTGTCACGCAAAAACCGTGACGTTAGCAATGATAGGTTTGCCGAAGGTCGAATGGAGAGGTTCTCTAGATCATGTTCCCAGCAGGGTAATTTCTTATTTGAAGGCCCAACGTATGGTTAGGAAGGGGTGTTTGTCATATTTGGATTTTGTGAGAGATGTAGATGCAGATACTCATACTATTGATTCAGTACCGGTAGTGAGAGACTTTTCGGATGTATTTTCTGCAGACTTGCTAGGCATGCCACCTGACAGGGATATTGATTTCGGTATTGACTTGTTGTAGGGCACTCAACACATTTCTATTCCTCCATATCATATGGCACCAGCTGAGTTAAAAGAATTGAAAGAGCATCTTCAGGAACTTCTTAATAAGGGGTTTATTAGGCCTAGTGTGTCACCTTTGGGTGCATCAGTGCTGTTTGTGAAAAAGAAAGATGGTACTATTCGAATGTGTATCAATTATAGGCAGTTGAATAAAGTTACAATCAAGAATAAGTATCCTTTGCCACGTATTGATGATTTATTTGACCAACTTCAGGGAGCGAGGGTATTCTCCAAAATTGATTTGAGATCGGGGTATCACCAGTTTAAAATTCGGGATTCAAATATTCTAAAGACGACATTTAGGACTCGTTATGGTCACTATGAATTTCTTGTGATGTCATTTGGGATAACCAATGCCTAAGCAGCATTTATGCACTTGATGAATAGCGTATTCCAACTATATCTTGATTCATTTGTCGTGGTATTTATTGATGATATCCTGGTGTACTCATGTATCCAGGAGGAGCATGCACAATACTTGGGTATTGTATTGCAGAGGCCGAGAGAAGAGAAACTATATGCCAAATTCTCTAAATGTGAATTCTAGCTTAGTTTGATGGCATTCTTGGGACACATAGTGTCCAGTGAAGGGATTAAGGTTGATCCGAAAAAAATAGAGGCAGTTCAGAGTTGGCCCAGGGCATCATCAGTTACTGAGATTCGGAGTTTTCTCGGCTTGGCTGGTTATTATCGTCGCTTTGTAGAGGGTTTCTCATCTATTACATCGCCTATGACTAAATTGACCCAGAAAGGTGCTCCGTTCAGGTGGTCGGATGAATGTGAAGAGAGCTTTCAGAAGCTCAAGACATCTTTGACTACAACTCCAGTATTGGTGTTGCCTACAGGTTCAGAGTCTTATACTGTTTATTCTGACGCATCGTGTATTGGTCTCGGTGCAGTGCTTATGCAAGACGGTAGGGTGATTGCCTATGCGTCCAGACAGTTAAAGGTACATGAGAAGAATTATCCGATCCACGACCTTGAGTTAGCAGCTATTGTTCATGCCTTGAAAATTTGGCGGCATTATTTGTAAGGGGTCCATTGTGAGGTTTATACCGATCACCGGAGTCTACAATATCAGTTTAAATAGAAAGATCTTAATTTGAGGCACCGAAGGTGGTTAGAGTTGCTTAAGGATTATTATATCACCATTCTTTATCATCCTGGAAAGGCTAATGTGGTGGCCGATACCTTGAGTCGTAAGTCGAAGAGTTTGGGCAGCTTAGCATACTTACCGATAGCAGAGAGGCCTTTAGCCTTGGATGTTCAGGCCTTGGCCAACCAGTTTATTAGATTGGATATTTCCGAGCCGAGTCAAGTTTTGGCTTGTGTGGTTTCTCGGTCTTCTTTATATGATCACATCATAGAGCGCCAGTATGATGATCCCCATTTGCTTGTCCTTAAGGACACGGTTCAGAGATGATGGTGTATTATGGATGCATGGAAGGCTATGTGTGCCTAATGTAGATGGTTTGCATGAGTTGATTCTCTAGGAATCTCACAGTTCGTGGTACTCTATTCATCCAGGTGCCGCGAAGATGTATCAGGATTTGAGGCAGCACTATTGGTGGAGGCGAATGAAGTTGTTTAAATTGTCAACAGGAAAAGTACGAGCATCAGAGACCGGGAGGATTGCTTCAGAGACTTAAAATTCCGGAGTGGAAATGGGAGCATACTACCATGGATTTCTTAATTGGGCTTCCACAGACATTGAGGAAGTTTGATGTTGTTTGGGTGATTGTGGATCGATTGACCAAGTCCTCGCATTTTATTCCAGTTGGTACTACTTATTCTTCGGAACAGTTGGCTGAAATATATATCCGCAAGATTGTTCGCCTACACGGTGTGCCAGTGTCCATCATTTCAGATCGAGGCACATATTTTATATCACAGTTTTAGAGAGCAGTGCAGCGCGAATTAGGTACACAGGTTCAACTAAGTATAACATTTCACCCTCAGACGGATGGACAGTCTGAGCGCACTATTCAGATATTGAAGGTTATGCTACGTGCTTGTGTCATTGATTTTGGAGGTTCTTGGGATAAATTTCTGCCACTCACGGAGTTTGCTTACAATAACAGCTACCAGTCGAGCATACAGATGGTTCCGTATGAGGATTTATATGGGAGATGGTGTCGGTCTCCGCTGGGTTGGTTTGAGCCTAGTGAGACTAGACTATTGGGTACTGATTTGGTTTAGGATGCTTTAGAGAAGGTTAAATTGATTCAGGAGCGGCTTCGCACGACGCAGTCTAGATAGAAGAGTTAAGCTGACCGGAAGGTCCGTGATGTTGCTTACATGGTTGGTGAAAAGGTTATGCTCAAGATTTCACCCATGAAGGGTGTGTTGAGGTTCGGGAAGAAGGGCAAGTTGAGCCCTCGATATATTGGGCCTTTTGAAATACTTAGGAAAATTGGAGAGATAGCTTATGAACTTTCTTTGCCACCTAGTCTATCAGGTGTTCATCCAGTATTCTATGTATCCATGCTTCGAAAGTATGTCGGGGATCCGTCTCATATTCTGGATTTTAGTACAGTGCAGATGGACAATAATTTGACGTATGATATGGAGCCGGTGGCCATTTTAGACCGGTAGGTTCGAAAGCTGAGGTCAAAGAACATAGCATCAGTGAAGGTATAGTGAAGAGGCCAACCAGTCAGAGAAGTTACTTGGGAGATTGAGCAGGAGATGCAGAGCAAATATCCACACCTATTTGAGGCTCCAGGTATGATTCTAAACCCGTTCGAGGACGAATGTTTGTTTAAGAGGGGGAGAATGTAACGACCCGGTCGGTCGTTTTGAGTATTATAACCCTGTTTCCCCATTTACTGATCAATTTATGCTTTACAGTTGTTTTATGACTTACTGGGATAGTTAGTTCGGGTCCGAAAGGATTTCGGAGTGAAATGAGACTCTTAGTCTCATAATTGAAAACTTAAGTTGGAAAAGTTAATTGGATATTAACTTATGTGTAAACAACTTCGGATTTAAATTTTGATGATTCCAATAGCTCTGTATGGTGATTTTGGACTTAGTAGCGTGTCCGAAAAATTATTTAGAGGTCCGTAGTGGAATTAGGCTTGAAATGGCGAAAGTCGAATTTTTGGGAAGTTTGACCGGGGGGTTTGACTTTTTGATATCGGGGTCGGAATCCGATTTTTAAAATTGAAATACCTCTGTTATGTCATTTATGACTTGTGTGCCAAATTTGAGGTCAATCGGACTTGATTTGTAGGTTTTGGTGTCGCTTGTAGAAATTTGAAATTTCAAAGTTCATTAGGCTTGAATTGGGGTATGATTCGTGGTTTTAGCGTTGTTTGAGGTGATTTTAGGGTTCGACTAAGTTAGTACGATGTTTTGGGACTTGATGGTATGTTTGGTTGAGGTCCTAGGGGGCTCGGGTGCATTTCAGGAGGTTAACAGATCATTTTGGACTTGGCATGTTGGCTGAAGACTGTTGGTGTGTTTTTCTAGTTTCCTTCTTCGCGTTCGCGAGCGCGAAGGGGAATTTGAGGCAAGCAAGAATTTCCCTTCGCGTTCGCGAGGGGTTCTCGTGTTCGCGAAGAGGAGATGGTGTTAAAGCTTCGCATTCACGAAGATGGGATCGTGTTCACGAAGAAGAGAAGGTAGCTAGGGATCCCGTGCGTTTGGCCTTCACGTTCGCGTGGGGGG
Source organism: Nicotiana tabacum (assembly GCF_000715075.1). Classification (NCBI taxonomy): domain Eukaryota; kingdom Viridiplantae; phylum Streptophyta; class Magnoliopsida; order Solanales; family Solanaceae; genus Nicotiana; species Nicotiana tabacum. The sequence goes on from NC_134100.1 coordinate 80,049,766, forward strand.
TGTCGCGTTCGTGAAGTGAGGGGACAGCAAAGCTTCGCGTTCGCGAGGCTTGTGTCGTGTTGGCGAAGGGTTAATTCTGGGTAGTCGAGTTTGTTGCTTCGCGAACACGAGGCTCCTTCTGCGTTCGCGATGAAGGCATATCGGGGCAGAATTAAAAGTCCCAAAACGAGGATTTTGAGTTCATAACACAAAATTGAATTGGGAGCTCGGTAGAAGGCAATTTCTGGAGAGATTCTTGCGTGGGTGTTTGGGGTAAGTGATTCTTATCCAGTTTTGATTAGTTTCCATGATTATTCCTTTTGAATCTATCATTTAATGGTGAATTAAGTTAAAAATTTTGGAAAACCCTCTCGGTTTAATTTGAAGATTTGAGGGTCGAGTTGAGGTCGGATTTTGGAAAAATTGGTATGGTTAGACTCATGGTTTAATGGGATTTTTGTAACTTTTGTCGGGTTCCGAGATGTGGGCCCCATAGGCAATGTTTGAGCAAAATTTCAAATTTTGTTGAAAAATTAGTATTTTCTTATAGAATTAATTCCAATAAATTTTATTGACTGAATCGAATTATTTGTGGCTAGATTTGAGGCGTTTGGAGGCCAATTCACATGGAAAAGACAGTGCAGAACAAAAAATTACACGGATTGAGGTAAGTAGCAGTTCTAAATTTGGTCTTGAGGGTGTGAAACCCCGGATTTTTGTATTATGTGATCGGTTTTGAGATGACGCACATGTTAGGTGACGAGCGTGTGGGCGTGCACTGTAGAAATTGTGACTTGGTCAAATTCCATGGAACTATGTAGTCGAATAATCTGTTGTTATCTAAACATTCTCCATGGAGTAGAGAAATTGAACCGCAAATCATGTTTAGATTATGTGTTGGCACTGTAGGGAACCACATAGGTCGTGCACATGTTGAATTATCTGTTAAATTGTTGTTTTGTACTCAGTCACAGTTTACTTGTTTATTTTATCTGAGTCTCTATTATTTATTATTGATGCATCATATTATTGTTGTTTGGGCTGATTTGCATGATCATTGAGAGCCTGAGAGACTGGAGAGATTTATGACTGAGTGAGGCCGAGAGCCTGATTGTGAGATATTATACTATAGCACGTGAGTTGTACGTGCAGCACCTGAGTTGTCCATGCGGATCCAGATATTATACCATTGCACGTAAGTTGTCAGTGCAACATATGAGTTGTCCGTGCGGATCCAGATATTATACTATAGCACGTTAGTTGTCCGTGCAACTCGTGAGTTGTCCGTGCAGATCCAGTTATTGATACTATAGCACGTGAGTTGTCCATGGGGATTATATCGCTTAGGCTGTAGGAGCCCCTCCGGAGTCTGTTCACAGCTCCAGCGAGCGCAGGTACCTACTGAGTGCGAGTGATGCGTGTTGACTGAATAAAATGGCTGAGTGACTATGGTCGTGAGAGGATGCATATGATTTCATTATTGTTGTACTTCAGATGTCATATATCACTGTTGGGAAATTTCTGAGAGATAGTATCTTACGTTTTAGTTGAACTTGACATGAAATTACTGTTTTGGGCTTAAATGTTGAACTTGAAAGCATGCCTACATTATTATGTTAGAAATTACTGTAATTGGACTCAACTATGAAGCTCGTCACTACTTTCAGTTCCTTATTTATTATTGTTACTTGCTGAGTTGGTTGTACTCATACTACACCCCGCACCTCGTGTGCAGATCCAGGTACCTCCGGACACATTTGTTGCTAGTTTTTTAGAGTGTTATCTGTTGGAGATTATTGAGGTAGCTGTTTGGTATCCGCAGACCTTGACTTTCTTTCCTTTTAGTTTTTGTACTGTTCTATATTTTCAGACAGTGTTTTTAGTAGTCAGACTTTGTTATCATTTAGATGCTCATGTACTCAGTGACACCGGATTTTGGAAGTGTTTATATTTGTACTTGTGAGATTTCTTCCGCTGAAATTAAATATTATGTTTTTAAATTTAAAAGATATGATATTTTATTGAGAGTTTTGGCTTGCCTAGTATTGCGATAGGTGCCATCACGACAGGTGAGATTTTGGGTCGTGACACTACATAGAAAAGGTATTGAACTAGTTTTACATGGATGGAGCACATCCATTAAGTACTCTGATGGTTGTTCAATCACTTGATGTGAATAAGGACCCGTTCCGACCTCAAGAAAAGAATGAAGAGCTTCTTGGTCCCTGAAGTACCATATCTTAGTGCAATTGGTGTACTAATGTATCATGCTAACACTACAAGGCCTGACATAACTTTTTTAGTTAATGTCTTAGCAAAATATATCTCTGCTCCTACAAGGAGACATTGGAATGGAATCAAACACATATTGCGGCATCTAAAAGGTACTACCGATATGGGATTATTTTATGACAATGATTGCAGTCCCGATCTTGTTCGTTATGCCGATGCTGGGTATTTATCTGACTCACACAAGGCTCGATCTCAAATAGGCTATGTGTTTGCATATGGAGGCACTTCCATATCTTGGCGATCAACTAAGCAATCAATCGTGGCTACTTCATCTAATCATGCTGATATAATTGCTATTCATGAAGCGAGTCGAGAATGTATATGGTTGAGGTCTATAATACATCTTATTCGAGACAAATGTGGTTTGAAGTGTGACAAACTACCCATTATTTTGTATGAAGACAATGCAGCATGCATAGCCTAATTGAAAGGAGGATTCATAAAAGGGGACAGGACAAAGCACATTTCACCAAAGTTATTTTTCACACATGATCTTCAAAAGAATGGTGATATCAATGTGCAACAGATCCGCTCAAGTGATAATATGGCTGATATGTTCACCAAATCTCTACCAATGTCGACATGGGTGGTTGCGGCTTGCAACAACAGGAAGTGTTTATATGTGCTTTCTATTGTAGAAGTTTATGTCAAAACCATAAACTGAAAACTCTCTCAAGTAAAAATTACTTATAAATAGCTGAATATTGCATTCTCTAATTATTAAAATAGTTGGATACTAATGCACATACACTGTCACGACCCAAAACCTAACCCGTCGTGATGACATCTATCGTGGTACTAGGCAAGCCGACACATGTCCAAAACACATCGATATTTCATTTAAAAGATAATTCAAAGCTTTACTTTACTAGAATCTTCATTAAAGAGTTCAAACCAAAATAAAAATAAAATACGGAAAAGATAGCCCGACATCGGGGTGTCACTAAGTCATGAGAAACTACTACAAATTGTCTGATAACATCAAGACTAGCATAGTCCGGGAAAAACCAATACAACTAAGGGGAAGATAAGGAAGGAGAAAAACATGGCTGTGATCGCCATGCAGCTACCTTGTTATCTCTGATGATCCGCTACTGAATATATCAACAACTGCTACCGTGGCCAGAAATGCCTGGATCTAAACATAAGGTGCAGGGAGTAAAGTGAGTACACCAACTCAGTAAGTAACAACAGTAAATAAAGGCTGAGAAGTAGTGATGAACTAGATGCAAGTATAGTTCATATCACAAAACTCCGTAAAGTACATCATGCTTTAAAAACCAGTGTTTAAGTCAAATCGGCCTGTTTAAATCTAGTTCAGGTAAAAACCAATAAAAATATCCTTCAATAGTTCTCAAACAAGGACTCAACCTCACAATCACTTATGCCTCCCAATCGCTCATGCCTCCCAATGACTCAGCAGTCGGCACACGCACTCAGTAGGTACATGCGCTCACTAGGGGTGTGTACAGACTCTGGAGGAGCTCCTACAACCCAAGCACTATAATCTGCACGGACATTTCACGTGCTGCACGGATAACTCACGTGCTATAACATCATATCAGAATCCGCACGGAAAACTCACATGCTAAGGTACAATACCTCACTCAGTCATAACCCTCTCCAATCTCTCGGGCTCTCAGAAATCAAAGAAATTAGCCCAAACAACATTAACATGATGCAACAAATAGAATAGTAGAGACTGAGCTATGATGTAAGAATTCATGAACATGACTGAGTACGAGATATCAACAAAAGCAGTGAGAGGATAGCAAGAAACGACCTATAAGGGTCCAAACAATACTGGCATAAGGCCTAGACATTGTATCTAGCATAATTTACAGCAAATCTTTCTAAAGCACATAAAGAGCATATAGTTATAAAATGTTGTTCAACTTTACAGTTGCTACGGGGCGGACCAAGTAACAAATCCCCAATAGTGCACGCCCACACGCCCGTCACCTAGCATGTGCGTCACCTTCAAATAGTCACATGATACAAAAATCTGGGGTTTCATACCCTCAGGACTAGATTTACACCCGTTACTTACCTCAATCCGAGCAAATCTCTACTCTGCAATGCCCTTGCCTCTCGAATCAGCCTCCAAACATCCCGAATCTAGCCACAAGCAATACAATAAGATCAATATAGGCTAAATGGATCAATTCCCCAAGAAAAATACCAAATTATAGCCAAAATCCGAAATCGGCTCAAACCCGGCCCCCAGGACAACGTCTCGAAATCCGACAAAAGTCACAAAACCTGAAAGCCCATTCACTCACGAGTCTAGCCATACCAAATTTACTCAAATCCGACAATAAAATCCCCTTTAAAACCTCAAAATTCCATCTGAAGAACTCCTCCACTTTTCCCCCAATTTTTCACTCCAAATCACAATTTAGATGATACAAATCAAGATATAATCATGGAATTTAACCAAAACCAAGTGAGAAACACTTACCACAATCAACTCTGCGAAAATCACTTCAAGAATTGCCAAAACTCGTGATCTCTAGCTCAAAATATGAAAAATGAGCTCAAACCCTCGATTTGAATTTAACACTGTCTGCCCAGATTTTACCCTTCGCGAACGCGATTGTCATCTCGCGTTTGCGTAGACCAACTTGACTGCCTCACCATTTTACTCTTCACGAATGCGACACATGCCTCACGAACGTGATGCTTTACTAGCTCAGACCTTTGCAAACGCGTAGAACAAGGACCTGGGGTCCCCAACTGCCTCACTCCTCTTCGCGAACGCGACCCTTCTCCTGCGTTCGCGATGCACATGCAGACCACACCTTCGCGTTCGTGTCTTCCCCTTCGCGAATGCATAGAACAAAAAATTCACCACTCAGAAAACACTCTTCACGAATGCGAGAGCCCACTCGCGATCGCGAAAGAGGAAACCAGAAGAATGCAGCAACAAATATCAGCATTCTCACCAAGGCCAAGAATGATCCGTTAACCACCCGAAACTCACCCGAGGCCCTCGGGACTTCAACCAAACATACCAACGCATCCCATAACCTCATACGAACTTAGTCAAACCTTCAAATCATCTTCAACAATACCAAAAACACGAATTACACGCGGATTCAAGCCAAATAAACTTAGAAATTTCTGAATTCCACAAATGACGCCGAAACCTACCAATCCTCGTCCGAATGACCTCAAATTTTGTACACAAGTTTGAAATGACACCACGAACCTTCCGGAAATCCAATCTAACCCCGTTATCAAAATTTCCACTACCGACCAAAGTCGCCAAAATTCTAACTTTTGCCAATTCAAGCCTAATTCCACTACGGACCTCCAAATCACATTCAGGATGCGCTTCTAAGTCTGAAATCACCTAACGGATCTAACGGAACCATCAATAGTCAAATCTGAGGTCGTTTACACATAAGTCAACATCTGATTAACTTTTCCAACTTAAGCTTCTAATAAAGAGACTAAGTGTCCCAATTCACTCTGAAACTACTCAGGACCCGAACCAACTAACCTGATATATCATAATATAGCTGAAGAACACAAAAAGAAGCAGAAATGGGGGAAACGAGGCTATAACTCTCAAAATAACCGGCCGGGTTGTTACATCCTCCCCCTCTTAAACAACCGTTCGTCCTCGAACCGGTCTAGAAACATACCTGAAGTCTCAAATAGGTGTGGATATCTGCTCTGCATCTCCCGCTCGGTCTCGCAACTAGCCTCCTTCACAGGCTGACCTCTCCACTGCACTTTCACGGAAGCTATATTCTTTGACCTCAACTTCTGAATCTACCGATCCAAAATGGCCACCGGCTCCACATTTTAAGTCATATCACCCTCCAATTGAACCGTGCCGAGGGACGGATTCATATTTCCGGAGTATGGAAACATGAAACACTAGATGCACACTTGACAAGCTGGGTGGCAAGGCAAGCTTATAAGCTACCTCCCCTGTCCTCTGAAGCACCTCAAAAGGTCCAATAAATCGGGGGATCAACTTGCCCCTCTTCCCAAACCTCATAACACCCTTCATGGGTAATACCTTCAGAAAAACCTTCTCCCCAACCATAAAAGACGCATCACAGACCTTCTTGTCCGCATAGCTCTTCTGCCTAGACTGCGTCATGCGAAGCCGCTCCTGAATCAATTTCACCTTATCTAATGCATCCTGGACCAAGTCTGTACCCAAGAGCCTAGCCTCACCTGGCTCAAACCATCCTACTGGAGATCTACACCTCCTCTCATATAAAGCCTCATACGGAGCCATCTGAATGCTCGACTGATAACTGTTGTTATATGCAAACTCCACGAGCGGCAAAAACTGATCCCATGAACCCCCAAAGTCAATGACACAAGCGCGTAACATGTCCTCCAATATCTGAATGGTGCGCTAGGACTGGCTGTCCGTCTGAGGGTGAAAAGTTGTGCTCAACTCAACCTGAGTACCCAACTCTCGCTGCACGGCCCTCCAAAACTATGATGTAAACTGAGTGCCCCTATCTGAAATGATGGAAATTGGGACACCATGCAGGCGAACTTCCTCGAAGTCCGTGGGAGCCCAACTACGAAGTACATGGTGATCCGCTCTCACTTCCACTCTGGGATCTCTAACCTCTGAAGCAATCCACCTGGTTTCTGACATTCATACTTATCCTACTGACAGTTGAGACACCGAGCCAAAAACCCAACTATATCCTTCTTCATCCACGTCCACCAATAGTGCTGTCTCAAATCCTGGTACATCTTCGAGGCACTCGGATGGATGGAGTACCACGAGCTGTGGGCCTCCTCAAGAATCAACTCCTGAAGCTCATCCATGTTGGGCACACATATCTGACCCTGCATCCTCAACACACCATCATCACCAATATTCACATCTCTAGCATCACCTCCTTGAACCTTGTCATAAAGAATGAGTAAGGTCATAAAACTGATGCTCCCTAACACGGTCATAAAGAGAAGACCTGGAGACCACACAAGCCAATACCCGACTCGGCTCCGAAATATCCAATATGACACGCTGGCCCGCTAGGGCTTGAACATCCAATGCCAAGGGTCTCTCTGCTATTGGAAGATACGCTAAACTCCACAAACTCTCCGCCCGGTGACTCAAGGCATCGGCCACCACATTGGCCTTCCCCGGATGGTACAAAATAGTGATATCATAGTTCTTGAGAAGCTTTAACCATCTCCGTTGATGCAAATTAAGATCCTTCTGCTTTAACAAATACTGCAGACTCCGATGATCAGTATAGATCTCACAATGAACCCCATACAAATAATGATGCCAAATCTTCAAGGCGTGAACAATGGATGCTAACTCAAGATCGTGGATAGGATAGTTCTTCTCATAGGTCTTCAACTGGCACTAGGCATAGGCAATCACCCTACCCTCCTACATCAGAACATATCCAATACCTACCCTCGAGGCATTACAATACGCGGTGTAAGAACCAACACTGGAGCTGTGGTCAAAGCAGTCTTGAGCTTCTGAAAGCTCTCCTCACACTCATCCGACCACCTAAATAGAGCACCCTTTTGGGTCAATTTGTCAAGGGCGAAGCAATAGATGAAAATCACTCCACAAAGCGACGATAATAGCCCGCCAAACCAAGGAAGGTCCTTAATCTCCGTGGCTGAGGACGATCTAGGCCATCTCTGCACCACCTCTATTTTCTTCGGATCCACCTGAATACCCTCAGTGGAAACCACATGCCCCAAGAATGCTACTGAACCGAGCCAGAACTCATACTTGGATAACTTTGCATAAAGTTTCTCCTCCCTCAATCTCTGTAATACAATCCTCAGATGCTGAGCATGCTCCTCCTGGCTACGAGAGTACACAGGATGTCATCAATGAATACAATAATGAATGAGTTCAAATAGGTCTGGAATACAATGTACATCAAATGCATGAACGCTGCTGGGGCATTGGTCAGCCCAAAAGACATCACCTAGAACTCATAATGTCCATATCGGGTCCTGAAAGTTGTCTTAACAATATCCGAATCCCGAATCTTTAGCTGGTGATAACCGGACCTCAAATCAATCTTGGAGAACACCCTTGCCCCCTGAAGATGATCAAATAAATCAAAAATACGAGGCAAAGGATGCTTGTTCTTGACTGTGACCTTGTTCAACTGCATGTAGTCAATGTACATCCTCATAGAACCATCTTTCTTCTTTACAAATAGAACCGGTGCATCCTAAGGTAACACGCTAGGCCAAATAAACCCCTTATCAAGGAGTTCCTAAAGTTGTCCCTTCAACTCCTTCAACTCCGCCGGTGCCATACGATACGGTGGAATAGAAATGGGCTGAGTGCCCGGCACCAAATCAATACCGAATTCAATATCCCTGTCAGGCGGCATGCCCAGCAGGTCTGCATGAAACACATTTGGAAAATCACGCACCACAGGAATAGAATCAATATCAGGGACCTCTGCACTAACATCCCTCACAAAAGCCAAATAAGATAAGCAACGCTTCTCAACCATCCGCTGAGCCTTCAAGTATGAAATCAATCTACTGGGAACATAGTCTATAGAACCACTCCACTCAACCCTCGGCAACCCCAGCATCACTAACGTCACAGTCTTAGCGTGATAATCTAGAACGACATGGCATGGAGACAACCAATCCATACCCAATATCAAATCAAAATCGACCATACTGAGCAGCAAAAGGAACAGTCGGGTCTCCAGTTTCCCAATAGACACCACACATGATCGATACACACGGTTTATAACAATAGTAACGCCTACCAGAGTAGATATATGAACAGATAAAACTAAAGACTCACAGGGCATATCCAGAAAATGAGCGAAATACGAGGAAACATATGAATAAGTGGAACCAGAGTCAAATAATACAGAGGATTCTCTGTGACAAACTGAGACAATACCTGTAATCACAGCATATGAAGCAATAGCATTTGGCTACTGCATAGAAATGGGCCTGATCACCGCTTGATCGACCTACCCCTCTAGGGCGACCCCTGGCTGACTGACCTCCATCCTGAGCTGACTGGGCGGGTGGTGAAGTAACTGGTGCTGAAGTCGAAGGATGACTCCTCTGTTGAGATAGACCTCCATAACAATGAGGACACTACTTCCTCATATGCCCAAACTCCCCACACTCAAAACAACTCCCTGGTGCTGGCGGCGGAGACTGAAGGGAGCCCCTAGCACCGGGATAACTGGTAGAAGAACCTGGTATGGAGGAGCCCTGAACTGACGGAGAACGGGACGAACTCTAGGCTGGTAGGGCATTGAGTGAAGAGTGGCTCATATGTGAACTGTGAGAACTATGGCCCGATGATGCACCACGGTGAACTAGGCGGGTGGGCTGAGCATGTCTGAATGGACGGCCTCTGCCATGCTAGAACTGACCCCCATAAGGAGCACCACTAAATCCTCCCTATCCTCGAGGCCTCTTAGCCTCCCTCTCAACCCTCTCCTAACCGTGAACCATCTCAATCTGCCGAGCAATGTCGACAACCTCATCAAAAGTAGCACTAGACACTCTCTCTCTGGACATAAGCAATCCCAATTGATAAGTGAGGCCATCTATAAACCTCTTGATCCTCTCCCTGTCATTGGGAACCAACCAGATAGCATGATGGGCCAACTCCGAGAATCGCATCTCATACTACGTCACAAACATATCACCCTGGCGAAGCTGCTCAAACTGCCTGCGCAGCTCCTCTCTGCGGGACTGAGGCACAGAGAACTGCTGCCAAGTAAGGGGTGCTTCGCCAATAGGCCTACACCTCTCGTAAGTCTCCCACCATCTGAGTGCAGCCCCAAAAAACTTTAAAATAGTGAATGAGACCCCACAAGTCTCCAGAATACCAGCTGTACGGAGTATCCTCTAACACTTGTCCAAGAAGTCCTGGGCATTATTTCTCTCTATGCCACTGAAGGGTGGAGGCTGGAGTCTCCCAAACCTCTCCAACCTACACTGATCATCCTCAGGCATAGCAGGAGCCACATAGTCTTTAGCAGCTGCAACCGGCTGGGCTGGTGGTGCCCACGGTGTCTGGAGTCCCTGAACAACCTGCTCGGGTGTGCGAGCGGTGGGAGTCTGAGTGCCTTCCCATCTTGAGAAGTGGATGCGACCGTCGAGATAGAGACTGCCTAATCAAGGCCGATACACATTGTCAGAATCTGAGCTAGGGCCTCCTGAAGGCCAGGAATCACAATAGGCACAGGCGGTGCCTGAGCTGGTGCATCAACAACTAAAATCTAATCCTGATATGGGGTAACTGGTGGATCTGCAGGTACTGCCCCAGCTGCTATGCAGGCTGCACCTCTGCCCCTACCACGACCTCGGCTTCTCGCGGCCCTAACTGGTGGTACTGATAGCTGTCAATCCTAATCGGTAGTACGAGTCCTCACCATCTATGAGAGAATGAAACAACAGAAGTTTAGTTACCAGAATAGACAGATTTGCACGACAAGAATCTAAGAATGTGAAATTTCCTAAAGGTTCTGCAGCCTCTCGAAGATAAGTATAGACGTCTCCGTACCGATCCGCAAGACTCTACTAAACCCGCTCATGACTCATGAGACCTACATAACCTAGGCTCTGATACCAACTTGTCACTCACAAAACCTAACCCGTCGTGATGGTGCCTGTCATGGTACTAGGCAAGCCGATACATTTCCAAAATACATCGATATTTCATTTAAAAGATAAGTCAAAGCTTTACTTTACTAGAATCTTCATTAAAGAGTTCAAACCAAAATAAAAATAAAATACGGAAAAGATAGCCTGACATCGGGGTGTCACTAAGTCATGAGCAACTACTACAAACTGTCTGACAATATCAAGACTAGCATAGTCCGGGAAAAACCAATACAACTAAGGGGAAGATAAAGAAAGAGAAAAACAGGGTTGCGACCGCCAGGCAGCTACCTTGCTATCTCCGATGATCCGCTACTGAATATATCAACAACCGCTACCGTGGCCAGAAATGCCTGGATCTGCACACAAGGTGCAAGGAGTAATGTGAGTACACTAACTCAGTAAGTAACAACAGTAAATAAAGACTGAGAAGTAGTGACGAGCTAGATGCAAGTATAGTTCATATCACAAAAAATTCTGAAAAGTACAACATGCTTTAAAAACCAGTGTTTAAGTCAAATCAGCTTGTTTAAATCCGGTTCAGGTAAAAACCAATAAAAATATCTTTCAACAGTTTTCAAAAAAGGACTCAAAGCAGCTATGAGCATACCAGATGAAATCAAATACCGCCCCTCGGGCAAAAAACATCACTTAGTCCTCCCAATCGCTCCAACCTCACAATCACTTATGCCTCCCAATCACTCAGCACTCGGTACTCGCACTCAGTAGGTACCTGCGCTCATTGGGGATGTGTACAGACTCCGGAGGGGCTCCTACAGCCCAAGCACTATAATCTGCACAGACAACTCATGTGTTGTACGGATAACTCACGTGCTATAATATCATATCAGAATCCGCACGGATAACTCACGTGCTAAGATACAATACCTCACATATAGGCCCTCGGCCTCACTCAGTCATAACCCTTCCAGTCTCTCGGTCTCTCAGAAATCAAAGAAATCAGCCCAAACAACATTAACATGATGCAACAAATAGAATAACAGAGACTGAGCTATGATGTAAGAATGCATGAACATGACTGAGTACGGGATATCAACTAAAGCTGTGAGAGGACAGCAAGAAACGACCTCTAAGGGTCCAAACAATACTGGAATAAGGCCTAGACATGGTATCTAGCATGATTTACAGTGAATTTTTCTAAAGCACATAAAGAGCAATTAGCTACAACAGGTTGTTCAACTTTACAGTTGCTACGGGGCGGACCAAGTCACAAATCCCCAATGGTGAATGCCCACACGCCCGTCACTAGCATGTGCGTCACCTCCAAATAGTCACATGACACAAAAATCCGGGGTTTTATACCCTCAGGACTAGGTTTACTACCGTTACTTACCTCAATCCGAGCAAATCTCTACTCCACAATGCCCTTGCCTCTCGAATCGGCCTCCAAACGTCCAGAATCTAGCCACAAGAAATACAATACAATCAATATAGGCTAAAGGGATCAATTCCACAAGAGAAATACCAAATTATAGCCAAATTCCGAAATCGGCTCAAACCCGGCCCCCGGGCCCACGTCTCGAAATCCAAAAAAAGTCACAAAACCTGAAAGCCCATTCACTCACGAGTCTATTCATACCAAATTTACTCAAATCCGACAATAAAATCCCCTTCAAAATCTCAAAATTCCATCTCAAGAACTCTTTTACTTTTCCCCCAATTTTCACCCCAAATCACAATTTAAATGATAAAAATCAAGATATAATCATGAAATTTAACCAAAACCAAGTGAGAAACACTTACCCCAATCAACTCCGCGAACATCCCTTCAAGAATCACCCAAATCCGTGATCTCTAGCTCAAAATATTAAAAATGAGCTCAAACCCTCGATTTGAATTTAAACTGCCTGCCCAGATTTTACCCTTCGCGAATGCGACCGTCATCTCGCGTTCGCGTAGACCAACTTGACTGCCTCATAATTTTACTCTTCGCGAACATGACACATGCCTCGCGAACGCGATGCTTTACTAGCTCAGACCTTCACGAACGCAACCACCACCTCGCGAACGCATAGAACAGGGACCTGGGGTCCCCAATTGCTTCACTCCTCTTCGCGAACGCGACCCTTCTCCCGCGTTCGTGATGCACAAGCATACCAAACCTTTGCGTTTGCATCCTCCCCTTCACGAATGCATAGAACAAAAAATTCAGCACTCAGAAAACACTTTTCGCGAATGCGAGAGCCCACTCGCGATCACAAAAGAGGAAACCAGAAGAATGCAGCAACAGATATCAACAATCTCACCAAGGCCAAGAAAGATCCGTTAATCACCCGAAATTCACCCGAAGCCCTCGGGACCTCAACCAAACATACCAACGCGTCCCATAACCTCATACGAACTTAGTCGAACCTTCAAATCACCTTCAACAACACCAAAAACATGAATTACACACGGATTCAAACCAAATGAACTTAGAAATTTCTGAATTCCACAAATGACGTCGACACCTACCAAACCAAGTCCTAATGACCTCAAATTATTCACACAAGTCTAAAATGATACCACGAATCTACTCCAACTTCCGGAAATCCAATCTGACCCCGATATCAAAATTTCTACTGCCGGCCAAAATCGTCAAAATTCTAACTTTCGCCAATTCAAGCCTAATTCCACTACGGACCTCCAAATCACATTCTGGACGCGCTCCTAAGTCCGAAATCATCTAAAGGATCTAATAGAACCATCAAAATTCAAATCCGAGGTCATTTATAAATAAGTCAACATCCGATTGACTTTTCCAACTTAAGCTTCTAATAAAGAGACTAAGTGTCCCAATTCACTCTGAAACTATTCCGGACCCGAACCACCTAACCCGATATATCATAATATAGCTGAAGAACACAAAAAGAAGCAGAAATGAGGGAAACTGGGCTATAACTCTCGTAACGACCGGTCGGATCATTACATACACGGTATTTTAGTATCGACTTTAGATCAAGGATGAGTTCCAATGCATTGGCCTATTATACTATTAATTGAGGATAAGATGATGGATTTAAGTTCAAATTCACCATGAGGGTAAGACATCAGGATCGAGTCCTGATGCTCCATGATGATAAAAGTTGGGGTTTGAGTCCCAATTTATTATGGCCTAACATGCCTTTATATTGGTAAGGCATTGGGTTTGAGTCCCAATGTACCATATTGATGATATAATAATGACTAAAGAAAAATAATATATTTTCATGAATAATGATTTAAGAAAAATAATGTATTTTCACGAAAAAGCATGATGCTTGTCCCACTTGATTTGCTCGAAATGAATGTGGTAGCGGTGCATAATAAGTCTAAATGAAGATAAGTGGAGACCAATGAATATGGGCGTGCAGAACAACAAAATAATAATAGTCATCATTATAATAATTGTAAAAAGGCGAACAATAAGAGTTCTTATAATATTCCTGCAAAATGGGAATGTGATATTTGTCATCAATGTGGTATAAAAATAATAAAGTACACCTATATGATTATAGCCCACTTAAAAATGTGACTTGTGATAAGCATTGTAAATGCAAACTCATTCTTGAAAGTGAATGTAAAAATATATATATGTGATAAGGATTATGCATAATAATGTACTTATGCATGGTTGGATAAATATTATAACTCTCCTCTAATGGAGGTTTGAGACAAAGAAAGATAATGAATATTACTGTGTAGTTACATGAATATATTATTGGTCGCGTACATGTGGTATGCCGAAAATATTTTGCTACGTCTTATAAAAGGTTATTAAAGATTAAATTGAAGCAAGAAATGATTATGCTTATGATGATTTTGACCATGACAATTATTATGATATGATTTTATTCGTGAATGAGATATTCAACATATGGATGGTGTGACAAAAGATCTTATAGTACAAAATCAATTAAGAGATCCGGAAGAGCTAATTTGTCATGATCCGGATGGGTAAAAATGTTGATGATATTAATATTGTAGTAAGTCTAAAAAACCTTTTTGAGTTTCAAATGTACAAGACAAAGTGGTTGGCATATCGAGACTATATCGAAAGGAAGATTGAACATCTCCAAATTACTATAATCATGCCGGGTAAATATAAAAGGTTACCCGACTTTTCTTCTATTTGTACTACACAAGTATAAGCATGATTATGGAATCACATGCCACAAGTAAACTAGAGATTTATTGAAACAAATATTAGTTGGCATGACCGGTTGGCCATCCCGGTTCAATTATGATGGGGAAATTAATTGGGAATTCACGTATATTGAAGAAATAAAAGATTCTTAAAGAATTCTCGTGTGCTGCTTATTCTCATGATATACCAGTTAAGGTTGGGATTGAATACCTTAATTTCTGGAACAAATAAAAGGTGATAAATATATGGGGCCAGTCACCTGCCATGTGAACCGTTTACTATTATATGATTTTAATAGATACGTCTATTGTATGGTCACATGTGCATTTGTTATCAACTTGCAGTTTGACTTTTGCAAGGTTTCTTGCTCAAATTATTTAAGCACAGTTCCAGAATATAAATTATAGTTATTTATCTTGATAATGCTGGTTTAAATCCAAGTTGGTTTAGCAGAAATTGTATGCCTCCATTTATAGCTAAACCATTGGTTATGAGAACAAAACTCCCAAAATGAAATTTGGTATGAGATGTATTATTTAATATACAACAACACTTGTACGCATCTAGCCGAGTTATGAAAAGTTGTCCCTATCACAATCGGTTCAGGGTCAGGAACCAAATAATTTCCATCTAAAAATACATATGGTCTATATGATTTAATTATGCCACCACAATGCACAAAGATGGGTTTCCAAAGAAGGTTGGAAAATTTATTGGTGATCCCAACATTAGGGGGAGAAAATGGGCATCTCAGAAAGTGATACGTAGAATGAATTATTATGAATACATATAGATCCTCGTACAAGAAAATATGAACTTGAAGTTCAAGTGATAATTCATTTGCAAATTATTTCCAGACACATTTGCTGACCCAAAGCTAAATATCATATTTCAGCTATTAATGCTCCGAATAGAATAAAGTCCATAAGGGACAGAGTCTACAGCACGCAAGAAGAGCAATAGACCAATCGGTTCCAAAGATAAAACTCCTTGAAGAAGGAAAGGAGAAAATGATAAAGATGGTCATACTAAGGAGGCAAGTGCTTTATAAGAGAACCATGACATAACATTTTATAAGACCTCATGGAAGAGGCTTAGGTAATAAGATAAAGAGATCTCAATAAGTTATGTCTTTATTGGGTAATAGTAGAACCGATATAAAATGATTGTTGACGATATTGTTAATATAATGTAGCACTCAATATTATTAATATTGACGAGGATCTTGAGCTCAAATCTGTCATGAAATTTGGACAGATAAATGATTGGCCAAATAAAAAATACGCAATGAAAATTGACTTCACCTGAAAAATGTGAAGTTGGATAGATAGCCTCAACACCTGAAAGTATAAAGCAGTGGAGGTATAAATGAGTTCTTGTGCGAAAAAAAAGTCAAGTCGATAGACATAAAGACGACTTGTGCTACAAGAAGATTTGTAAATATCCTGGCATTGATTATATAGAGACATGTTCTCTTGTAGTAGATGTAGTCATTTCAGATTTTAATCTGGCAATACATGAAAAACTTGATATGTGTATAATGGAAATCATTAAAGGATTTAAATTGTTCTGAAGCATATTACGGTTTTCAAGAAATTTATTAAATAAAGCTTCAAAACTTCGTATACGAATTGAAACAATCAGGGCGCATATGGTATAATCGCGTGAGTGAATACCTGTTGAAAGAAGGGTACAAGAATGATTCAATTTGTTCTTGTGTCTTTATAAAAAGATCTGGATCTGGATTTGTTAGAATCGCCGTGTATGTTGATGAATTAAATATCATTGGAACTCCTGGGAAGCTTCCTAAAGCAATAGACTGTTTAAAGAAAGAATTTGAAATGAAAGATCTTGGAAAGACAAAATTTTGTCTTGGTCTACAAATTGAGTATATGAAAGATGGAATTTTTGTCCATCAATCAGCATATACTGAAAATTTTTTAAAGCGATTCTATATAGATAAAGCACATCCATTGAGTACCCTGATGGTTGTGAGATCACTTGATATAATTAAAAGATCAATTCCGACCTCATGAAAATAATGAAGAGCTTCTTGGTCCTGAAATACCATATCTTAGTGCAATAGGTGCACTAATGTATTTTGCTAACACTACAAGGCCTGACATAACTTTTTCAGTTAATATCTTAGCAAAATATAGCTCTGCTCCTACAAGGAGATATTAGAATAGAATCAAACACATATTGTGGTATCTAAAAGGAACTACCGATATGGGATTATTTACGGCAATGATTGCAGTCTTGATCTTGTTGGTTATGCCGATGCTGGGTATTTATCTGACCCACACAAGGCTCGATCTCAAACAGGCTATGTATTTACATGTGGAGGCACTGCCATATCTTGGCGATCGACTAAGCAATCAACCATGGCTAATTCATCTAATCATGCTGAGATAATTGCTATTCATGAAGCAAGTCGAGAATGTGTATGGTTGAGGTATATAATACATCTTATTAGAGACAAATGTGGTTTGAAGTGTGACAAACTACCCATAATTTTGTATGAAGATAATGCAGCATGCATAACCCAATTGAAGGGAGGATTCATAAAAGGAGATAGGACAATACACATTTCACCAATGTTATTTTTCACACATGATCTTCAAAAGAATGGTGATATTAATGTGCAATAGATTCGTTCAAGTGATAATATGGCTGATTTATTCACCAAATCTATATCGACGTCAACCTTCAAGAAACTAGTGTACAAGATTGCGATTTATTCAAGTGATAATATGGCTGATTTATTCACCAAATCTCTATCGACGTCAACCTTCAAGAAACTAGTGTACAAGATAGCAAGCTATATTAGTGCACCAATTGTACTAAGATATGGTACTTCAGAACCAAGAAACTTTTCATTCTTTTCTTGAGGTCGGAACGGGTCCTTATTCATATCAAGTGATCGAACAACCATCGGAGTACTTAATGGATGTGCTCCATCCATGTAAAACCGTTTCAATACCTTTTCTATGTAGGTAGATTGATGAACAAAAATTCTCTTTGCCAAATGTTCAATTTGCAAACCGAGACATAATTTTGTCTTTCCGAGATCTTTCATCTCGAATTCCTTCTTTAAATAATCAATTACCTTTTGGAGTTCTGTAGGAGCTCTGTAGGAATTCCTCAGAGTTTTGTTGTACTTGTGATATGTTGATAACATAAACCTTATTGGAACTCCTACGGAACTCCAAAAGGTAATTGATTATTTAAAGAAGGAATTCGAGATGAAAGATCTCGGAAAGACAAAATTATGTCTCGGTTTGCAAATTGAACATTTGGCAAAGAGAATTTTTGTTCATCAATCTGCCTACATAGAAAAGGTATTGAAACGGTTTTACATGGATGGAGCACATCCATTAAGTACTCCGATGGTTGTTCGATCACTTGATATGAATAAGGACCCGTTCCGACCTCAAGAAAAGAATGAAAAGTTTCTTGGTTCCGAAGTACCATATCTTAGTACAATTGGTGCACTAATATATCTTGCTAACACTACAAGTCCTGACATAACTTTTTCAGTTAATGTCTTAACAAGATATAGCTCTGCTCCTACAAGGAGACATTGGAATGGAATCAAACACATATTGCGATATCTAAAAGGGACTACCGATATGGGATTATTTTATGGCAATGATTGCAGTCCCGATCTTGTTGGTTATGTCGATGCTGGGTATTTATCTGACCCACACAAAGCTCCATCTCAAACAGGCTATGTGTTTACATATGGAGGCACTGTCATATCTTGGCGATCGACTAAGCAATCAATCATGGCTACTTCATCTAATCATGCTGAGATAATTGCTATTTATGAAGCAAGTCGAGAATGTGTATGGTTGAGGTCTATAATACATCTTATTCGAGTCAAATGTGGTTTGAAGTGTGACAAACTACCCACAATTTTGTATAAAGGCAATGCAACATGCATAGCCCAATTGAAGGGAGAGTTCATAAAAGGGGATAGGACAAAGCATATTTCACTAAAGTTATTTTTCACACATGATTTTTAAAAGAATGGTGATATTAATGATCAACAGATCTGTTTAAGTGATAATATGGCTGATTTGTTTAGCAAATCTCTACCGACGTCAACCTTCAAGAAACTAGTGTACAAGATTGGGATGTGAATTGATGCTCTTATCAGGGGGAGTTAATACGTGTTGTACTCTTTTTCCTTTACAAAGTTTTGTCCCACTAGGTTTTCCTTGCAAGATTTTTAATGAGGCAACCAAAAGGCGTATTTATAAACATGTGTACTCTTTTTACTTCAATAGGATTTTTAGAGGGTTTTTCCTAATAAGGTTTTAACGAGGCACATTATCTATAGACATCCAAGGTGGAGTGTTATAAGAAAAATTAAATTATGGTAGATGTCTTCTCTTCCTCCGTTATCTTCCTCCATGATCTTTATCTCAAATGCTTAATGACATATTCAATGACATATTTTCTATGTTTAATGACATATTCAATGACATATTTTCTTCATTTTTCATGCCTATATAAAGGCCTTATAATAAATAGGAAAATACACACAATTGAAGAAGAAATAAGAATCTCTTCTCTCTTTTTCTATATATCTCTTAGCTTGTTTTTTTTGTTCCATATTGTTACTTTGAGTTATATTTTATAACATTTTTAACCCTATTTAAAATGCGAGGGAGAAAAACGAAAGCGTGTCATGAATAGAGGTTGAGATAGTGGAACTACGAAGGCCATTCGCCGCGGACGGTCGATGGCCTTTTAATGTAATGATCCACCTGGCATCTCCATATCCACACATGCATCAAGGGTGAAAATGAAGTCAAGGAGGAATTTTAAGTAAATATTTTTTTTTTGGATTTCTTATTGGATGTTTGATATTTTAAGTTATACTCTAATTCAGATATATGTCGTGTAAGACTCATTAGAGAGGGAAACATTTTTTTTAGAATTTTTTCATACCCAAAACTGGAACTCCTCTTATCAAGGTGGAAACTGTTGGAATATCATGGAAATACACAAAAAGTTTGAGGCACGTCAAAGACACTATTAAGGATATTTTTTACCGGTAAAGTATATCTGCAGGATTCGAAAGAGCTCACCTAACATAAACCAAGAGCAAAAACAACAAAAAATTAATAATAAAAAACCCCGCAGATCAAAGAAGAGAAGAAGAATGCTTTGGTGTTTTCCTCACAGAAACAGAACTATGTTATATAGGAGTGAAAAAAATGTGAACGTTATAGGGATGATTAATTATCATAAATAAGAAATACTTATAATTTTGGAATTAGGCACAATTAATCTTAAGTAAATTTGGATTAGGCCTTACGTATATCTCGCGCGCAAGGAAAAAATACACGAACATTTTCTCTAGACGCATTTCTCACGTGTGCGAGCCACTTTCTTTTACTAGCTCTTTACAAGTTCAATAAAAGACAAACTCATTATTGATAAGTTATGTGTCCTTTGTTTTGATGATCTAACAAACTTTTTATAATAACCAGCTAAGGAACCTGATACAATTAGCTCCTCCGCGTTCAGAACAACAAGTCAAATGTCTGGCACAAGTTTCAATGAAATCAGTTAAAGAATTAGCAGAGGGAACATATAGATATCAGTTCCTCCGATCACAATACAAGTCAACTCCTACAGTTGTTAAAGCTGTTGCACTACACACACAACAGTACAATAACACTGTTAAAGCATGTTGTGTACCGGACATTCCCTTACATCATCTTTGATGAACTCACTTATATATTACCAACATGAGGCAAGGGATTACACACAGTTGCCAACCCTAAAACATCATTTACTCTCAAGTATCTAGCCGCCTTCATTCTCTTAAAGGCATTGAAGAACAAAACAACAACATAACCAAGGACCAGATCCCATCATTGATTACTTCATGTGTCCTTAGTATTGTTGTGTCTTTGTTTATGTTATTCACTTGTAACTCCTACTCAACTTATTTAGAAGCATCTCGTAGGACACTTTATAAACCATAAACCTTGTGGTTGTGTTGATTAGAGTTAGTCAAGTGGTTAGCTTTGTAATAGAGTTATTACAAAGAGGCTTGCAATATAGTTATTGTAAGTAGGTGAGAAATTAAAAGTTTAATTTCTAGGTTACAATAAGTTGTAATCTAAAGTTGCTCATTTAGTGAAGTTGAAACCCTACGAGTATATGTCGTGATTTTTTATTCCGTGAGTTGAGAGTTTTTTACGTAAATATCATTGTGTTATTTATTTACTGTTGTGTTCTTTGGAAATTAATAGAAAACCGGGTTCTCTATATAGTTTGGTGGACTCTTAATTTACATCAATTATAAAGTAGAAAAGATAGTTATCTTAATTTATTAGGGACAACTTCCTTTTGAAATACTACATAACTTTTCTAATAGAAAGATCCTATCCATCAACCACATTGATGGTTCCGATGGTTTTTGTTAATAAAATTAAACTGTAGTGCTTTATTGGCACAATTATGAGTGCATTGAAACTCCTATTCTAACTACAAAAAGTTAAGCTCTAGATCAGCAGGATAGAAGGAAGATATACCCAAAAAAAGAAAGAAAGAAGTGTCACTTCCTAATGTGGATATATAAGTTTGACAAGACGAAGCAATATTGTGAGATGTTACCAACTAACCAAGTAATCAATCTCCTTTTTCTTCTTTATTTTAAAAGAATAAAGAAAAGCTTTTGGGATTATCATATCCTAAATGGTTAGAAAATATGTTCTTGAGAGAAGTGAGTTCATGAATAGGGGAGAGAAAAAGAGAAAAATAAATTCATTTAGTTTGCTTCAGAAAAGAATACCGTTTTCTGTATATGGTAAGTTCTTAATTAAAAAAAATCAATTTTTTTTTGTAAAAGTGATATAATATATTTAAAACAATAGTAAAATTTAAAGAATTTGATATGTATGCACACTATTAGTTTGAGACAGCAAGATTAGAAGATTCTTTTATATTATTTAATTTAGTGTATTAATTAAAGTAAGACACTATAAAAATTAAATGGAGGGGTAATAAAGCATTATCAACATTGTCGAGTTGGGACACATTTCAAAAAGCTTCGAAACCTTATCCCAAAGTATTCGTTGTGGATTAGATTTGTAGGTATATTTTGGGCCCTTAAAAGATTGTCGTTCTTTGTCGATAATAGCGTTTTTCTGATTAGGTATGTCCGAAATTCAGTGCTTTTTACTTGGAGTAACCTATCACTAGACATTTTACAATGACATGAATGTGTAAGCAGTTGTCCAGTTTGGATGGGCTGATATGTGCCATTCTCGTACTACCACCTGTCCCTATTCCCTTTCCCCAGACGACATCATTCTAGAATTTGTTTATAGGGATAATGAGTCAGCCTGATTTGACTTTTACTTAGTTGGTAATACTCGATCCACAAAATATTCCGTGTTCATGCAGAATTTGAAAAAGAGTCGGACCCCAAAAGATGAGATGTAGACAACCTGAATTTTGACTTTTACTTAGTTGGTAGGATAGATAAGATTTAATTTGTCTATGTGTATATCACGATGCACAAAGTATCACATATTCACACGAGGTCCTGAAAAGGGCCGCACATACGGGCAACCTATCGTACCTATTTTGACTTGTACTTAGCTGGTAGGATAGATAAGATTTGTCTATATCATATACCCATTTTGAGCACTAATGAAAATAAAAAGAATTCTAATATGAAGTGTTTTTTTCGTTTAATGATCCTTATGATATGATGCAACTCCGAATTAGTTGAGATCTTAAATTGGATATCAAACACTTGATGAGATAGTTAATATATATTTACGTAGCACTTCTCTTTTCTTTTTATTTACGTAGCACTTGATGCTAATTTTAAGTGTTAATCTATATATTTGATCTTGTTATACCTTTGCAGTTCTACACTCACAAAAACAAATTTTAAAAAAAAAAAAAAAAACTTGTGATGATTTTGTGACAAAAGTCATTGATATATATAGATAAAATGGTAATTCACGCAACACACCTATAATGATACAAATGCAATATCATTTTTTTAATTCATAATCCAGTTCATGAGGATAAATTGTCCGAGTCTATTTTTCATGTGACTCAAACCTCTAAATCGTTAATATTGGTGAACGTACTCTACCACTAGAGCAAATTTCGTTGTATGTAGAATGCCACTAAAAATAATTTTTTATGCCTTTTTGTTAGGATCGGAAAATCGGGTAGTGCGGAATTAAGCCAAACAACGTTACAATGACAATAACAAAGACAATGTAAGTTGATAATAACGGCAATTAAAGCAGATAAAGAAGACACCAATTTAACGTGGTTCGGTCAGTGTGACTTACGTCCACAAGTGGAGAAGAGCAATTTCACTATACCAATAAAAGTACAAAAGAGAATACAAAATTAGAATAAATACTCTAATTAATCCCAAATACCCTAAGAGAATAACCTCACAAGATTACTCCAAAGAAAGGGTTCACACAAGTACTTCCCAACAGTTAACTCTCATACAAAATACTCTTAATAAAGGAGGAAAGCAAGAAACAAGAAATGAAAACTCAAGTCTTGTTGGTGTGTTTAAAATGAACTAACGTCCTTTCCTTTTATAGGCAAAAAAGTTTTGACCTCTTAGTTGTAAAAGAAAAGATACAACTTGTGTAAATGATATCCACCACACAATGCAATATTTTTGGGTCCTAAAGAATATTATCAACAAAGTCTACACTTTATAACTATGCTTATGCTTACGTGAGATACACTCCATTAGCCAAAATATTGACCATATTATATTTTTTATTGTTTTTCTTAATGATGCTAGTTAAATCTAACATGTACAAATATTATCAAATATCGAAGATTGGTGTCTTTTCTTAAAAAAAAAATTAAAAGTTGCAGCCATAAACTTAATAAAGCCAAAAGGAGCAACACCACAAAATGAAGTAATAATTTGCAAGGAATAGGAAAGTACATCAACCGTAGTTCTTATCTACCTTCCGCGTTGAATGAAGTCTGTCATGTTACCACAAAATAATACAGTAGGATGAACGAGATCCTTTCATTTTTAATTAAATTTTTTTAATTTGAAGAGTGGGAATAAAGAAATTCCTAGTAGGAAATATTCCCCTTTAAGAAATTCTACGTAACATAAATTTGGATAAATCGAGTCAGTGTCTTTCAAATATTGCAAAGTTATTAAAAAGAAGTCATGTCATATTTAGGGGTGTTCGTCGGTCAGTACGGTACGGTATTTAAATATTTTAATTTGATATTTTCGGTATTCAGTTTCTTAAAATGCTATACCAATACCGTACCTAATTAAATTCGGTATGATTCGCTTTTTCTCCTTTCGGTTTCGGTTTATTCGATTGAGTAACTTCGATTTATTCGGTTTGAATATTAACTGGTGCATAGAGTCATAGAGAGAAAACTGTACATAAAAGAATAAATTTGATCAATAAAAATGTCTTGTTACTTGCTTAGAGTTAATTGATAAACTTGGAGAATAAAGGAAAGTAAAGTTTTAGATTTTTTATATTTATATTATAATTAATAATATGTGTATTGTGTAATATAATATATATTTCGGTACGATATCGATATTTCGGCATTTTATTTTAAAATACCAAATACAATACCTAATACCAATTTTCTTTTAAAACATAAAACAAATATCATACCGAATACCAAATACCAAAATTTTCGATTTCAGTACGATAATTCCATATTTACCAAATTATGCACGGCCCTAATCATACTAATACAAATCTTCTCTTCTTTCCCACGTGAATTTTGGCGAAGAAGAGAGAAAGGGAAAACTTCTCCACGTGCCTCCTTCTAATGCTTTTTCTTCTACTATTTTTTTCTATTTTCTTTCTTATACACTATATCAAACCTTATTATCAAAATTGTATCAATTTTAAAATTTACCCGATCTATACACGTTTTAGCTACAAAAAATATACATTCATTTAAAATAGACTCTTTTCTTTGGTAAACTTCCTTTTTAAGACGCGCGATTTTGGGACAATGTCTATTTTAGTCACAAAATTTAGACGCAATCATTGCCCCATAAACAAGGCAACAAATCTACAGAATCCTTCTTTTACGCATATTTTCTCTAGTTTTCCACAAAACAAGGGAACAAATTCAAAAATCAAAAACTTATGAAGAAAACAATTGCAGATTAACGTGAAGTATTAACAATCGGCTCTGAACATATAGCTACATTCTAAAATTTTCATAGCATTGCGTAATTGTTTTCTCTACAATTGAATTAAATTTGACGATATAATATCAAAACTGGCGATAATGGTTCAGCTCAATGGTCGGTGGGATAGCATTGGGAGATAAATTGATTTTAATGTTGACGAAATTGTAGTCAATGACGATTCAAATTATAGTCAATTGAATACCACAATTGTAGAGCATCTAATGATCGATACTTCTGTAAATATTATCAAGATCAAATACACTATCAACGAATATTATCTTCTAATAAAAAATCGAAACGATATGGGAGTTCGAGTGTATATGGAGACGAAAAAAGAAAACAAAAACTTAGGAATGTATCCACTATGTATAACAGTAAGGGATTTTGATGTGGAATGCAGTATGTCGAATGCGGGTTACAATTGCAGGTTTGCTCTATTTTTTTAGTCCTGATGTTTTGCAATTCCAAGTGTTCTACAATTGTACTACAAATTATCTACGACTATACTACATAAAAAATATAGTTCAACTGTTATGTCTCTAAAATCAATTGAAGTGTAACTGTTATACAATAACTAAGGTTTACAAAAAGCAAATTATGATCACAGAACAAAGTATCTACAAGTATAATATAAATTTAATTTCTGTCAAACACTAAACACCTGAATATACATATGTCTGAATTACTATACTTTTAAATGAATGCAGGTACGTCTGATTATCGTAATATTAACGTGGTACAATTGTCAAGCAATTGTAACACATTTGGAGAAGTATCAAGAACATTAAAGTTGATTGATATGCCAACATCCCCAACAATTGTGGAATATGAAAGTATAATCATAACAAAACATACGCCAAAAGTAATTGAAGTAGGCCAAGCATACCAAGACAAGCAAACAATTGTCAGTGCAATGAAGCACTACGGTATCATAAATAAGTTTCAATTTAGAGTGAAAATGTCTAGTGCAAGAAGGTAAATTTTTTTTATTTGTCAAAATCATGTTGTGTATGAGTTGTAGTTTTTATGTATATAAATTATTTAGAACAATTTGTTGTGCATAAACAGCCTGGTTTCTTAGTAACTACACTTTGCCTAACATTTTTACCATTGTTTTTATTCTGTAGCTACTACCTCATATGTGTTGGTGATAATTGTACGTGGCACTTCAAGTTCACAAGCATAAATGAATCAGCATTGTTCAAGGTTCGAAAATTCAACAGCTTGCACACATGCTTGTTAATGGACAACTGTCACGACCCGGAATTCCCACCGCCGGGACCGTGATGGCGCCTAACATTTCACTTGTTAGGCAAGCCAACGTTAGAGAATCATTAAACCAAATCCTTATTTCCATTCAGTAAATAGCAATAATTAGCTAAGATAAAATATAATAAGTGCGGGATAATATAAAAACTGTATTAATTACTACCACACGGATTTGGAGTCACAATTCACGAACATTTTAGAATTTACTATAAGTAATAGTCTGAAAGAAATACAACTGTCTGAATGAAAGAAACAATAGAACAGAAAAGAAAGACGGGGACTTCAAGGTTTGTGGACGCCGATAGATCTACCTTGAGTCTCCGGATAGTGGTCCAATAGCAAAATCTTGATCAACCCGAGCCGGTATCAAAATCTGCACAGAAAGTGCAGAGTGCAGTATCAGTACAACCGACCCCATGTACTGGTAAGTGTCGAGCCTAACCTCGACGAAGTAGTGACGAGGCTAAGGCAAGACACCTACAAATCAACCTATACAATTTAACAGTGTATATACAAATAACAGTAATGAAGAGCTAGACAGGAAGTATCGGAAGGGGGAAACATGTTGAGGGGAAATACGAGTTAAATAACTATAGCAGAATGATAACTAGAACAAGCAATATACTATGGATCAACAGGTATAGTGAATACAGTAAAGGAAAAATAAATGCACGACATCATCCTTCATGCTTTTACTCTCAATCTCACCATAAAATCAATAGAAACGACACGGCATCACCCTCCGTGTATTGACTCTCATATCATGGCACAACATCACCCTTCGTGCTTTTACATTCTCAATATGGCACGACATCACCCTTCGTGCATTAATACTCACTATATGGCACGACATCACCCTTCGTTCTTTTACACTCATAATATGGTACGACATTACTCTTCGTGCATTAACACACTCCCTTACCATAATGCAATGCATAAATAACACCGAGGAAATAGAATAACAAGTACAAGCCTTACTTCAACATTTGGTTCCACAATATCAATCTTAACTTTGAAATAAGTACTTAATTATCACTAGAGAATCCGTAATCATGATAAGAACGATCAATTTAATAACACTAGTCTAAACACGTAATAACTAGGCATAGGAAAGAGACAATATAAGAAAAACGGGAGAAAACAGGTAAATTGGCGGTGCATAAGTACTCGTCACCTCACATATATGCCACTCACATGAATTTCACATAGAAAATAATCTGAGGTTCCTAATTCCCTCAAGTCAGGGTTAGACATAACACTTACCTTGCTCCGAAGATCACTTAATTCTCAATCATAGCTTTTCCTCTAGAATTCACCTCCAAACCACTCGTATTTATTCAAAAATGACTCAATAATATCATATATTGCTAAAGGAATCAATTATATTGCATAAATTAAATTTCACAAATTTTTCTCTAAAAAGTCAAAAATCGACCCCGGGCCTGCTTGGTCAAAACCCGAGATTCGGATCAAAATCCATTTGCCCATTCACCCCCGAGCCCAGATATATAATTGATTTTGGAATCCTACCTCAAATTGAGGTCTAAATCCACAAATTTTTGAAATCCCTAGTTTCTATCCAAACCCCTAATTCTACCATGAAAACTCTAGATTTTAGATTGAAAATTCATGAAATGTAATGGGTAATTGAAAGAAAATGGTTTAAAATCACTTACCAACACTTTGGGGAAGAAAATATCTCTTGAAAATCACCTCTAGCTCGTTTGGTTTTTGAGAAACTAAGTTAATGGCCAATTCCCGTTTTTGGATTCTGTTAAGTGCTGGGCGACAGTGTTCATTGCGATCGCGTGAACACTGTCGCGTTCTCGAAGAGTAGCCTCCTAAGGACTTATGCGATCGCGAAGAGCAGCCTCCTAAGGACTTACGCGATCGCGGGAGGCTTTACGCGTTCACAAAAGCTTAGCCCGCCTTGCCTACACATTCGCGAGACAAGGCTTGCGTTCGCATAGAGTTTCCCAGGTCCCCTGCCCATCCTAGCTAAAGCTACGTATTCGCGTTCGACGGGTCGCGTTTGCGTAGAGAAACTCCCCCCAATGCTCCACGTTCGCGACCATGGCCTTGCGTTCTCGTAAAGTAAAATCCTCCCCAGCCCAGTTTCCCCTTCGCGATCACGAGAGTGACTACGCGATCGCGAAGCACAATATAGCAGACACCAGATACAACAAAAATACCAGATTTTCTAAGTCAAAAATATTCTGTAGCCTATCCGAAACTAACCTAAGCCCTCGGGGTTCCAAACCAAACATGCACACAAGTTTAAAAACATCATACGAACTTACTCGCGCGATCAAATTGCCAAAATAACACCTAGAACTACGAATTTAGCACCAAATCGAATGAAATTTTCAAGAAAGCATTAAAATTCCTATTTCCACAACCGGACGTCCGAATCACGTCAAATCAACTCAGTTTCTCACCAAATTTCACAGATAAGTCATGAATATTATATTGAACATATACCGGGGTCCGGAACCAAAATACGGACCCGGTATCAACAAGTCCAAATATCAACCAATTATTAAAAATAATTAATTTTCAGACTTTTAAATTTTTATCAAAAATTCATAACTCGGGCTAGGGACCTCTGAATTCGATTTTGGGCATACACACATGTCCCATAATTCGATACGGACCCATCAGGACCGTCAAAACATAGATCTGGGCTCATTTATCAAAAATATTGACTAAAGTCAACAAAAATAAACTTTTAAGGCAAACAATTCTTATTTTCATCAATTTCAACATAAAGGTTTTCCAGAAACAAGCCCAGACTGCGCATGTAAATCGATGAGAGTAAAAATGAGATATTTAAGCTTAAGCGCGCCGATTCGAGTTCTAAAACATAACATGACCTTTTGGGTCATCACATTCTCCACCTCTAAAACAACCGTTCGTCCTCGAAACGGACATACAAAAGTACCTGAGCTGATGAAAAGGTGGGGATATCTACTCTGCATATCGGACTCGGACTCCCAAGTAGCTTCCTCAACAGGCTGACCTCTCCACTGCACTCGAACTGAAGGGTAACTATTTGATCTCAACTGGCGAACTTGCCGGGTTAGAATAGCCACCGACTCCTCCTCGTAAGTCAAATCCTTGTCCAACTGGACAGTGCTAAAATCTAACACATGGGACGGATCATCGTGATATATTCGAAGCATGGACACATGGAATACCGGATGAACACCTGCTAAACTAGATGGCAAAAGGTTTGATATACCTAGGGCTCAACTTTCCCTTCTTTCCGAACCTCATTACACCCTTCATGGGTGATACCCGAAGCAACACTCTCTCCCCGACCATGAATGCAACATCATGAACTCTGCGGTCAGCATAAATCTTCTTCCTGGACTGAGCTATGCGAAGTCGATCCTGAATAATCTTGACCTTATCCAAGGCATCCTGTACTAAGTCTGTGCCCAACAACCGAGCCTCCCCCGGCTCGAACCACCCAACTGGCGACCGACACCGCCTACCATATAATGCCTTATAGGGAGCCATCTGAATGCTCGACTGGTAGTTGTTATTGTAGGCGAACTCTGCAAGGGGCAAGAACTGATCCCACGATCCTCTGAAGTTTATTACACATGCGCGGAGTATATCCTCCAAGATCTAAATAGTGCGCTCGGACTGCCCATCCGTCTGAGGATAAAACGCTGTGCTAAACTCAACCCGCGTGCCCAACTCACACTGTACTTCCCGCCAGAAGTGCGAGGTGAACTGCGTACCTCGATCAGAAATCATAGACATGGGAACATTGTGAATACGAACGATCTCGCGGATGTAAATCTCTACCAACCACTCCGAGGAATAGGTAAGTGCCACAGGAATGAAATGCGCCGACTTAGTCAGCCTGTCCACAATGACCCAAACGACATCGAACTTTCTCTGAGTCCGTGGGAGTCCAACAACGAAATCCATAGTGATATGCTCCCACTTCCACTCAGGAATCTCTATCTTCTGAAGAAAACCACCAAGTCTCTGATGCTCATACTTTACTTCCTGACAATTAAGACACCGAGCTATATAAGCAACTATATCCTTCTTTATTCGCCTCCACCAATAATGATGCCGCAAGTCCTGATACATCTTGGTTGTTCCTGGATGAACAGAATACCAGGAACTGTGAGCCTTCTCAAGAATCAACTCACAAAGTCCATCCACATTAGGCACACAAATACGACCCTGCATCCTCAAAACTCCATTATTTCCAACAGTAACTTGCTTGGCACCACCATGCCGCACTGTGTCTCTAAGGACAAGCAAATAAGGATCGTCATACTGCCGATCTGATTGTCCAAGCTCACGAACTGATTGTCCAAGGCCTGAACATCCAATGCAAGCGGTCTCTCACCAATTGGAATATATGAAAGTCTACCCATACTAGCTGACTTTCTACTCAAGGCGTCGGCCACCACATTGGCCTTCCCGGGATGGTACAAGATGGTGATATCATAATATTTCAATAGCTCTAACCACCCCCTCTGCCTCAAAATGAGCTTCTTCTGCTTGAACAAATACTGCAAGCTTCGATGATTCGTGAATACCTCACATGACACGCCGTAAAGATAGTGCCTCAAAATCTTCAGGGCGTGAACAATGGCTGCCAGTGCTAGATCATGAACATGGTAATTCTTCTCGTGAACCTTCAGCTGCCGTGACGCATATGCAATAACCTTGCCACCCTGCATCAATACCACACCCATACCAATACGGGATGTGTCACAATATACTGCATAAGATCCTGAACCTGAGGGTAACACCAATACGGGTGTCGTAGTCAAAGCTGTCGTGAGCTTCTGAAAGCTCAACTCACACTCGTCTGACCATCTGAATGGGACATCTTTCTGGGTTAGTCTGGTCAATAGGCTTGCTATAGATGAAAACCCTTCCACAAATTGACGGTAGTAGCCCACCAAACCTAAGAAACTACGGATGTCTGTAGGTGATGTGGGTCTAGGACAGTTCTGGACTGCCTCAATCTTCTTAGGATCTACCTGAATACCCTCTACTAATACAACGTGACCCAAGAAGGCAACTGAACGCAACCAAAACTCTCATTTTGAGAACTTAGCATATCACTGGCTATCTTTCAGAGTCTGAAGAACGATCCAAAGGTGCTGCTCGTGCTCCTCTAGGTTGTAGGAGTAGACCAAGATATCATAAATAAACGCAATCACAAAGGAATATAAGTAGGGCTTGAACACCCAGTTCATCAAATCCATGAATGTTGTTGGGGCATTTGTCAGCCCAAATGACATAACTAGAAACTCATAATGCCCATACCGAGTCCGAAAAGCTGTCTTAGGGATGTCGGATGCCCTAATCCTAAACTGATGGTATCCAAATCTCAAATCAATCTTCAAAAACACCTGGTCACCCTGAAGCTGATCAAATAAATCATCAATCCTCGATAATGGGTACTTGTTCTTGATGCTGAATTTGTTCAACTACCGATAATCTATACACATCCTCATCGATCCATCTTTTTTCTTCACAAACAACACAGGTGCACCCCAGGGCGAGACACTAGGTCTAATGAAGCCCTTATCAAGAAAATCTTGCAATTGTTCCTTCAATTCTTTCAACTCTGGCGGGGCCATGCGGTATGGTGGAATGGAAATGGGATGAGTGCCCGGAGCCAAATCAATGTAGAAATCAATGTCCCTGTCGGGTGGCATCCCCGACAGGTCTGCAGGAAACACCTATGGAAACTCACGAACAACTGGCACTGAATCTATGGAAGAAACCTCCGCACTAGAATCGCGGACATAAGCCAAATAAGCTAGACACCCCTTCTCGACCATATGCCGAGCCTTCACATAAGAGATGACCCTGCTAGTAGAATGGCCAAGAGTCCCTCTCCACTCTAATCGAGGAAGCCCCTGCAAGGCTAAGGTCACCGTTTTGGGGTGACAATCTAAATATAGCATGATAAGGTGACCGCTAATCCATACCTAGTTTGACATCAAAATCAACCATATCGAAAAGTAGAAGATCTATACGAGTCTCAAGACTCCCAATAGTAACCGCACACGAATGATAAACACGATCTACAACAATAGCATCTCCCTCTGGTGTGGACACATACACAGGAGCACTCAAAGAATCACGGGGCACAACCAAATATGAAGCAAAATAGGATGACACATAGGAGTAAGTAGACCCCAGATCAAATAGAACTGAAGCATCTCTACTGCAAACTGAAACAGTACCTGTGATAACAACGTCATATGACTCAGCGTCAGATGACTCAGCCTCAAGCCTGGTTGGGAAAGCATAACACCGGGGCTGGGCCCTACCACTCTGAACTACATCTCTGGACTTCCTCTAGCTGACTGGTCTCCACCTCTAATGGCCTGACCTCCACCTCTAACAGTCTAGCCTCTACCTCTGGCTGGCTGAGCAGGTGGTGCAACAACTGGTGCCGAAACCATGGCACGAGAACTATGATACTGTGAGCTACCCATTGCCCGATGGCAAAATCTAGCAATGTGCCTCGTATCACCACAAGTATAACATGACCTCGGCTGCTATGACTACTGACCCTGAAACTGATCCTGTCGACTTGAGTGACCACCCTGATAACTCTGGAGTGGAGGTGCACTAATAGGAGCTAGTGGTACACTGTAGGCTAGCTGGTCAGAATAAGGAATATGAAGACCACGACCACCTGAGACACCGTGGGATGCATGGAGTGCTGAATGAAATGGCCTGGGAGGATGGCCTCTGCCATAAGTACCCCTGCCTCTAGATGAGGCACCTCTGAACTCACTGGAATAACGAGGTCTCTTGTCAGACCCCTGACCTCCTTGAGCAAGAACCATCTCGACTCGTCTGGCGACATTAGCAGCTGCTTGAAAAGAAATTTCACTCCCAGTCTCCTTAGCAAGTCCATCAATAAACCTCCTCACCCTCTCTCTCTCGTTGGGAAGCATAAGAATAGCATGACGGGCCAAATTAACTAAATGGGTCTCATACTGAGTAACAGTCATGCTGCCATACTGGAGACGCTCAAACTGATGGCGACGCTCCTTTCTCAATGTGATAGGCAAAAACTTCTCTAGGAAGAGCTGAGAGAACTGGTCCCAAGTAAGAGCAGGCGACCCAGCTGGTCTGGTCAACAAATAATCTCTCCATCATTTCTTGGCGGAACCAGTCATCTGAAATGCAGCAAAATTGACCTCATTGGTATCCACCATACCCATGTTCTGTAGAACCTCGTGACATCTGTCGAGATACTCCTGGGGATCCTCTGAAAGAGCACCACTGAAGTGAACTGGGAAGAGCTTGGTAAACTTGTCCAACCTCCATAAAGCCTCATAAGACATAGCTAACCCGTCACCGGTCTGTGGCGCAATAACCGGCTGAACTACGCCAACTGGATGAGCTGCTGGAACCTCATACTGGGGAGTTATCTACTCCGGAGTGGGAGTAGTGGGAGTCCGGGCTCCTCCAGCAGCCTGATAGACAGCTAGTGCCATGGAAAATGCGCCAGTATAGGCCACACTCTCCATATGGCCCACCAAACGGACCAAAGCATCCTGAAGTACTGGGGTGGCAATGAACCCCTCCTGAACCTGAGCTGGTCCGGTAGGAACAGTCTAGGCTGGTTCAAGCTCTATCTGAGGCTCCACTGCTGGGGCTGCTGTTCGGGCTCTAGGCTGAGCCCTGCCCTTACCTCTGCCTCTGGCACGGCCTCAGCCTCGACCTCTGCCCCGCGTAGGAGCTACCACTGGGGGCTCTGGCTGCTGCTCAGCTGAGGAAGCGGTACGTGTTCTCGCCATCTGCGAAAGAATAAGAGTAGAAGAGTTCAATCAGTATTGAGAAAACAAAATCACACAACAGAGAAAAATAGAAGTGAAATTTGTTCCTAAACTTCATAGCCTCTGGAAGATAAGCACAGACGTCTCCGTACCGATCCTCCAAACTCTACTAAGCTTGCTCGTGAATCGTGAGACCTAGGCAACCTAGTGCTCTAATACAATTTTGTCACGACCCAGAATTCCCACCGTTGGGACCGTGATGACGCCTAACATTTCACTTGCTAGACAAGCCAACGTTAGAGAGCCATTAAACCAAATCCTTATTTCCATTTAGTATATAACAATAATTAGCTAAGATGAAATAATAAGTGCGGGAGTCACAATTCACGAGCATTCTAGAATTTACTACAAGTAATAGTCTGAATGAAAGAAACAGTAGAACAAAAAATATAGACGGGGACTTCAAGGTCTGTGGACGCCGACAGATCTTCCTTGAGTCTTCGGATAGCGGTCCAATAACAAAATCTCAATCAACCCGAGCCGGTACCAAAATCTGAACAGAAAGTGCAAAGTGCAGTATCAGTACAACCGACCCCATGTACTGGTAAGTGTCGAGCCTAACCTTGACGAAGTAGTGACGAGGCTAAGGAAAGGCACCTACAAATCAACCTGCACAATTTAACAGTGTATATACAAATAACAGTAATGAAAAGCTAGAAAGGAAGTATCGGGAGGGGAAAACATGTTGAGGGAAAATACGAGATAAAGAACTACAGCAGAATGATAACTGGAACAATCAATATACTACAGATCAACAGGTATAGTGAATATAGTAAATGAAAAATAAATGCGCAGCATCACCCTTCGTGCTTTTACACTCTCCCTTACCATAATGCAATACATAAATAACAACAGGGAAATAAAATAACAAGTACAAGCCTTACTTCAACATTTGGTTCCATAATATCAATCTCAACTTTGAAATAAGTACTTAATTATCACCAGAGAATCCGTAATCATGATAAGAAAGATCAATTTAACAACACTAGTCTAAACACGTAACAACTAGGCATAGGAAAGAGACAATATAAGAAAACTCGTCACCTCACATATACGCCGCTCACATGAATTTCACATAGCAAATAATCTGAGGTTTCTAATTCCCTCAAGTCAGGGTTAGACACAACACTTACCTTGCTCTGAATGCCACTTAATTCTCAATCACAACTTTTCCTCTAGAATGCACCTCCAAACCACTCGCATATATTCAAAAATGACTCAATAATATCA
This sequence comes from Nicotiana tabacum, assembly GCF_000715075.1. Lineage (NCBI taxonomy): Eukaryota > Viridiplantae > Streptophyta > Magnoliopsida > Solanales > Solanaceae > Nicotiana > Nicotiana tabacum. The sequence continues at coordinate 80,085,338 of NC_134100.1, forward strand.
AATATTGCTAAAGGAATCAATAATATTGCATAAATTAAATTTCTCACATTTTCCTCCAAAAAGTCAAAAATCGACCCCGACCCCCCTTGGTCAAAACTCAAAGTTCGGACTAAAATCCATTTACCCATTCATCCCGAGCCCTGATATATAATTGGTTTTGGAATCCGACCTCAAATTGAGGTCTAAATCCCCAAATTTCTGAAATCCCTAGTTTCTACCCAAACCCCTAATTCTACCATGAAAACTCAAGATTTTAGGTTGAAAATTCATGAAATGTAATGGATAATTGAAAGAAAATGGTTTAGAATCACTTACCAATACTTTAGGGAAGAAAATATATCTTGAAAATCGCCTCTAACCCGTTTGGTTTTTGAGAAAATGAGTTATTGGCCAATTCCCATTTTTGGATTCTGTTAAGTGCTGGGCAACAGTGTTCATCACGATCGCGTGAACACTGTCGCGTTCGCGAAGAGCAGCCTCCTAAGGACTTACGTGATCGCGGGAGGCTTTACGCGTTCGCAGAGTTTCCCAGGTCCCCAGCCCAGTCTAGATAAAGCTACGCATTCACATTCGATGGGTCGCGTTCGCGTAGAGCAACTCCCCCCAATGCTTCGCGTTCGTGAACATGGTCTCGCGTCCGCGTAGAGTAAAATCCTCCCCAGACCAGTATCCCCTTCGCGATCGCGAGAGTGACTACGCGATCGCGAAGCACAACATAGTATACACCATATACAACAAAAATACCAGATTTTCTAAGTCCAAAACATCCCGTAGCCTATCCGAAACTAACCCGAGCCCTCGGGGCTCCAAACCAAACATGCACACAAGTCTAAAAAATTATACGAACTTGCTCGTGCGATCAAATCGCCAAAATAATACATATAACTACGAATTTATCACCAAATCGAATGACATTTTCAAGAAAACTTTAAAATTCCTATTTCCACAACCGGACGTCCGAATCACGTCAAATCAACTCCGTTTCTCACAAAATTTCACAGATAAGTCATGAATATTATATTGAACTTATACCGGGCTCCGAAACCAAAATACGGATCCGGTATAAATAAGGCCAAACACCAACCAATTCTTAAAAACAATTAATTTTCAGACTTTTAAATTTTCATCAAAAATTCATAATTCGAGCTAGGGACCTCCGAATTCGATTTCGGGCATACGCCCAGGTCCCATAATTTGATACGGACCCACCGGGACCGTCAAAATACGGATCCGGGTCCGTTTACAAACAATGTTGACTGAAGTCAACTAAAATCAACTTTTAAGGAAAAAATTCTTATTTTCATCAATTTTCAACATAAAAGTTTTTCGAAAACATGTCCGGACTGTGCACGCGAATCAAGGAGGGTAAAAATGAGATATTTATGGCTTAAGCGTACAGATTCGAGTTCTAAAATATAAGATGACCTTTTGGGTCATCACAACAACACATATATACAACGCAAATCTACTGCCATGGTAGTTGGCAGCATGGTCATGCCAAAATATGTAGATCCTAAGACAATATACACACCAAAAGACATACAAACTCACATGTTATCGGAACATGGTGTGAATTTAACATACATGCAAGCCTGGAGAGCAAAGAAAAAGGCTTTGAAATTTTTGAGAGGTCATCCTGCTGATTCCTACAGTCAATTACTAAGTTATTTGTATATTTTGGTGAAGACTTGTCCGGGGTCAGTAGTCAAATTGTAAAAGACTAAAGATGACTGTTTCTTGTATGCATTTGCTGCTCTTAGTAAGTCCATCAAGGGTTGGGAGAATTACAGGCTAGTTATAGTAGTCGATGGTACCTTCTTGAAGTCGGCATATATGGGAAACATGCTAACAGCAAGCACAATGGATGTAGTAGGTATTGTAGATTAATTGTAAAAATATTGTATTAAAGTTGTTTGTGAAAATGTATTTTTGATATTTTCAAGTCTTATTACTGAAATTAAATTTCTTTTTGCTATATATGTGATAGGTATTATATTACCACTAGCATACACCGTTGTTGATTCAAAAAATGACGCATCATGGAGGTAGATTTTGAGCAATTCAAACATGTATATGGTGAAAAACCAAATATATATGTTTTTTTCGGACTAGGATAAGAGTATATTGAAGGTAACATCTACGGTTTATACCGCCATGCCACATTTATTGTCATGACCCAAAATCCTAACCTATCGTAATGATGCCTATCTCAGTACTAGGCAAGCCGACAACATCAATAACCCACGATTTCCTTTAAGTTTGTAAACATAATGTTTAATACAATACCAAAATTCTAGTAAATTATGATACAACCATTCCTAAAACCCGGTGTCACTGATTACATGAGCATCTATACATTACAAGACTAGAAAACACGGTCTATAATAGTCTAAGACCAAATACAGTAAACAAGAGATAGGGAAGGAGAGACAAGGTCTGCGAAACAAGGCAGCTACCTCTGAATCTCCGGAAAATCAATCGTGCGAGAGAATCAACACCCACTGTATCCAAGATCACCTGGATCTGCACACGAAGTGCAGGGTGTAGTATGAGTACAACCAACTCAGTAAGTAACAATAATAAATAAAGAACTGAAAGTAGTGACGATTTTCTCAGCTAAGTCCAAATACAGTTCTTTCCAATATAAAAGAAAAGGCATGCTCTCAAGTTCAACATTTAAAACTCCATAGAAATTTCATATCAAATTTTGATTGAAACAGAAATAATATCTTTCAGAGTTTTCCAAAACAGTGATATATGACAGCTGAAGTGCAGCAATAATGAAATCAATGCATTCTCTCAGAGTAACAGTCACTCAGTCCTCACATTCACTCCAACCTCACAATCACTCTTTTCTCACAGTCACTCATTCCTCTCAATCACTCATCACTCAGCACTCACACTCAGTAGGTACCTACGCTTACTAGGGGTGTGTACAAACTCCCGAGGGGCTCCTTCAGCCCAAACGCTATAACATTCCAATCATGGCATAAATCAATAAAGCATGTTGCGGCGTGCAGCCCGATCCCATAAATATCCTCACAATTAGGCCATCGACCTCACTCAGTCATCAACCTCTCCAGTCTCTCGGGCTCTTAGAAATCATGATGAGTAGCCCAACAACAATGATATGATGCATCAATAATGAACAAGAGAGACTGAGATGTAATATGCAAGTAAAACCGTGACTGAGTACAAAATAGTAATTTAACAGATAATGCAACATGTACACGACCTCTGTGTGTCCCAACAGTGTCAACACTTGGTTTAAACATGATTTATACTTCAATTTACCTAATACGTGGAAAAATGTACGGTAGCAACAATTTATTCAACAACACAGATCCATGGAATTGACCAAGTCACAATTCCAATGGTGCACGCCCACATGCCTGTCACTTAGCATGTGTGTCACCTCAAAACCAATCACATATCACAGTGTGAGCACCTAATTTTTGACTATATTTGAATTTTTATCACCTTCTACTATGTAAATATTTTCAGAAATTTAATATATATTTTTTTTAGCTTTGTTACATTTTTTTAGGGTAAACATTAATAATAATTTAAAAGGTCAATTATTACTATTAGTATTTTTTTAATCTTTATTTTTAAATAAAATGAATTAAAAAACCGAAAGAAAAATAAAAATTAATTAATTAATTTTTTTAAAAAAAAACAAATTTCGGATGGGAATTAAAAAAATAGTAAAAGTAGAAATATAAAATTAAAAAGTAAAAGTAAAAGTAGGTAGAAATTGTATAATAAAAAAAGTAAAAGAAAGTGGAAAATTAAAAAAATAAAAGTAAAAGAATGTGAAAATTTTAAAAAATAATAAGTAAAATAAAGTTGGAATTAAAAAATAAAAGTAAGGGTATCTGATTTTTTTTAATAAAAGTAAAAGTAAGTGGAAATTAAAAAAAAGAAAAAGAAAAGTAAAATAAGTGAGAAATAAAAAAAAGAAAAGTAAAAATAAGTGGGATTTTAAATATATTAAAAGTAAAAAAAGTGTGAAATTAAAAACTAAAAGTAAAGGAAAGTGGGGAATTATTTTATTTTAAAACATAAGAAAAATGGGAAGTGAAAATTCTTTTTAATTAAAAAATACAAAAAATAATAAAATAATAAAAATAAAAAATCTGAAAATTCCGAATTTTTCTATAAATAGAAGAAAAATATGCGGAAACAAAAGGGGAGAAGAGGAAAAAAAGTAGCGAGGAAGGAATTGAGAGAAATTTATTTTCTTCTTCTAGGATAAGGAAATTTCTACTCGTGTTATTCTTTCTTCATCTTTCTTTCGAAAAATCCAGCAAAATCACCCCCCCCCCCAAAAAAAATAGCTTTAAACCTAGCAAAAACAAGCCACTAAATCACCGGTCTTGCAAGGTCGATCGGGGTTGCAAGTCGCGATATTTTGTTCGAGGTTTCGTGGCCGGTGAAAGCTCCAGTCAACACTCGTCGAATTGTTTAGCGCTCTTGTAATTTCAACTCTGTTAATTTATATCAAAGGTCTGTTATTTCCCTTTCTTCACTAATTATAATTGTCCATTTACCTTCTTGTCTATTGGTGTGATTATTGGGTAGCATGAAGTAGTACTTCACTCTATTGATATTTGGATCATTTGAATCTGATTGTTTCCTTGTTCATATGTTTATTGGACCATGATGTTAATTTTAGAGTTGCAAAGTTTTGTTTTGAGTTGATTTAACCGGATAAAGGGTCTATAGAATAACTGTAATTTGGCTTGTTTACTAATTTTGTTCATGAGATTGTGGTGTCATTAGTTTTGTTTAAGAAATGTACAGAATATGGGATAATGGGTTGGATAATTTGCTTGGGCTACGATTTGTTTCTAAGGAAATTGATTTTTGGGCTGTTGGAGAAGAAAAGATTTTGGGCCAAAAGATTTAGTCTCATCAGGCCCAAAGTAATAAATAACATAGTTGACCCATCTTTCTCTAAACTAGCCCAGTTTTCTATAAATAATAAATCCAATTCTTTCACAAATAATTACATACCTCGTGACCTTATAATAATCTCAAAATTAGTAATTGAATAATATTCGAACATCGTAGCTTGATTTAGGCATGATTAATAATAAATCATCGTGACTGTGGGTACGGTTCCCGTGGCATGGTTACGATACGTAATCCCCAATTCGAGTGTGCATTTCACATGACTCGACCACAACTTAAAACAATAATAAATAAAATTAAATACATTGTAGATTGTGGGTGCGTTTCACGTGACGCGATTTGCGATGTGTATAAAAAAAATGAGTGTACGACAACGTAACTCGTCTCATATTAATTCTATAAAAGTTTAAAATGCAGCAATGTAATAAAAGCGGTAAAAAGGAATTAAAAATGCACATATAGGTTTAAAACATGTATTAAATCAGATAACTAGGCCAATTATTAATAGTTGAGCGACCGTGATAAAACCACGGAACTCGGGAGTGCCTCACACCTTCTCTCGGGTTAACAGAATTCCTTACCCAGTCTTCTGTGTTCGCAGACCATAAATAAGAGTCAATTTTCCTCGATTTGGGATTCTAAAATAAATTGGTGACTTGGGACACCATAAATTATTCTAAGTGGCGACTCTGAATAAATAAAATAATCTCATTTCGAACAATGTCACTTAAATTGAAAAAACTCCCCTGTCCCCTATCCCCCTGGGAAAAAGGAAGTGTGACACATAGAATCCGAGGTTTGATACCCTCAGGAACAAATTTAGAACTGTTACTTACCTCAATCCGAGCAATTCTTTATACCAATAAGCCTTTTCCTCACGATTTGGCCTCCAAACGCCTCGAATCTTAGTCAAAATAATTTGATACAATCAACACGAGGTATAGGAATCAATTCCATATGAAAATGCTAAATTTCACAAATAAATCAGAAATTAACTCAAAAATCGACAGTTGGGCCCACGTCTCGGAACCCGATAAAAGTTACAAAATATGAATGCTCATTCAACCACGAGTTCAACCATACAAAAATTACTAAATTCCGACTCTGATTCGTCCTTCAAACACTCAAATCAATTTTTGAAAAATGTCTATTCTAATCCCCCAAATCATGAAATAAGTGCTGGAAATAATGTTACATTCATGAATAACTAACCAAATCAAGTTAAGATCACTTACCCTAGTCCAATTTGTGAAGTTTGCCTCTGCAAATCGCCCAAACCGAACTCCCCAACTATTTTTATATCAAAAATGGCCAAAACACCCGTTTATAGAGCCTGTGACTTTTTCGAGCGCCACAGGTAGCGTAGGGCGCTGCCTGTGGCGCCATTTATGGTATCCCAAAAATTTTCAGCGCCAGGACTAGCGCCCCACGATACCCTAGGCGACGTAAAATCATTCCCGACATGGAAATTGGCATAACTCTCTCATACGATGTCCGAATTCGACGATTCTTATTGGTATGGCTCTGAATTTTCAATACGAATCTAATGCCTCAATAAAATATGAATTTGGAGCTAATTTCTTAATGTGATACCACTTATTATCGAAGAAACGACGTCGGAATATTCTACATCCGATGCCGAAATCTAGCAAATTAAATCTGATTGACCTCAAATTTTTCACACAAGTCATAAATGACATAATGGAGGTATTTCAGAATCGAATTCCGGCCCTGATATCAAAAAGTCAATCACCCGATTTCTGTATGATTGGACTCCCTGGCGAGTCACATAAGTTCGGACCGGAATGAAAGTATATTGAAGGCAAAACCTACTGTTTATACCGGCATTCCACATTATGCTTGCATGTGGCATATTTGGACAAATGTAAGGTCAAAGTTCAAGAAAGGTCATCTAAAGTTAAGCAAATTGTACTTTTCCACGACACGATCATACATGCTCGATGAATTTAATGAAAGAATGTCAAAGATTGAGGAGATCGACACGTGTGTTAAAGCATAACTATATGATATTGGTTATCACAAATGGTCTCGGGTACATGCTACGGTGAACATAACATAGACGATGACATCAAATATTGCAGAGTCCTTGAATGCGGTAACCAAAGATACAAGAGAGCTGCCCGTAGTTCAATTACTAGAGTATATGATGACTCTTCTTGAATGCTGGACTAATGAAAGGTTATTGAATACAAAGGGTACGTTCACATACCTTGGAAAAAAATACAACAAAGAGTTGGAGGACAACATGACATTATCGCAGAAGATGAGAGTAAGATGGTACATAACATCAGATAATTGATTTCATCAAAATAAATATATAATGATAATTGTAGATATGCTGTTGTTTAATTGAAGTAATTTTGTCTTTTATGAAGTGCTGACAACTTGTTATATGTTTGTAATAAAAATGTAGGTGAGGGTTGTAACAAATTACATTCATATTGTGATAGATGGTGTGAAGCGCTTCATTGTTTGCCTTCAGAATAAGAGATATAGTTGGGGATAATTCCAGCTTGATGAACTTCCTTGTCCACAACTATATCTCTACTTGATGAAAGCAAATGGGATGTGCAACAACATATAGAAGAAGAAGTTATACTTCCACCTACTGGGAAAAGGCATCCAAGGAGACCTCAAAAACAAAGATACAAACCATATGATGAAATAAATACAAAGAAGTACAAGGTTTCATGTGGATACTGCGAACAAGAAGGGCATAACAAAAGATATTGTAGGAATGCTCCCAAAAGGAAATAAGAATTGATGTAGTATAAAGAGTTTTTACTGAGTACTGTTGATGATAATCTATCCTTAAGACATATTTAGTTGTATTTGTTATGTTCTGGACAATTATATTTATAGTGTAATTTTGTTGCTAATTTGAATAAAGATTGTGTAATGACCTAACCAGTCGTTTTGATCCTTAGTGCGTTGTTCAATGGTTTAAGGCCTTGAGTAGCTTCACTTCATATTTTATGACTTGTATGCATAGTCGGAATCGAATTTCGGGAAGTTCGGAATTGATTCGAATGGAAAATTCTCAATTCAGAAGCTTTAAGTTGGAAGAGTTGACCAAGGTTTGACTTTTGAGAAAAAGACATCGGAATAGGGATTTGTAGGTTCCAATAGGTTCGTATGATGATTTTGGGTTGAGTATCGGGTAGTCCTGAAGCATTTCGATGCTTATTGTGAAAAGTTGGCATTTTGAAGGTTTTAGAATTTCATAAGATTGATTTGAAGTGAACTTTGATTTTATTGATGTTCGTTTGGGATTCCTAGCCTTGGAATAGGTTCGTATCGTGATTTGTTGCACGTAAAGTTTGGCGTCATTCTGGAATGTTTAAGTATAATTCGGACGTATTTGACAAAGTTTGAAAGTTGAAAGTAGGGTTTTGATTGTCGATTCGTAGTTTGGATGTTGTTTGGTGTGATTTGCGACCTTGAGAAAGTTTGCATCATATTTTGGGAATAGTTGGTATGATTGGACGGGGTCCCGAGGGCCTCGGTTGTGTTTCGGATGGGCTACGGGTCATTTCCCCATGTTTGAACTGTTGTTTCTAAGATCTGGTGCATCCTTCTTCGCGATCCCGATGTATAGGGTCATGATTGCGAAGAGCAAAGTGCTGTTTCAGGCCTTGTGAATCACTATTTCGGAAGGAAATTCGTGATCGCGTAGAAGGAATTTCTGTTGTTAGTGGTTTAATTTCGGGAGCTTATATCTTGCAATCTATAAGGAATTTGGGGATGATTTAAAAATAAAAATTGTAGTCCTCTGAATTTAGTTTTCAGAAAACAAAACCGTTTGTCATTTAGAATTTTGTACAAAACGTTATGGCCATTAGACCGAAGGGTGCCTGTGAAGAGAAAACAAAATTTGTACATCGCGATCGCGAGGTTTTGGCCGTGATCACTAGGTTTTGGCCGCGATCGTAATTAAGGAAATGATGCTGGAACTTTTTTTTAATCACGATCGCATTGATAATGATCGCGATCGTGAAGAAGGAGGCCTGGCAGGTGTATTAAACATCTAATTTTGGGATATTGATCTCATTTCATCACTTTTATGTTCTTGGATCTCATGTGGGGCGATTTGGGGTGATTCTTCAAGATAGTTTTCGCCATATATCATAAGGTAAGTTATTCCTACTTGTTTCGAGTTACATTCATGGGTTATATATGGGTTTTAACATGGAAATTTGATAGAAATTATGGATTGTTTGGAAGAAAATCTAGAGATGGTATTTTTAGATTTTGACCACAAAATTCGACATGGAATTATGAAATAATTATATATTTGAGTTCGTGGTATTATGAGTAATGTTTATATTCGAAAATATTCGAAATCCGGGCATGTGGGCCCGAGAGTTGAGTTGGTTGACTTTTTGAGCGGAGTTGAAAATTATTATAAATTGATTTATTATGAGTATGAGAGTATATTTTTATTGATTTGCATGTTGTTTGACTAGTTTCGGATTGATGGGCACTGATTTGAGGTGTTAGATAGGCGTTGGAGCCAGTTATGAAATTTCGTTGCTAGGTAAGTCTCCTGTCTAACTTTGTGAAGGGGAATCTGCCCCATAGGTATTAAAATTGTTATGTGCTACTAGTTGTGGGTGCTATGTACGCACGAAGTGACGAGAGTCCGTGCGTAGCTAATATCATATTTATGTCCGGGTAGACTTAGGACTTTATCATATAATATTTGAATTATTTGAACTCATTTCGCTAGCTTAATTAAGTGAATTTATAATTGAAAATGATTTGGGAATATATTAGGCCAAGCTTTATCACCTTGAGTTGTTTGGCGAGATATTTGATAAAAGATAAAAGTCATATTTACTTTATGCTCCTGCAACTGTGTTGTAAGCACATGACTCGTAATTCGATAAGTTTTATCTTTTCCTATGAATCGAGCCGAATGCCTCAACAGTATATTGAGATCATCTCTGGTTTGCGTCGATCGACTCTCGGCAATGTACACACCACTTTGGATCAGGCAGTACGACCTCGGCATAATCGTGCATTATACCGCTAGCAGTCCGGATATTCATGAGATCCCCCTTCTATTGAGGTCTGGCATTTTATACTGTACTCCTTATGCGTTTGAGATTACACTTGATATTTCAGATCTGTTGAGATGGCACATTATATTTTAGAGATTTATATCGTTAAAAGAGAAGATTTTGGAGGATTATGTTAGTTACAGTTTTTATTTCACTACTACTGTTGTGCTTCATATTTGTTATAATTTACCATATTGATTTATTAGACCACTAGTAAGTGTCGATGTCGACCCCTCGTCACTACATCTCTGGGGTTAGGCTAGATACTTACTGGGTACACATTAATTTACGTACTCATGCTACTCTTCTGCACTAAATGTGCAGGATCTGACAAGTTCACTCGGTGGCATCTTGGCGCGTAGGCACAAATATTCAGGAGACTTTATGGTGAGTTGCTTTCTATGCTACGCACCGCAGCCCATATCGTCTCCATCTTATTTATTTACTTTACTTTATCTATTTTTGTCACGCCCCAAAACCTAACTCGTCGTGATGATGCCTATCTCAATACTAGGCAAGCCGACAATCTCAATAAACTACATATATTTTAAATTTGAAAACATAATGATTAAATTCAGCGGAAGAAAACTCATAAGTACAAATATAAATACTCCCAAAACTCGGTGTCACTGAGTACATGAGCATCTAATATGAATAAAATTCTGGGAAATACGGTCTATAATAATCTAAGACCAAATACAGTAAACAAGGAGATAGGGAAGGAGAGGCAAGGTCTGTGAAACACGGCAGCTACCTCTGAATCTCCGAAAAATCAACTATGCGAGAGAAAATCAACACACTCTATGTCCGGAAGCACCTAGATCTGCACACCAAGTGTAGGGTGTAGTATGAGTACAACCAACTCAGCAAGTAATAATAATAAATAAGGAACTGAAGATAGTGGCGAGATACACAGTTATAGTTCATTTTCAGTAATTCCAGCAAAGATTAGACATACTTTCAAATCCGGCAATTTAAGTCAAATCAGTTTTATACAGTTCAAGTTCAAGTAATCCTGATATAAAATCTTTCGAAAATTTCACAACAATGACAGATAGCAACTAAGTGCAACAACAAATGAAAAGCAAGTACAACCTCTCAGGGCAACAGTCACTCAACTCATCACAATAGCTCAATCACTCGGATCTCAGCCCTCAACACTCACACTCAATAGGTACCTGCGCTCACTGGGGGTGTACAGACTCCGGAGGGGCTCCTACAGCCCAAGCTCCATAATCCACACAGACAACTCACGTGCTATAGTATCAATATGTAGATCTTCACGTACAACTCATGTGCTGCAAGGACAACTCACATGCTATAATATCATATCAAGATCCGTACAGACAATCCACGTGCTATGGTATAAATACCTCACAAACAGGCCCTCTGCCTCACTCAGTTATCAACCTCTCTAGTCTCACGACCCTTAGTAATAAAGGGGAATCAGCCCAAAACAGAATGATATAATGTATCAGCAGGGAATAACAGAGACTGAGGTATAATATGAAAATAATAATACTATGACTGAGTACAAGTAACAATAAGCAGGAAGATTCAATAGGTATTACGACCACTGGGGTCTTTACAACACCAGCACATAGCCTAAGCATGATTCACTGTCAAATTTCTATAGCACAGAAAGGGCACATAGCTAACAACAAACTTATTCAACTTTCCAGTTTTACGGAATGGACCAAGTCCCAATTCCCACGGTGCACGCCCACACGCCCGTCACCTAGCATGTGCGTCACCTCCAAAAATACTCACATAATACCATAATCCGGGGTTTCACACCTTTAGGATTATATTTAAAACTGTTACTTACCTCAAACCGTGTAATTCTTTATTCCGCTATGCCTTTGCCACGAGAATTGGTCTCTGAAAGCCTCGTATCTAGCCACAATTAATTTGATTCAGTCAATACCAATTATTGTAATTAATTCCATAAGGAAATACAAATTTTCCAATAAAAATCTGAAATTAACTCAAAAAATACCAGTGGGGCCCACATCTCGGAACTCGACAAAAGTTACAAAATATGAATGACCATCCAACCATGAGTCCAACCATATAAATTTCACCAAATTCCGACATCAACTCGACCCTCAAATCTTTAATTAAAGTCTTTGAAGATTTCTACTATTTTCAACCCAATCTTTACCCATTTGAACTCAACAATCTTTTCATAAACCTTATTGATACTTATAAATAATACTCTTACACTCAATAATCATACTCTTCATCACCCATCTTTACCCAAACTCAAAATTGAAGACTAGGGTTAGAACCTCACCTCTTGGGTGAAGATCTTGTGATATTACCTTGTTGGATTTGAAAGCTTGAACAAGATCTTGATGAACAAGGCACTTGAGCTTCTTCCTTTCTCTAGGAAACTCTCCCTTCTCTCTAAAAATGTCAAGTTTTTGCTCCAAAATGAGCTTCAAGGGCAATAAATCGAAGTTGGTTCGGGTCAAAAAATTAGAAAAATTTGAAGCCTCGACGCAGATTCGCGATCGCATATGCGATCGCATAACACGTTTGCGGTCCGCAAACTGACCGCATAATTGAAGCTCAAAAATGAGAGTCACCTGTTTAGGTCTGCGTTGATTATGCAGCCCGCATACATGTTCTGCGGTCGCATAATGCACCGCAGAATAGGTCTGCAATCGCATAATGCACCGCAGATTTTCTAAAATCTTACCTCATATTTGCTTGACTCTGCGGCCATTATGCGGTCCGCAGAGTGATTCTGCGACCGCATAGTGGGCCACAGAATTGTCCTCTTCTGGGGAAAATTTTCCTTTACTCCTCAGTTCATTGATCAACCCAAAACCTTTGTACTAATTAATCTACCTCGGCATCACAAAACCTTTTCAACTTAAGTTTTAAAGCTTGGAACTAAGTGTTCCAAATCATTCCAAAACTTCATCGGACCCGAATCAGTTACCCCGGCAAGTCAAATAACAACCATAAATCACAATTTAACCATTAAATGGGGAAACGGGGTTGTAATACTCAAAATAACCGACCGGGTCATTACATTCTCCCCCTCTTAAACAAATTTTCGTCCTCGAACGGGTTTAGAATTATACCTGGAGTCTCAAATAGGTTAAGATATTTGATCCGCATCTCCCGCTCAGTTTCCCACGTAGCTTCTTCGACTGGCTGGCTTCTCTACTGCACTTTCACTGAAGTTATGTTCTTTGATTTCAACTTTCAAACTTGCCAGTCTAAAATGGCCACCGGCTCCACATCATAAGTCAGATTACCATCCAGCTGCACTGTATTAAAATCCAAAATATGAGACGGATCCCCGACATACTTTCGGAGCATGGATGCATGGAACACTGGATGAACACCTGATAGACTAGGTGGCAAAGAAAGTTCATAAGCCACCTCTCCAATCTTATTAAATATCTCAAAAAGCCCAATTTTCCGAGGGCTCAACTTGCCCTTCTTCCCGAACCTCAACACACCCTTCGTGGGTGAAATCTTGAGCAGAACCTTCTCCCCAACCATATGAACAACATCACGAACCTTCCTATCGGCATAACTCTTTTGTCTAGACTGCGCCGTGCGTAGCCGTTCCTGAATCACTTTGACCTTCTCGAAAGCATCCTGAACCATGTCAGTACCCAATAACCTAGCCTCACCCGTCTCAAACTAACCTACCAGAGACCGGCACTGTCTCCCATACAAAGCCTCATACGGAGCCATTTGAATACTCGACTAGTAGTTGTTATTGTAAGTAAACTCCGCGAGTGGCAGAAATTGATCCCAAGAACCCCTAAAATCAATGACACAAGCGTGTAGCATATCCTCCAATATCTGAATAGTGCGCTCGTACTGTCCGTCCGTCTGAGGGTGAAATGTTGTACTCAACTGAACCTGTGTGCCTAATCCTCGCTGCACTGCTCTCCAAAACTGTTATGTAAACTGTGTGCTCCGATCTGAAATGATGGACACTGGCACATCGTGAAGGTGAACAATCTCGCGGATATAAATCTCATCCAACCACTCCGAAGATTAATTAGTACCAACTGGAATAAAATGCACTGATTTGGTCAACCGATCCACAATCATCAAAACAACGTCAAACTTTCTCAAGGTCCGTGGAAGCCCTACTACAAAATCCATGGTAATACGCTCCCATTTCCACTTTGGAATTTCAAGTCTCTGAAGCAATCCTCTCGGTCTTTGATGCCCGTACTTTACCTGTTGACAATTTAAACACCGAGCTACAAACCCAACTATATCTTTCTTCATACGCCTCCACCAATTGTGCTGCCTCAAATCCTGATACATCTTCGCGGTACCTTGATGAATGGAGTACCGCGAAATGTGAGCTCCTTGGAGAATCAACTCATGCAAACCGTCTACATTAAGCACAGATAGTCTGCCCTGCATCTGTAATACGTCGTCATCCCCAATAGTGACTTCCTTGGCATTACCGTGTTGAACCGTGTCCTTAAGGACAAGAAAATGAGGGTCACCATATTGACGTTCTCTGATACGATCAAAAAGAGAAGACTGAGAAACCACACAAGCCAAAACTCGATTTAGCTCTGAAACATCCAATCTAACAAACTGGTTAGCCAAGGCCTAAACATCCAAGGCTAAAGGCCTCTTTGCTACCGATAAATATGCTAAGCTGCCCAAACTCTCCGCCTTACGAGTCAAGGAATCGGCCACCATATTGGCCTTTCCGGGATGATAGAGAATGGTGATATCATAATCCTTAAGAAACTCTAATCACCTCCGTTGCCGCAAATTAAGATCCTTCTGTTTAAACAGATATTGTAGACTCCGGTGATCAATATAAACCTCACAATGCACACCGTACAAATAGTGCCGCCAAATCTTCAAGGCATGAACAATAGCTATTAATTCAAGGTCGTGGATCGGATAATTCTTCTCATGTACATTTAACTCTTTAGACGCATAGGCAATCACCCTACCGTCTTTCATCAACACTGTGCTGAGACCAATACGTGGCGCATCACAATACACAGTATAAGACTCTAAGCCTCTAGGCAACACCAATACTGGGGTTGTAGTCAAAGCTATCTTGAGCTTCTGAAATCTCTCTTCACACTCATTCGACCACCTGAACGGTGCACCTTTCTGGGTCAATTTAGTCAAAGGTGATGCAATAGACGAGAAACCTCCACAAAGTGACAATAATAACCAGCCAAGCCGAGAAAACTCTGAATCTTAGTAGCTGAAGATGGCCTGGGCCAACTCTGAACTGCCTCTATCTTCTTCGAATCTACTTTAATCCCTTCATTGGACACTATGTGTCCCACAAATGCCATCGAACTTAGCGAGAACTCACACTTAGAGAATTTGGCATAAAGTCTCTCATCTCTCAGCCTCTGTAATACAATACTCAAGTGTCGTGCATGCTCCTCCTGGATACATGAGTAGACCAGGATATCATCAATAAATACTACGACAAATAAATCAAGATATGGCTGAAATACACAATTCATCAAGTGCATAAATGCCGCTGGGGCGTTGGTCAGCCCAAAAGACATCACAAGAAATTCATAGTGGCCAAAACGAGTCCTGAATGTCATCTTTAGAATATCCGAATCCCGAATTTTTAACTGGTGATACCCTGATCTCAAATCAAATTTGGAGAATACCCTCGCTCCCTGAAGTTGGTCAAATAAATCATCAATACGCGGCAAAGGATATTTGTTCTTGATTGTAACTTTGTTCAATTGTCTGTAATCAATGCACATTCGCATAGTATCATCTTTCTTTTTCACAAAAACAACTGGTGTGCCCCAAGGTGACACACTAGGCCTAACAAACCCCTTATCAAGGAGCTCCTGAAGTTGCTACTCAATTTTTTCAACTCAGTGGGTGCCATACGATACGGAGGAATAGAAATAGGCTGAGTGCCCGGCACCAAGTCAATACCAAAATTGATACCCGTGTCGGGTGGCATACCCGGCAGGTCTGTAGGAAATACATCCGGAAAGTCTCGCACTACTGGTACTAAATCAATAGTAGGGGTATCTGCATCAACATTTCTCACAAAGGCCAAGTATGACAAACACCCCTTCCTAACCATACGTTGGGCCTTAAAATAAGAAATTACCCTGCTGGGAACATAATCTAGAGAACCTCTCCATTCAACCTTTGGCAACCCCGGCATCGCCAATGTCACAGTTTTTGCATGACAGTCCAGAATAGCATAACATGGAGACACCCAATCCATACCCAGGATTACATCAAAATCCACCATACTGAGCAATAAGAGATCAACTCTAGTCTCCAGTACCCCAATAGTTACCACACACAAACAATAAACATGGTCCACAATAATAGTATCGCCCACCGACGTAGATACACGAAGTGGTAAAACTAAGGACTCATGGGGCACATCCAGATAATGAGCAAAATAGGATGAAACATACAAATAAGTGGAACCAGGGTCAAATAATATAGAAGCCTCACTATGGCACATAGATACAATACCTATGATCATTACATCTGAGGCAACAACATCTGGCCTGGCAGGAAAAACATAGAATCGGGCTTGACCGCCATCTGATCGGCCTCCCCCTCTTGGGCCACCCCTAGCTGACTGACCCCTACCCCGAGCTGGCTGGGCGGGTGGTGTAACTGCTGGTGTTGGTGCCGTCGGTCGATAACTCTACTGTGAAGCCCCACTCAACAACCTAGGACAATCTCTCTTGAAATGACCCAATTCTCCGCACTCGAAACAAACCATCCTCTGACAGAACTGCTGCTCCTGATAACCTGAGGAATTACCTGTAGAAGCCTGAGCGGACGAGGCATGATGAGAACTTTGCGCTGGTAGTGCACTGAATGAAGACTGGCCTAAGTGAGCACTGTAAGAAATGTGGCTAGCTGATGGACCACAATGAGTTGGATGAATCGTCTGAGCGGGCCTATAAGAGCGACCCCTGTTGTGGTAGGACTGTCCCCCAGAAGGTATCCCACCAAAACCGCCCGAACCTCGAGGCCTTTTGGTCTCCTTGTCACTATGCTCCTGGCTACGGACCACCTCTATCTGCCGAGCAATGTCAACTACCTCATCAAAAGTATCACCAGATACCCTCTCCCTAGTCATAAGTAACTGCAGCTGATATATGAGGCCATCAATGAACCTCCTAATCCTCTCCCTATCAGTGGTAACCAACCAAACTGTGTGTCGAGCCAACTCATAAAATCTCATCTCGTACTGCATCACAGACATGCCATCCTGACGTAACTGCTCAAACTTCCTGCACAGCTCCTCTCTGCGAGACTGCGGCACAAACTTCTCCAAAAAGAAAGTGGAGACTCCTGCCATGTAAGTGGTACTGCACCGATTGGCCTACGCCTCTCATAAGCCTCCCACAAACTGAAGGCAGCCCCAGAAAACTGAAAAGTAATGAATGAGACCCCACTGGTCTCCAGAATACCCGCGGTACGAAGCATCCACTGGCACTTATCCAGAAAACCCTGAGCATCTTCTGACTCAGCACCGCTAAATGATGGAGGTCGAAGCCTCCCAATCTCTCAAGTCTCCTCTGCTCATCATCTTCCATAACGGGGACTACCGGGGCCTGAGCAACTACAGCCGGTTGAGCTAGTAATGCCCCCGGTATCTGAAGTCCCTGTACTACCTGATCAGGAATACATGCAATAGGGGTATGAGTACCTCCCTTAACCTTCCAACTAACAGGTGCAGACTGAGCCAAAACCACCTGAGCAAGGTGAGTGCAAACTGTCAATATCTATGCTAGTGCCTCCTGAAGGCCTAGAATCACAATAGGTGCCGCTGGTGCCTGAGCTGGTCCTGCCGGCTTAACTATATTAGGAATCTGCTCCTGAGCTGGAGCAACTGGTGGTGCCACAGGTGCTACTCCAACTCTTGTACGAGCTGAACCTTGACCTCTACCTCGGCCTCGGCCTCTCGCGGGCCTAACTAGTGGCACTGGGGGCTGACCGTCCGATCCGGTACTACGTGTTCTCACTATTTATGAGAGAAAACAACAACATAATTTTAGTTTTCCGGAATCAACCAGTTCGCACGATAAAATGCAAGAAAGTGAAATTTTCCTAAGGGTTCAACAATCTCTAGAAGATAAGTACAGATATCTCCGTACCGATCCGTAAGACTCTAGTAAACCTGCTCATGACTCGTGAGACATATGTAACCTAGGCTATGATACCAACTTGTCATGACCCAAGACCTAACCCGTCGTGATGGCACCTATCTCAATACTAGGCAAGCCGCCAATCTTAATAAACCACATATCTTTTAAATTTGAAAATATAATGATTAAATTCAGCGGAAGAAAACTCACAAGTACAAATATAAATACTCCCAAAACCTGGTGTCACTAAGTATATGAGTATCTAATATGAATACAAGTCTGGAAAATACGGTCTATAATAGTCTGAGACCAAATATAGTAAACAAGGAGATAGGGAAGGAGAGGCAAGGTCTGCAAAATACGACAGCTACCTCTGAATCTCCGAAAAAAATCAACTGTGCAAAATAATCAACACCCCTATGTCCGGGAACACCTGGATCTGCACACGAATTACAGGGTGTAGTATGAGTACAACCAACTCAGCAAGTAACAATAATAAATAAGGAACTGAAGATAATGACGAGCTACATAGTTATAGTTCATTTTCAGTAATTCTAGCAAAGACTAGACATGCTTTCAAATCCGGCAGTTTAAGTCAAATCAGTTTTATACAATTCAGGTTAAGGTAATCCGGATATAAAATATTTAAGAAATTTCACAACAATGACAGAGAGCAACTTAGTGCAATAACAAATGAAAAGCAAGTACATCCTCTCAGGGCAACAATCATTTAACCCATCACAATAGCTCAATCACTCGGCTCTCCACCCTCAGTACTCACACTCAATAGGTACCTGCGCTCACTGGGGCTGTACAGACTCCGAAGGGGCTCCTACAGCCCAAGCGTCATAATCCGCACGGACAACTCCGCAAACTGACCGTATAATTGAAGCTCCAAAATATGGGTCACTTGTTTAGGTCTGCGGTGATTATGCTTCCCGCATACCTGTTCTGCGGTCGCATGATGCACCGCAAATTTCCCCAAATCTTGCCTCACATCTGCTTCACTCTGCGGCCATTATGCGGTCCGCAGAGTGATTCCGTGACAGCATAGTGTGCCGCAGAAATGTCCTCTTCTGCCGAAAAGTTTTCTTTACTCCTCGGTGCATTGTTCAACCCAAAAAGTCTTTATCGCCGCGAGAAATTTCTACAACCTTTGTACTAATCAATCTACCTCGGCATCACAAAACCTTTTATGACTTAAGTTTTAAATCTTGGAACCAAGTGTTCCAAATCATTCCAAAACCTCACCGGACCCGAACAAATTATTCCGGCAAGTCAAATAACAACCGTAAATCACAATTTGAGCAGTAAATGGGGAAACGGGATTGTAATACTCAAAACGATCGACCAAGTCATTACAATTTTGTATTCTAGACATATGTTGTATTACTATTGCATTCTTTAGTAGACGCTCATGCACTTGTGATACCAGGTTTTGAGATCTTCTAGAAATCTTTTGTGGTTTTGCTTACCATTTACACATTTTATTATCTATTCTATTTAAATTGTAAGTTTTCATGATTTTAATGCGTTGATTTATTTATCTAATAAAATTCACGATTTTGAAAATAATAAAATGCATAATTAGGTTGGTAGTTCACTGTTGGCTTGCCTAACGGCAATGTTGGGCGCCATCACGGCCTATAGTAGGTTTTGGGTCGTGACAGATTGCCTCTTATAATGAATGTTTGGTAAACAGATTTTAACTCTTAATGCCATTGGTTTATAGTTATTTTGTTCAATAACTGGGTTTATTTATTAATTTTATGCTTTTTCTAAGAATACTGCTAAATTTTAATAGATTCTGTATTTTTGTATAGTATTTGTAGACATAATTATAGTTATGATGTAAAGAAATTATTCTATGAGAGTATTAGTGTATCGTTGCTTGAAATTTTCTTTAATTGTAAAGCTAAACGTTTGATACCTTACATTTAGAGTAACATATGTTCACATAATATGGTAAAAGAAAATAATAGAAAACATATATTATAGAGTACCAATATGGAGATCAAGTATTAATAACTTTAAACAAAAAATGTGCCACAAATATTTTTATTTGTAAGTAGTAGAATTTTGGACCAAAAAACAAAACAAAAAAACTGTAGTTGAATTGTTTTTAGTAAATAATTTTCCTACAACTTTAATACAATCCAGCTACAACTAAACATTTTCACTACAATTTAACTACTAAAAAGGATAACTAATTCTTTTTGGTCCCGACTCTTGTTCTCTCCCTCATAGTTGGTGCACCTTTTCTTCTTGCTAATATCCCAGTCATCTCGCTTTACTAATTTAACCAAGCTCATGCTTTTTCCAAGCATAATCCCAAAGAAGCGCTCTATAGCATCTACGGTGTTGATCAATATCAGAAAGGTCTTCCTTTGAAATTGAGAGTTGTCCAATGCTGACATATTCTGCAAATGCCGCCACGTATACACCACAGTCACTGCAATAAATGTTAGAGGAAAGCTTTAGCATTCAATGTAAAATTCAATTGGTTAAATTGAAGGAAAAGCGGCACATACAGTGATCCCTCTTTTTGCTGGGGTATGTCACCGACCTACCGCTGAATGTCAAGAGGGTAAGTAACAACTTTTTCAATGTATGACTTTGTGTTCTTATAGTTGATGTTTGGAAGCTTACCATAGAAGTCAGTGGATGACAAGTAGATGTGGATCATAATAGCAAACTTGTCGACAATATATTCAACAAGTTTGTGATTACGCGAAGAGACCATAGAATCATAAACATATATAACCATATCGATAATGTCAAACACAACCAACAACCAATGAAATTTCTCAATAATTTTTATAGGCATAATCACAAAATCAGCTTTGTGCTATGCAATATTTGCAAGTAATCGGTACCCCCAATATGTTTTCTAATACGACGTCTTGGGATTTGACAACAACAAGATTCCTATCGACAGGGGAATTACTGTACCTCTCATAAATTTATTCTATTCTAGTCTTGAACATACAGTTAGTGGTTGTAAACCTTGTTCTGTTTTCAGGACCATACTTTCCTCTCTTCCTCAAATAGTACAAAATAACATCAATGTGCTGCAAAACAAAATTACATAATTTCTCAATGCAACATACAATCTTTTAACAAAAAATCTACAGATATCTAAAATAACAGAATACTTCAGCTTATCATTAAATTTTGCCGGGTTATGAGTGTACCGTGTTGTTCGGGATTTGCCCGGGATGTACCAACGTATAAAATCAGTCCTTTTTATCAACTTTCTCCACTCCAAGATCAAACCACAGGTTGATCTGGTTATCTTATACAGTATAAGGCGCCTTCTTCCTATTTAAAGGCATAACAAGTACATTAAAATTTAGCTGTAACTGAAAATCCATAAATTCTATGCACTCAATTATATGAAAAAAATGTAGAATCTAACTTCTTTAAAACCTTGTCGGTACCTAAATATAACCACTTATCGAATTCTTCCAACAAATTAGGATCAACATCATTACCAATAACCCCAGTAAATGGGTGCTTGATGTTGAAAATTGGAGGAGGTCCAACAGAAGTGCTTCCACCAGAACTGAAATAAAGGAGAAAAGGGGATCTGGCATGCTTTCCAGGAACCCTTGTTCTTCCTTGCTGCACAAGAGTTGTTTCATTTTTATTAACCTCGCCGAACTTAATTATATGTGAGAAGTTCTCGGGCAACTCAAATTCATCAAGTGTTATTGCCCTTCTTCCAGACTTGGAATCATTGTCCGAGTCAACTACATTGATGAAGTCGACTAGTTCACCTACAAAGTTAAAAACAAAAAAATAACATTTTATGTTGCTTGCATCAGAAATGTTAGAAAAACTATAAATTATATGAAAGTTGTTTTTTTTTTTCTACAATTATATTATAATAATTAATACCACTGAAATCTTCGTTGCAATCCTCTCCTTGTTGGAAAACATTTGATTCTTGAATTGGAGATTGTAAATGCATAGTCTCCTTCACCTCATTGAAATGCTCTCCTTGTATGGTAATATTTGCATCCTAATTTGGAGAGTGCACTTGCATAGTTTCTTTCTCTGTGACAACGAATGTGTACAATGAAACAAAATTGTAGATCATTAGTAATAAATATAAAGAAAATGTAGATAAATTGTAGTTAATTTGTTAAAATGTTGTCATGTAGCTGAAATATAATATGTATTGTTAATTATGTAGAAAAAATGTACTAAATTATACCAACAGTTTCTTTCTTGAATGCCTCTTGAAATTGGGAAGATAAGTCAACACCTACCGGACATGATATAGGAACGTTCTCCTCTATTTGAATGTCAGACATGTGTCTTCTATCTAAAAAAATAATTGAAAGTATAATGTAGATTATCTGTTGATAATTTAGTAATATGTTTAACCTATGTAAGACATGTCATCAAATTGTGTTACAATTGATCAAATACCTATTTTACTGTTGCTGCCTAACACTTGTTTAGCACTACTGCCATGATAGTGTTGTGTGTTCTTTTCTTTGTAATGCTCATCATTTTTTTCAGAACTACAACTAAACTAAAAGCAGAATTTCTGAGGCTATATACTTTATGAATATTACTATAAACATAAACAAGGTAAAAATATTTTTCAAAATGACTATATTTTGAATGAAACCTTAGCATCGATGTTAATATCATGTTGACTTTTTATTGCCTATAACACTGCCTTGATGGAATCATTGAATAGCTCTCGAATGCTACCTAGTTGTACAAAACCCTAGAGAACCAAAAAAGCTTAAAATATATCTGACAATAAAAGACTTACAGATATACAAAATAGTTTGAAAATCAATAATTAGGTATACCTCTTTTTTGAACAATTCAAGGTCTGAACCGACCTAAGGATAAAAATAAAAAGAGTTAAAGAAATATTTAGCATAACATAAATTACAGAAATCAGCTAGGAATATCATAAGTTGTTACCTTATCAACATATTTTCTTAAATTTTTTAGTTATTTCAGAATAGCTTTCTTGTCATCTATTTCCATTGAGTGCTTATTGCCAGATGAAGATGGAGCATTTTTCGGATGCTCGACCTGCGTTTCAGCTTCTTCAAACATATATTCAACCTTGTCTGGCAAAGTCACTCCAGAAAGCTCTTCTGGGGCTTCAATCATGTTGGTGAACTGTGTGAAATAGAAATATGAGGGAGTTAATCATCATATGTATATAATTTGTATATAAATTATAGTTATATTGTATGCACCATAAATATGTAGAATTGTTGTGTTAAGTATGTCAATACTTTGAGATATACAAAAGTGAAAACAATTACCTAGATCCATGATGGTTTGATCATCCTCTCTTCCAATGCAGAAATCCATATCTTGTCCTTTGTTATTGTCCAGTTAAGGATACGGAGAATCGAATTACCAACCCTTGTAGCTATATTTGTGTTGACTATAGAGCAACACTCATATAACTAGATTTTCATAACGAGTGGAAAATCTCGAAGGAGATAAAAATGCATAGAAGGGTTCAACTTATGCCAAACAGACTGAAGCAAATGTGTATAAGCTTCAATACCCTATGCAAAATTCGCATGCTGTCCTAAGTCAACCAAATAGAAGCTAAAGTAGTCTATAAAACCATTGTCTTTCTCAGAAGGACAGAGGAAGAACTTTATCAGATAAAGAATACACAGATGTAACGACCCGACCTGTTATTTTGAGATTTATAGCTCAGTTCTACCATTTTTTGCTCCTTTTGTGCTCTATAACTATTATATGACTTACCGGGTTAGTTGGTTCGGGCCCGAGAAATTTCATAGTGAATTGAGACACTTAATCTCATAATTGAAAGCTTAAGTTGGAAAAGTTGATCGGATGTTGACTTATGTGTAAATGACCTCGAATTTGAATTTTGATGGTTCTGTTAGCTCCGTTAGGTGATTTTGGACGTAGGAGCGTGTCTGTATTGTAATTTAGAGGTCCGTAGTAGAATTAGGCTTGCAATGGCGAAAGTTGGAAATTTAAAAAGTTTGACCAGGAGTGGACTTTTTGATATCGGGGTTGGATTTTGATCCCAGAAGTTGGAGTAGGTCAGTGGTGTCATTTGCGAATTGTGTGCAAAATTTGGAGTCAATCGCACGTGATTTGATAGGTTTCAGCGTCGAGTGTTGAGTTTGGATGTTTCAAAGTTCATTAGGCTTGAATCTATGTGCGATTTGTGATTTTTGATGTTGTTTGAGGTGATTTGATGGTTTGACTAAGTGTGTATCATGTTTAGGACTTGTTGGTATGTTTGGTAGAGGTTCCTGGGGCCTCGGGGTGATTTCGGATGGTTAACGGACTTGGAAGTTAAGTTGAGAAGTTAACGTTTGAAGGTTGCTGGTGTAATCGCACTTGCGGATAGGGAACCGCAGGTGCGAGCTCACAGATGTGGAGAGGGCAGATCAGATGCAGAGCTATAGCCCCGTTCCCCCATTTTCTGCTCCTTTTGTGCTATATAACTGTTATATGACTTACCGGGTTAGTTGGTTCGGGCCCGGAGAAAATTCAGATTAAATTGAGACACTTAATCTCATAATTGAAAGCTTAAGTTGAAAAAGTTGACCGGATGTTGATTTATGTGTAAATGGCCTCGAATTTGAATTTTGATGATTCTGTTAGCTCTGTTAGGTGATTATGGACTTAGGAGCGCATCCAGATTATGATTTGGAGGTCCGTAGTAGAATTAGGCTTCAAATGGAGAAAGTTGAAATTTTGGAAAGTTTGACTGGGAGTGGATTTTTTGATATTGGGGTTGGATTCCGATTCCGGAAGTTGGAGTAAGTCTGTGGTGTCATTTGTGACTTGTGTATAAAATTTGGAGTCAATCGTACGTGATTTGATAGGTTTCATCGCCGGGTGTTGAGTTTGGAAGTTTCAAAGTTCATTAGGCTTGAATCTATGTGCGATTTTTGGCTTTTGATGTTGATTGAGGTGATTTGATGGTTCGACTAAGTTCGTATCGTGTTTTAGGACTGGTTGGTATATTTGGTCGAGGTCCCGGGGGCCTCGGGGTGATTTCGGGTGGTTAACGGACTTGGAAGTTAAGTTGAGAAGTTGCTAAAGTTTGAAGGCTGCTGGTGTAATCGCACCTGCGGATGAGGAATCGCAGGTGCGATCTCACAGATGTGGAGAGGGCAGCGCAGATGCAGAGTTGTAGCCCTATTCCCCCATTTTCTGCTTCTTTTGTGCTCTATGACTGTTATATGACTTACCGGTTAGTTGGTTCGGGCCCGGAGAGATTTCAGAGTGAATTGAGACACTTAGTCTCATAATTGAAAGCTTAAGTTGGAAAAGTTAATCGGATGTTGACTTATATGTAAATGACCTCGGATTTGAATTTTGGTGGTTCTGTTAGCTCCGTTAGGTGATTTTGGACTTAGGAGCGCGTCCGGATTGTGATTTGGAGGTCCGTAGTAGAATTAGGCTTGAAATGGCGAAATTTGAAATTTTGGAAAGTTTGATCGGGAGTGAAATTTTTGATATCGGGGTTTGATTCCGATTTCGGAAGTTGGAGTAGGTCTGTGGTGTCATTTGTGACTTGTGTGAAAAATTTTGAGTCAATCGCTTGTGATTTGATAGGTTTCATCATCGGGTGTTGAGTTTGGAAGTTTCAAAGTTCATTAGGCTTGAATCTATGTGCGATTTGTATTTTTGATATTGTTTAAGGTGATTTGATGGTTCGACTAAGTTCGTATCGTGTATTAGGACTTGTTGTTATGTTTGGTTGAGGTTCCGGGGGCATCGGGGTGATTTCGTGTGGTTAACGGACTTGGAAGTTAAGTTGAGAAGTTGCTAAAGTTTGAAGGTTGTTGGTGTAATTGCACCTGCGGATGAGGAACCGCAGGTGCGAGATCGCAGATGTGGAGAGGGCAGTGCAGATGCAGAGTTGTAGCCCTGTTCCCCTATTTTCTGTATCTTTTGTGCTCTATAACTATTATATGACTTACTGGTTAGTTGGTTCGGGCTCGGAGAGATTTCAGAGTGAATTGAGACACTTAGTCTCATAATTGAAAGCTTAAATTGGAAAAATTGACCGGATCTTGATTTATGTGTAAATGGCCTCGAATTTGAATTTTGATGGTTCCGTTAGCTCCGTTAGGTGATTATGGACTTAGAAGCGCATCCAGATTATGATTTGGAGGTCCGTAGTAGAATTAGGCTAGAAATGGCGAAAGTTGAAATTTTGGAAAGTTTGACTAGGGGTGGATTTTTTGATATTGGGGTTGGATTCCGATTCCGAAAGTTGGAGTAAGTCTGTAGTGTCATTTGCGACTTGTGTACAAAATTTGGAGTCAATCGTACGTGATTTGATAGGTTTCATCATCGGGTGTTGAGTTTAGAAGTTTCAAAGTTTATTAGGCTTGAATCTATGTGCAATTTTTGGCTTTTGATGTTGTTTGAGGTGATTTGATGGTTCGACTAAGTTCGTATCGTGTTTTAGGACTTGTTGGTATGTTTGGTTGAGGTCCCAGGGGCCTCGGGGTGATTTCGGGTGGTTAACGGACTTGGAAGTTAAGTTGAGAAGTTGCTAAAGTTTGAAGGTTGCTGGTGTAATCGCACCTGCGGATGAGGAACCGCAGGTGCGATCTCACAGATGTGGAGAGGGCAGCGCAGATGCAGATTGTAGCCCCGTTCCCTTATTTTCTGCTTCTTTTGTGCTCTATAACTGTTATATGACTTACCGGTTAGTTGGTTCGGGCCCGGAGAGATTTCGGAGTGAATTGAGACATTTAGTCTCATAATTGAAAGCTTAAGTTGGAAAAGTTGATCAGATGTTGACTTATGTGTAAATGACCTTGGATTTGAATTTTGGTGGTTCTGTTAGCTCCGTTAGGTGATTTTGGACTTAGGAGCGCGTCTGGATTGTGATTTGGAGGTCCGTAGTAGAATTAGGCTTGAAATGGTGAAATTTGGAATTTCGAAAAGTTTGATCGGGAGTGGACTTTTTGATATCGGGGTTTGATTCTGATTCCGGAAGTTGGAGTAGGTTCGTGGTGTTATTTGTGACTTGTGTGAAAAACTTTGAGTCAATCACACGTGATTTGATAGGTTTCAGCATCGGGTGTTGAGTTTGGAAGTTTCAAAGTTCATTAGGCTTGAATCTATGTGCGATTTGTATTTTTGATATTGTTTGAGGTGATTTGATGGTTCGACTAAGTTCGTATCATGTATTAGGACTTGTTAGTATGTTTGGTTGAGGTCCCGGGGTGATTTCAGTTGGTTAACGGACTTGGAAGTTAAGTTGAGAAGTTGCTAAAGTTTGAAGGTTGTTGGTGTAATCGCACCTGCGGATGAGGAACTGCAGGTGCGAGATCGCAGATGTGGAGAGGGCAGTGCAGATGCAGAGTTGTAGCCCTGTTCCCCCATTTGCTGCATCTTTTGTGCTCTATAACTATTATATGACTTACTGGTTAGTTAGTTCGGGCCCGGAGAGATTTCAAAGTGAATTGAGACACTTAGTCTCATAATTGAAAGTTTAAGTTGGAAAAGTTGACCGGATATTGACTTATGTGTAAATGGCATCGAATTTGAATTTTGATGGTTCCGTTAGCTCCGTTAGGTGATTATGGACTTAGGAGCGCATCCAGATTATGATTTGGAGGTCCGTAGTAGAATTAGGCTTGAAATGGCGAAAGTTAAAATTTTGGAAAGTTTGACTAGGAGTGGATGTTTTGATATTGGGGTTGGATTCCAATTCCGGAAGTTAGAGTAAGTCTGTGGTGTCATTTACGACTTGTGTACAAAATTTGGAGTCAATCGTACGTGATTTGATAGGTTTCATCATCGGGTGTTGAGTTTGGAAGTTTCAAAGTTCATTAGGCTTGAATCTATGTGCGATTTTTGGCTTTTGATGTTGTTTGAGGTGATTTGATGGTTCGAATAAGTGCGTATCGTGTTTAGGACTTGTTGGTATGTTTGGTTGAGGTCCCTGGGGCCTCGGGGTTATTTCGGATGGTTAACGGACTTGGAAGTTAAGTTGAGAAGTTAAAGTTTGAAGGCTGCTGGTGTAATCGCACCTGCGGATAGGGAACCGCATGTATGAGCTCGCAGATGTGGAGAGGGCAGATCAGATGCAGAGTTGTAGCCCCGTTCCCCCATTTGCTGCTCCTTTTGTGCTATATAACTGTTATATGACTTACCGGGTTAGTTGGTTCGGGCCCGGAGAAAATTCTGAGTGAATTTAGACACTTAATCTCATAATTGAAAGCTTAAGTTGGAAAAGTTGATCGGATGTTGATTTATGTGTAAATGGCCTCGAATTTGAATTTTGATGGTTCTGTTAGCTCCGTTAGGTGATTATGGACTTAGAAGCGCATCCAGATTATGATTTGGAGGTCCATAGTAGAATTAGGCTAGAAATGACGAAAGTTGAAATTTTGGAAAGTTTGACTAGGAGTAAAGTTTTTGATATTGGGGTTGGATTCCGATTCCGGAAGTTGGAGTAAGTCTGTGGTGTCATTTGCAACTTGTGTACAAAATTTGGAGTCAATCGTACGTGATTTGATAGGTTTCATCATCGGGTGTTGAGTTTGGAAGTTTCAAAGTTCATTAGGCTTGAATCTATGTGCGATATTTGGCTTTTGATGTTGTTTGAGGTGATTTGATGGTTCGACTAAGTTCGTATCGTGTTTTAGGATTTGTTGGTATGTTTGGTTGAGGTCCCGGGGGCCTTGGGGTGATTTCGGGTGGTTAACGGACTAGGAAGTTAAGTTGAGAAGTTGCTAAAGTTTGAAGGCTGCTGGTGTAATGGCACCTGCGGATGAGGAACCGCAGGTACGATCTCACAGATGTGGAGAGGGCAATGCAGATGCAGAGTTGTAGCCCCGTTCCCCCATTTTCTGCTCCTTTTTGTGCTCTATAACTGTTATATGACTTACCGGTTAGTTGGTTCGGGCCCGGAGAGATTTCAGAGTGAATTGAGACACTTAGTCTGATAATTGAAAGCTTAAGTTGGAAAAGTTGATCGGATGTTGACTTATGTGTAAATGACCTCGGATTTGAATTTTGATGCTTCCGTTAGCTCCGTTAGGTGATTTGGAGGTCCGTAGTAGAATTAGGTTTGAAAAGGCGAAATTTGGAATTTTGGAAAGTTTGACTAGGAGTGGACTTTTTGATATCGGGGCTCG
Source organism: Nicotiana tabacum (assembly GCF_000715075.1). NCBI lineage: Eukaryota > Viridiplantae > Streptophyta > Magnoliopsida > Solanales > Solanaceae > Nicotiana > Nicotiana tabacum. Next base: position 80,114,609 of record NC_134100.1, read on the forward strand.
ATTCCGATTCCGGAAGTTGGAGTAGGTCTGCGGTGTCATTTGCGACTTGTGTGCAAAATTTAGAGTCAATCGCACGTGATTTGATAGGTTTTAGCATCGGGTGTTGAGTTTGGAAGTTGCAAAGTTCATTAGGCTTGAATCTATGTGCGATTTGTGTCTTTGATGTTGTTTGAGGTGATTTGATGGTTCGACTAAGTTCGTATCGTGTTTTAGGACTTGTTGGTATGTTTGTGGTCCCGGGGGCCTCGGGGTGATTTCAGTTGGTTAACGAACTTGGAAATTAAGTTGAGAAGTTGCTAAAGTTTGAAGGTTGTTGGTGTAATCGCACCTGCGGATGAGGAACTGCAGGTGCGAGATCGCAGATGTGGAGAGGGCAGTGCAGATGGAGAGTTGTAGCCCCGTTTCCCCATTTACTGCTCCTTTTGTGCTCCACAATTGTTATATGACTTACCGAGTTGGTTGGTTCGGGTCCGGAGAGATTTCAGAGTGAATTGAGACACTTAGTCTCATAATTAAAACTTTAAGTTGGAAAAGTTGACCGGATGTTGACCTATGTGTAAATGACCTCAAATTTGAATTTTGATGGTTCTGTTAGCTCCGTTAGGTGATTTTGGACTTAGGAGCGCGTCCAGATTGTGATTTGGAGGTCCGTAGTAGAATTAGGCTTGAAATGGCAAAATTTAGAATTTTTGAAAGTTTGACTAGGAGTGGACCTTTTGATATCGGGTTTGATTTCGATTCCGGAAGTTGTAGTAGGTCCGTGGTGTCATTTGCGACTTGTGTGCAAAATTTGGAGTCAATCGCACGTGATTTGATAGGTTTCAGCATCGGGTGTTAAGTTTGGAAGTTTCAAACTACATTAGGCTTGAATCTATGTGTGATTTGTTTTTTTGATGTTGTTTGAAGTGATTTGATGGTTCAACTAAGTTCGTATCGTGTTTTAGGGCTTGTTGGTATGTTTGGTTGAGGTCCCGGGGTCTCGGAGTGATTTCGGGTGGTTAACGGACTTGGAAGTTAAGTTGAAAAGTTGCTAAAGTTTGAAGGTTGCTAGTGTATTCGCACCTGCGGATGGGGAACCGCATGTGCGAGCTCGCAGATGTGGAGAGAGCAGCGCAGATGCAGAGTTTGAGGTGAGGCAGCAGATGGTCGTAGGTGCGATGGTTTTGCACACACGTGCGTGACCGCAGATGCGGTAGTAGGATCGCAGAAGCGGAAGTGGGCTATGGATTGGGCTTCACCGAAACGGACATTTCCTCGCAGAAGGGAGTCCGCAAGAGCGGGATTTTGGTCTGCAGGAGCATAACCCTTCGTAGAAGCGGGTGACTTGGATGCACCCGCGAAGCCGCGGATGCGGGTAAGAGGTTGCAGGTGCGGAAAGCCTGGGCAGAAACTATATAAGCGAGGGTTCCGAGATTTTCACCATTTCTAACGTTTTGAGCTCGGTGTTTTGGGAGGATTTTCAAGGGGTTTCTTGAGGTAAGTTCCTTATGTTCATCTTTCTTCAATAATTATGTTTCCCCACTGATTTTCCACCTAGTTTGTATATGTTTTAGGTGTAATTTGGGGGTTTGAGGCTAGGAATTTTGAGAGTGGATTTTGGGGATTTGAATGACCAATTGGTGTCGGATTTTGATGAATTTTGTATGACTAGACTCGTGAGTGAATGGGATTTCGGATTTTGTGATTTTTTGGATTTCGAGATGTGTGCCCGGGGGCCGGTTTGGAGCCAATTTTGGATTTTGAGTTATAACTTAGTAATTTCTTGTAGAATTGATTCCTTTAGCCCATACTGATTGTATTGTACTATTTGTGGCTAGATTCGGGTCATTTGGAGGCCGATTTGCGAGGCAAAGGAGTATTGGAGTAGGGATTTGCTCGGATTGAGGTAAGTAACACTTCTAAACTTGGTTCTGAGGGTTCGAAACCCCGAATTTATGTGTTATGTGATTGGTATTGAGGTGACGCACATGCCAAGTGACGGGCGTGCGGGCGTGCACCGTGAGAATTGTGACCTAGTCGATTCAATGGCACTCTCTAGTGGTTCTATATTTTTTATATCCGTGTTTTCATCATGTGATAAAGTAATTGAGTTGTCACTCATGTTAGATATCATGTTTAGGCTTTACATAGGTAATATTAGGACCCATAGTGGTCGTTTCTTACTGTTATTTTACTAATTTCATTGATATTTCGTACTCAGTCATATTCATTCATTTCATATCATATCTCAGTCTGTGTTGTTATTTTTTGATACATCATATCATTGTTTTCGTTCTAGTATCATGACACTGTGAGCCAGTGAGAGAGAGAATGGAGAGATTGATGACTGAGGGAGGACGAGGGCCTGATTATGAGTGACATATATGGGATCAGGTTGCACGCCGCAACGGTTATACTGATTATGATAGGGCTTGGGCTGAAGGAGCCCCTCCGGAGTCTACACACACTCCCAGTGAGTGCGATTGATTATAATGAGGGATGTATTTTACCTGGACATGGATCTTGTCCGAAGCATTATATACCTGGAGATGGATCTTCTCCACAGGCTGGATTGGCCCTACTCAGTAATGTATATATTCCGGGATGGATCTTCCCTGGGTCATATGGTCCATATACAGTACTGAGTGATTGCCCATTTGAGAATGTGAGCACATGAGGCCGTCAGCATGGTGTGTTATATACAGCATGTGCATTGTCATGTAGAAGTAGAGGAGTTATAATCTTCATATCATTCATATTTGATCCATTTTACTGTTTTGAGATATCTATCGAACTTGAAAGCATGTCTACGTTTTTGCACTGTTACTTCTATATTGAACTGTGCCAGTTGAGTTTGTCACTACTTTCAGTCCAAAGTTTGGACTTGTTAGTTATTGAGTTGGTTGTACTCATACTACACCCTGCATCTCGTGTGCAGATCCAGGTGCTTCCTGTTACGGCATCTGTTGAGTGAGGAGTCGAGATCTCGGAGACTATCGAGGTAGCTGTATGGCGTTCGTAGGCCTTGACTCTCCTTCATTATCTTTATTTGTATTTCAGTTCTTATTCCTCAGACATTGTAGTAGGTTGTATCCTGGTATAGATGCTCATGTACACGGTAACACCACGGTTTTGGGAGAGATTTGTATTGCGTTGTGATTTTATTTCGGTTTTTAAAGGGGTTTTTCTTAAATATTAACTGCTTCCATTTAATTTTCAAAGCTTTTATTTGGTTGACCTGATTGAGTAGTTGGCTTGTCTAGTTCCACAATAGGCTTCATCACGACGGTAGGTTTTGGGTCTTGACAATAGCTTGACTGCGTCTTCATCATTCACCCAACTACGAGTGGTTACATTTTATTTCAGGTACAACTTCTCAACTTTTTCCTTGTTCGGAAAATAACTCATTGTTTTACTGTCATAGTTAGGTGTGTAACCAAAGTCGGTTACTTCTGTAAAGCATTTGAGGCTATTAGTAAGAGCAAACTCCCTCAACCCAAAGTTCAGCCTCTCACCCTTCATCTATGCTGTGAAAATATAGACCCGGATGTGTTCAATTCTTACTTCTCAGAAGATGAATTGCCTGAATTTGGATACATAGTTTGGGCATGTGAAGAAAGTACCCAAAACATGTCTTCTTAAAATTTTGTATCCCATTTCAGACAATAATACCTTAATTTGGGCAGGAACAACATGGTCGGAAAATGTTTGAAACCTAGTGATGCCATAATTAACATCATGTGGTGCAAAAAATGTCTGATTCTGCACCAAATAAAAATAAAAGTTAATATAACATGTTTAAAGACAAAAAAAAATAATTCTACTACACTTTATCTACAGCCAGAAAGATAGTAATACATTGCAGACAAATAAATTACAAAATTAATAAACAAATACAACAACTAAACTACAGTGAAGCTACAAATGAACTCACAATTTTATGTTTAGAGCAAGAAACAAGAAAGTAACCTACATTTAAAAAGTTGGGGAAAAACTAACAACTGGACATAATATATACAATTTGTTTACAGGAAATGAAATTAACATCTACAAATAAAGCAAAATTAACCAATAAAATCAACTAAATTATGTAATACATACCCTAACAAAATTATTTCAAATAATATACAACAAATCTACAATTTCCAAAAATATGTAGAAAAATTGATAAACAACAAGAAATATACACAATGTAGGCAAAATTTCAATAATTATAGAACAAAAAAAAATTAGGTATCAGGATGGGGATGGAAACAACTTTTTAACTAAAAATAAAAAATAAAAATTGTAAGTACTATAATTTTACCTTCTCTAATGACTGTTGGGGTATGTTTTTAGGAGATATTTTAACCTTCTTCCTATTTGAAGGTTTGCCAGTAGGAGAAACTTCGATTTTTTTTTTGCAGGTTTTAGAATAACTTCTTCTTCAATGAAATCATCATCACGGGCGATTTCTTTGCCCTTCCGTTTTACTGATTTAGCAGATGTCGAAGTTTCAGCAGCATTCCTTTGATGCTTGAGTTTTGTTCGCGCCTCTGCCCTAGCTTCACAAAGAGAAAGCTTGGACTTTATATCTGGTGATGCATGTCTGGATTTCACCATTTGTTTTGGGTGAATCCTGTGAGAAAGTACCCAAATCAAAAGTAGCAAAAATAATTTCGTAGGGACTTTGAGAGAGAAATCAGAAAATTTGAGAGTGATATTGTAAAAGATTTTTGAATAAAAATAGAAGAAAGCGTTAATGGAGGGAGAGAATATCAGAATCGTGGATGTGGGCAGAGAAACGTGGGGGGAGTGGGTTATGTACGTTAGCGTGATTAAAGAAGTTTATTCATATCTCATTTAATTTCTAAAATGTATATAATTGGTAAATTATATATGCCCATGTAATTAAATTGAAACTTGAGTAGGAAGGGTAATAAGATTTCATATAGTGTATAGGAAGGTAATAATCCCTTTGACATTTTAGTTTCGTCACAAATAAAGTTACAGTGTAGTGAATTCTAATTTTAGTAACCTCCTGATTATGGTTATTCAGTTAAATTTTCTCAGATTATTTTAGTTATGTGAGAGAAAAAAATGATACTAGTGTATGGGCCAAAAACTATTTTTGATATGGGCAAACACGTTAGTATTATTATAGCTTCATCGACCGCCACGTGCTATCAGTAAGGTCCCCACAAAGATAGGCATCGGGGCAAAGGGGTCTCGAAGAGATGGAAAATGTAGTTGAAGAGTCAGGAAAGATCAAGGCTGCGAAGTCACCGTAGTTCAAGGTCGAGGTCGAGCACCTTAGACAGAGTTATAACAACTAGTTTTAAGATAAGACATAAACTAGAATATTCCACTGGATATTCTCTGCACATGTACTATTAGGGTTTCTAAGAACATGTTCCCTATACATACAAAAAGACATAATGATAGGGAACATGAGGTATTCACTTGTAAAATACATCTTCACTTTATATAGAGAATCTGGTCTTATTACAAGCATACAAAAATAATATTTTTACTAAGATTCTTGTCCACACTTTTTCACTGGATCCGAGAATAGCTCGAATATTCAAAGGCTTATCAATCGATCATCATTGTCAGAAAGAGCTTCCACTTATTTCATCCTTTCTCGGGTGACACATACGTTTTATTTATATAAATGTCATTTATTGCTATTAATCACTAATTAATGCTATATTTCTTCTTTTTAGGTCCTTGAATATTGTCATTATTGTGCACCATCATAACCTTCGAAATACATATATGTGTTATTTTTTATAGTACCGAGAATTTCATCTTTAGGATATTATTATTAACCAAGATTAACCCTTATTTGCATAAATCTAATTAGTTGAACCAAAATTTAAATTTTGGTCAAACAATTTGGCGGTGGGGAGTTGTTAGTTAAATTAGTTTCTTTTAGATATGCAGCTAACATGAGTCGCTAACCTCACAAACCCCAAGATCTTTCTTTGCATGTACAAAACCTACATGGCAGGTAACCAAGGAAAGAGGACAATAGTAATGGGTGATCTCCCTAGCAACCTCATGAGAGGTCCACTGCCCACTGCCTAGGTAAAGACGTGACGCCCACTGCCTCCCCTAGGCGTGAGAGGTCGCCTCCTCCCCATTGTAGCATAACAAAACCCAATGGAAAAGGGGCTTCCACGTCCACAGAAGAAGGGAAGCCACCAGATGTAAACAAACTCCTCAAAGCATGGATGATCGATACACTAGTGAGCGTGCTCAATAATCCCCCTCCATGCACGACTACAGAAAACGCAAGAGCTTGCACAATACAATGAGCAGATGAACAGAGCAACCGACCAAACCCTCTGACACTAGGTATAACTCATAATGGTACTAAAAGTACAGGTGATAGCCCCCTCGCCGTTGTTTTAAAAAGCATGGAAGAAATGAAGAATGAAAATAAAGCACTCAGATGTCAAATGAAAGAACACTAAGAATGAGTCGACAAGATACCGGGCACCCTTAAGCTATTGCCAAAGAGGGACACAGAAAGGTTCGTAGAGAAGCCGTACATCGATGAAGTGGGCCCACATGCTATACCAAAGACCTTCAAAATGCCGCCCTGCCTCAGAATATACGACGGAACGACCGACCCCAAAGACCAAGGAACAAGTGTCCTCTATTTTGCTGAAGAAATTTGGCAAAATCGTCACAGGAGGGGCATTAATATGGTACTCACAGCTACGAACTCGCTCCATAGAAAATTTTGAAGAAATGGCCGATAAGTTTGTAACGGCACATGCCGGAGCCAAGAAGGCCGAAACAAGGGTAAACGATATATTCGCCATCAAACAAACCTTGGTAGAAGGACTGAGGGATTTTCTATCACTCGATTCAAAAGGGTAAGGATAACTCTACCGAACATATCCGAGGGGATGGCGGTCGCGGCCTTTCAAAATGGATTGAGTAGAGACGGTTCGAGAGAACCTAGAACAATGTTGAGCTAATGGATGAAATATCCTCCAACCACTTAGGACATGATCCATTATCCTTAATGTGTTAAAGCCCGAGCAGATGAGGACGACCTCAATGGAACGACCCATCGGCTCGTCTCGGTACAAGCCGAGTCCAGAAGAGAACGAAGAGACAACATCAAGAGAGATCACCTAGTCTCATGACCCAATAGAGAACGACACCAGCCATTCGTTAGGGCCCATGCCCCATCTTCCCACAGCTAGGAGGAAGGCGCACCTAGGCCGAGAACAGGGACTCATCGGAACGAAAAAGTTATGCCCCAATTATTATCTGCTCACATGTTTTGCGTATCCCCTACAGAAATAGTCTATGCTCTAGAGAAACTCAGAATGAAGGTAAAGTGGCCGCAAAATATGAGGTCTGATCCGAGCACCAGAAAATCTGACGCCCTCTATGAGTTCCACCAAGAACGAGGGCACAAAATAGAAGATTGCATCGCCCTCAGGCAAGAAGTTGTGAACATGTTGCAGTAGGGACACCTCAAAGAGCTGCTAAGCGACAAGGGGAGAAACAACTTCGCTAGAGGATGCGAACACCAAGGTCCGCTGAAGCCTCCATCACCAGCTCGTACTATCAATATGATCATCAGTGGTAGCGACGACACTCTATCAACGACGTTAAATTCACCACCACTCACAAGCTCAAGCGATCTATCACCTATGAATGGTACAACGGACTCAAAAAAAAGTATCATCTTCGACGAGTCAGATGCCGACGGTTTGACTTTCCCTAAAAATAATGCCCTTGTCATTACTTTATGCATTTTAGATACTAATGTCAAACGTATCATTGTGGATGATGGAAGTGGAGCGTGCATTATCCATCCCCGAGGCCTTACCCAAATGAGACTCGAGGACAAGATAGTGTCATGCTGTATCATGCTATTCGGCTTTAATAATGCAATTGAGACAATGTCGGGAGAAGTTACACTCCCCGTCTTGGTTGGCAGCGTGACACTGGAGACGACATTCCACATCATGGACTAGTCCACCGCGTACAATGCCATAGTGGGACGACTATGGTTACACCTCATGAAAGCCATTCCCTCCAGCCTATACCAAGTAATCAAATTCCCATCACCTTGGGGAATATTCAGCTTACGCGGAGAATAGCGTATATCCCGAGAATGCTACTGCATTGCCTTGGACAGCACGATAACCCAACAGAAAAAGACAAGTAAAAAGAGGAATAACAACCAACAGGGCTGAGGTCGACTCAAGAAAAGACTAGGGACGTGATCATGGATCCCGAAATGGTCAAAGCTATGGACTCGACCATAGAAGACCCCGACCCCGTTCAATTAGACCTTAATGATTGTGGCAAAAAAGCCTACATCGGCTACAAATTCTGAATAACTAATGCAGATTTGTTTGCCTTCATCCATGCAGATATGTAGGGCATCCATAGGGAGATCGCCACACACAAATTGAACGTCGAACCGTTCTACCCCCAGTAAGGCAGGTCAGACGTAAATTCAATCCCGCCATCAACGATGCCATCCACAAGTAGGTGGAGAAACTATTAGAAAATGGCTCCATCAGGGAATAAAAGTACCCCAAATGGATCGCCAACGTAGTGATGGCCAAAACGAAAAATGAGAAATGGTGGATGTGCATGGATTTCACGGACTTGAACAAAGCATGCCCGAAGGATTCGTTAACATTATCTCATATCGACCAACTCATCGATGCAACAGCTATACACGAGTTGCTGGGTTTCTTGGACGCATACTTAGGCTATAACCAAATGCTTATGGATGAAGAGGACAAAGAGAAAACCATGTTCATCACCCACCAAGGAACATATTGTTACAGGGTCATTCCATTTGGGTTGAAGAACGTAGGAGCTACATATCAAAGATTGGTCATGAGGATGTTCAAAGACCAGCTCAACAAGACCATGAAAGTATATATAGACGACATGCCGGTCAAGTCCGTAAAGTTAGAGGACTATATCAACCATTTAAAAGAAGCTTTCGACATACTAAGACGGTACGGAATAAAACTAAACCCGGAGAAATGTGCATTTGGCGTGTCCTCTGGAAAGTTCTTGGGATTTCTAGTATCTCAACGGGGAATCGAGATCAACCCAGACCAAATCAAAGCTATCAAAGGGATACCTAAACTCTTGACTACCAAGAAGCACGTTCAAACGTTGACTCGTAGAATCACCACCCTATCAAGATTCATCTCGCAATCGTCTGATAGATGTCATAATTTTTTTGTCGTGCTCAAAAAGGATAACAACCTCGAATGGATACTCGAGTGTGTGCAAGCTCTGCGAGAACTAAAGGCATATGTTTCATCACCACCTCTCCTTTAAAAGCCCGAACCCGAGGAACACCTCCTCGTCTATCTGGGCGTCTCCAAAGTAGCAGTAAGTGCAGTCCTCATCCGAGAAAGCAAAGGTACACAATCTCTAATATATTACGTTAGCAAAAACAATCGTTGACACTGAGACAAGGTTCCCGCACCTCGAGAAACTGGCTCTGGCATTGGTCATAGCTTCGGGAAATCTTAGGCCCTATTTCAAGTGCCACCCGATCTCGATCATTACCACCCTTCCCCTAAGAAACATTTTGCGTAAACTAGAGCTATCGGGGAGGCTGGCCAAGTGGGCCATCTGTCACACCCTAACCTAGCTGAGGCATCGCTGGCACCTTGTGTCGTACTGGTACAAGCGAACCACTAAGCAACTATTGAATGTTGGACGTAACCCAGAATATACATAGGCCAACATGGCCGCAACTCGTAATATATCGTACGTGGCCAAGCTTCATATCAGCTAGCTATCATACTTAAAATATCAATACATGTTCGAGCCGAGGAGGCCACAATGAGTATCAATACGGGACAACTTAGAAATAAAACATAAATGAGAGTCGACATGAAGTGAAGTGCCCCAGAAATGGGACGTTAGTACAATGAGATGTACCAAGTATGGAAGGAAGAAAGCAATACAAATAAATAAATTCTGAAAACTAAAAATAGTCTGTTGAATGATAAGAATAAGAGTGAGCTTACCATGTACTGTATATCGACTTACTAGATCGCTATCAGTTGGACCACTTGGACCTTCATTCTGATTGATTAACTCAACCTATCATAAATTTTTGAACTATTTATATCAATCGTTGCTCAGTGATCTCTTGTTGCATCGTCGTTGTTACTTATTATAAGAACATAATGTGGCTCTTACACATAGCAACGTAGACCGTCTATAAAGCATACTACAATATTACTATCTGGTGGCACATACGCGTAGCAAAGTACGACTCAAAATATTTGGGTCGGACTATGCGTACACATGGGACCGTCCATACCCAACCTTTATCTTACTTATGCGTTTCATAGACCGTCTATAGGTCAACCTTCATTATCCCCCTACCGTTCATAGACCGTCCATAGGCAACATACTTAAGCATAAACAACATTACAACAGCATGCAACAGTCTATATCTTACAAGCTAGGTACTCGTGTCTATATCGTATAACTTCTTGTAGTACTTTCGATAACTCTCAGTTCGTATTCAGCAACTCATAATCCCTACTCATTAGCTTTAAGGAAACTCATAACTACTCACAGATTTACATATCCGTCGTGACATACTAGTAAAAGGCTTTCGAGATTCGTATAATCTTACCTTTACAAATTCATTTGGTAAATTGTAGGGCTCGTATTGCATATTGTTTCAAGTGACTCATCGCATTCGTTAACTCAATCTCTACTTCCTTTAATGTATGGAATATCATTATTATTTCCGCATGCGCACGATTATTCTAGCTAGGTAGTATAATATGTTTCATAACTTATGTGACCTTACGTTCTTCTACATATGATTTATTCTTCATACGTTAGTTTTCTCATTCACAACCTCTAAATTTACAGGTAGGTTCTTGTTAATCAACTTATCACATCTCTTAATTTACATTTATCTCTCTTATTAGCATTAGGGATCTTCCATAGCTACCTTCACTAACCAATGAAAACTACTTTGGCCATTTCATAAGATCATAGGCTCTATACGTAATTTCTACTCGTGAGCCATTTATAATTTACCATTAAACGAAGGCTATACTTCTCGCCATAGACTCAATATAAGTTCCCTGAGGTCTCTACTTATTTCTAGGAATTATCCGTTGATTACAACTATGAGTAACTCATTTCTTATCTATATTCACTTTTGAACTATTAGAGGCTCTTAACCCATCAATATAGAATATACACTAGGACTCGTCCCCTTGAACCTCTTATAAGGGTGACGTCACTACGGAATCATGCTGGAAGAAGAAAGGGAAAGCCTTACATACCTTTAAGTTGATCCTTCAACAAAGATGGTGGGAAAGTCTCCTCTGCAATATAATCTACACCAATGCAAATAACACTACTATCAACAATAGTAACACATCAACTAGCTACCACATAACAAGCTTGTTCTATGCCAAATCGGACAGCATCTCCCTTGTTTATTTCACCTCCCTCAAGGTCACAACATCAACAATAATAGGCCACCCTTAATCCATATATCCAACACCTTAACAATACGAGAGCTGCCCAACAATACAATATAACAACAACAATAGGGACAATGTTAAGCTTAGGAATAACTAGCTTACGATACATCGAGGGACAAGCTCGGTCCTTAACTAGCAACAAAACACTAATCTACACTTCTCTTCAAGTTACATATCAATAACACACACACACACACACACACACACACACACACACATACATATATATATATATATATATATATATATATATATATATATATATATATATTATCCCTCAAAACTCCAGCCACAACAACATCATAAAAATACGACAAAACAGTCCAACATGGTATCACAACTTTTATATGTCTTTCGACCGTCAACTCATAACTTTTAGCTTCAAACAACTTAGTGGGGCTTAGATATGATCAAAATCATTGTCACGACCCAAACTCCTTCTGTATAACGTCGTGACGGCACCTAGTCTCTATGAGTAAATAAATCTAACAAATTGCGTAAAATAACAAAATAAAAGTAAATATCATTATTATTTCCGCATGCGCACGATTATTCTAGCTAGGTAGTATAATATGTTTCATAACTTATGTGACCTTACGTTCTTCTACATACGATTTATTCTTCATACGTTAGTTTTCTCATTCACAACCTCTAAATTTACAGGTAGGTTCTTGTTAATCAACTTATCACATCTCTTAATTTACATTTATCTCTCTTATTAGCATTAGGGATCTTCCATAGCTACCTTCACTAACCAATGAAAACTACTTTGGCCATTTCATAAGATCATAGGCTCTATACGTAATTTCTACTCGTGAGCCATTTATAATTTACCATTAAACGAAGGCTATACTTCTCGCCATAGACTCAATATAAGTTCCCTGAGGTCTCTACTTATTTCTAGGAATTATCCGTTGATTACAACTATGAGTAACTCATTTCTTATCTATATTCACTTTTGAACTATTAGAGGCTCTTAACCCATCAATATAGAATATACACTAGGACTCGTCCCCTTGAACCTCTTATAAGGGTGACGTCACTACGGAATCATGCTGGAAGAAGAAAGGGAAAGCCTTACATACCTTTAAGTTGATCCTTCAACAAAGATGGTGGGAAAGTCTCCTCTGCAATATAATCTACACCAATGCAAATAACACTACTATCAACAATAGTAACACATCAACTAGCTACCACATAACAAGCTTGTTCTATGCCAAATCGGACAGCATCTCCCTTGTTTCTTTCACCTCCCTCAAGGTCACAACATCAACAATAATAGGCCACCCTTAATCCATATATCCAACACCTTAACAATACGAGAGCTGCCCAACAATACAATATAACAACAACAATAGGGACAATGTTAAGCTTAGGAATAACTAGCTTACGATACATCGAGGGACAAGCTCGGTCCTTAACTAGCAACAAAACACTAATCTACACTTCTCTTCAAGTTACATATCAATAACACACACACACACACACACACACACACACATACACATATATATATATATATATATATATATATTATCCCTCAAAACTCTAGCCACAACAACATCATAAAAATACGACAAAACAGTCCAACATGGTATCACAACTTTTATATGTCTTTCGACCGTCAACTCATAACTTTTAGCTTCAAACAACTTAGTGGGGCTTAGATATGATCAAAATTATTGTCACGACCCAAACTCCTTCTGTATAACGTCGTGACGGCACCTAGTCTCTATGAGTAAATAAATCTAACAAATTGCGTAAAATAACAAAATGAAAGTAAAACTTGGCAACTAACAACAGTGGATAACTGAATAACTAGTAACAATGCCACCTGACATGTACAATAACCAATACTCTATAAATACACAGTCTTCCCAAAACCTGAAAGAGCGTAAGTCACAAGTTACAAAAGGAAAATAGCATCTCTACACACCAGAGTCTAATAAAAAGAATACAGGAAGTGTTTGACATAGGGGAGGATAGAGGGGGACTCCTAGGTCTGCGGATGCGAGCAGATGTACCTTGAACTCTCCAGAACAGCAGCAAATGCACAACTAATAGCGAGGCTGGTATGATGAACCTGGATCTGCACACGAAAACATGTGCAGAAGATTAGCATGAGTACCACAATGGCACCCAGTAAGTACCAAGCCTAACCTCGTTCGACTAGTGACGAGGTCAGGTCAGGCCCACTGGTAAATAATAAATAAGGCGGGAGAATATACAATATAATAAGAGACTAGAATTTAACAAAAGGAAACACAACAAGGCCACGGTACAACACACAGGGGTAAACAGCAGGGGATCTCCCGAGATACCGTCTTGTAGTCCCAAAATAAATATACAAGGAGAACTCCCGAGGTACCGCCTAGTAGTCTCAAAAGTAAATATACAGGGAGAACTCCCAAGGTACCGCCTTGTAGTCTCAAAGGTAAATGTGCAGGGAGAACTCCCGAGGAGCCGCCTCGTAGTCTCAAAAGTAAACACTCAGCTTAACCGATAAATACAACAGTTAAGAGCAAGATTTCTACAGTTATAACGATAAAGAACAAGGAAAAGCAAGAAAACAACTAGGCATGCGTCACATAGTTCAAATAAGCAGTTAAAGTACGTAGACATGTGATATTAGACTAAACAGGATAACTACACATATTGGAATAGCTCAATTAAGAATGAAAACAAACTAATACTCATTTAAACGGTATAACTCAAATTAAAGGAAAAACAAGTTGCTACTCAGTAAAAAATTCAGGTTTTACAACAAATAGCCCGTGTACGTACTCGTCACCTCACGTACACGGTGCTCAAATATCACAACAGTACCGAATCCTAAGGGGATTTCCCCTACACAAGGTTAGGCAAGCCACTTACCTCGAACCAAGCTCAATCAATCGGTAACAATGCCTTTTCCACAAATATCCGACTCTGAATGGCCCAAATCTAGCCAGAATCAATTACATACCATAAATACAACTATAAGAAACTAATCTAATTAATGAAATCAAAGCTAAAGCAGGAAATTAGAAAATCACCCCAAAAGGCTTTTCTGGGCCCATGTCTCGAAATCGGGTAAAAGCCACAAAATATGAACACACATTCGCTCACGAGCCCAGTTGTGTAATTTGTTTTGGAATTCGACCTCAATTTGAGGTCTAAATCCCCATTTTACAAAAATCCCTAATTCTACCCAACCCCCCCCCCCCCCCAATTTCCAAGAAATGTAGTGAAAGATTGAAAGAAACTAGCTTAGAATCACTTACCAAGGGTTTGTGGAAGAAAGGTTCTTTGAAAAATTGCATATGGGTTTCTTGTTTTGAAACTTTGAGAGAATGTACCAAAATCCCATCTAAGTCCCATTTTGATCAGTTGCAGATGTCGCATTTGCGACCTGTTGCGAACCCCGCAAATACGAAGAATTAATCGCAAATGCGAAGACCTTCACATCTCTGCTTTCATCGCATTTGCTATGAATTGTTCGCAAATGCGACCTTTGACCTCCCGCAAATTCGATCACCTGATCGCAATTGCTATCCTGTACGCCCCCGACCCACTTCGCAAATGCAAACATAAGGTGGCCTAGCTACTCTTCACAAATGCGATGAGTTGCTCGCAAATGCGAACCCATCAGAGGTCGCAAATGCGAGATCAGAGGCCTACACCAGAACTGAAACACCAACTGAGTTTTTCTAAGTCCAAACCACTATGTAGCCTATCTGAAACTCACCCGAGCCCTCGGGGCTCTAAACTAACTATGCACACGAGTTTAAAAACATCGTACGAACTTGCTCGCACGATCAAATCGCCAAAAATGACACCTAGAACTATAAATAGAATACCAAATCAAATGAAATTTTCAAGAAAACTTTGAAACTTCTATTTTCACAACCGGACGTGCGAATCACGTCAAACCAACTCCATTTCTCGCCAAATTTGATAGATAAGTCATAAATATAGTATTGGACCTATACCGGATTTTGAAACCAAAATACAGACCCGATATCCAAAAAGTCAAACATTGGTCAAACATTTCAAAGTCATTAAGCCTTTAACTTTCAAATTTCAACAAAGTGCGATAACTCGAGCTAGGGACTTTCGAATTCGATTTTGGGCATACGCCCAAGTCCCAAATCACGATACGGACCCACTGGGACTGTAAAAACAAGAATCTGGGTCTGTTTGCTCCAAATGTTGACCGAAGTCAACTCAAATGGATTTTAAGGCAAAACATTTCACATTTTCTCAGTTTTTAACATAAAAGCTTTTCCGGAAAAACACCCGGACTGCGCATGCAAATCAAGGAAAGCTAAAATGAGGTATTTAAGGCTTCAAAGCACAGAATTAGGTTCTAAAACATAAGATGACCTATCGGGTCATCACATTCTCCACCACTAAAACAATTGTTCGTCCTCGAACGGACATAGAAAAGTACTTGGGCTGGTGAAAACGTGGGGATATCTACTCCGCATGTCCGACTCGGACTCCCAAGTAGATGCCTCGATGGGCTGACCTCTCCACTACACTCGGACTAAAGGATAACTCTTCGACCTCAACTGACGAACCTGCCGGGCTAGAATAGCCACTGACTCCTCCTCGTAAGTCAAATCCTTGTCCAACTGGAAAGAGCTGAAATCTAACACGTGAGACAGATCGCCGTGATACTTCCGGAGCATCGAAACATGGAATACTGGATGAACTCCTGCTAGGGTGGGAGGCAAGGCAAGCTCATAAGCAACCTCCCCAACATGTCGCAACACCTCAAATGGGCCGATAACCCTTGGGCTCAGCTTTCCCTTCTTTCCGAACCTCATCACACCCTTCATAGGTGTCACCCAGAGCAAGACCCGTTCCCTAACCATGAATGCAACATCGTGAACCTTCCAATCTGCATAACTCTTCTGTCTGGACTAGGCTGTGCGAAGTCGATCCTGAATCACCTTAACCTTTTCCAAAGCATCCTGAACCAAGTCTGTACCCAATAATCTAGCCTCGCCCGGCTCGAACCAACCCATTGGAGAACGACACCACCTACCATACAGATCTTCATACGGTGCCAACTGGATGCTCGACTGGTAACTGTTGTTGTAGGAAAACTCCGCAAGTGGCAAGAACTAATCCTAAGAACCTCCAAAATCTATCACACACGCACGGAGCATATCCTATAATATTTGAATAGTGCGCTCGGACTGTCCGTCCGTCTGAGAGTGAAATGTTGTGCTCAGCTCCATTCGAGTATCCAACACATATTGTATGGCCCTCCAGAATCATGATGTAAACTGTGTACCCCGGTCAGAGACGATAGATACATGTGCGCCATGAAGCCTGACGATCCTGAAGATATAAGTTCGAGCCAGCTGCTTGGAAGAAAGTCATCACAGGAATGAAATGAGCTGACTTGGTCAACCTATCTACAATCACCCAAACTTCATCAAACTTCCGCTGAGTCCGTGGAAGCCCAACAACGAAATCCATAGTGATACGCTCTCATTCCACTCCGGAATCTCTAACTTCTGAAGCAACCCACCTGGCTGCTGATGCTCATACTTCACCTGCTGGAAATTTAGACATCGAGCTACATACTCCACTATGTCATTCTTCATTCTCCTCCACCAGTAATGCTGCCTCAAGTACTGATACATCTTCACGGCACCCGAATAAATGGAGTACTGCGAACTGTGAGCCTTCTGGAGGATCAACTCACGCAAACCATTTGCCTTGGGCACACATAGCCTGCCCTGCATCCTCAGTGCACCATCATCTCCGATAGTGACCTCCTTAGCATCACTGTGCTGAACTGTGTCTTTAAGGACATGCATATAGGGGTCATCATATTGATGCTCCCTGATACGATCATAAAGCGAAGACCGAGAGAATACACAAGCCAACACCTGACTCGGCTCTGAAATATCCAATCTAACAAACTAGTTAGCTAAGGCCTGAACATCCAACGCTAATGGTTTCTTTGCTGCTGGTAGATATGCTAAGCTCCCCAAACTCTCCGTCCGGCGACTCAAAGCATCGGCCACCACATTGGCCTTCCCAAGATGGTATAAAATGGTAATATCATAATCCTTAAGCAGATCCAACCACCTCTGCTGACGCAAGTTAAGATCCTTCTGTTTGAACAGATGCTGTAAACTCCAGTGATCGGTGTAGATCTCACAAGGGACACCATACAAATAGTGCCGCCAAATCTTCAAGGCATGAACAATATCTACTAACTTAAGGTCGTGGACAGGATAGTTCTTTTCATGCACCTTCAGTTGTCTGGACGCGTAGGCAATCACCCTACCGTCCTGCATCAACAATGCGCCGAGACTAATCCGTGACATATCACAATATACCGTATAAGACCCCGAACATGTAGGCAATACCAATACAGGGGTTGTAGTCAAAGTTGTCTTTAGCTTCTGAAAGATCTCCTCACACTCCTCTGTCCACCTGAATGGAGCACCCTTCTGGGTCAGCCTGGTCATAGGTGCTGCAATAGATGAGAATCCCTCTACAAAACGATACCCCGCCAAACCAAGAAAACTCCGGATCTCCGTAGCTGATGACAGTCTAGGCCAACTTTGTACTGCTTCCACCTTCTTCGGATCCACCTTGATCCCATCACTAGATACTACATGACCCAAGAATGCCACTGAGTCCAGCAAAAACTCACACTTTGAAAATTTTGCATATAACTTCTTTTCTCTCAAGGTCTGAAGCACAGTCCTCAGGTGCTGCTCATGATCCTCCCGAGTCTGGGAGTACACCAAAATGTTGTCAATAAACACAATGACGAATGAGTCAAGATTGGGCCGGAACACACTGTGCATCAAGTGCATAAAAGTTGTTGGGGCATTGGTCAGCCCAAAAGACATCACAAGAACTCGTAGTGATCATACCGAGTCTGAAAAGAAGTCTTCGGGATATATGGCTCCCGAATCTTCAATTAATGATAGCCAAAACGTAAATAAATCTTGGAAAACACCTTGGAACCCTGTAATTGATCAAATAAATCATTAATACGAGGTAATGGATACATGTTCTTCACTTTAACTTTGTTCAGATGGCGAAAATCAATGCACATACACATAGAACCATCCTTCTTCTTCACCAACAAGACAAGAGCAACCCAAGGTGACATACTGGGCCGAATGAAGCCCTTATCAAGAAACTCCTATAACTGCTCTTTCAATTCCTTCAACTCAGGAGGGGCCATACGATACGGAAGAATAGAGATGGGCTGAGTGCCCTGCAACATATCAATGCCAAAATCAATATCTCTGTCGGGCGGCATGCCCGGATGATCAGCTAGAAACACATATGGAAAGTCCCTCACTACTGGGACTGACTAAACTATTGGGGCATCAATACTGGCATCTCTCACACAAGCTAGATACGCGTCACACCCCTTCTCAACCATTCGTTGAGCTTTAATAAATGAAATAACTCTACTGGGAGTATACTCCAAGGTACCTCTCTACTCTAATCGCGGTAATCGTGGCATAGCCAGCGTCACGGTCTTAGTGTGACAATAAAGAATAGCATAATGGGGCGACAATCAGTCCATGCCCAAGATAACATCAAAGTCTACCATACTGAGCAATAATAAATCGGCTCTGGTCTCAAAACCACTAAGAGCAATCAAACACGACTGATATACGCGGTCCACAACAAGAGAATCTCCCACAGGAGTAGACACATAAACAGGGGAACTCAAGGAATCACGAGATATGACAAAATACGGGGCAAAATAAGAGGACACGTCGGAATAAGTGGAGCCTGGATCAAATACAACTGTCGCATCTCTATGACAGACCGGAACAATACCTGTAATGACATAGTCGGAAGCAACTGCCTCTGTACGAGCAGGAAGAGCATAATATCTGGCATGGCCTCCCCCACTAGGGCGACCTCAACCTCCCCGACCTCTACCTTGAGCTGGCTGAGCAAGTAAGTGAATATGCCTCAACCGGACTACCCAACTCATAAGCACGCCATCACTGATAGGATGCTTCTCTAAGCTGGAATGCAGTAAAGGAAACCCCACTCGACTTTGCTACACCCATAGTATGGAGAATATGGTGACACTCCTCCAGAAAACTCTGGGTATCCTCTGACGTCAATCCACTGAAGGTAGGAGGGTGTTACTTTTTGTACCTCTCAAGTCTGAGCTGCTCTGCCTCAGAAACTGTTGCCCTAACCTCAGGCTGAACTGGGGCTACCGGTTGCACTTGTATGATCTCTGGATCTTGGTATACCTGAACTCGCTGCTCTAGGATACCGGTGACGTGAGTGTGCACTCATCCCCCGGCCTGATATGTGGCAGGAGCAAGTGGAATAATTCCAGCCTGAGCTAAGGTGCTGAACATGCTCAGCAATTGGGCTAGAGTCTCCTGGAGGGCTGATGCAACAACAGGTACCTCGGGTGCCTGCCCTTCAGTTGAAGCTATTGGGGGCTCCTCTATAGCAGCTCGTGCGGTTACTATGGCTGCACCATGTGGACGTCCTCGGCCTCCACCCCAGCCCAGGACTTTCGCGGCTCTAGCAGGGGGCGCGGGTGCCTGGTCATCAGATCCTCCGGTACGGGTTCTCACCATCTGTGAGAAAGAATAGAATACAAAAGTTTAGAATTTTTAACGTTAACAAATTTCGCATGACATGGAATCAAAGAAGTATATTTTTTTCCTAACAGTTCCATAGCCTCCCGAAGATAAGTGTGAACGTCTCCATTCTAACCCGTGAGACTCTAATAAACCGGCATATGACTCACGACACCTTTGAACATAGAGCTCTGATACCAACTTGTCATGACCCAAACTCCCTCTGTGTAACGTCGTGACGGCACCTAGTCTCTATGACTAGGTAATTCTAACAAATTGAGGAAAATAACAAAACGAAAGTAAAACTTGGCAACTAAGAACAGTGGATAACTGAATAACTAGTAACAATGCCGCTTGGCATGTACAATAACCAATACTCTATAAATACACGGTCTTCCCAAAACCCGAAACATCGTAAGTCACAAGCTACAAAAGGAAAATAGCATCTCTATACACCAGAATCTAACAAAAGGAATACAGGAAGTGTTTGACATAGGGGAGGATGGGGGGACTCCTAGGTCTACGGACGCGAGCAGATGTACCTTGAGGTCTCCGGAATAACAGCAAATGCGCAACTAATAGCGATGACGGTGTGATGAACCCAGATCTGCACAGAAAAACGTGTGTAGAAGGGTAGCATGAGTACACCACAATGGTACCTAGTAAGTGCCAAGCCTAACCTCGGTCGAGTAGTGACGAGGTCAGGTCAGGCCCACTGGTAAATAATAAATAAGGCAGGAGAATATATAGTATAATAAGAGACTAGAATTTAACAAAAGGAAACACAGCAAGGCAACAGTACAACACACAGGATTAAACAGTAGAGGATCTCCCGAGATACCGTTTCGTAGTCCCAAAATAAAAATATACAAGGAGAACTCCCGAGGAACCGCCTCGTAGTCTCAAAAGTAAATATACAAGGAGAACTCCCGAGGTACCGCCTCATAGTATCAAAAGTAAATGTGTAGGGAGAACTCCCGAGGAACCGCCTCGTAGTCTCAAAAGTGAACACTCAGCTCAAACCGATAAATACAACAGTTAACAACAAGATTTCTATAGTTATACCAAAAAAAATAAGGAAAATCAGGAAAACAACTAGGCATGCTTCACAGAGTTCAAATAAGCAGTTAAAGGACATAGACATGCAATATTAGACTAAATAGGATAACTACACATATTTGAATAGTTCAATTAAGAATTAAAATGGACTAATATTCATTTAAACGGTATAACTCAAATTAAAGGAAACACAGGTTGCTACTCAGTAAAAACAAATCGGGTTTTACAACAAATAGCTCATGTACGTACTCGTCACCTCACATACACGGCGCTCATATATCACAACAGTGCCGGATCCTAAGGGGATTTTCCCCACACAAGATTAGGCAAGCTACTTACCTCGAACCAAGCTCAATCAATCGGTAACAATGACTTTTCCACAAATATCCGACTCTAAATGGCCCAAATCTAACCAGAATCAATTACATACCATAAATACAACTATAAAAACTAATCTAATTAATGAAATCAAATCTAAAGCAAGAAATTAGAAAATCACCCCAAAAAGCTTCCTTGTGCCCACGTCTCGGAATCGGGTAAAAGTCACAAAAGATGAACACCCATTCGCTCATGAGCCCGATTATGTAATTTGTTTTGGAATCCAGCCTCAATTTGAGGTCTGAATCCCCATTTTACAAAAATTCCTAGTTCAACCCAAAACCCCCAATTTTCACCATAAAAACACATGATTTTTGGTTGAAATCTTAGGAAATGAAGTGAAAGATTGAAAGAAACTAGCTTAGAATCACTTACCAATGGATTGGGGAAAAAGGTTCTTTGAAAAATTGCCTCTAGGGTTTCTTGTTTTGAAAATTTGAGAGAATGAACCAAAATCCTGTCTAAGTCCCATTTTGATTAGTTGCAGATGTCACATTTGCGTCCTGGGGTTCGCAAATGCGAAAAATCAATTGCAAATGCTAAGACCTTCACATCTCTGCTTTCATCGCATTCGCTATGAATTGTTCGCAAATGCTAACTCTCACCTCCCGCAAATGCGACCACCTGATCGTAATTGCGATCTTGTACCGTACCCCCTGACCCACTTCGCAAATGCGAAGCATTTTTTCGCAAATGCGAACATAAGGTGGACCAGCTACTCTTCGCAAATGCGATGAGAATCTCGCAAATACGAACCCCCCAGAGGTCGAAAATGCGATGCCTGATCTCGCAAATGTGAGATCAAAGGCCTGCACTAGAACTGAAACATCAGCTGAGTTTTTCTAAGTCCAAACCACTCTGTAGCTTATTCGAAACTCACTCGAGCCCTCGGGGCTCTAAACCAACTATGCACACAAGTCTAAAAATATTATACAAAGTTGCTCACGCGATCAAATCGCCAAAATGACACCTAGAACCATGAATTGAACACCAAATCAAATGAAATTTTCAAGAAAACTTTGAAACTTCTATTTTCACAACCGGACGTCTGAATCATGTCAAACCAACTCTGTTTCTCGCCAAACTTGACAGACAAGTCATAAATATAGTATTGGACCTATACCGGGTTTTGGAACCGAAATACGGACCCACAAGATTTCGGAGTCAAACATTGGTCAAACATTTCAAAGTCATTAAGCCTTTAAGTTTCAAATTTCAACAAAGTGCAATAACTCGAGCTAGGGACTTCCAAATTCGATTTCGGGCATATGCCCAAGTCCCAAATCACTATACGGACCCACAGGAACCGTCAAAACACGAATCCGGGTCTGTTTGCTCAAAACATTGACCGAAGTCAACTCAAATGGATTTTAAGGCAAAATATCTCACATTTCTTTCAGTTTTTAACATAAAAGCTTTTCCAGAAAAACACCCTGACTGCGCAGGCAAATCGAGGAAATCGAAAATGAGGTATTTAAGGCTTCAAAGCATACAATTAGGTTCTAAAACATATGATGACATATCAGGTCCTCACATTTTCTGCCACTAAAATAATTGTTCGTCCTCGAACGGACATAGAAATGTACCTCGACTGGTGAACGGACATAGAAATGTACCTAGAATAGCTACCGGCTCCTCCTCGGAAGTCAAATCTTTGTCTAACTAGACAGTGCTGAAATCTAACACGTGAGACGGATCGCCGTGATACTTCCGGAGCATCGAAACATGGAATACTGGATGAACTCCTGCTAGGCTGGGAGGCAAGACAAGCTGATAAGCAACCTCCCCAACACGTCGCAACACCTCAAATGGGCCGATAACCCTTGGGCTCAGCTTGCCCTTCTTTTTGAACCTCATCACACCCTTCATAGGTGTCACTCGGAGCAAGACTCGTTCCCTAACCATGAATGCAACATCGCGAACCTTCCAATCCGTATAACTCTTCTGTCTTGACTAGGCTGTGCAAAGTCGATCATGAATCACCTTAACCTTTTCAAAAGCATCCTGAACCAATTCTATACCCAATAATCTAGCCTCGCCCGGCTCGAACCAACCCACTGAAGACCGACACCGCCTACCATACAGAGCCTTATACGGTGCCATCTGAATGCTCAACTGGTAACTGTTGTTGTAGGCAAACTCCGCAAGTGGCAAGAACTAATCCCAAGAACCTCCAAACTCCATCACACACGCACATAGCATATCCTCTAATATCTGAATAGTACGCTCGGACTGTTCGTCCGTCTAAGGGTGAAATATTGTGCTCAGCTCCATTCGATTACCCAACTCACGTTGTATGGCCCTCCATAACCATGATATAAACTGCGTACCCCGGTCAGAGATGATAGATACCAGTGCGCCATGAAGCCTGATGATCCTGCAGATATAAATTTGAGCCAGCTGCTCGGAAGAAAGTCATCACAAGAATGAAATGAGCTGACTTGGTCAGCCTATCTACAATCTCCCAAACTTCATCAAACTTCCGCTGTGTCCGTGGAAGCCCAACAACTAAATCCATAGTGATCCGCTCTCATTCCACTCCGGAATATCTAACTTCTGAAGCAACCCACCTGGTCGTTGATGCTCATACTTCACTTGCTGGCAATTTAGACGTCGAGCTACATACTCCACTATGTCATTCTTCATTCTCCTTCACCAGTAAATGCTGCCTCAAGTACTGATACATCTTTGCAGCACCTGGATGAATGGAGTACTGCAAACTGTGAGCCTCCTGGAGGATCAACTCACGCAAACCATCTGCCTTGGGCACACATAGCCTGCCCTTCATCCTCAGTGCACCATCATCTCCAATAGTGACCTCCTTAGCATCACCGTGCTGAACCGTGTCCTTAAGGAGAAGCAGATGGTGGTCATCATACTGACGTTGCCTGATACGATCATAAAGCGAAGACCGAGAGAATACACAAACCAACACCCGACTCGGCTCAGAAATATCCAATCTAACGAACTGGTTAGCTAAGGCCTGAACATCCAACGCTAATGGCCTCTCTGCTGCTGGTAGATATGCTAAGCTCCCCAAACTCTCCGCCGGCGACGCAAAGCATCAGCCACCACATTGAACGTCCCAGGATGGAATAAAATGGTGATATAATAATCCTTAAGAATCTCCAACCACCTCTGCTGACGCAAGTTAAGATCCTTCTGTTTGAACAGATGTTGCAAACTCCGGTGATCGATGTAGATCTCACAAGAGACACCTTACAAATAGTGCTGCCAAATCTTCAAGGCATGAACAATAGTTGCTAACTCAAGGTCGTGGACAGGATAGTTCTTTTCATACACCTTCAGCTGTCTGGACGCGTAGGCAATCACCCTACCATCTTGCATCAACACCGCGCTAAGACCAATCTGCGACGCATCACAATATACCATATAAGACCCCGAACTTGTAAGCAATAGGAATACTGGGGTTGTAGTCAAAGCTGTCTTTAGCTTCTAAAAGATCTCCTCACACTACTTTATCCACCTGAACGGAGCACCCTTCTGGGTTAGCCTAGTCATAGGTACTACAATAGCTGAGAATCCCTCTTCAAATATACCTCGCCAAACCAAGAAAACTCTGGTCTCCGTAGCGATGATGGTCTAAGACAACTCTGCACTACTTTAACTTTCTTCGGATCCACCTTGATCCTATCACTCGATAATACATGACCCAAGAATGCCACTAAGTCCAGCCACAACTCACACTTTGAAAATTTTGCATATAACTTTTTTTCTCCCAAGGTCTGAAGCATAGTCCTCAGGTGCTACTCATGATCCTCCCGAGTCCGGGAGCACACCAAAATGTCGTCAATAAACACAATGATGAATGAGTCAAGATAGGACCGGAACACACTGTGTATCAAGTGCATAAAAGCTACTGGGCATTAGTTAGCCTAAAAGACATCACAAGGAACTCGTAGTGACCATATCGAGTCCTGAAAGCAATCTTCGGGATATCGAGCTCCCGAATCTTCAATTGATATAGTCGAAATGTAAATCACTCTTGGAAAACACCCTGGCACCCTGTAGCAAATCAAATAAATCATCAATACGAGGCAATGGATACTTGTTCTTCACTGTAACTTTGTTCAACTGGCGATAATGAATGCACATACGCATAGAGCCATCCTTCTTCTTCACAAACAAGACAGGAGCACCCCAAGGTGACACACTGGGACGAATGAAGCCCTTATCAAGCAACTCTTGTAACTGCTCTTTCAATTCATTAACTAAGGAGGAGCCATACAATACGGAGAAATAGAGATAGGTTGAGTGCCCAACAACAAATCAATGCCAAAATCAATATCTCTGTCGAGCGGCATGCCAGGAAGATCAGTTGGAAACACATCTGGAAAGTCCCTCACTAATGGGACTGACTCAATTGTAGGGGCATCAATACTGACATCTCTCACATAAGCTAGATCTGCGTCACACCCCTTCTCAACCATTCATTGAGCTTTAAGAAATGAAATAACTCTGTCGGGAGTATACTCTAAGGTACCTCTCCACTCTAATCACCGTAATCCTGGCATAGCCAACATCACGGTCTTAGCGTGACAATCAAGAATAGCATAATGGGGCGACAACCAATCCATGCCCAAGATAACATCAAAGTCTACCATACTGAGAAATAATAAATTGGCTCTGGTCTCAAAACCACTAAGAGCAATCAAACACGACCGATACACGCGGTCCGCAACAAGAGAATCTCCCACAGGAGTAGACACATAAACAGGAGAGCTCAAGGAATCATGAGATATGCCGAAATACGAGGCAAAATAAGAGGACACATAGGAATAATTAGAGCCTGGATCAAACAAAACCGACGCATCTCTATGACAGACCGGAACAATACCTGTAATAATAGAGTCAGAAGCAACTGCCTTTGTACGAGCAGGATGAGCATAATATCTGGCCTGGCCCCCCCCTCTAGGGCAACCTCGACCTCCCTAACCTCAACCTCGAGCTGGCTGAGCAGGTGGGGCGGTAGATCGTGCTGGAATCATAGCCTGAGGACCCGGTGGACCACTATAAGTGCCCTCTCGGGACCTCTTGGCCTCCCTCTCCTCTCTTTCCCGAGCAAGCATACCCTCAAATCTCCTAGCAATACTCACAACCTGCTGGTAAGAAATATCTATCTCTAACTCCTGGGCCATGCTAATCCTAATACTAGGGTGGAGTCCCTCGATAAACCGATGAACCCTCTCTCAAACTGTGGAAACCAAGGCTGGTGCATGTCGGGCCAAATCACTGAATCGAACTGCATACTCTCACACAATCATAGCACCCTGGTGCAACTACTCAAACTTTGCGCGCCATGCATCTCTGAGACTCTAGGGAACATACTCTCTCAAGAACATGTCCGAGAACTCAGTCCATCTAAGAGAAGATGCCTCAACCAGACTACCCAACTCATAATCACGCCACCACTGATAGGCTGCTCCTCTAATCTGGAATGCTGTAAAGGAAACCCCACTCGACTCCGCTACACCCATAGTACGGAGAATATAGTGACACTCCTCCAGAAAACCCTCGGCATCCTCTGATGCCAATCCACTGAAGGTAGGAGGGTGGTACTTCTTGTACCTCTCAAGTCTGAGCTGCTTCCTCTCAGAAACTGCTGCCCTAACCTCGGGCTGAACTGGAGCTACCGGTTGTACTAGTATGATCTCTAGATCCTTGTCTACCTAAACTCGCTGCTCTAGGGTATCGGCGATGGGAGTCTATGCTCCTCCCCCAGCCTGAGATGTGGCAGGAGCAAGTGGAATCAATCAAGCCTGAGCGAAGGTGCAGAACATGCTCAGAAACTGGGCTAGAGTCTCCTGGAGGGCTGGTGCAGCAACAGGTACCTCAGGTGCCTGCCCTCCAGCTGGAGCTATTGGGGGCTCCTCTGTAGCAGCTCATGCGGGTGCTCTGGCTGCACCACGTGGATGTCCTCGGCCTCCACCCCGACCCTGGCCTCTCGTGGATCTAGCATAGGGCGCGAGTGCCTAGTCATTAGATCCTCCGATACGGGTCCTCACCATCTATGAGAAAGAATAGAATACAGAAGTTTAGAATTTTTGACGTCAACAAATTTCGCACAACAAGGAATCAAAGAAGTATAGTTTTTTTCCTAATAGTTCCATAGCCTCCCGAAGATAAGTACGGACGTCATCCGTACCAATCCGCGAGACACTAATAAACCGGCTTGTGACTCACGACACCTATGAACCTAGAGCTCCGATACCAACTTGTCACGACCCAAACTCCCTTCGTATAATGTCATGACGGCACCTAGTCTCTATGACTAGGTAGGCCTAACAAATTGAGGAAATAACAAAATGAAAGTAAAACTTGGCAACTAATAGCAGTGGATAACTGAATAACTAGTAACAATACCGCTCGGCATGTACAATAACCAATACTCTATAAATACTCAGTCTTCCCAAAACCCGAAATATCGTAAGTCACAAGCTACAGAAGGAAAATAGCATCTCTATACACCAGAGTCTAATAAAAGGAATACATGAAGTGTTTGACATAGGAGAGGATAGAGGGGGCCTCCTAGGTCTGCGGACGCAAGCAGATGTACCTTGAAGTCTCTGAAACAGCAGCAAATGCACAACTAATAGTGAGGCTGGTATGATGAACCCGGATCTGCGCAAGAAAACATTTGCAGAAGAAAAGCATGAGTACACCACAATGCACCCAGTAAGTGCTAAGCCTAACCTCGGTCGAGTAGTGATGAGGTCAGGTTAGGACCACTGATAAATAATAAATAAGGCAGGAGAATATATAGTATAATAAGAGACTAGAATTTAACAAAAGGAAACACAACAAGGCAATACTACAACACATAGGGGTAAACAGCAGGAGATCTCCTGAGATACCATTTTGTAGTCCCAAAATAAATATACAGGTAGAACTCCCGAGGTACCGCCTCGTAGTCTCAAAAGTAAATATACAGGGATAAACTCCCGAGGTACCGTCTCGTAGTCTCAAAAGTAAATATACAGGGAGAACTTCCGAGGTACCGCCTTGCAATCTCAAAAGTAAATGTGCAGGGAGAACTCCCGAGGAACTGCCTCGTAGTCTCAAAAGTAAACACTCAGCTCAAACTGATAAATACAACAGTTAACAGCAAGATTTCTATAGTTATACTGATAAAGAACAAGGAAAAGCAGGAAAACAACTAGGCATGCTTTACAGAGTTCAAATAAGCAGTTAAAGCACGTAGACATGCGATATTAGACTAAACAGGATAACTACACATATTGGAATAGCTCAATTAAGAATGAAAACAGACTAATACTCATTTAAATGATATAACTCAAATTAAAGAAAAACCAGGATGCTACACAGTAAAAGAAATCGGGTTTTACAACAAATAACATGTGTACGTACTCGTCACCTCACGTCATGACGCTCACATATCACAACAGTACCGAATCCTAATGGGAGTTCCCCCACACAAGGTTAGGCAAGCCACTTACCTCGAACCAAGCTCAATCAATCTGTAACAATGCCTTTTCCACGAATATTCGACTCTAACGGCCAAAATCTAGCCAGAATCAATTACATACCATAAATACAACTATAAGAAACTAATCTAATTAATGAAATCAAAGCTAAAGCAAGAAATTATAAAATCGCCCCAAAAAGCCTCTCCGGGCTCGGAACATTATAAGTCACAAGCTACAGAAGGAAAATAGCATCTCTATACACCAGAGTTTAATAAAAGGAATACATGAAGTGTTTGACATAGGAGAGGATGGAGGGGGACTCCTAGGTTTTCGGACGCGAGCATATGTAACTTGAAGTCTCAGGAGCAGCAGCAAATGCACAACTAATATCAAGGTTGGTATGAGGAACCCAGATCTGCGCACGAAAACATGTGCAGAAGAGTAGCATGAGTACATCACAATGGTACCCAGTAAGTGCTAAGCCTAACCTCGGTCGAGTAGTGATGAGGTCAGGTCAGGCCCACTGAAAAATAATAAATAATGTAGGAGAATACAGTATAATAAGAGACTAGAATTTAACAAAAGGAAACACAACAAGGCAACAGTACAACACATAGGAATAAACAGCAGGGGATCTCCCGAGATACCATTTTGTAGTCCCAAAAAAAATATACAGGGAGAACTCCCGAGGTACCGCCTCGTAGTCTCAAAAGTAAATATACAGGGAGAACTCCCGAGGTACTGCCTCGCAGTCTCAAAAGTAAATGTGCAGGGAGAACTCCCAAAGAACCGCCTCGTAGTCTCAAAAGTAAACACTCAGCTCAAACGGATAAATACAACAGTTAACAGCACGATTTCTACAGTTATAACGATAAAGAACAAGGAAAAGCAAGAAAACAACTAGGCATGCTTCACAGAGTTCAAATAAGCCGTTAAAGCACGTAGACATGCGATATTAGACTAAACAGGATAACTACACATATTGAAATAGCTCAATTAAGAATGAAAACAGACTAATACTCATTTAAACGGTATAACTCAAATTAAAGGAAAAACTGGTTGCTACTCAGTAAAGAAAAACAGGTTTTACAATAAATAGCCCGTGTACATACTCGTCACCTCACGTCATGGCGCTCACATATCAGAACAGTACCAAATCCTAAGGGGATTTATCCCACACAAGGTTAGGCAAGACACTTACCTCGAACCAAGCTCAATCAATCGGTAACAATGCCTTTTCCATGAATATCCGACTCTGAATGGCCCAAATCTAGCCAGAATCAATTACATACCATAAATACAACTATAAGAAACTAATCTAATTAATGAAATCAAAGCTAAAGCAAGAAATTGGAAAATTGCCCCAAAAGGCCTCTACAGGCCCACATCTCGGAATCGGAAAAAATGTCACAAAATATGAACACTCATTCGCTCACAAGCCCGGTTATGTAATTTGTTTTGGAATCCGGCCTCAATTTGAGGTCTAAATCCCATTTTACAAAAATCCTTAATTCTACCAAAAACCCCCAATTTCCACCGTGAAAACGCAGGATTGTTGGTTGAAATCTTAGGAAATATAGGGAAAGATTGAAAGCAACTAGCTTAGAATCACTTACCAATGGTTCAGGGAAGAAAGGTTCTTTGAAAAATCGCCTCTAGGGTTTCTTGTTTTGAAAATTTGAGAGAATGAACTAAAATCCCGTCTAAGTCCCATTTGATCAGTTGCAGATGTCGCATTTGCGAACTGAGGTTCGCAAATGCGAAGACCTTCACATCTATGCTTTCATCGCATTTGCTATAAATCGTTCACAAATGCGAACTCTGTCCTCCCTCAAATGTGACCACCTGATCGCAATTGCAATCCTGAAGAATTTCCCCTCCCAGTCCCCATCGCAAATGCGAACTTTGTATCGCAAATGCGAACATAAGGTGGCCCAGCTACTCTTCCCAAATGTGATGAGTTGCTCGCAAATGTGAACCCATCAGAGGTCGCAAATGCGATGCGTGATCTCGCAAATGCAATGCCTGATCTTGCAAATGCGAGATCAGAGGCATGTACCAAAACGGAAACACCAGCTGAGGTTTTCTAAGTCCAAACCACTATGTGCCTATCCGAAACTCACCCGAGCCCTCGGGACTCTAAACCAACTATGCACACAAGTCTAAAAATATCATACTAACTTACTCGCGTGATAAAATCGCCAAAATGACACCTAGAACTACGAATTGAACACCAAATCAAATGAAATTTTCAAGAAAACTTTGAAGCTTCTATTTGCACAACCGGGCGTCCGAATCACGTCAAACCAACTTCGTTTCTCGCCAAACTTGACAGACAAGTCATAAATATAGTATTGGACCTATACCGGATTTTGGAACCAAAATACGAACCCTATATCCAAAAAGTCAAACATTGGTCAAACATTTCAAAGTCATTAAGCCTTTAACTTTTAAATTTCAACAAAGTGCGATAATGCGAGCTATGGACTTCCGAATTTGATTACGGGCATACGCCCAAGTCCCAAATCGCGATATAGACCTAACTGGACCAACAAAACATGAATCCGGATCCATTTACTCAAAACGTTGACCGAAGTCAACCCAAATAGATTTTAAGGCAACATATTTCATATTTTTCTCAGTTTTAACATAAAAGCTTTTCAATAAAAACATCCGGACTGCGCACGCCAATCGAGGAAAGCTATAATAAGGTATTTAAGGCTACAAAGCTAAGAATTAGGTTCTAAAATATAAGATGACCTATTGGGTCATCACAATGTAGGAGAAGAAGAGCTTACCTTTAAACAACAAGAAAAACTCCAAGAACAACTCTCCTTAAAATTGAAAGAACTCACAACATATAAACAACATCATATAAGTGATCTCCACCACTTCTACAACACTTTTGATGAAGAATTTAGGTGGTTTGGCCTTGGATTTGTGTATGAATCTTTAGGATATCCTTAGAGAGAGTTTAGAGGTGCTTGGAGGTCTGAATTGGTCGAAAATGATATTTAGAGATGAAAGTTATCACTTTATATAACAAAGTAAGCCTCCATTGACTTTGTGGGTTCCAAGGAAACTGCTTGCACAGTCTTGCAAAAACACGAATATATCTCTATTTCGACGTCGTATCAACGAACGATTTAATGCGTTGGAAATTAGACTCATAGATATTCAATTTGATAGGTGTATCACCCCGTAACTCAAATTATATATAGAGAAGAGCTCAGTGACATTAGACCTAAATTTAGGTCAAATTATAAATGTAACTTGCGATAACTTTTGTCCTGTTTTGTTTTATAACTTATTTGACATAAAAACTAAACATACAAATATTATATGATTAAATTACCTAAAAACATGACCTCCTTAGGATATTAAGGACTCCTAATTTAACCTGAAAGTACGGGTTATAACATCTTTGATTCGTTTAACCTCCAACCCTCATGATACTTCCTTAACACTTGTTTTAACCCATCATTATCTTTGTAAAGGTCCTTAAGCTCTCCAACTTACATTGATTCACTTAACATGCATTGT
The DNA here is from genome assembly GCF_000715075.1 of Nicotiana tabacum. Taxonomy (NCBI): domain Eukaryota; kingdom Viridiplantae; phylum Streptophyta; class Magnoliopsida; order Solanales; family Solanaceae; genus Nicotiana; species Nicotiana tabacum. The sequence goes on from NC_134100.1 coordinate 80,147,120, forward strand.
AACATGACATTATGGGGTGTTACATTCTCCCCCTTAGGAACATTCGTCCTTGAATGTTAACTCTTAGAGACTTGCAAAACGTTCGCCAAAGTCTCCTTTGAACACTTGACTAAAACCAACTTGCACGCAACCAAAATATACACTATACATGCCTCACAGGGCCAATATCTGTAAATCGCAACACTTGGCCTCACATAACCATTTATCATGAATAGAGCAAGATATAAATATAATTTCATTTCAACATTCACCATTTATGCTTGCAGGGTTGTAAATAATATCTAACTATGGAAAAGGTCGACATCTTATACCATAATATTATCATCTTCCTCGTGATTGTTATTTTCCTTATAATAGAGCCTTCATAAAGGGACATTACCAACTTATGGATATTTCTTCTACCCGATACTCACGCTCATATTATTCAATCCTATTCAATACGTTCTAATACCGTTCAATATCTATAAATCCATCTTGGCCTTCTAACTCAGGATCCTTATTGCCTTAATTATTGAGCTTTCTATCTCACGCCTCCTTAAGAAAGGTTATCATACTCATTGTTAAACCTACAATGGTCATTATTTAGTAATCTTACTACATTTACATAACCTAGTTCTTACAATGACTTATATCCCACTTCGAGAGTTCAAAGATGTCTAAGCTACACTTGTGTTCATTACCTTCTCTAGTCTATCTGTATTTTAACTCTACTTTGACACAATTTACCTTAGGTACATGCTAACTCTATTAATAATCAATCTCTCTCTCTCTCTCTCTCTCTCTCTCTCTCTCTCTCTCTCTCTCTCTCTCTCTCTCTCTCTCTCTCTCTCTCTATATATATATATATATATATATATATATATATATATATATATATATATATATATATATATATATATATAACGATCCGGCCGGTCGTTTCGAGAGTTATAGCCTCGTTTTCCCCATTTCTACTTCTTTTTGTGTTATTCAGATATATTATGTTATATCGGGTTAGTTGGTTCAGGACCAGAGTGGTTTCAGAGTAAATTGAGACACTTAGTCTCTTAAGTAGAAACTTAAGTTGAAAAAAAAGTCAACCGGATGTTGCGCAGGTGCAGCTCCTTGGACAGAACCCTTCGCGATTTTGGTGCATTCTTCACCATTTCTATTCGGTTTTTGGAGCTTTTGGGAGAAATTTGAAGAGGGAATCAAGGGGATTTCGTTGAGGTAAGTTACTTGAGCCTTAATACTTGTATATATGGTGATTTTTCGTTGTTTAATCATGGTAATTAGTGAAAATGAGGGGTTAGGGCTTGGAATATTTGGAGAGTAATTTAAGGATTTGAAGGACCAAACGATGTCGAATTTTGATGAATTTGGTATGGTTAGACTCGTGAGTGAATGAGCTTTCTAGTTTTGTAAATTTTGTCGAATTTCCAGACGTGGGCCCGGGGGCCGGGTTTGAGCCAATTTTAGGTTTTGGTCTAATTTTGTAGCTTTTCTTGTGGAATTCATTCCATTAGCGCGTATTGATGGTATTTTACTGATTGTGAATAGATTCGGAGCATTTGGAGGCCGAGTTCAGAGGCAAGAGCATTGCGGGGTCGAAATTTGACCGGCTTGAGGTAAGTAACGATTGTAAATCTAGTCCTGAGGGTACGAAACCCCGAATTTTATATCATTCTATTAATTTTTTAGTGACGCACATGCTAGGTGACGGGCGTGTGGGCGTGCACTGTTGGGGATTGTGACTTGGTCCGTCCCGTAGCAACTGTAAAGTTGCATACTTTGTTGAAACTATATGATACTTATATGTTTTAGAAAGAATTTCTGTAAAATTGGGCTGAATGCCATGTTTGGGCCTTACGCCAGTGCTGTTTGGACCCTTAGAGGCTTTTCTTACTATCCTCTCATTGTCTTCGATTGAAAAATCTATACTCAGTCATGTTTATACTTGTTTACAGCATAACTCAGTTTTATGACTCTATTTTGATGCATATAAATGTTTTGGGTCGAATGCCCTGTTTTACTGAAATGCCCGAGGGGCTTGAGAGGTTTATGACTGAGTGAGGCCGAGGGCCTTATTTGTGAGGATGAGTGTGGATCGGGGCTGCCCGCCTGCAGCATACTTTATTATTATATCACGTGAGTTGTCCGTGCAGATTATAGCGCTTGGGCTGAAGGAGCCCCTCTGGAGTCTGTACACACCCCTAGTGAGCGCAGGTACCTACTGAGTGCGAGTAACGAGTGCTGAGTGTTGAGTGACTGGGAGGCATGAGTGATTGTGAGGTATGCTCGAGTGGCAAGAGTAATTGTGAGGTATGTCCGAGTGACACGAGTGACTATGAGGTTTGCCTGAGGGGCTGTATATGAGTGATTTTTTGCCCGAGGGGCTATTCATGATTTCATCATTTTTGTTCTCCTTTGCATTTCTCTCTGTTTGAAAACTATTGAAAAACATCTTTAAATGATTTTTACTGGAACTGGGTTTAAACGAGATGATTTGATTCAAACACTGATTTTTAAAGCATGTTGTACTTTACTGAGATTTCATGATATGAACGTTATATGCTTTATTGCTCGTCACTACTGCTCAGTATTTATTTATTATTGTTACTTACTGAGTTGGCGTACTCACGTTACTCCCTGCACCTTGTGTGCAGATTCAGATGTAGTTGGACATGGTAGCGGTTATTGAGTGTCCTGGTTGCAGATTTTCTTGGAGATAGCAAGGTAGTTGTTTCGCGATCGCAGCCCCTGCTCTTCTCCCTCTTATCTTCCTCTAGTTGTATTTAGCTATTTTTCAGGATGAGTTAGCCTTGATATTGTTAGATAGATTGTAGTAGATGTTCATGACTAGTGACACCCCGATGTCGGGCTTTTCTTTTCCGCACTTCTGTTTTTCTTTGATTTGAACTCCTTAAATGAATGTTTTATGTTAAATAGTATTGAAATTATCTTTGAACTAAAAATATCAGTTTGTTTAGAAATGATTCGGCTTGCCTAGTTCCACGATAGGTCCCATCACGACAAATTAGGTTTTTGGGTCGTGACAATATAGACCTAGTAGCACAATCACACATACTCTCATTCTAAAATAGGTGACATACCTAATTGCCTCTAAGATGGGGGCTCGAAATCCTACTGATCTCATAATGTATACATCTGATTTTGGGTCCCTTTTAAGCCTAACGCTCTCATTCTGCCTCTGCCCAGCTGAAATGATGGTACTGAGCCCCTAGGCTGCCCTGAACGACTGCTACCCTCATAACTCAACATCGAACAGTTCTGTGTCATATGACCTGGGGTGCCACATCTGAAACATGCATTCATACCTCGTAAACACAATCCCTCGTGTCACCTTCTACACTGCTCATACCGAGGTGGTTTTATTTTCTCAACACTCTCTTAATCTTGCACTTCTTGTTCCCTTGATCCATAACATGTTTTCAACTGAGGACTTTGAGAATATTGGGTCTCCTCAGGCCTAGATAAATTGCCCCTGCCTGACCTCGTCTCTTCTGAGACCTATTACTACTCACTACCCTTACATACTCATCAACTGGCATGTCTCTCTTACCTTGCTTCCTTTCTCGAGCTTTTCTAGTTGCTGTCATCGTTTATGCTCCTCTAGATTATGGGCGAAAGCCTGAATACGAGATATGTCCGTATTGTCATTCAGCGAGGCTGTGGTATAAGCTTCAACTAACGCTGGTGCCAGCCCTGCCACAAACTGATGTATCCTGGCTCGCATCGTATCAACCAAAGATGGGGCATCCTGGCCAGCGAATCAAACTTGAGGCTATACTGGCGAACACCCATGCCACCCTTCTATAGGGCTAAAAACTGATCAACATTGGCTTCCCGAATCTACAATGGTAAGTAATGGTCCAGGAAGGCTTTGGAGAATTCTCCCCACTTTTCTAGTTGCGCATTCTGCCCTCTGGATAATTCTCATTAATCATACCAATACACAACTATATCTCGCAGCTTGAAATCTGCTAACTCTACTGCCTCCATCTCGGAAGCATGCATAACTCTAAAGATCCTATAAAGTTGGTCAATAAAATCTTGGGGATCCTCGTATTGATCTGTCCCTGTGAACTCTGGAGGGCTCAAAGCAATAAACTCGCGGACCCTTGAACTTCCGAGCCCCTTAGAAGGTCCCACACTAGCTGGAACTCTAGTCTGTCGCTGTGTAGCTACTAACTAGGTCAAAAGATGCATAACACTTCTAAGATCCTGATCATTAGAGACTGGTGGCAGTACTGGTGCTCTATGAAGCTCCTCTGGTACTAGTGGAGTAGGGGATACTCGGGAAGGTGACTCAACTCAAACCTCTGACGGATCTACGCGGTCTACTAATGACTCCCCCCTCAATAGCTTTACCTTTCTGACTAGCAATAGCCATTCTTGTATCAGGAATATCTGTACAACATATCAAATATGAGTTAGACATTGACTCCTTATGATTCAGCTCTATACCGCACGATCTGGATCAGAAAGATGGGTAACCAATCCTAAATGCCTTGTAGCTTCCTATTTATAAATGTGGTGCAAAACATATCCATAAACAAGACTCCACAAGACATGACTTTGTAGACTCCCTAGGACAAACCTGCTCTAATACCAACTTGTCACACCCCAACCTAGGTGAGGCGTGGTTGGCACTCGGTGTCGTATTGGCTCGAGCAAACCACTCTGCAACTCTTGAATGCTGGACGTAACCCGGAACATACATAGGACAACATGGCCGCAACTCGTAATATATCGTAGGCGGCCAAGCATCATATCAGCTAGCCATCATACTCAAAACATCAATACATGTTTGGGTCGAGGAGGCCACTATGAGTATCAATACCGAACAACCCATAAACAAAACATAAATGAGGGCTGACAAGGCTACTAACATATTGTACATACTGAACTTGTATCTACAAAGCCTCTAAGAATATCTGACATCAAAATATCATCGCGACAGGGCCCCGGCCTACCCGTAAGTCTATAACAAAATCTGATATCATGACCTCTAGACTTGGCTATACTCCAGAAGAGATAGAGTCTTACTGATTTCTAGCTGAATATCAATCATGTCTACTTTGAGGGCTCGTCAAACTGATTATTTGCACCTGCAATCATGAAGTGCAGCACCCCAACAATGAGGCATTAATACAATAAAATGTACCAAGTATGCAAGGCAGAAAGCAATACATATAAATAAATTCTAAAAATTAAAAATACTCTATCGAATGATAAGAATAAGAGTGAGCTTACCACGTACTGTAGATCGACTTACTAGATCGCTATCAGCTGGACCACTTGGTCCTTCAATCTGATTGATTAACTCAACCTATCATAAAATTCTAAACTATTTCTATCAAACGTTGCTCAGTGATCTCTTATTGCATCGTCGTTGTTACTTATTATAAGAACACAATGTTGCTCTTACATGTAGAAACGTAGACCGTCTATAAGGCACACTAAAATATTACTATCTAGTGGCACATACGCGTACACTACAATATTATTATCTCATCTCCACCACTTCTACAATACTTTTGATGAAGAACTTAGGTGGTTTGGCCTTGAATATGTGTATGAATATTTAGGATATCCTTAGAGAGAGTTTAGAGATGTTTGGAGATCTGATTTGGTCGAAAATGATATTTAGGGACGAAAGTTATCACTTTATGTAACAAGGTAAGCTTCCACCGACTTTGTGGGTTCCAAGGATGCTTCTAACGCAGTCCCGCAAAAATACAAATATCTCTATATTCTGATAGCGTATCGACGAACGGTTGAATGATTTGGAAAGTAGACTCATTGATCTTCAATTTGATGGGTGTATCACCCAATAACTCAAAGTATATTTAGAGAAAAGCTCAGTGACATTAGACCCAAATTTAGTTTAAATTATAAATGTAACTGCAAAAACGTTTGTCATGTTTTTTTTATAACTTGTTTGACATAAAAACTAAACATACTAATATTATATGATTCAATTACCTTAAAACATGACCTCATTAGGATATTAAGAACTCCTAGTTTACCCTGAAAATATGGGTTATAATATCTTTGATTCGTGTAACCTCCAACCCTCACGATACTTCCTTAACACTTGTTTTAACCTATCATTATCTTTGTAAAGGTCCTTAAGCTAAGCGAGCACGATATTACACTTAAGATGCATTGTATTATGAAATTATGGGGTGTTACACCATCGAGCTAAGCGAGAACGATATTACATATCAATCGCGAATGGCGATAAAGTCGCAAGTGCTCGCTGACTTCGTCGCAAATTTCAGTGCAAAGATAATGCCTGAAGTCGATAAGGAAACCGTCCAAGATTCCCTCCAAACACAAGACCTCTAGGTCCTATATACCGATGGAGAATCTAACGCTTTAGGGTCCGAACTGGGACTCATACTCGAGGTCCCTACAGGCGAAGTAATTCGCCAGTCTATAAGGTGCCCGGATATAACAAACAACGAGGCCGGGTATGAGGTTGTAATTGCAGGATTGAGGCTTGCACTCAAGTACGGGGCGAAGCGGCTGAAACTCATATGTCACTCCCAATTCACGGTTAACCAAGTTATAGGGACTTTCCAAATCAAAGAACAAAGATTGCAAAAATACCATACCGAGATCTATAAGCTGCTGCCTGAGTTCGATGAATGCCAGCTCGACCAGATCCCGCGTGTGCAAAATGCTGAAGCGTGAGGCCTCATCAAGTTACAAAAGCATCACGACCAGAGATAAAAGTATAGTCCACCTCCTCAACTCATCATTAGACTAAATCGAGGTAAGAACCGTAAACTTGACTTGGGATTGGTGCAATCGTATTATCGCCTATTTGCAGGACGGCACACTCTCAAACCGATAAAAAAAGAAACTAAGAAACTAAGAATGCAAGAAGGAGATACAGTCTCCTACATAGCAACCTATACAAGAGGAGTTACGGTAACCCTCTAGAAAAATTCTTAGGCCCAAACCAGACCCGGTGCGTCCACAAAGGAGTCCATGAAGGCCATTGCGGTGCTCACTCCGACAATCGAGATACAGTCTCCAACATAGTGATTTGTACAAGAAGACTTACGGCGGCCCTCTAGTGAAATTCTTGGGCCTAAACCAGACCCGACGCATCCTCGAAGGAGTCGATGAAGGCGATTGTGGTGCTCACTCCGACAATCGAGCACTCGTCAGATGCCTCATACTGGAACGATACTATTGGCCCACCATGGAAAAGGACACCTCAAAATTCGTGAGGAAATGTGAAAAATTCCAAAAGTACGTCCCAATGATTTTCCAAGCAGGCGAACAACTCCACTCGGCCACCTCCCCGTGGTTGTTCATCAAATGGGGAATGGACATTGTGGTCCCCCTCCCAGCAGGGCGAGGTAATGTACTTTTAACTGATCATTTCTCTAAATGGGTAGAAGTAAGAGCGTTCGCTCAAATACAGGAACAAGAAGTAATCACCTTTATATGGAGGAACATCATCTGCCGATTCGCCTACCTAAGGAGATCAGACATGATAGCGGGCCCCATATCACATGAAAGAAAGCCATTGAATTCTTCGAGAAATGGCATATTAGGAGGATACTATCAAGCCTGTATCACTAGCAGGTAATGGACAAGTAGAGTCCTCCAATAAGTCCATATTAAACATCATGAAGAAAAACCTCGAAGACACCAAGGGACTATGGCCGAAGGTACTGCAAGAAGTATTATGGGCGTATAGAACTACCCCGAAGACAAGCACAGGAGAGACACTCTACTCTTTGGTCTATGGGACCGAAGCAATTATACTAGTCGAAGTCGGAGAGCCCAACCTAAGATACTCCCACGAAAGTGATACTAGTAATGATGATAGTAGAAGGCAAGAACTCGATGAAATCTATGAACGAAGAGATATGACATATATAAGTATGGTCACCCAAAAGCAGCAAGCATGACGTTATTACAACAAAAGGCAAAGGTCCGGCCACTTAAAGTCGGGGACTACGTGCTCAAAGCCAAAACTTAAGCGAGAAAAGACCCACGAGAAGGCAAGCTGGGAACAAACTGGGACTGTCAATACAAAATCACAGCCAAAGCAAACAAGGGTTCATTTCAATTAGAGACAGTGGAAGGAAAGCAATCACCAAACAATTAGAACATCAGCCACCTCAAATACTTTAACTTCTAAGAGAAAAAGTGTTCCCCAAGTCGTACTCTTTTTCCCTCACTTGATTTTTGTCCCATTAGGGTTTTCTCAAGGAGGTTTTTAACGAGGTGGCAAAAGGAACACTTCGAGTCGAAGTACGCGAGGGAGAGACTATATTTACTCTTTCATTGCCAGACTCCTCAATACTCTCCAAGTCAAATAATGAAGGGACTAGGTAGACCAGGATTGGGACTAGAACCCCATCCAACACCCAAAATCTGTAACTCTCTCTAAATATGTAACCAAAGCAACAACGTCGAAGTAATAAGAAACTTACATTTGTTAGGACACCTTTTTTTGGTTTGTGTTAAGGTTATGTTCGACAACGCTCGAACAACACCAATCGGCCCTCAGCCACGATTTAATAAAAGGTAAGGTTCAACCATGCTCGAACAATCCTATCGGCCCTCGGCCACAATTTAATAAAAGGTTAGGTTCGACCACACTCGAATAACACCTATCATCCATCTACCACGATTTAATAAAAGGTGAGGTTCGACCACGCACGAACACAACCTATCAACCCTCGGCCATGATCTAATAAAAGGTAGGGTTCGACCACACTCCAACAACACCTATCGGCCCTCGGCCACGATTTGATAAAAGGTACGGTTCGATTATGCTCGAACAACACTTATCGGCTCTCGGAAGTAACTTAATAAAGGGTAAAGTTCGACCCGACTCGAACACCTTTCGGCCATTGGCCACGACTTGGAAAAAGATCAAAATCAGCAAAGTTCAAACAATACCTATCAGCCTAATCTAAACAAAGAGGCACACCCGACTTATATAAACAAAGGGCAGATACATCCCATAGATAGTCGTCAACAAGGCTACGCCCAACTAGAAGATAACAATAATAAAAAGAGCAGAAATCATAAACAAACAAACAACAAAAGATAAGTACACGAGGGCGGAAACAAGTAATATGTATGGAAGAAGGTGCAGAAAATAACTTAAGCATCCATATACAAAAATCTGAGGAGCTCATTACAAGGTCTCTCAAAGAGAAAGACAAAATACATAAAACAAAAGTCAAACGGGAAAAGACCACTGGCCCTCACCATCACGATCCTCTGTGACCTCACCATCTCAGCCTTCATCGCCATCCCCATCGCCCTAAGGATAAGAGGTATCATATAAGGCATCCTCCTCAAGTCGGTCCACACCCTCTTTCCCATGCTCCTCGTCAGCCTAAGGCGTAGCGAGATCATATCCATAAGCGACTCGAGATTCACGAGCCTTAACCCGGGAATCCTCAAGGGCAGCCTCAAAAATGGATCCCGCCACACGCAAGTCCCGAAACACATCTAACTAGGACTCGGCATGGATCCATTCTTCATATAACTCCTGAGGTACGTTGGGAAAATCAAAAGTGTTGGAAGAGGACGGTCGTGCAAGTAGTTGAGCCTTCTTGACCTCTAAAGCAATCACTCGATCATGAATGACGGAGTTGTCCTTTTTCAACTTCCCGATCCTCTCCTCGAGTCGATCTTCCTTAGCTCTCGTTGTTGATCGGTTATTTTCCTGCTCGACTCGAAGAGTCTTATTCGCCAACTCAAGTATTTTTGCCTTCTTCCGAGCGTCTAAATGAAAGGGCTCTGCCTCCTCAAATTCCTCATATTTCTCAGTAATCTCGTCGTTGATGGCCTCCAACTGGAACTGGCACACTTTGAGTTACCCTCACAATTCGACCACTTGAGCTTGAAGGTCATTGCACTGGGCCTCCATGCCCCTGCTAACTTCAAGCTCCTCGTCCCTGCATCTCAATGTCCCCTCAAGGACTCTACACTTCTCGATTGCCTACACCAGCTCATCGTCCCTCTTCTTAAACTCGTTCCTTAGGGCCCGCATGTTGCCTCCCTCGCGAAACCACCTGCGAAGATCCCGATACTTGTTGCGATAGTCAAAGTATTTATCTTTCAGTTTCACGAAGATTTCTTCACACTTCTTCTCCCTCTGGGCTCTTTTCAATCTCCAAAATCACCATCTACAAATATATAAAGGAAAGAAAAAAAAAGTCAGAACAAAGGACGCCCTAAAAAACGGAAAAAAAGGTCGAATCACAAACACTCACCTTAAGAGCAAGACCAGTAATGCTTCTCGACAAAGCACTGTCATCTATTTCCTTAAGGGTCTTACCCTCAACTTCAGAACAAAGAGGACCGAGGACAGGGACTACCTTGTCGATGTTCACCAATAAGTCACGATCCATAGGGATCGCAATAGTCCAAGTGGACCCCTCCAACCTTACCTCGAGCTAAGTAAGCCCCTCTTCAATCATCTTCAGGTCGTCTGCATAAACATCAGAACCTGACTCGTCGACTCTTCAGCGATGCTTTTGTCCCTTCCGTCGGCAGGCAAAGAAGTATCAGCAGTTGTCTAAGAGGTCGAAGCCTCCTCTCGCCGCGAAGGTTCAAGAACGTCGGCAGTCATCCCCTCAGTATCTACCCCCTCGGAATGAAGGGATACGTCTACGCCGACTTCCAGCGGCTTCAAAGCCTTGAGACTCGTCTTGATATCATCTCCAAAAATAATTATCGTCATCTCGTGCAGCAAAAAGTCCCCTTCTGCTACACCAATGGCCAGAACGACTCTGTCACCGGCATCCACGGACCTCCTCTTTCGAGGTTAGAGATCTCCATCATTGGGCGAAGGTTCATCATCCTTGTCGATGAGAGAGTATAAAGGAGGAGATAAAATCTCCACGACCGAAGTGGAAACAAAGGCGGGCACGACGGCAGGGGGTGTTAGAACAGAGATAGGATCAGCCGTAGTCTAAGCAGGGGTGGAAACTAAGGGTGTAGTGGATTTTTTATTCTGGAATGAGGACGTAGGACCTCTCGACCTTCTCGTAGACCCCCTGGCCGAAGTTAAGGAAAAATAGGAAAGAGGAAAATCAGCAAAGGTATACGGGCAAAGAAATCAAGTCATTGATGGTAGGGAAAAAGTTACCTGCCGAGGGAGGCGACAGCCTAAATCTCTGTGAGAAGCTCGACAAATTGCGTACCCCCACTATAAGAGGGAGAATCTGTCTAACCCAATCAGCAATATAGGTTATCATCTAAAGAGCTCGAGTAGTAGCTGCAGAAAGGAGAAAGCCGGTTAACCAACCCGTAATAAGGAGAACATTAGAAACAAAAAGTATGTAAGCTGATACGAGCACTCACGAGTAGGGTTCCAAGCATCGGGGGAAGTCTGTGGCAATGTACACTATATCTTCGGTCCTAACATAGAAGTAGTCAAGCTAGAAGTGCCGGCTAGCTTTATCGTCCATCCTCACCACCAAACATTTTCCTCCGCAGTGGAGATGATTCATCAAGGTCCCTCGGTATAAATGAGGGGCGAAGAGATGGATCAGGTGGTGCACTGTAATGTCGACGCCGACCAATTCGGTGAATTTCGTCAACATTATATCCACCTTAATGATATAAGGGGCGAGCTGTGTCGGGCACATGTTGTAATACCGGCATAAGTCTTCTATCAGTGACAGTAAAGGGAACGAGTAATCAATCAAGAACGAGTATGTGTAAAGTGTGCAAAAGCCGGGATGGTGAACCGGAACCTCGTCATCGCCCACTGGAATCAAGTCCGCGTGACAAGGCAGGCCGAGTCTAACCTTGAGCTCGGCTAATCGCTCAGATGTCATTGCAGATTTAAACCTCTATCACCACTTCCGGCGCCTTTTGGAAGTCCGGTTTGGCATCGGGATATCAGGGTATGATTTTCTCTACAGTTGGTAAACTTTCCTCCTCAGCGGCAGTTCCCCTATCCTCCCCCTGGTCAAGAAAAACAATAGGAAGTGGTGTTGCAGAAAGGAACGGAGTGATCTTCCATATGGATGTCTGATGGTTGCGAGGACATTGTTGCAGAAAAAAGATGTTGAAGCAAATGAAAATAACTTTCAAGAACAACAGGATGTTGCAAGGATTCGGCTTAAGAAGATGAATGAGTTTGGAAAAGTATAAAAATCAACAAACCATCCCCTAATTATAAGGCTTGGGGGTACCAGAATTGAAATGGCATGTCAAAATTAGCATGAAGATCGAAACGGTAGAACCAATAAAGGGTCACACTTGAATTAATGTGATACGTCGGGAAACGGCAAAATTATGACGCATGAGTGACATCATCTTCTTTCTTGGACCAGATGTCTACAACGGACCTCCTGTGAAATTCAAATAATTCAAAATGCGCGGCCCTCAGAAAGCCACGTTGCCCTATTTTCACGACCATGACCTATATAGCCAGCTCGATAAAATTATATCACAAACGATATTGTCTACTCATCGACCTCGTCTGCAAGGACGACCTCGATAAGCAGAGGGACTAACTGTATAGGCCAAAAATTATCTTTGATATAGACAAGCCACGTCACTACTATTATAGCCTTCATCAGCCACCACGTGCTATCAGTAAGGTCCCCACAAAGATCGGCCTTGGGGAGAAGTGGCCTTGAAGCGATTGAAGATGCGGTCGAAGAGTCAGCAAAGATCAAGGTCGCGAAGTCACCGTAGTTCAAGGTCGAGGTCGATCACTTTAGACAGAGTTATAACGGCTAGTTTTAAGATAAGACATAAACTAGAATATTCCAATAGATATTCTCTGCACATGTACTATTAGGATTATTAGGGACATGTTCCCTAGAAATAGAAAGAGACACAATGATAGGGGACATGAGATATTCATTTGTAAAATACATCTTGACTTTACAGAGAGAATCTGGTCTTATTACAAGCATACAAAAATAATATTTTTACTAAGAGTTTTGTCCACACTTTTCCACTAGATCCGAGAATAACTCGAATATTCAAAGGCTTATCAATCATCCATCATTGTCAGACAGAGCTTCCAGTGATTTCATCCTTTCTCGGGTGACTCACACGTTTTATTTATATAACTGTCATATATTGATATTCATCACTATTTAATGCTACATTTCTTCTTTTTGGGTCCTTGAATATTGTTATTATTGTGCACAATCATAACTTTCGGAATAGATATACGTGTTTGTTTGCCATAATACCGAGAATTTCGTCTTTAGGATATTATTATTAACCAAGATTAACCCTTATTTGTATAAATCTAATTAGTTGAACTAAGATTTATATTTTTAGTCAAACAACTAGCATTGCTTATTACGACTATTGTAGGTCCTGCACTCAAAATTTCATCGTATAGGTACAATGATAGGTTGATAATGAAAAATGGCAAGTGAATCTTTAATTTGATATTTGATGCAATAAACATAGTTTGAGAGCATAGTAATACGACAGATAAAAAATAAAAATAATTAGGGAGAATTTTATTTTTTTGGTGAAAGAAACATTTTATTGAACCCCACCAGACAAAGTTATTTACACGTGGTATATCCCTACCATAATCTATAGGCTATTCTATCTAGTTCAACACCAAAACTATATCTTCCTTGAGCATCCCTACTAGGTAGGTATGCCCAGTTAAATTCTAGTTCTACACTTTTGCATAGTTTTTGCTTTTTCCTATCTGTACAAATGATTGATCCACTCTATTTCTTTCCTATTCTTTCTGTTAGTCACTATGAGTTGCAGACTGTATTTGCTATCCTCTTTTATGCTCTTCCACATCTTTGTTGGCATTGGCACTTTCTGATTCCATAGAGCTTCATTCTTTGTTTGTCATATTCCATACATTATTGCTGGGATGATTGAGGTCACAAAACCTCGGCATATTCTCTATTTTATACATATTCCTATTTTCCTCCAAATGCTCTGCATATCTGGTTATTTTAGATTTATTCCCAACCAGTTGTATAGTTCTTCGATGCATCTTCTAGAAAGTTGGCACTCAAAGTACAGATGATGTACTGTTTTATCCTACATTCCACATAGTAGACATGTTCTCTCCTGGCTCAATCACATCATATGCAGTCTGTCTCTTGTAAGTAGTCTCCATCTCATGATCAACCAGCCTATAAAGCAGTGGTTTAAAATATTTAATCTATTCCAAATCCATCGTGCATATGTTCACTTAGGTGATGCTCCTCTTCTCCATTTGTATCCTTCATTTACTGTGTATCTATTCATTTGCCCCTTCCACCCTTTTTGTTCAAAGCCTGAAGAAAAAATTATTCTGATATTACATATCCTCTTCCAATACCATGCACTATCTTGTGGTGGATTGTATTGCCACCAATCCTTCCCCTTTATGTATATGTGATTTACCCATTTAACCCATAATAAAACACCTTTTTGCTCTATATTCCGTACATATTTTGCCAAAGCTGCTTTATTCCAGGCCAAACATTCTTATATTCCTAATCCTCCCTCTCTTTTTGGTCAGCAGACAAGGTCTCATGCTACCAGTAGTGATTTGTTTGTGACACTTTTCCCATCCCATAGGTAATTTCTACATATATCTATAATGTCTTTCATGACCCTTTTGGGAAGAAGGAATATGGATGCCCAGTATGAGTGCAAGTGTAGCAACACAGTGTTTACTAATTGAGTTCTCCCTGCATACGATAAGTTCCTGGATCCCCATCCCTTTATCTTTACTAGTATCTTGTTTATCAGCATTTCACAATCTACCGCACTTAGTTTCTTTGGGGATATAGGCACTCCCAAGTACTTAAATGGTAGTTTCCCTTTCTTATATCTTGTCATCTTACATATATCTTCTATCTCTCTTCCATTCATATTTGCACAAAAAATATTCGATTTATTTACATTAACTGTCATACCAGATGCATTTGAGAATGACTTGAGACCCTTTAGCATGAGCATTACTGATGCATACTCTCCTTTTCTAAATATTATCATATCATCTGCAAAATAAAGGTGTGTCAGCTTCTATCCTTTGCATTTTGTACGATAAGTAAAATTTTTCTGCTTAGTCACATGCCCCATGATTCGCGTAAAATATTCCATGCAAATCACAAACAGTAAGGGTGCTTTTATACATAGAGTAATAAAAAGGAAGGACATGATAGAGTGCTAAGTAGAATTGACAGGGTGATCACCAATAATGACTGGGTAAATAAATTGCCAGCATCTGAGGTTCTTTATATGCCAGCAGGAGTATATGATCACAGCCCTGCAATGATCAAATAGGAGGGAACATGTGCACCTAAGATGAGGATATTCAGAGTTTACAGAAGTAGAGAAACATGGAGATGAAAGCATGAAGAAGCTGGTAGAATGCCAAGAGAAAATACAAAAAGATCCCGGGAATGAAACATTAGGCAAAGAGGAGAAGGAATTAACAAAGAAATACATATACTGGAAGAAATCAAAATTAAACTACTTGCAGCAAAAGAGTAAAGTGCAATGGCTTAAATATGGAGACATGAACACAAGCTACTTTCACTCGGTGATCAAGGCAAAGTGAGCAGCAAGCAGAATATTCACAGCAAGTATCGGGATCCTCATCCCTGCATCTCAACGTCCCCTCAAGGACGCTACACTTCTCGATGGCCTGCACCATCTCATTGTCCCTCTTCTTCAACTCGTTCCTTAGGGCCTGCATGTCCCTTCCCTCGCGAAACCACCTGCGAAGATCCCGATACTTGCTGCGATACTCAAAATATTTATCATTCAGTTTCACGAAGATTTCTTTACGCTTCTTCTCCCTCTGGGCACTTTTCAATCTCCAAAATCACCGTCTACAAATATAAAAAGGAAAGAAAAAAAAGTCAGAGCAAAGGACGCCCTGAAAAATGGGAAAAAAGGTCGAATCACAAACACTCACCCTAAGAGCAAGGCCAGCAATGCTTCTCGACAAAGCACTGTCATCTATTCCTTAAGGGTCTTACCCTCAACTTTGGAACAAAGAGGACCGAGGACAGGACTGCCTCCTCGATGTTCACCAATAAGTCACGATCCATAGGGATCGCAATAGTCCAAGTGGGCCCCTCCAACCTTACCTCGAGCTGAGTAAGCCCCTCTTCAATCATCTTCAAGTCGTCTGCATAAACATCAGAACCTGACTCGTCGACTCTTCAGGGATGCATTTTTCCCTTCCGTCGGCAAGCAAAGAAGTATCAGCAGTTGTCTGAGAGGTCGAAGCCTCATCTCGCCGTGAAGGTTCAAAAACATCGGCAGTTGTACCCTCAGTCTCTACCCCCTCAGAATGAAGGGATACGTCTATGTTGACTTCAAGAGGCTTCAAAGCCTCGAGACTCGTCTTGATATCATCTCCCAAAATAATTGTCGTCGTCTCGTGCAGCGAAAAGTCCCCTTATGTTGTACCAATGGCCAGAACGACTCTGTCACTGGCATCCACGGACCTCCTCTTTTGAGGTTGGAGATCTCCATCACTGGTTGAAGGCTCATCATCCTTGTCGATGAGAGAGTATAAAGGAGGAGTTGAAATCTCCACGGCTGAAGTGGAAACAAAGGCGGGCACGACGGCAGGGGGTGTTAGAACAGAGATAGGATCAGCCGTAGTCTAAGCAGGGGTGGAAACTAAGGGTGTAGTGGATTTTTTATTCTGGAATGAGGACGTGGGACCTCTCGACCTTCTCGTAGACCCCCTGGACAAAGCAAAGGAAAAATGGGAAAGAGAAAAATCAGCAAAGGAAAAATGGGAAAGAGGAAAATCAGCAAGTGTATACGGGCAAAGAAATCAAGTCATTGATGGTAGGGAAAAAGTTACCTGCTGAGGGAGGCAACGCCCTAAATCTTTGTGAGAAGCTCGACCAATTGCGTACCCCCGCTATATGAGGAGAATCTGTCTAACCTAATCAGCAATGTGGGTTATCATCTGAAGAGGTCGAGTAGTAGCTAGAGAAAGGAGAAAGCCGGTTAACCAACCCGTAATAAGGAGAACATTATAAACAAAAAGTATGTAATCTGATACGAGCACTCACAAGTAGGGTTCCAAATATCGGGGGAAGTCTCCGGCAGTGGACACTACATCTTTGGTCCTAACATAGAAGTAGTCAAGCTAGAAGTGCCAGCTAGCTTTATCGTCCATCCTCACCACCAAACATTTTCCTCCGCGGTGGAGATGATTCATCAAGGTCCCTCAGTAGAAATGAGGGGTGAAGAGATGGATCAGGTGGTGCACTGTAATGTCGACGCCGACCAATCTGGTGAATTTCGCCAACATCATAGCCACCTTAATGATATAAGGGGCAAGCTGTGCCGGGCACACATTGTAGTACCGGCATAAGTCTTGTATCAATGACAGTAAAGGGAACGAGTACCCAATCAAGAACGAGTATGTGTAAAGGGCGCAAAAGCCGTGATGGTGAACCGGAACCTCACCGTCGCCCACTGGGATCAATTCCACGTGACCAGGCAGACCGAGTCTAACCTTGAGCTCGACTAATCGCTCAGCTGTCATTGCAGATTTAAACCTCTATCTCCACTTCCGGCGCCTTTTGGAAGTCCGGTTTGGCATCAGGATATCAGGGTATGATTTCCTCTACAGTGGGTAAACTTTCCACCTCAGCGGCAGTTCCACCATCTTCCCCCTGGTCAAGAAAAACAACCTCTAAAGGAACGGAGTGATCTTCCATATGGATGTGTGATGGTTGCGGGGACATTATTGCAGAAAAAAGATGGTGAAGCAAAAGAAAACAACTTTCAAGAACAACATGAAGTTGCAAGGATTCTGCGAAGAAGATGAAAGAGGAGCTTTGCTTAAGAACATGAATGAGTTTGGAAAAGTATCAAAATCAACAAACCATCCCCTATTTATAAGGCTTGGGGGCACCAGAATTGAAATGGCATGTCATAATTAGCATGAAGATCGAAACGGCAGAACCAATCAAGGGTCATACTTGAATTGATGTGATACGTCGGGAAAAAGCGTCATTATGACACATGAGTGATATCACTTTTTTCTTGGACCAGATGGC
This sequence comes from Nicotiana tabacum, assembly GCF_000715075.1. Classification (NCBI taxonomy): domain Eukaryota; kingdom Viridiplantae; phylum Streptophyta; class Magnoliopsida; order Solanales; family Solanaceae; genus Nicotiana; species Nicotiana tabacum. The sequence goes on from NC_134100.1 coordinate 80,165,152, forward strand.
TCCAACGGACCTACCGTGAAATTCGAAGAATTCAAAATGTGCGGCCCTCAGAAAGCCATGTTGCCCTGTTTTCACGACCATGACCTATATAGCCAGCTAAAATTATAGCATAAACGATATTGTCTACTCATCGACCTCGTCTGCGAGGACGACCTCGATAAGCGGAGGGACTAACTGTATAGGCCAAAAATTATCTTTGATATAGACAAGCCACGTCAGTACTACTATAGCCTTCATCGACCGCCACGTGCTATCAGTAAGGTCCCCACAAAGATCGGCCTTGGGGAGAAGTGGCCTCGAAGCGATTGAAGATGCGGTCGAAGAGTCAGCAAAGATCAAGGTCGCGAAGTCACCGTAGTTCAAGGTCGAGGTCGAGCACTTTAGACAGAGTTATAACGGCTAGTTCTAAGATAAGATATAAACTAGAATATCCCAGTGGATATTTTCTGCACATGTACTATTAGGATTATTAGGGACATGTTCCCTAGAAATAGAAAGAGACACAATGATAGGGGACATGAGATATTTATTTGTAAAATACATCTTGACTTTATAGAGAGAATCTGGTCTTATTACAAGCATACAAAAATAATACTTTTACTAAGAGTATTGTCCACACTTTTCCACTGGATCCGAGAATAACTCGAATATTCAAAGGTTTATCAATCATCCATCATTGTGAGACAGAGCTTCCAGTGATTTCATCCTTTCTCAGGTGACTTATACGTTTTATTTATATAACTGTCATTTATTGCTATTCATCACTATTTAATGCTACATTTCTTCTTTTTGGGTTCTTGAATATTATTATTATTGTGCACCATCATAATTTTTGGAATAGATATACGTGTTTGTTTGCCATAATACCGAGAATTTTATCTTTAGGATATTATTATTAACCAAGATTAACCCTTATTTGTATAAATCAAATTAGTTGAACTAAGATTTATATTTTTGGTCAAACAACTAGCATTGCTTATTACGACTATCGTAGGTCCTGCACTCAAAATTTCATCGTATAGGTACAATGATAGGTTGATAATGAAAAATGGCAAGTGAATCTTTAATTTGATATTTGATGCAATAAACATAGTTTGAGAGCATAGTAATACGATAGATAAAAAATAAAAAAAATTAGGGAGAATTTATTTTTTTTTGTGAAAGAAATATTTTATTGAACCTCACCAGACAAAGCTATTTACACGTGGTATATCCCTACCATAATCTATAGGCTATTCTATCTAGTTCAACACCAAAACTTTATCTTCCTTGAGCATCCCTACTAGGTAGGTATGCCCAGTTAAATTCTAGTTCTACACTTTTGCATAGTCTTTGCTTTTTCCTATCTGTACAAATGATTGATCCACTCTATTTCTTTCCTATTCTTTCTGTTAGTCACTATGAGTTGCAGACCGTATTTGCCATCCTCTTTTATGCTCTTCCACATCTTTGTTGGCATTGGCACTTTCTGATTCCATAGAGCTTCATTCCTTGCTCGCCATATTCCATATATTATTGTTGGGATGATTGAGGTCACAAAACCTCGTCATATTCTCCATTTTATACATATTCCTATTTTCCTCCAAATGCTCTGCATATCTGGTTATTTTTGCTTTATTCCCAACCAGTTGTATAGTACTTCGATGCATCTTCTAGAAGGTTGGCACTCAAAGTACAGATGATGTACTATTTTATCCTGCATTCCACATAGTAGACATGTTCTCTCCTGGCTCAATCACATCATATGCAGTCTGTCTCTTGTAAGTAGTCTCCGTCTTATGATCAACCAGCCTATAAAGCAGTGGTTTGAAATATTTAATCTATTCCAAATCCATCGTGCATATGTTCACTTAGGTGATGCTCCTCTTCTCCATTTGTATCCTTCATTTACTGTGTATCTATTCATTTTCCCCTTCCACCCTTTTTGTTCAAAGCCTGAAGCAAAAATTATTCTGATATTACATATCCTCTTCCAATACCATGCACTATCTTGTGGTGGATTGTATTGCCACCAATCCTTCCCCTTTATGTATATGTGATTTACCCATTTAACCCATAATAAAACACCTTTTTGCTCTATATTCCGTACATATTTTGTCAAAGCTGCTTTATTACAGGCCAAACATTCTTATATTCCTAATCCTCCCTCTCTTTTTGGTCAGCAGACAAGGTCTCATGCTACCAGTGGTGATTTGTTTGTGACACTTTTCCCATCCCATAGGTAATTTCTACATATATCTATAATGTCTTTCATGACCCTTTTGGGAAGAAGGAATATGGATGCCCAGTATGAGTGCAAGTGTAGCAACACAGTGTTTACCAATTGAGTTCTCCCTACATACGATAAGTTCCTAGATCCCCATCCCTTTATCCTTACTTGTATCTTGTCTATCAGCATTTCACAATCTACCGCACTTAGTTTCTTTGGGGATATAGGCACTCCCAAGTACTTAAATGGTAGTTTCCCTTTCTTATATCTTGTCATCTTACATATATCTTCTATCTCTCTTCCATTCATATTTGCACAAAAAATATTCGATTTATTTACATTAACTGTCATACTAGATGCATTTGAGAATAACTTGAGACCCCTTAGCTTGAGCATTACTGATGCATACTCTCCTTTGCTAAATATTATCATATCATCCGCAAAACAAAGGTGTGTCAGCTTCAATTCTTTGTATTTTGTATGATAAGTAAACTCTTTTTGCTTTGCCACATGCCCCATGATTCACGCAAAATATTACATGCAAATCACAAACAGTAAGGGGGATATTGGGTCCCCATGTGTTAGTCCTCTTTTCCCATTTATTTTGCCATAACATCCTCCATTGAAATTTATGTTGTAGCTGGTTGTTGCGATACATGCCATAATCCACCTAATGAATAGACTAGGGAAATTTAGTGCATGCATCATTTTCTCCACAAACTTTCATTCAATAGAATCATATGCCTTTTTCAAATCCACCTTGATCAAGCAGTTTTTAGTAGTTTGCTTCCTATTATACAATCTGACCAAATCTTGACAAATCAGAATGTTCTACACTATTGTTTTCCCTGCCACAAAGGCACTTTGATTTTGTGAGATGATGTCTGGCAGTACCACTATCAATCTGTTACACAGCATCTTTGAGATTATCTTGTTTACCACATTACAACATGCTATGGGTCTATAATCTTCAACTGTTGCAGCATGAGAAGTTTTTGGTATGAGGGTGATCATTGTACTATTAAAAGCTTTGAGCACTTTCCCAGATTGGAACAATTCCAGCATAGCTGCAATGATATCCTCCCCTACAATGTTCCAGCTATCCTTGAAGAATTGACTGCCATACCCATCAGGTCCTGGTGCCTTTGTCCCTTCTATATCCCATAGTGCTTTTTTAACTTCCTTTTGTGAAAATTCTCTTATCAGCTGATTTCTTTGTTCTTCTTAGACAATTTGTCCTTCTTTGACTATGTGGCTTGCCGCATGATCTCTGTTCTGCTTGTCAGTGCCCAGTAAACTTGTATAGAATTCCTTGAAAGCATCAGTTACTGCATCTGTTGATTGGACTATTTCTCCTTGCATGTTCTAGATTGTGAATATTCTGCTTGCTGCTCTCTTTACCTTGATCACCGAGTGGAAGTGGCTTGTGTTCATGTCTCCAGAACCAGCTTAGTGCAAAGGTTGGATGACCTGGACCGCAGGATACGGTAGGCCGAAGGTGATATTACAAACATTAGTCGTGACTTTGAAGGAGACCGCCAAATGGCAGCCAAATTTTTCAATAAATTCGAGGTCCTCCAATAGGAGCGGACCGAGGATTTAGCCTATAGGGCACAAGAGTCATATAGGGTGACTACCATGCAGAAAACCATAGACAACTTGACAGGCCAGCTCAATATTGTCAATGCTGCACTACAAGGCCTACTTCGAGGAAGCGGAAACCAGATCGAGAGTGCTGTGAACCTTGCCCATGTGCTACAAAAGCTGAAGATTCCTGAGCCAAAATCATACAATGGAGCTCGGAATTCCAAGGAAGTGGAGAACTTCATCTTCGACATCAAACAATACTTCGATACCGTGGAGGAGTTAGAAGAAGCAAAAAAGATAGCAAATGTTGCCATGTATCTTCAGGGTGATGCTAAGGTCTGGTCGAGGGTGAAATACAAAGCCATCAGGGTCAGTGAAGACACTCTCGAGACATGGGCAGAACTGAAGGTAGCCATACGCCTACAGTTTTTCCCGAAATAGTGAGTAAAATGCACAGAGAAAGCTATGTGAGCTCTATCAGACCAAGTCAGTGCGGGATTACATGCAGGAATTCTCCAGACTCATGTTGAACATACGGGATATGGGGGACAAAGACAAACTCTTCACATTCCTGGAAGGGTTGAAACCTTATGCCCGTATGGAGCTGCAAAGACAAAGGGTAGACGCTTTACCCAAGGTGATCCAAGTAGCGGAATGCCTTGGGGACTATCAAGTGAGAGCTCAGAAAAATAGGCCTCAACTGCCTGTCCGGGGAGGATACAAAGGGGGCCGGCCTAGCAATGGTGGCCCTAGCAGAAGTGGAGGAGATCGGAGTGCAACCAAATCTAAGACTCCTTCCTTAGGCATCAATAATTCTGCTCTCACAACAACGATCGGGGGAGGAAGCCCCCTTCAGGATGCCATCATTGCGGCAGACCACATTGGACCAATGAATGCCCACAGGCACAGATGAACGCCCATCAAACTTATGATGATAAGACGGATGACGACACTGATGATGCTGACCAGACAGAACAAATAGGTGCCTTCAACGCACTTGTTTGTTCTATTTATGAGGCCTTAGAGGGAACCAGTGTTAGTATCCGTAAGAAGAATAACCCATGTTCAACCACTAAGAAAGGGAAAAAGAAGGCAGATAGGGGCCTCATCTTAACCAAGAGAAGACCTTGATATTCGTCGAGATGAAAGTTAATGGCAAGCCCATTCGGGCGATGATAGACACGGGTGCTACTCACAACTACTTAGCCTCAACTCGGGTAGAGTGTCTTGGTCTAGTTTGTGGGAAAGGGAAGGATTCGTGTCAAGGCTATCAATGCACCGCCTCCACCAGTGGGTGGAATAGCCAAAGGAGTTCCAGTGAAGCTTGGTCCTTGAGAAGGAAAACTCAGCTTGCGTGTGGTGATCATAGATGACTTCGAGATGATAGTTGGATTGGAATTCATGAGGCAGACCAACACCATTCCTATACCTTATGCAGACATTCTACTGATGATGGAAGCAAACAGGTCCAAGCCCTGCATTATCCCATACACAACCATAAAGATGGTCATGGAGAACACCCCGACCTTGCAGTTGAAGAAAGGAGTCAAAATACATTAACTTATGTTCCTGGATACCCTATGTATTGAAGATATTGAATGCTCTTCGGGTCCCATTCCTACACCCGTGAAGAAGCTTCTAAAAGAGTTTGAAGATATAATGCCACATGACATGCCAAAGAGACTATCGCCTAGGTGTATTGTGGACCATGAGATTGAGTTGGTGTCGGGTGCGAAGCTACCTACCCGAGCGCCTTACAGAATGTCACAACCCAAACTCACCGAGCTTCGGAGATAGTTGACAAAAATGCTGGACACGGGGATCATTTTGCCCTCCAAGTCCCCTTATGGATCCCCTGTGTTGTTCCAAAAGAAACATGATGGCACCATATGACTCAGTGTGGATTATCGGGCCTTGAACAAAATCACCATGAAAAACAAGTACTCTATCCCACTAATGGAAGACATGTTCTATAGACGGGGTGGTGCTATAATGTTCACAAAAATAGACCTGAAAATAGGTTACTGGAAAGTCCATATTGTTGAGGGAGATGAACACAAGACGACATGTGTGACAAGATATGGGTCGTACGAATTCCTGGTCATGCCATTAGGCTTGACTAATGCTCCAGCCACATTTTTCGCCCTGATGAACCAGGTCTTCCGAGAATATTTTGATGAATTCGTAGTGGTCTACTTGGACAACATTGTGGTATATAGCAAAACATTGGAGGAGCACCTGCGGAAGGTCCTAGCCCGACTGCGGGATCACGAATTATATGTGAAGCTATCCAAGTTCTGCTTCGCTCAAAAATAGATTGACTTCCTCGGACATGTCATTAAGGAAGGGCGGATCAAGATGGACTAATAAAAGATTCAGGATGTCACAGATTGGCCGCCGCCTAAGGATATCCACGCCTTGAGGGCGTTTTGTCCTATGCAACTTTAATCAGCGGTTTGTGAAAAATTACTCTCTCATTGTAGTGTTGTTGACAGAACTCCTAAAGAAAGCCACGCCATGGGATTGGAGTCCCAGGTGAGCAGTGGCCTTTAACGCATTGAAAGCGGCTATGTCTAGTAGCCTCGTCTTAGCCCTCCCTGATTTGGCCAAGCCGTTCGAAGTACAAACGAATGCCTCTGACTATGCTCTGGGTGGAGTCTTGCTACAAGAGGGGCATCCAATCGGTACGAGATCTGGAAGTTGAAGGATGCAAAATGGTGCTACGCCGCCCATGAAAAAGAATTATTGTTGTCATCCACTGCTTACGCCTTTAGAGGCACTACCTATTGGGAACCCCGTTCACAGTCAAGATAGATAACATGGTAGTTAGCCATTTCATGACCCAGCCAAAGCTGAATGGCTGACAGGTCAGGTGGTAGAAACTCCTAGCAATATTTCACTTCAACTTGGAGTACCGAAGTGGGAAGACGAACCAAGTTGTTGATGCGCTTAGTTGGAGGGCTGACCTAGCATCGATTTGCCTACTCACCATCCTAAGGGGGAGAGAAATGGCCACCACTATAAAAGACCAAATACAGGATCTACTCACCAAGGATCCTGCTCCACGGTATTTGGTCGATTTGGTAGGACATGGCAAGACTTACCAGTTCTACGTGGAAGATGGATTCCTAAAGGTGAAAGGGATTTGACTGTATGTTCCTAAAAAAGGCGATCTGCAAAGGACTCTTCTAATAGAATGCCATGATACTTTGTGGGTCGGCTACCTAGGTGAAGAACACACCATGGCGTTGTTGCGTCGTGCTTATTATTGGCGTCAAATGGTTGATGATGTTGCGCAGTATGTGAAGACTTTCCTAGTATGCCAGAAAGACAAGTCAGGTCGCTTGACACAAGCGGGACTTTTGGAGCCATTGCCTATTCTAAAGAGACCTTGGGAAAGCGTGTCTTTAGATTTCATCACTGGATTGCCCAAGGTAGGAGATCTTACAACTATCTTGGTTGTGGTAAATAGGTTTTCCAAGTATGCCACATTTATAGCAACTCCAAAATATATATCAGTCGAAGATACAGATCAACTATTCTTCTCTCATGTTGTCAAATATTGGGGTCTGCTTAAAGACATCGTTAGTGATCACGACTCTCACTTCACTAGCAACTTTTGGACTCAACTCTTTAAGTGTCTCGGGTCCAAGTTGAGCTACAGTTCAAGTTTCCATCCGCAATCTGATGGCCATATGGTGCGTTCAATGGCATGTTGGAAGAATACCTCCGCCATTTTGTTACCAGATCATAGAAGAATTGGGTGAAGCTTCTGGATGCTGCACAACTGTGTTTCAATTCAAAAAAGATCTCTAGTAGAAATAGAAGCACTTTTGAAATTGTTATCGGACAGTAACCGCTACTCCCACACACTATAAATGCCCCAAACATGTCGAAATCTCCTCGAGCTGCTAGTTTCTTAAAGGAATGGAAGCGAAATTTGGAGATAGTGCAGAGTTATCTTGTCAAAGCCCAAAAGCAGATGAAAAAGCATGCTGATCAAAATCGTCGCTTTGTTGAATACCAAGTAGGATACAAAGTGATGGTGAAAATCTCAAAGTGATACTTGTTTGCAGGGGTCTATGACCCTCGCCTGTTACAAAAGTACATTGGACCCTTGTCCATTGAGAAGCGCATTGGGAAAGTTGCATACCGGGTGGATACCCTAGCTTGGTGGAAGATTCCTCCAGTCTTTCATGTCAGCCTTCTGAAACCTTTTCGGGAAGACATGGAGGATCCTTCGCGGAGCCAACTCACAATACCCAATATTCAAGGCCCTAATTCAACAGGGAAAAGGCATGCAGAACTATTCTCGATGATCGAGTGATTCATGCTTCAAGGAAAGATCACCAATAGTTCCTGGTGAAATAGCAGGGATATGATACATAGGAGAATACTTGGGAGAGGGGAACAAACCTCAAAGCTTACAAGAGTCTGATCGATGATTATCTTGCAAGTAAGGTGTCTAGGACATCGCCAAATCAAGTGGGGGAGAATGTCATGGGCGGCTTTCCAACCATGCCCCATGACCCCTTGGACGCTCCTCATGGCGTCTTGGCAAGCCTCCCAACGCCTAGCGCCATGGACGGCCCCGTGGTCTTGGCAGCGCTAAGTGACAAGCGCGCATGTGCCTATGTCACCCTATCGATAGCCCACGCTAGCGCCCAACCACATGCAGATGCCAACAGCGTTGTGCGCACAGACAGCGCCGTGCGCGCAGACGTTGATGCTAAAGACAAGATTTCTGCCAATGGACCTACTTCTACTTTGTAAGAATCTAAGTCCTTTTCATCGTAAATATAGAGGAGTTTTACTTCATGTACTTCCATTATGTCTCTCTAGCTTAATTAGGTCAAGTCTTGTTACTTTGGTTTATTTTTTTTTAAGCATTATTAGGGGGGTCAAGCAATCAAACTTTCAAGTAAGCAAATAATTCTCTATACTAGTGTCCCTCCCTCTCGATACCGTGTTGCTTTCTGTAATAGATTTTATTAATGCAATCAAGTTTTCTTTCATTCTCACTCTCTTTTTTGTTCTCTCAATTGCTATTGACATTGGTTTTCTCATGCGGCACCGACAGTCTTGTCTAGCATACGGAGGGAAGCCCAGTTAGCGGATAGTAACCGCGGTGCGGACATCAGTTGCTTAGTCTTACATCGCTCTTCCAAGGAATCTCAGGAAGGCGTCGCGTATCGTGCCTTATACTTGATTGTGTGATTAGTTGTAGACGAGCTAGGAATATTTTCATTTTCTCATGTAAATTTTGTACACGTGATTTCAGAGTTTATAATACAAGGGTATTGACTGCTTGTCTTATTATTGCCCTTCTTTTCAAATTACATTTTTGGTTTATATTCAGTAATATTTACTGTAATGTGAACATTTTGGTTTATATTCAGTACAGGGGCGGCTCAAGAAGATTGGTGGCCTAAAGCCAATTTTTAATCTGGGGCCCTTCAGAAGGAAAAAAAATTCATCTATATTTTTAATTGAAGTCTATTTTTTTAGCTTTTTAAGATGTAAAGTTGTTAATAGTTTCTTTTATAAATAATTTAATCTCTCCTAAGATATTGTTGATCTTAGATAATAGAACCAGATTCAAGAAGTTTATAACTTGATATCGAAATAATTTTTGATGTACTAATATACTTGTTGAAACGCTTGAAACCTGAGGGGGGAAAAAAGGGGGGGAAAAAAAGAATGCGCAATATAGTTTTATTCAACGATACTCTTCAACTCTTGTTTTTAATAGAAAAAATAAAACTCTTTTCTTTCTACAAAGAACAATATAACTTATCGAGAACTTAAGCTTTTTTGCAGAATGTAGTACACATTTTCTGATGAGAAAGATAAAAAATAAGACTTGGACTATTGAAGATTCAAAAAAACGGATTCTAAAAGTTTATTACAGGTTTTTAGTGAAAAATGTAAAAGGAGAATAATAATATAGGTACCTCACTAATGATGTCAATCGTAAAATTTAAATAATGAAAAATTTTATATTCGCGACAAGGGTTTAGGGGGAGTGATTCTCTTTCTCCAATATTTGCTCAAACGGTTACATCAATACGAAATTTATTTATTTTTTTCTTTTAACATACCTAATATATGTAGACTCTTACTCTAAAGATTGTTGTGAGATGTATATGATCCAACCTACCTTAATTAGGTATATCGGGTTCGAGTCCCATGGTTAAAAAAATCCTAATAAAATGTGTTCTCTCTTTTGCTAGACTTTACACTGTACGAATCTAGATTAGTTAGAATCTTAATACAATTACGAGTAGAAAACAAAAAGAAAAATTTGGGGCCCTCAAAATTTGAGGGCCTAAAAGCCTTTGCTTTAGTGGCCTAAAAGCCCCTGATTTAGTAATATTTACTGTGATTTGAAGATTATGCTGATGGAGGACCTTTTTTTAGTCCTATACTTCTGGTTAGTGGTGGCAAAATGGATAAAAAAAAATTATTATTCATCTATATTATTCACTAAAATTTACCTTTAATTTGGGGTTGCTCAAGAAAATCATAAATACCAGTTTGAACCATGAAATTGTGTTATAGATGACATAAAAAGGTTAGATGGTTTGTACCCACAACGAACAACCCATTTGTGTTATAGATGACAATATAAACAAACTACATAGCCAAAAATTAACCACAACACTTGACCTCCGATCCAAATAGAAAGAAAAAGAACAAGGGAAATAATTAAGACTAAAAAGCTAATAAGTCATTACGTATTGCAAAAATAATATTAGTCACTACTGTCATTGAATTGATCAAAAGATTAGTCATGTGTTGGCGCAAATTAAACTGGAGCCCTACAAAACGGACATGCATTCTTTTGCAACAACCACTTCTGGACGCAACCTGCATGAAATTCATGGCCACATTGAAGTGTGCCAACGATATCTTCATCTTTATACTCAAGTAAACAAATGGCACATGTTTCTTGTTCCTCCTCATCATCTATATCCATTGCAAGAGCATTATAAGTACTTATTTCAACCTCAAACTTCTCTTCTTCTTCTTCTTCTTCTTCTTCTTCTAGTATTTCTTCATCCTCGAACTCGTCTTCTTCTTCTTCTTCTACTATTTCTTCGTGTGTGGGTAAGACTTCAGCATTCCTCCTTCTCAGCTGATCGTTGACGCAATCTACATGAAACGCATCTCCATATGGAAGTGTCACTATTAATATATCTTCATTCTGAAGTTCAAGACAACATATGAAACAATATGCTTGTTCCTCACCATCATCTATATGCATAGCACGAGCATAGTAATAAGTTGGTGGTTCCAAATATCCAAACATGTCGTGATCCACTAGTTCATTATTATTGTCTTCCTCCTCTTCATCTGTTTCTTCTTCATCAATTTCATCACTATAATTTATATCATGATCAAGAATAAGTTGTGGCACATAGTTATAATTCACACTCATTCGTGGCTTTCGAATAATAAGAGGCTGTTGTTGGTTCATTCTTTGCAAGTAAAAAACATCATCAGGTGGTAATGTACGAGTAGCAAAGCAAGAACAATATTCATGATCATGAGACATGTTTCTTGGAAGAAAAGATACTCAGGATTTTTGTTAGGTTTTGAGAAAACGAATACAAAGGACACTTTAATCTATCGTATTTATAGGACAAAGGAAGTATTACCGAATTTAATGGGGAGTAGGATTTTTAAAGTTTTTGTTTCCTTTCTAGCTTTACCCCCACGTTTCCTTTCCCCAACATGCTAGGAGTAGGATTTAGGTAAAGAAAATACACAAAATTATTCAAATATTTACTGCCAATGACAATTAAATTTTATTTACTAAAGTATAAAAAATCACAAAAATATTAAATTTTGTAATCAATATAAATATAGTTAAGTAATAATAGAATAGTAGACATCATATGTAATTACTTAATCATTACATGATGGTTTAAATATATTATTAAATATGTGTTAATGATATATGGATAGTTTAGTAAATATATCCGTTTTATGCAATTGTATTTATAGTCGAGACTTGAGAGACATATATGTTAATTTAATTAGAGAGTATACTTTAGAATATATAATTTTTTTAAGAATATTTTTGTTTTGAAAAAATAGTTTTTATGCTGCCATGCAGAAGTTATAGATTTCTGTTTCTTCTCCCGAAAAATCGATCATCCTACTATATATTCAAAATACTTTCTCTCAAAAGTGTGGTCATATACTTTTTTTCTCCAAAATAAGTACTCTTTTAAAGGGAAAAAATATAAGTATTTCTAGTTTCTACAAGCGTACCGTACGTCTTATAAGTATATGCGTTAGAGTTTTCATTCCTGCGATCAAATGTTCTTATAAACTCGGTATTATATTCACAATTTTAAACAAAAGAAACAGATAAAGAGACAATTATGAATGAAAGACGCAATTGAGTCAATAAAATCAAAGGCGGAACCCGGATTTAAAGTTAACGGGCTCAAACTACTATATGAAGTTAATATACAATAGTTTATGGGTTCACAATATAATATTTATAGATATTTAATAAATTTTTTAGTATAAATATAAAGTATGAACAAAAACTACTGGGTTCCAGTGAACCAGGTCTTCAAGCTCTACATCCGCCCCTGAATAAAATACCTTTTTGCTTGTAAATCGAGTTAGATCAAACAATCAAAGTTTTTCAGATCCCATGCTTTTATGATTCTTTTATTTTATTCTCACTAGGTGTCCGATATCTCCATTGGAGTCCCAACTAATACGAAAACGCTTCCTACTTATTTTTAGCTAATTTATGAAAGTGTCCCTTTTTAGGCATTTTGTTCATATTCTAATCTGTCATGTATGTACAAACTAACTAAATAGGGCAAATATTTGTAGTAAATTAATTATCATTCGAGGAAAAACTAATCCTTGCAAAATTGTTAAGTAGGTCAGGACGAAGCAAATTTGCATATCTTATATGTCCCTATCTGAGATAAATTTCAATTAACTGGGGAAAATAGAGGGTTCGTTGGACTAACAAAACTAATGCAAAATTAACATTTTTGAATACATCATTAGTCAACTATTCAGACCAATGGAAACTCCGAACTCGTCATGATGGTGATGATGTTAATTTTAAAAAGAAAATCAAGTTAATCAACTATGAAAAAAAATCAACTAATTAAAGGTAAAGTGAGTATTTTGAGAATTTAGGTGGACAGATAAGTGTCGGCTATTATAGAAGAGATTTCCACATAGAAATATAGAACTGGACCATTCTTTAAATTCTATATTCCTCGAATTTAATGTCCATAAATAACTCCGAATAGATAATTTGCCGTTAAATGGGGGGTTTGGTTGATTTTTGGCATGTCGAAATGGGCTAGTTAATAAATAGGCGGGTCAATGACCCACCCAAACATAACTTGGACTAAAATGGTGGGTTAAGGTGTGCTAAAATTTGGGTTATAGCCCAACCCACGCAACTTTTACCAAGTTTTAATTAAGGAAATTTTACCTCCTATAGCAAAGGTATACACCCTATTTATTATAAACCAAAATTATTTTAAAATATTATTTTCTATAGCTACTTTTTATATTTTATAGCAAAATAAGTATTTCATACCATTGAGGCATGAAATAAGGCATGAAATAAGCTATTTATGTTTTTCCTCTCTCTTAGACATCTGGACATACATATTTTTAAGAGATTGTCATTACTATATTCATGAATACATAGCGTGAATACATGTGAATACATGCGCGTACAGCTGGACTGTCCTGATTTTAGGCGCTTTTTGCTGCTGTATTCATGAATACAACAGCGCGAATACATGTGAATACACTATCGTAACAACTAAATAGTAGCTATAGGAAGTAATTATGTATATGGTAGCTATAGGAAGTTAATAGCCGCTAAACAATAGTGGTTTCTGAAAATTCCTCTAAATTTAATAGGTATTGTTTTCTTATAAATTGAATAATTATCAAATAAGATATTTTTTCTTTTGTTATGGTCATATATAATATCAAATAAAAAAAATTATTTTAAAGATATTCTGCAAAGTTACTCTTAGATTAATTTGGGTTAAAAATCAACCCCACTTTAAATAGAATAAAATGGATTGAGTCAAGATGAGTTGAATTTAATAAATAAACGGGTCAATAACCAGTCCAACCTTGAACGGATTGAACGAATCAAATGGGTTTGAGCTCAAATTGACACCCCTATTTGCTGTATATGATTTTTTCTATACCACTCCTTAGATTCTGTATTTAGTTAGTCCAATGAACTAAATGTTGCTTTTAGATGCAGATGCATGGATTTTTCTTTTTTACAATTAAATTTAGCCCCATAGGACTATTTTTTTTTTCTTTTCTGTGCCCATTGGACTTATGGAAGATAATTTTAATAGTGGCCTCAGAGAAGGCCATTTGTGCAAATAACCTCTCAAGTTCTCATAGTATAAAACAATTTTCGCTCTAAGGTGGTCAATTGCCCAAAACTCTTTAGACTCTAATAATACCCAATAAATTATAGAAATATGAGACTTTGTGGGATGGTCTTTAACTTTGGGAATCTTACTTAAATGTCCCAAATAAATTTCAACTTACCGACCTCTAACAATTAATCATATATTTATCAAAACTAATCAAGCACATATAAAAATTAAAAACCCAAATAAATAAGGTTCTTTCTCCAAGAATCAGACGCAATAATATCATTCCATATTTTTAAGCATGATTAGCAACATTAGATGCAAGATGGAAAAAAAAATTCATGGATGGGGTAGGAAACAAGGTGATGAAATAAAAAAAAAAAAAAATATATATATATATATATATATATATATATATATATATATATATATATATATATATATAATTCTAAATCAAATCGAAAAGAGACCTTTTTCAATGGGTATAGTTAAAATTCATTGAAAACATATAGATGAGTCAATATACAAATCTTGAGGAAGATTGGAGGTGATTTGAACTGATTTGGTATCAAAATTCATAGTTAAAATCGAGTTAAAAAAATTATTCTGCGACACATGTATCAAACATATATTACACATGTATCACACACATATGTATACATGGATATACATGTGATACACATTTGATACAAATATGATACATATGTGATACACAAATGATACACAAATGTGATATATATATATATATATATATATATATATATATATATATATATATATATATATATATATATATATATATATATATATATCATTTTTTTCATGTTTCATCTTCTAATTCGAATTTTCAATTCAAACTACCTCAAAACTCCTTCAATCATCCCAAAAATCGAGATTCAAACCCCTTAAGTTGTATCCAATCCAGCTAATTGGCTAATATTAGTAACATTTGGCTAATATTAGTAATATTTAATGAATTTGCCAATTTTTATCATAAGCTAATAAATTGACATAGTTGATAAGTTCTCTTTAACTTTTGACCTCCTTTGATCCATATGTATAACATCAAAGTCAAAAGTTAGAAGTGTTGTCTATGAGGTAAAGGAGGGATAATGCCTATTAAGTTTGAAGTTCTTCACTTGGATAAGCAGCGATAAAAATTCGAGACCATCCACTTTGATGGCTCTTCGTGCATTTCATCCAATAATACCGCTCACTCCAGCCAAGTCTAACCCAAATCGGCTTCAATACCTCAAACCCCAAAGCTCAAACTCAAACATGGGATAAAGTAAGAAAAATAGTCATTTTCCGAACTTAGCCATGGATTCAAAAGTCGTCGAAAAGTAGCTAATTTTTTTGGAATTTATAACCGTCTCAACGGTTTCTAACTTAAAAAGATGAAACTCCATGACAATATCGCGGACAAAATCTAGGACACTGTCATGAAATATTACTTTTTTTTTAGTTTAAAATCCTTGATATCATGGATATAAAAAATAAGGACATTATCTAAAAAAAAATTGTTTAAATTCGAAATCTTTTGACACTAATAGTTTGTTTGGCAAAATATCTCTAAAATTGAAGTGTTTGGCCAAGCTTTTAGAAGGAAAAAAAGTGTGAATAGAATCAGATATAGTTTTGGAGAAACAGAAAAAAATAGCTTCTTTTCAAAAGCACTTTTGAGAAAAATATATTTAAAAATATTTTTTAAAAGTTTGACCAAACACTAATTGTTATTCATAAGTACTTTTAAATTAATTAATTAAACATAAATTACTTTTCAGTACTTTTGAATTTAGTGGTTTTGAGAGAAAACACATATCAAAAATGTCTATTTTCCTAGTAACTTTCAAATATGGACTATTTTTCAAAAATTTGTTCGAAAAGGGGCTGGCCCATACAATTTTTACTCAAACTTGCCCACCCCGAACACCTCACCCTACTCCCCCCCAAGGTCACCCTCGTCGGCATATTTTTGTCGATGTACCGTCGACCCAACCACACTGTATACTTTTCACCCTCCCCCTCTTCTTCTTCATTTGCTAACCCTAATTCCTCCACCACCGTTCACCAAATTCAATTCCGCTGTCGCCGTCTCACCGTCGACTCCGATGTCCGACGACGATCTCGTCGCCAGTCCCTCCTCAAATAACAATTCTTCGTCTCTGCCTCCGTCTCCATCACCTCCACCGCCCTCAACCAACACCGAACTAGCTATTCCTCCGCCACCGCCGACGATCCAGCCGGCGTCAACTCGACCGGCAGCTTTTCCCGCTCGTGAGGACTGCTGGTCGGAGGCGGCGACTCATACTCTGGTCGAAGCGTGGGGGTCCCACTACCTGGAGCTAAAACGCGGTAATCTCCGGCAGAAGTACTGGCAGGAGGTGGCTAACGCCGTTAACGCCCTTCACGGCCACACAAAGAAGCAATATCGCACAGATATACAGTGCAAAAATCGCATCGATACATTGAAGAAGAAGTATAAGATCGAAAAAGCTAGGGTTTCTCAATCCCATGGCCGGTACGTCTCCCCGTGGCCGTTTTTCAACGGCCTCGACGATCTAATCGGCGACAATTTCAAATCGTCGCCGGCTCCGGTAACAGTCGCTCCTCGCCGGAAGACACCTCCGATGCTTCTCCCCCTGCCTTCTGCCGTGCCGGTTGGTCCACGGTCAAAGCGGCCGGCGGCATCCATGGAGGACACCGTTTCCCGGAGAAATTTCTCCGCCATGGCGGCAGCCGCTGCAGCTGCTGCCTCTGAGGAATCGGATGAAGAGGAGGAGTCGGAGACTTCAAGTCCGGCGGCCATAACTCTGGCCGGCGCTCGAAAGGAGGAGAGTGGAGCATTGGCAGAGGGTTGTAGTAGGTTAGCTGAGGCAATAGGAAGGTTTGCAGAGATATACGAACGGGTTGAAGATGCTAAGCAGAGGCAAATGGTGGAATTGGAGAAGCAGAGAATGCAATTCGCAAAGGATTTGGAGATTCAAAGAATGAAACTCATTATGGAGTCACAAGTCCAGCTTGAAAAACTTAAACGCGCTAAGAGCAATTCACAAGCTGGTGAGTGACTATGTATGATTCCTTGTGGGAGACTTTGCTGTTTCTTTCATTCTGTTTCATTTTAGATAGCAACCCAATTGATACTAGTGCGTGTATGTACGTATTTATGTATGTATTGTAAAAAGAGGCTTTGAATTTGAATGTTAGTTACCAAGATATATGAAGTTGTTTCTTATGCAAGAAGTTTGTTGACATTTAATGTTTGGGAAATTTCCAATTGATTGATAATCTGAGGCGGATCTACAATTACCTATAGGTTAACGGGAACTCAATAGTGTTTGCCCAGACCCTGTTTATGTATTAAGAAATCCATTAAGCATTTTTAAATATTAACTATGAACCCAATTTTTATTATATATTAGCTTTAGTTCGTTGTAGAAATGCATAAACTTCAAATCTTGAATCCACCTCTATTAATAATGATGGTATGTTACTCTATTAATAATGATGGTATGTTGTCTTAGGAGCAGTTTATTTATCGTATCTGCTTTTGGCTTTGTTTCTTAGTTTCTCTTTTTTCCTTAATTTGGTTCTTCCAGAGGAAAGATAAATTAGGATTTGTGTAAGCCAGTTTGGGTTATCCTGACTTCTCCTTTGTAGTTACCTCTTGTAGCATGCACTAGTATTATTCTTTTGAATATGACTGAGGAAATTAAACCTGAAATAATCTCAAGGTCTTGGGAAATTTAGGAGACCTGATAAGTGAGAATTAGTGGTGTAACAGTCCTTCGGTTCTACCTGTATGTGTGCGAGAAACACCAGAATGAAGTTGACAATTATAGACAACAGATTCAGGGACCATGTCTAGCAAAGGACGGAATTTGGCATTCCTTCAGTCTTTCCTGAGTTATTCATTGAATCTTGTCTCAGTGATAGAACTTATGTAGAACACATCGTAAATGGGTTAGTTGTCAAGAATATTTGACATTGATCTCACATGTCTTGACTATTCCATAGTTTTTGGGAAAAAACAGTATTGCATTATTTGACATGAAAATTAGTAAATGATGTTCTATTTAGAGCAAAATCCATATGGTAGATGCAAGTTCAAGAGCGCTCATTGTATCTCTAAACCAGTTAACCTCTTGATTGTTAGTAACTTTTTCTTTTTTGATAACATGAAATAATTTTATTATGAACGGAAAGTTGGATAGCCTTGCAAAAATATGGTTCCTTACAAAGTACACCCAATGTTTTTAGACTGCCAGACTGGAACCTCATGGGTGAACCAAAAAGTGGCTATTCCTCAAATGCACAAAGTCAGACCTACTACACCAACAAAAACTCTCCTTTTCCTCCCCTTCCTTAGAACCCATATAAGTGCTAGTGGGCGACATCCCATGCTCTACGACTTCGTTTCCTTCTTCCTTAGGCCTCTAGCTGTGCAGTGCCGACTTCAACTTTCCAGCCTCAAAAACTAGTGGAAAAAACTTTCTTGGATAGTTGGTTTCTTTGTGTCAGGAATCTGCTTTTGAGGGCTTATACAAGTTTGCACAGAAGGTCATATTCTACATTCATTAGCTTTGTAACTAAACTGCTTAGATAATAACCTCTTCGTTTAAGTATATGTCTCTCTTTTTACCAAAAATAATTACCTTATGTATCTTACTAGATAAATTCTTTTTGATCTTATTGGTCATAAAAGAAATGAAATGATCTTTTACCAACTTTTTATTTTTTATTTTTTTCTTGTTGATTTGGCATAGCGATATGCTTTTTTGTTAAGCTTTTTCTTTCCCATTACCCTCACTAGCCACGCTATGCATCCCCCCAAACAATCTGGTATTGAACTAAATGGTAAATAATGATCAAAACTGTAATTTTCCGTCAAGTACTTCATTGGACCTGTATACTCTTGTCTTGTTGGGTATAAAGGACACGGGGAGCTGCCTTGGGTATCTCCGAGGACTTGAGCTAAGGGATTGTTTACTGAACGTCCCATACTTTACCTATCATTCGGTGAAGTGCCCCCTTCCATTTCTTAGGGCTCGTGAGCCGCCAAGTACCAGTCTCGCAACAGTATTGGCGCAAAAGGATCGGTCATTCACTTGCAGATCGTTCGCGAGTCGAACTCGCTATCTTGCCACGCCTTCCACTCACTCGCTTGAGTCGGACTCGATCACTCTTTTAGTTTGGAGGGTCATTCGTTATTCACTCTCTTGCTATTTATTACCCGCATGGAGCGCAGCAATCAAGATGGAGGGTCATTCGTTATTCACTCTCTTGCTATTTATTACCCGCATGGAGCGCAGCAATCAAGATGCATATTATCATATAGAAAAAGGCGAAAGATGGAAGACAAGAAGCTCAGTAGCAAGGCCATCTCATAGTCACCACTTGTATGTCGTTTCAAGCTTCCAAAACAAGCAGAAAAACACGTTGTCGGTTCAGCAGCTCGAAGTTCATCTGTGATCTTATTCTTCTCCAAGACCCGATGCTTCATCTGCTTGTGCTCTGTCTAACCGCAATGCTTGTCTGGCCTCTCCAGCCAAATTGAGAAATTCTGAGAGAAATTCATCCTTCGTTCTATCTTTTTTTTCTCACTTGTCCGTCCAAGTGGTCGACCTTGCCATCAAGTTGGGTCACTCGATCCTTGAGTGTTTCCTTAACAACATTTTCAAGAATGAAGGTCCGCGCGACACTCGGCATTAACACATTCTTCCTTTAGACTAATTTCGATTTGTTCGATTCAATTTCATTTTCAAGAATGCATTTTTACTTACACTTTCTCTTATAATTGCCACATGCAAATATATAAGGCACATTATTATGAAGGCATTTTTTAATCGTATTTGTTAAACAGACTGATTAAAAGAAGCAGATACGCACTTTTCCTTGTGTTCTGGAACATACTGATAAAGTTTGTCATTAGCATTAAATTTCGGTAGTTTCAACACACATTAATAGTTATGGTCTTGAGACTATGTACTTCTTACCTGGGGAATGGTTGATGTAATGGCTGCAAAAATTGTTTACATGAGCCACTAGGGATCTGAGATAACAGTCAGTTTAAGCTTCACAAGACGGCTAATAAGAGCAGTGAAGATCCTATGCATGTGGATATGTGCGAAAAGTTTTACTCATTGAGAAAATATATTTACTTAATAGTTATAAATGTGCATCTGCTTGCGTATGTAACTACGACTCATAGATGTTTATTGCTTTTGTAACTACGTTTACTCCATTTCTCTCTTTTATCAGTACTAAGTCAGAGGTTGATGGTTGTAAGCATAAATCATCTTATTTTAACAAGTTAATTTGCTATTTGTCTCATAGTAATCTTAGAATTTCTACTGAACATTCTTGTACTGTGTTGAAGTCCTCAAACTTAAATTCTTTTCTCCCACCCTGACTGGTCTGGCACTGTGATGAATAGCTTCAGTTTATAGTTGATTTTCTCCTTATTCTTATTGTAAATTTACAACAAATATTATTCTATTTAGCTAACATGTCCTGCTATATCAAGATCTTATTTCTCTTAGGGTTGGGTGGCAATGTTTTGAAGGAATAGTATACTATTGTTGAGCTTTATTTGTGAAATTAGCAATTGATAGGTTCAGAAGTTTCAATGGTGCAATCTGGCTCCTAAATATTGGAGAAGTTTTAAGAAAAGAAGAGAATCCTTCCCTTTTTGTTGCCTCCCCCCACCCCCACCCCCCTCCCCCCCCCCCCCCCAAAAAAAAAGAAAAACAAACGTTTTGTTCCTATTCTTACGAGGTTAGCTTGAAATTGCTCTTAAATATTGAGAAGTTCACAAATTTCTATTTTTATGAGCAGATGGTTACTTGTAGAAGGAATGTTGACTAGAAGAGTGCATTTTTCAACGAATCTTTTGGAGGTGATACATATATTTTGGTTAACCTCGCCAGGAGTATACAAGTAATGCTATAGTGAAGACAAGCGGTAGATGTAGTTGAAGGCTTTATTTGGTCTACTTTTGTTTTGAAGCTCCTTCAGAATCTTGATAAAGAGCTTGTAATTTATTTCTCTGTAAATAAACCATTTTATTCTTGTGCTTGGCGAAATTATTGGCCTGAACCAGACCACGTCGAGGATATCTTTTGACTTTAAAGGTGTTCTTTTTTTCTTTTCTTTTTTCTTTCTTCCGATGAGTAAAGAAAAATGTGTTTTGAGCTTTGGGCATATGACGGTGACTCTCTATGCACGTGTGAATGGAATCATTACTTTGAGCTTTGGGCATAAAATGATAAAATAAATGCATATGTGATGGAGAAATTTACTGATGAAAGCCAAAACCATTGGCATCTTTATGAAACTTGTGAAACGAATACCCACGCAAGGAAAAAAGCCTTGTAGTTTTCAATGTCCTGGCGATCTCATTGGGGAACGTGAGCAAAGATCAAAAGCAAAAAAGAACGACGCATAATTTCTACTTCTGCTCTCGTTGAGAGTCGAACTCAAGACCTCCCGCTTACTAAACGGGTGCTCTAACCAACTGAGCTACGAGAACTGTTAGTTAGAAGGAACATCAAAATTATATTTGACCTCATTTTCTTAGGATGCAATATTGCTTTGGGTGAAAGGACATACCATTTCTAAAATTTTTATAACATAAAAATACTTTCAAACTAATCACAAGATTCATTAACCTAAAAAAAAAAAGATTGAGTAACTTTGATTTTCTTAAATTTTGTATACGTTTTTGTAAACTCATTCGTGTAGCAATAATATCACTTCATCTTACCCTGAGATTTCTTGTACACACATTTGCCTATTGACCTCTTATTCAACTTAGAGAGAATTGAAGTGAATAATTAGAGTGCAAAATCAACTATTCTTTACCAGAGAAAAATTACGAACATCATTTCCTCTCACCTTTTTTGCACTTTCCAACTATCAAAGGCCTCTAGAATTGCCCCTTTTCGGCTTCTCATAGCTGTTCCCAACAAAGAAGAGATGAGGAACGTAAAAACATTATGCAAATCGTATGGATAAATGTATATTTTTAGTCACTTCTCAAAAATTTTATATATATATATATATATATATATATATATATATATATATATATATATATATATATATATATATATAATATACATATTCTATATTCCTTTTGGCCAGAGAATGCAATTAGTTTCGGCTGACCTTTATATTTTACCCAATTGTAGTGATACTCTGAGCACAAGCTCAGACTTCTAAGAAGATGAAATCATCAATTTGTTTCGGCTGATTGGTCAATTTTGTATTTTGCCCGATTGTTGTTGATGTTACCCCTCCCAATTTGTTTTCCCAATAATTTGGAAGCATTTTTTGTTGGTCCATGGCCATTTATAGAGTCCGTTTGGCTTAGCTAATTTAAAGTAGCCGATAAACATTAAGTGTTGAAAAGAACTTTTAAGCGTTGAAACTTATTTAATAAATAAGAGTTACGTGTTTGAATAAAAGTGCTGAAATTTATAGTAAGCAGTTTAAATATTTGATGAAGAAATGTCGATAAGCAATTTTTTTGTTAGAATGACTTAAACATCCTTAATATTACTCATACTAATCTCTATTTTAAAAAGCGTTTCTGGGGCGAGCCCCGGGGTGAGGCGTACCAAAAATGCCCCGGGGCGATGGTGTGGGGCGAAAGTCTCAAGAGGCGTATGCCCCGCAATTTGAGGCGTATGCCCGGGCGTTCGGGGGCGCGTTTTTTTAGTAAGGAGTAAGTCTTAGAGACTTTTTCAAATTAAAACAAAATTTGTTGAATTAGTCTTTCATATAATACCCAAATTTTCAAAAGTCAGTTTGGTAATTACTCAAAAGGTTTAAAAAGGAACTCAAAAGTATTAAATTTAAAAGTAAAGACCTTTTTATTGATTTAAGCTCTAATTCATGGTTTTCCCAATTTTTTATCTTGTCCGTTAGTCTGCTAATATCTCCCAAAAGCAACGATTTTTTTTTTTTTACAAATACAAAGAGAACTACATTTTTCTTCATAGCAGCAAATCCAAAGTTTAAATTGCAGGTTAATCATCCTTTTTGTTCCTGCATATAGAAAATTTTATTCTTTTAGATTCAAATTACTTGTGCTTGTAAGTAACGTATAATAGATTGTTTGATTAGGTTTTTGTGGGGATGGAGCACACGTATATATAGTTTTCTTCAATTTTTATACAATTTTACATGTTTATAAATATTAACTGTCATTATATTATTTTATAAAATATTAAAAATTAAATACCTATGGGGCTTACGCCCCGCTGAGGCATATATAAAACGTCCCGCCTTACGCCCACGCCTTTTAAAACACTGATACTAATAAGGCCAATTTTTTACAAGATTCTAAATTCGAAATTGATTCAAATACAAAAAAGTGTCTCATTTTATTTTTAATACAAAATAATTAGATAAGATCATCTTTTATAAATATAATTTATTATATGATAAGCTTTATGGTAATAATAAACTAAAATTTTGATTATAAGCTTAGATAAATATTAACAATTTGACCAAAGTTTATTAGTGAAAAAAACATATTGTACTTAGTAGTACACAACCCCAACCTGCCAGTAACATATCGAAGATAAAGGCAAAAAGTCTCTTTGAAGGATTCCAATTAGTGATTATAATACCCAGACAAACATTTCTTTTTAAACCATTCCAGTAGTATTTCTTTAGTGATTAATGAATTTAAATGATCACGGTATTATACCCCAGAGGGAGAGACCACAATCGATCAGTATATATAAAACTCACGTTCTTTCTTACATAAACGAATTTTGGCAACTAAAGGAAATGAAGAGTGATTTACAACAGAGATACTTTTTATTGTAAAAGATATTCTTGATAGTAAGGGTATTTAGGGATAGAGAAGTAAAAATTTGGTCAATTTAAAAGTGCTTATAAGCTGAAAAATCATAAGTTACTTTTGACTTATTTTAGCTTATAAGCACATTTAATTTTACCAAACGCGTAGATAAGGAGAAAAGTGCTTATAAGCTTAATCAAACACCCTCAATATGATTTAGTGCATGACCGCATCCATAAATTAATAAATTTATCATGACAATGGTGTCCGGGACAGCTATAACAATAGATACATTTGCCCTAACCTTATCCATTCTAAGAATTCAGAACCTAAAATTACCAACACTCATACACTTATCCGCAACCACTTGAATTCTTTGATATTTCCCAAGACAGCACAGACGTGAGAGCAAAAAGATGTTCTTGAATGCTAGTAGTCACTACGTTCTTGAATCCCATTTTGCAGAACCTGAAATTCTGTCTCTGCAATAAGTATTGGAGAGGCAAAAGATAAGAAAACGAAAGCAAACTCAAAATAGAGGGACAAAACAATATTTATTGCTCCTTTTAGTTAAAACTGGATAAAAAGGGCAGCGCGGTGTACAAAGCTCCCGCTATGCGCGGGGTCCGGGGAAGGGCCGGACCACAAGAGTCTATTATATGCAGCCTTACCCTGCAAAAGGTTGTTTCCACGGCTTGAACCCGTGACCTCCTGGTCACATGACAACAAGTTTATCGGTTACACCAAGGCTCAACTATATCTCCCCGATGCTACAAGAAAATTCATCATTTGCTTGAACTACACACCTAAGGTTAAAACGAGAAGATTGTTGGGAAGATATATACCTTAGTAAATTAACATTGAGGTAAAAATTATCATTTGCTAAGCTGGAGTTTGGAGCCATACCTATTAAAATTATGTTTCTGTCTTCTTTTCTACAACTGTCGTCAATGCATCTTCGATAGCTTGGGCAAAAGTTGCAATCTTGTAAGTGAAGAATCCAACTAGCATGGGTATCAAGTCAAGGTGCATGAACCCATACTCCGCCTCAAGAATCCTGAAAAGAAACCAAAAAATTAAGTAAGCAAAGGACACTACACTTAATGCAATGTAAAAGCATCAGAGCTTGCTACAGAAAAAAATTCAAGGAATTAGTCTGTAAATGATTCTTAGGTCCATTGAAGCACTAACAAGTTCAAGCTATTTCAGAATTGTTGGTAATGTCCTTTTTAGTGGTGTTACAGCTATTACTGGACAAGTCTCAAGGTGCTCATATGGAACTGAGTGAAAATTGCACTTCGACTTTTGGTCATGACTTTTGGCGCGGTCATAAATTTATGTGTAAAACTTCACTGAAATTGTAATAAATAGTAGACATGAACCCACAACTTAAAAAATATAACGGGTTCAATGCTAAAAATCTTAAAAGTTGAACCCATAAAGTTTAAATCTTGGATCCGCCTCTGCTCAAGTTGAATGAAGGTGATTATTCGGAACTGAATGAAAACTTCATTTTTGACTTTTGGTCATGGAAAATATCCTTGGGACATCTCAAACTAGAAAAAAACAGAATAATAATTTTAATGCCAT
The DNA here is from genome assembly GCF_000715075.1 of Nicotiana tabacum. Lineage (NCBI taxonomy): Eukaryota > Viridiplantae > Streptophyta > Magnoliopsida > Solanales > Solanaceae > Nicotiana > Nicotiana tabacum. Next base: position 80,190,758 of record NC_134100.1, read on the forward strand.
TACATTAGATTAAAATTCAAGAGTCAATAACTTGCCTCAGCCTATGTCCAAATCTGTTGGCTGGATTAACACTGCTCTGTAAATATTATACTTTGGCAAATAAAAATTTCTTTAATTACCAAAAAAAAAAAAATTGCCTCAGCGTACTATATTCCATTTTTGTTCTCCGATTCATTAAGTGATTAACTTCTATACTTGGTAAACCAAAAAGTATTAACCAAATCTTGAAAGTAAAAGATAGAATAGAAGTAACTGAAGTCTTTATCCATGCAGAAAAGTAATAAGAGAAGTTTTCCATGAAACAATTATTCTATCCACATGTGCTTTGATGCAATATGGTGACAGTGGAAGATCCGTACCCATTCCACCGGTTATATATCATAACCAAAACAACAGGAACCAATAGCCTCGGCTGCCCAGCTGCTCCCCTGCAAGTAAAGCTTTCTCGTCAGTTAATTCATCATAGCTCAAGCTACTCCGTTATGGCATATGACTACTATTCACATGTCAGTTGGGGATAAGTAATGATGCATTTCTTGGATTTCTAATTACCACCCGGTTTGTTACTAACTTAAGACCCTGGAATTAAGAAATTGTACACAAAGTACAACTCCAATGTGAAAATGTAATTGCAAGTCTGCCAAAGTATGAAGAGTAGGAAGATGTCAAAGTCTCACAGAAGTAAACCTAAAAACATCTTTTTACCTATTCTTAAGCAAGGTTTAAGGTACAAAGAGGGGGAGAACATGACAGTTTACTCATTAACAAACTGAGAGTACCCATCATACATATATAAGCCTATTAACTAATAATGTTTACCCAAACATTTTTCTTTTCAAATTTTCATTTGAGCAAATAAAATATCTTTATTTTATTTGTGGAACATTATAAAATTCTGGTTATAACATTATGGCATATGACTACTATTCCCATGTCCACTACCAGACATTTTTAATTGTGTTATATTTCATTTATTATGTTATTCCCTTGAATAGCAGAGCATAGATATCTTAATTGTCTCAACTTCGCACGACAATTTTGTCTAATCAAACTTCAACTTCATTCTTATATGAGGGTCAAAGTTCCGGTGCATATATTCCATCTTACTACTTAAAACCCTTATCTCTAGAGTACTTCTCCATAGTTCAAAATTTTGGTAGACTCCTTAGCTAGTTTCGTCAATTAATACAAATGTCATCTGAACTAGCATATATCATGAAACCTTATCTTGTATACTATGGTTATCTCATTCATAACTAGGATAAATAAGAAAGGGATCAAGGCAAATCCTTGGTGTAAACTCATGGTTATAGGAAACTCCATTAGTTTACACCAAGAATCTTTTTTAGCTTGTATGTGTTGTTAACAACTTGGAAAAACTCATACTAACCCATGTACCTTAAATTATTGGAGCCCAAATGGTCAAATAGCTTCATAAATGATATGATAATTATAGCACATCCATGACGTAGCGCACATATACCATGCAGAACATACAAGAATGACACAAAGCTAGCCTGAATTAACTTTCGCTCGTAGTACCCTAACTTACTAGTGGATGCAACACTTTTGGTGTGAAAAGTTTGAACCCAGTCTCTTCCCCCAACCGCCCCTTGTTTCCCTGGGGTGTCAGAGAAGGAGACAAAGCAGAAAGAGAAACATAGGACCGAGAAGCTTAACGAACAGATGTGTTGATACTTCATCCTAAAGGTATCTACTCATTAAGCAGAACATTTTTTTTCCTGCTTAAGACAATAAAATTGCAATATGGAAATCAGATTCAGTTTCTTAAGCAAAAGCAAATTAATATGGAATCACATTTCGGCTATGATTAAGAAGGAAGATAAAAGAAAACACTAATATATTCGACATAAACATGTAGAGAAGGAGCCATCAGCTAAAGATTGAATCATGAAAAGCATACTTGATAAGCGCTTTGGGTCCATCAGTCCTTATAGAATCAACGCTGTTCCCCAACATATGTATGTACATCAATGAACCAAGTAGCCCAGCTCCATAACTGGACAGACGAAACACATAACATTTTATCAACACCAAACATATGCATGTACTTGAAAGAACCAAGTAACCAAGCACCGTAACTGGTCAGATTAAAAACATAATATTTTACTAACATCAATTTTCAAAGCTTCATCGCATATGTGCAGATACACCAGCTTAATTCAAAAGACTATTTATTCCTCAGAACTATCTGGAAAACGTAAATTTATATAAGTAAAACAGAAATAAAACAGTCCTGGCTTGACAAAGGATATGCAAAGAATACTAGAAGATTTGGTCATTTCATTATATTGTATGAAGTTGCTATTTGATCGATAACAACATCAAGATTTCCTTCGTTCGCAAATACTACCAAAGTTAGAAACCTCAAGGGACCAAAATTTCCCAACTTAAGGAAAGCTAGCTTAATGGATAAGGGGTTGGGTTAAACTACAACATCGTCGGAGTCAGACCATACATTAATTCAGAAGAGCTGAAAAGAACCAGAATCTGTAGAAAGTCAACTAGTTTACCTAGCTGCAATTTCAGGAGAATAAGAGACATATGCTGAAAGTATGCCAACACCACCAATCCCAAGGGTGAGGAACTGCATTTTGTCCTTCAACTGCAGAGACAAGAAAACAAATAATTCAAAAGTGTGAACTTGTACAATGTCAACAGATTTCAATCAAGAGCATGATTCATGTGGAGTAAACACTAAACAAGTACCTTAAGATACTGCTCCACTGACTGAGCAGCTAAAACCTTTGGATCCCCTTTTCCCGGAGTAACACTTCCTGAGGGATGAAAAACTCAGAATTACAAGGTTGAGTACAATATTTCTATATCTCAGAAGGGAAGACGTGTTGAACAAAAACTATCAAAAAATTAGCTCCTTAAGCAGTTCTGGTAACATACACTACCCCCAGTTGCAGCCTTTGCAGCCCTATCCCACTTCTCCTGCTCACGTCGTGTTGGTGCTGGTCTCCATCTTTGAGATGCACTTACACTAGCCTGAAATCACGATGAACATAAGAAGCCAAATGCCCAAATAGCTAAAGCCAAGTGACTTATAATAGACATACCTGAGTTTCCTCGACTGTGGGGTCTAGAATAGGTTTCGAACGGGCTATTAGCTTCTCAGTCAAGTCAACATCCAAACTACACTATCAAAAAGCAATTACTTTAGAGGATGAAGGAACTCATATATCTCAATTCAAAAGAAAGGAGGAACAGGAGTCTCACCTGTCAAGACTCATGACTCTGTTTAAACTTAGAAATCCAGATGACTCTTCCTGTTAAGAGATCAAGCTGATATTAAGTCACAAAGTAAATAAAGCAACCATTTGAACAGAAATGGTAATAAACCAAATGCTCATAATTCTACCCTCTAAGTAAAACAACATTTTCAGACTACACAGAACTAAAGAGACAAACCGGAGTTTCGTATAATTCACTTAAAAATGGAAATGTAAACCATTCAATAACTAACACTGCTTTATTCCTGACATGCAGAAAGACAGGAAATATACCAATAATTTGAGCCCTGCCGACTAAGAAAGATTCCTCAGAAAATATTAAAATTAAACACAGAACAACACAACAGTGAATCCGTAAAGCAGTTCAATCAATCAATCAATTAACTATGCCTCAATCGTTGGAGTCAGCTACTTGAATCCTACCATTCTACTCTATTCGGGCACATCTGATTCCAATACTAAATAATTGATCTTTTATGACAAATCAATGGTCCTCTATGCAAATGATATTTTAAGAACAGCTTGTAGTGATATCAATGAAATGATAGTTGCTTTATCATTTTAAAAAAGGACAAATTACTTATCCCTACAAATGCAAGTGTAGCAAAAATATCTAAGTTGCAAGGCAGTTCAAATTCAATTACCAAAAGAAAAAAAACTAAAAGCTCGACAAGCAAAAAGGGAAGTTGTTTCAAGAGCAAAGGGCTTTCACCTTTTGTAATAACATTTTAAAACCAAACAAAGATAATAGAATTAAGAAAGTACTCCCTCTGTTCCAATTTATGCAATGCACTTCCTTTTTAGTCTGTCTCAAAAAAATATACCTTTCTAAACTAGAAACATCTCACTTTAAACCTATCCATTTTACCATTAACAAATAATTTATAACGACATAATCATTTATGTCTTGTTATAAACCACAATTTTTTCTTTCTTTCTTAAATTTGTGCCGAGACAAACTGCATCACATAAAAATGGGAAGGAGGGAGTAACTAATATTGACAATTTCAAACTTAGAATAGCTAATATATAAAGATTGAACCTTTTTAGGAGCAGAGCGAGAAGCAGTATCATTTTCTTGAGGATCCTGAACATACTTTTTCATACGACCCATGAATTCTTTATTCCAAATAAAATCATCAGAAGTAAGAGGGTCTACATCCTGACCCCAGTATTTTCTAAGCTTAGTTGTAGTAGGTGGGCCCCCATAATCACCTGGAGCATCCCCAGTGGACCATTTCATAGGCTTCTTTTTAGGAAGAATCACTTTTGTTTGCCTTGGATGTGGTTGTGGGGATTGTGTTGGGGATAAATTGTGTGCAGATTCTTGAGATTTTGGTGTGGCTGTTGAGGTTACTGAGAGATAGTAGCAATTTAGAACTGCCATTTCTTTGGTTCAATGTGTGTGTGTGTGTGTTTCTTTGGATTTCTGGGAATGGAAGAATCTGTGTTGAATGATTGTAGTGTGTAACTGGTGCTGATGACTATTGTGTTTTTGGTTCCTCTTTTCCTTTCTTTTCTTTTCTTTTTTCTGTGTGTTTTTGGTTGTGAAAATAAGTGGTAGGGAAAGTTTGCTTACTTGGACCGTTTAGGTGGATGAATAAATTTTGTGGTCCATAATATATATGATCTTTTTCGGAAGATATAAGGAAGTAATTAATTTTTATTTTTCAAAGTTATTTTTGGAGTAAAAATTCTCAGAATATCCGTTATATTTATAATAAATAAATTTAAAAAATAATAAAGGTTAATATGGTCAATTGTTAATTAATGTTAAAAGTTAACTTAATTAATATGCGTAAAAACTGTCAAAAAAAATCAATTAAAGTTGTAAAAGGGTACTGCATTGCCTATTCGCACAAAATCTAGTAGTAATTCAATTAGAAGAGGCGCCAATTAAAGTGAATAATACATATAGCTAAGTGCAAAAGTTTATGTGCAAGATATATGTCTCGACCTATTTATTTGGTGCAAACATTAAGTGCCAATAAATTTAATAATTTTTTCATAAATTATTAATCTATTATTAAAAAATTATGCTTTTATTTAAAGTTCATCCTTACACTTTTTAATTACGATTTTTTTCTTGAGAACACTCGCCTCGTCGATTCTTTTCCTAACAACAATATGCTTTTCAAAGTAATTAGCAGCACTAACTTTGAAAAAACGAGAGAAAGCTTTTCTAGACTCTGGAGCATACATTTACAGGTTTATATCTCGCTAATAGAGAATGCAGGGTAAATTTAACAAATGAACATATAATTTGATTTACCAAAGATATAATTTTATTTTCTCACATAAAAATCATAAAACTTTTACTAATTCGCACAAAAATCATAATAATCGAAAAACATAACTTTCCGGTAGTATGTTCTTGGAGTACAGTAGGTTCTTTTGGTTTTTATTTTCAGTCTAATAAATAATAAGCCAACTAAAATAGGAATGACCCACCCCCACCCAATAGCCATATATATAAACTAAAATAATACTAAAGTGAATCCTTCAAAATACAATACTTCCATATTTTATTTTTCTTTTCAACAATTTTATCCAAATTGGTAGCATTTATATTTCAAGTGCTCTCTAATTATAACTTTTATTTATTTATTTATTATTGTCAGAATCTCATACTATTAAGAGAATTAGCACTGAAATAAGATAACATAGAGAGTAGATAGAGAAACCTTAAAGACGGGTCAGGTTGGGTTAGATCATTCCTATTTTAAGGGGAAAAAATATAAAATTGATCCAATACTCATATACATAGATTAAATAATACTACAAGTAATTCATTTTAATAATACACACATATATAAAAATATAATATTTTATCAACTATTATTTTTTAGAACTGCTAATATATATATATATATATATATATATCCTATTTTAATTAGCTTATTATTTATTAGACTGAAAATAAAAATTAAAAAATCCTGGAATAAGAAAATACTACCAGAAATTTGTGTTTTCCGATTATTATGATTTTTGTGTGAGTTAGTGAAAGTTTTATGATTTTTTGTGTGAAAAACAAAGTTATATGACTTTAGTGGAAAAAATATAATTATATGATAATTTGTGAAATTTATTCAGAAAATGCAAGGGGCATGATGTAATATTCTAGCACTGAATTTATCATTATGAGCATCTTAGCTAAAAATATTGGGAAAATAACATTATATAACTGCTATTAAAATAATAGTTGAAACCATTCGAATAAATAAGACATTATAAAGAGCATGCATACAAAAAAGTGTAATAGTGTGGATTTTCTATTAATATAAAAAAGAAACCTGAGTAGTCTTCTTACTCTTTTCTCTGAGTTTTCCTAAATTTATCACCAATAACTTTATATATGAATCGGTATTCTTAAATATAAAATTAACGTCTCTTACCGTGTTATGTGAAGTAGTAGATAGTTATTAGTTTGGCGTTGAAAATTTTAGAACTTTTTTCTAGTACAACAGCAAAACAGAAGCGTCGAAACTAACTAGTTTGACAACACAAATAATATAAAACCAGCTTAAAAACTAAATTTGAGTAAAAAATACAGTACTATTACATTACATAAAGATAAAACCCTTTTACGCAAACACTAGTCCAAGAACTTAATCAAGTTAGGCAATTAAACACTCATACATAGTACATAAAAGACTAGTTGAACAATGTAAAGTAAAAATTGTACTAAACTATAAACAATAAAATTCAAAGAAGCCCAACATGTTGAACATAAGGAAATTCTTTCACAAAATCAAAGTTATATTTACAGATTTGAAGCTACGAGTTCGTGATTCTAATATATCTCAGAATTAATCCAATTTTTTCTCAAGAAGTACCCCACTCGCCCTTATAAGTCCATTCTTAATGAGCCCTCAATAAGTCAGGTGAATATTTAAGTTCTTCATCAGTTGTAGGAAAGTAAACAATGTAGTCAGACCCAATCTTCCCGTAAATGAATTCAAACTGCCAGCCTTCATTGTCAAATACATCAACTTCGTCGTATAAATTAAAGCCGCCCACGGGGTTTGCAATATGAGGTGGCACGGGACGAGCTTCTGAGACAGTGACAATCTCCTCTAGTAGTTATGATTCATATTATGTCAATAGAGTCTTGTACTTGACTTTATAACGTGAAGTGTCAATGGGTGAAACTATAGTTGATTCGTAATAGGAGCCAATGAAGCCTGATTCTTCGCTTTCCACCTCTACTTTGTCACCCTTTTGAAACGCCATGATTTTAATAAGATGAATGGAAACTAAAGTGAGGGGACTTGTGTATAGGAGCAAAAGTTGTTTTCCTATAATGTCTAGGAGTAGGTTTTGGTGATTTTTTTACCCTTTCAGGTTAGGAAAAGGAACAAATATTTGATGGGATGATCTCGACCAGTTTATCTCTCTCTACTTCACTTTTTAAAACAAATATAAATAGTATTAATAATTCTTTCATATTTTAACATTTTTTATCTTTTAACTTCTTAAATAGAGTTAAAACAAAGGTGGTCAGTACTCGGTAGATATTGAGAATTTGTAGTAGCTTCGTTGCAAAGATTGAATAATAAACTACATTGAAAACAATGTTTGCAGAATTCGGCCATTAATAATATAATTAAAGTTAAACTTCTATGTTTAGTTAGTAACCTCATAAAGTGGAAATCAACCTAAGAAGTTAAAATGACTTTACAAACAAAAGAAACATGATATATCATATAATTTCGAATAGTTGAGTGACCATTTGAGTAAGAGAAAATGGCCAAAATTTATCCTTTTATTTTCGGATATTGTCTACATTTAACATCCGTTATACTATTCGGCCAAATTTACCCCTACCGTTATACTATCCGGTCAAATTTACTCCTACCATCAGCAAACTTTTAAAAATTACTCCTCAGTCCGTTAGGTAACCCAAAATCTCCCAAATCCCTTTTAATTGAAATCACTTGTTCTTCTTCTTGATTCACTATTTTCAGAAAATTACTATTAATGTGAATGCTAAAGGTATTAAACTATATAAATTATTCATGGATATTTTTATTTATCATTGCACACACTTCTCTTCTTGTGATAATGAATTTGGAATTGGTTTAAAATATTTACTAATTTTTCAATCATATACACACTGCAGAATTCAGTGGGTCTATTTATTATGTATCATATGCAGCTGCTCATTATGTATGTACATATATATTCAAATATATTTTGTAATTGTCTAGTTAATATAGAGTTCGGTCAACTAACTTAAGAGTGCACAATGTGTAGGCATTTGATTAAAGCAAAGTTTAATTCGATAATGTAAAGTCTCCAAGGAACTTCAACTTCTATCACTAATACTTACAAAGTTTCCATACCTTTGTTGCAACGAATTTATTAAAGCTCGGGTAATACATTTAAAATTTAGACAAGCTACTTAATTTAAATTTTTCAGTTTACTATATATTATATTTCATAAATAGAGAATCCAAGGGCCATGATGTAATGTTCTAACACTGAATTTGAAATTGTAAATCAATTAAGAATCTAAACTAAACACATTCGAATGATTAAGACATTGTAAGAGAGATGCATTAAAAAAAGGTGTAATAGCTTAGATTCTATTAGTAGTATCTAAAAGAAACCTGAGTCTCTTACTCTTTTCTTAATCTTCTTTTGTTTTCCTAATTAATCACCAATACTTAAATGGAAAATTAACGTCTCTTACGGTGTTATATGGAGTAGTAGATAGTTCGGCACTGAAAAAGTTAAAATCTTGTAAAAATCAACTTAAAAACTAAATTTACATTTAAAAAAATAGTACTATTATATTTGTAGGCATATAAATTTTATTGAAATTAAATTCATAAAATAATTGAGACTATATATATTTTAAAATTCAAGATATATTAGTTCAAATAAATTTATTGGGCTAATATAATTGGATTAATTATAAGTCCAATATATATGGATTAAATAAATAAGTCTTAATCCATTTAGTTAGTCCATTTAGTTGGGCTACAAATGATGAGCCCACTTCATTAGGCCCAATATGCCATCTTCCTAGAGGCCCAGTTTGGTGCCACGTGTCAAATGACGTGGCACGCCAAGTCAAACAAAAGAGCCAATGAGATCATGCCATGTATCAGAATGACAAGACATGCAAAGTCAAAGTAAAAGGCCAATGAAATCGCGCCACGTGTGCAAGTGACATGTTCTGGCCAATCAAATGCGGTCATGTCACACTTCAATTTGATTGGTCGGAAAGAGTTTGTACTTATCATAACTCCTCCCTTTCACAACTATAAATAGGGGTATTCATAACCGAGAAAAGACACTAGAAGTTATAACAAGAAGCAAGAGGGAGCTCCTGGATCAAACGCTGCGGATTTCTCTAAAAGCTACAAGCATTCAAGTATTCTAAGGATTAAAAGATCAAGACGAAGATTCAAGAACAAGTTGCAAGCCCTTGGATTAAAAATACGTCAAGATCAAGATCAAGTTTCAAGCACTTGGATTAAAATAAAATAAAATTCAAGATTAAGCTCGAATGCTCTTTTATTTACTATTGAAAAGAAGAATCAGAGGATTCATAGAGATTATACACTCAAATTACTTGAAATAAGATACTATGATTGTTGCAATATTTTTTGGTCTTGATTTTATTTTATCGACGCAATTTATTGTCTACAAATTCTCCGAACTTAATCTTGAATTTTATTTTATTTTAATCCAAGTGCTTGAAACTTGATCTTGATCTTGACGTATTTTAATCCAAGGGCTTGCAACTTATTCTTGAATCTTCGTCTTAATCTTTTAATTGCTTTAGAAAATTAATTTTCAGCTTTTTTTTTCTAGTTTTTACAAAAATATTATTTTAGAAAATATTTTTCAGTTTTTTCTAAGGCAGTTTTTTTGTAAAAAAATGAAAAAAAAATATTTTCGCTTTTTTTCAATTTTTAGTAAAAATAATTTCAGTTTTTTCTAGTTTTTACAAAAAAAAATATATTTTTCGTGTATGGGTAATGAGTCTTTTTAATTAATTAGGAGATATTTAGAATTGACCGACAGGACGATAACACGTGTCCCTCCGTTTAAATGAGGGGTATATTTGAACCCAAGGTATAACTGTAGGGGTATAAATAGCCCAATAGTATAACGAGAGGTATTTTTAGACCATTTTCGAAAGTAGAGGGGCATATTTGGCCCTTTGCCGTTTTACAAAAGGTTGTTATGGTAGTTATTGTTCCTATTAAGCCAGAGGTGCCATATTGCGAACGGAAATATGTCATTCCAAGTAAGATTCAGGTGTTCAGTATTGATGGAAAAGTTTTTGAGATTAGTGAGCCAGTGGTCAGAGTTGTTGTGTAGGTACTAATTAATATCTTTCCAAAAGCTTTGCGCTATTGGGCAATCGAAGAAGATGTGGGTGATACTCTCCTCAACACTTTGGCAGATTGAGCAAGTTGTGTCTATGTCAAGACCGATGTAATGGAGATAGGATTTGGTGGGTTGGCGTCTATGAGAGTATTGCCAAGGGAAGAACTTAATCTTATTGAGAGTATTTAATCTCCCGATCCATGGAACCCTGTAGGTAGTGAACGTTGGTGTGGATATGAGTTTATATACTAATTTTGTAGAAAATGACCCATTGGAATTGAGAGCCCAAAATGGTATATCTCTGGAACTCTCAAGATTGAAAATGTGGATAGAGAGTATTTTGTTTTAGTAATGTATGTGGGGTAGTTCATATGAAATTTTGGATAGATCCCACTAGTTGTCATTCCAAAGATTTTTTACTTTTAGTGAAGAGTCTGATTGGCTTAGGGGTCCTCGAATTAGGGTGTTCATCGGAGGAAGGTTGGGGATCCATGCTGAAGACCAGCAGTTGTTGTTTCCCGGTCCAATTATTCAAGATAGTCCTTTGGAGCAGTATTTCCAACTTGTTAGAATGTTGGCCCAAATGAAGGAGTGAGAGGTAGGTGTAACGACCCGACTTGTCGTTTTAAAAATTTAAACCCCGTCTGGCGGCATAAGGCCCTGAGCAGCTTCTTATTATGTGTATTGACTTGTGTGCGTGGTTGAATTCAGTTACCAGATGATTTGGAGTGATTTGGGATACTTGGTCCTCAAAATGGAAGCTTAAGTCTTAGGATTTTTACCGTAGTCGAAACTGTGTGAAGACGACTCCGGAATGGAATTTTGATGATGTCAATAGCTCCGTATGGTGATTATGGACTTAGGAGCGTGTCCGGAAAATTATTTGGAGGTCTATAGAGGAATTTGACTTGAAATGGTGAAAGATGAATTTTTGAAAAGTTTGATCGGGAGTTGACTTTTTGATATCGGGGCCGAAATCCGATTCTGAAAATTGAAATAGCTTCGTTATGTCAATTATGACTTGTGTGCAAAATTTGAAGTCATTCCAGATTGATTTGATGTATTTCGGCACAAGATATAGAATTTGAAATTTCAAAGTTTATTAGGGTTGAATTGGGGTATGATTCGTGGCTTTGATGTTGTTTGATGTGATTTGAGGTCTTGAGCAGGTTCGTGTTATGTATTGGGACTGGTTGGTATGTTTCATAAAGGTAAACCATGTGGAATTTGACGTATTATTATCCAGAAATAAAATTTTGGAATAAAATTTTAAGTCGACGTATTATTATCCAGAAATATTTTTGATGAATTTTAATGAAGTTGTACAATTAATTTGGATAGATTTGAGTTATCCGGAGGTCAATTCAAGCAAGAAGGCTATTTTAGAATATCAGCCTAACTTCAAAAAGGTAAGTGTCTTGCTTAACCTCGAGTGGGGGAATTACCCCTTAAGCATCGAGTCTTATGTGTCATTTGTGAAATATGAAAAGCCGTGTACGCGAGGTGATGAGTACGTACTCGGGATTATATGTGCAAATTTTTATTGGATTAAAATCTTAGGCATTATTGTTTAGTAAATTGAGTAATCATGGATAAGTATTAAATCATCTATTTGCCATGCTTAAATCCTTGTTGATTGAACTTGTTTTTATATAATAATTTGATGTGATTGTTATTTTAATATATATGTAATTCCGTGAGTTTGTTGGTTTGATAATTCTGGAATTTAATTTTATTTTGAATTTTTCCTTTGCAAATAATTAATTAAGCAAGTTTAAGAAGAAGCGTTAATATAATTATCTAAATTTGGATTAATGAAGGCTTTGATTTATGTTGAATAATTTCTATCTCTGTTGATTGTTTTTGTGGTGTTATACACATTGTGTGGAGTCTTCGACTATTTTTTGTGAAATTTATTGATTTGGTTGTATCTTTGGAATTTGGTTGTAGCCATTGGGCAAATTGTGATATGAATTTATTTTGTTATGTTGTCGTGATAATTTCCCATATAAATTGTTATGTTGTGTGAGTTGTTATTTTGAGGATATAAGCGTGGCATTTCACTGTTGTTATTTTGAGGATATAAGCGTGGCATTTCACTGTTTATATTATGTGGGTATAAGGGTGACATTTCATTGTTGTTGTGTTTGTTGGAATATTATCTGGGCGGAGCGATAAGGGTGGCTATAGGAGCGATAAGGGTGGCTATATATTGAAATTTCAGTTGGCACAATGTGCAAAATACTTGTGATTCGGAGTTGAGGACGAGATCCTCACATTTTATATATGATGTAAAATATTCAAACCGGGCTACAAGTCGCGGTAGAAGTTATATAAGGACTAGGTCCTTGTGGTGAAATATTTTATGAGTTTAAAATTCTCCCTTTGTGAAATGTAATTTGTACAATAATATTAATAGAGAGTCATGGATGTTAGGCATATATGATAATCTTGTATATTTTCTGTGCATATTCAGCCATTTTCGTGCTGTAAATATTAAGTTTTAACCTATAAGATGAGTGCCCAGGTGGCGTTAAATGTGACTCGTTAAATCGGACAAATAGTTATGAGGTCTTCATGCATCACATTATGTTGTCAGTGTTGTGATAAATTTAAAACGAGGTACTGGTTAATATGAGATTAACTGATGATGCTGGAATTAATTATGAGCAGCATTTAAGACCTGAGATGTGGTGATGAGCATACATATGATGTACTTCATGTCCTGATATCATAATGATAATGCAATTCTTGTAATGTTGAGATCATTGTTATTGATATATACCTTGTGGATGTGTTGTTAGGAGTCGTTTTGGTGTTATTCTGGCAAGTGGATAGGCCCATTTACGGGGGAGACTCTGCCAAACTTTTATGAAAAATTTGGGAGTTAGAAACAAAATTGGGATATTGATATGTGTGAAAGAAGAGATAAATTATGTTATGTGTTTGAGGACGAATGATCCTAAGCGGGGAAGATGTAACACCCCAGAAATTTTTTGAAGTACTTCCACACTATCAAGAAAGTTGATGTGTGCGTAGGCACGAGTTGCTACAGCCAGTTGAGACTAATACCGTGTATTGATGAAAAATCAAACTTTTCTGAAATGTTTGAAGTGTAAGAAATTGGTCTTAAGGTTCACAAATATGGATAAAAAAAATAATCTCAAATGAGATGGTGTTGTCGGACTTACCTCCAATGCAGTAACGTGGGACCAACAGTGAGTATATGTATAAAAGTAAAAATCATCAATTCGGTAACCTCAGAATAATTATTAGCACGTTCGAGGACGAACGTTTGTTTAAGAGGTGGAGAATGTAGCAACCCGACTTGTCATTTTAAGAATTTAAGCTCCGTTTGGCGGCATAAGGCCCTGAGCAGCTTCTTATTATGTGTATTGACTTGCGTGCGTGGTTGAATTCAGTTGCAGGATGATTTGGAGTGATTTGGGAACTTGGTCCCCAAAACGGAAGCTTAAGTCTTAGGATTTTTACCGTAGTCGGAACTGTGTGAAGACAACTCCGGAATGGAATTTTGATGATGTCAATAGCTCCGTATGGTGATTATGGACTTAGGAACGTATCCGGAAAATTATTTGGAGGTCTGTAGAGGAATTTGGCTTGAAATGGCGAAATATTTAAATAAGCAAGTTTAAGAAGAAGCGTTAATATAATTATCTAAATTTGGATTAATGAAGGCTTTGATTTATGATTAATAATTTCTATCTCTGTTGATTATTTTTGTGGTGTTATACACATTATGTAGAGCCTTCGGCTATTTGTTGTGAAATTTATTGATTTGGTTGTATCTTTAGAATTTGGTTGTGGCCATTGGGCAAATTGTGATATGAATTGATTTTGTTATGTTGTCGTGATAATTTTCCGTATAAATTGTTGTGTTGTGTGAGTTGTTATTTTGAGGATATAAGGGTGGCATTTCACTGTTGTTATTTTAAGGATATAAAGGTGGAATTTCACTTTTGATATTATATGGGTATAAGGGTGACATTTCATTGTTGTTGTGTTTGTTGGAATATTGTCTGGGCGGAGTGATAAGGGTGGATATAAGAGCGATAAGGGTGGTAATATGAGCGATAAGGGTGGCTATTGATATTGTCTGGGCAGAGCGATAAGGGTGGCTATAGGAGCGATAAGGGTGGCAATTGGAGCGATAAGGGTGGCTATTGTCAGGGACGATATGTGATGATGTGGGATTGTGGCGTTGATGATTTTTATTTGATGTTGTCATTTTCTTGTGTTTATTTTAATACCTTGTGCAATTTGTCTTGTTGTTGGTAAATTGATAACAGTCTGATTTATGTTGAAATTGAGAGCATGTGGCTATTTTCAGGCGGATTATAAAATAAAATATGGGCACGAGGTGCCGTGAGTAAATAATGAGGATATTTGGCATGTGAATTGTCCGTGCAATTGTGATATGAAATGTGGGCACGAGGTGCTGTGATGAAATGATAATGATATTTGGCACGTGAATTGTCCGTGCAGTTATGATATGAAATGAGGGCACGAGGTACCGAAAAAATATGATGATTTAACTATGGGCACGAGGTGCCGTGAAAATATAAAAATGGGCTGACACCCGTATTTTTATGATTATGAAATGAGGTGTCACATGGTGACTTTTTAATTGAAAGAACTATATTCAAAATATTTATTTGGAAGGATTTTTATTCAAAAAGAATTATATGAAAGAATTGTATTTGAAACATATTTATTTGAGAAAATTATATTTGAAAAATAATTATTTGAGAAAAATTATATTTGAAAGAGAGTTATCTGGAAGAATTATATGTGAAAGACAGTTATTTGAAGAACTCGATTTAATTGGGTGTAGTTGTATTTATTAATTATTGAGTGATATTAATGGTACTCTTGTTGTCTGTTGTGCATATCACTGGTTGTTTTGTCCTACCCTTATTGTTATTTGTTTCCTATTATTTTGTATAATATATATTGCACAAGTTATTAGACTAGTGAGTGTCTTGACTGTTCCTCGTCTCTACTCTATTGAGGTTAGTCTTGATACTTACTGGGTACCGACCGTGGTATTCTCATACTACACTTATATATATTTTTGTGCAGAACTAGGTATTGGAGATATCGGACTTGAGCAGAGTTAAAGCGGGATCGCAAGGATTCAAGATAGAGCTGCTTGGTCGTCGCAGTCCCTTGGAATCTTTTCATTTCATTGTACTGTTAATTTTTAATCAAACAGTATTGTATATTCGGTCCTCGTGATCATTCCACGTATTCAGTTAGAGTTCGTGACTCGGTACTACCAGTCTTGGGATGTTGTATGTTCATATTTATTCCGCTGTTAGTTTTATTACTTAGTTTTAAAAAAAATATCTTCAAAATAAAATTGAAAACGGCTTACCTAGTCTTAGAGACTAGGTGCCATCACAACGCCTGTGGTGGGATTTTGGGTCGTGACAGAAGGATTCCTTTAATTACTATAATTACTGATGAGTGTTTTGGCGCAAATAGATGTAGGGTTTGTGAAAAGGCGCCAAGAAAGATTAGAGAGTAAGGTGATGTTTGTTTCTTTGGCTTTCCTAATGCCTAGTCCACCTTCATATTTTTGCAGAGTAATAGTATCCCACTTGATATAGTGACTTTTCTTCCTTGAGGTGGTACTTCCCTAAATGAAATCTCTTTGAATTTTATTAATCTTTTTGAGTACTGAAATAGGGAGAAAAATATATTGCATTGAGTGGTTCGGGAGTGAGTTTAGGGTAGACCTGGCTACGGTAGTTCTACCTGCTATGAATAGGAAGTTGGTCTTCCAACCAGCAAGCTTGGAGGTCATATTATCGATGATGTAGTGGAGATCAAATGCTTTAGGTTTATGAGGGAGAATAGAAAAACCCAAGTATTTGCCGAAATTAATACTACTTTTGAAATTGAGGATGTTGGCTAAGTGATACTTGGTGCTAGTATCACAGTTCTTAGAGAAAATGATTTTGGATTTGTTAGTATTGATCTTTCAGCCCGAAAGTTGGCTAAAGAATGTGAGGCAGTGCTTGATAGATTGAACGGATTTTACATTGGTATTTGCCGCAAGTGTTTGGTCATCTGCATAGAATATGTAAGAGAGCAAGGTCCCAATATGATTAATTTGAATAGGATCCCAATACCAATATTTACCTAGTGGGTGATATATTTCGAGGGTAATTCCATGTAGAGGATAAAGAGGTACATAGACACTGGGTCTCCTTGTCTGATGCCTCTAGTTGGATTGAAGAAAGATATTTTTGATCCGTTGACTAAAATTGTGATTCTAGAAGTACTGATGCAGCTCATAATGAGTTTGGTGATACATGGTGGGAATTTAAAGAATAAAAGTGCTCTGTAGATAAAGGACCATTCGAGTTTGTCAAAATCTTTTTCAAGGTCTATTTTAACTAGGAGTTTACCACGACGACCTCTAATTTTTTGGAAATGGTTAATAATTTCTTGAATAACGATTGCATTATCACTAGAGCGTCTGCCCTTGAGAAAGCTAGATTGGTAGGGGCTATGAGCTTGTCAAGGAAGGGTTTTATTCTATTTACGATGATTTTAGTAATGACCTTGTATATAGTGTTACAAAGTCCTATGGGACGAAAATTGTTGAGGTTGTTCGCATTTTGGAATTTTGGGATTAGGCAAATGTGAGTTGAATTGAGCTTCTCAGGAATAGAAAGGTTTTGAAAAATATCATGGCAGTATGACATGATAGAGTTCTTGATAATATGTCAATATTTTTGATAAAAAAAGGGTGCATACCATCAGGGCCTGGTGCTTTGAGGGGCTTGAAGGAAAAAATAGCACGAGTAATTTTGCAATCTTAAAAGGGACAGTCTAGTTGAGTAAGATCAATAGTGTCAAAATTTGTAGGAGAATTTAAAATATTTTCCAAGGGGTTACTATATGGTCCATTTGGAAAGTGTTTTTGCTGTGATGCATGATTGAGAATTTGTGCCAGGTCATTAATCCAATTACCCTCACTATCTTTACAAAAGGCTATATTGTTAGTTATTCTTCTATTGACCACATTAAGATGGAAAACTTTTGTGTTGACGTCCCCGCCGTTAAGCTAATTGATACGGAAGCGAATTCAATAGTCTTCTTCAGTTTTTAGAAGGTTGTTATATTCGGTGATAAGTTCGCTTTCAACCAGCTGAAGAAATTGGCTAGTAGGGTACCAAGGGGAAACTTGAATTCCATTCAACCTAGCCAAAATTTGATTTTTTTTTCCTGCTCATATTACCAAAAGTTTCCCTGGACCATACACTAGCATTGTGTTGGAAAATATCAGGGGCTTCAATGAGGGGTTTCCTATGGTAGCTATCTCTAACACTATTTGCAAACTAGTAGTGGTAACACCAGAAGATTTCAAGCCTAAAAAGTTTATTGCTAGGGAGAGGGTGTCATGACCCAAAATCTAACCATGGTCGTGATGGTGCCTATCGTGTTACAAGGCAAGTCTACTTCCCAAAATATTACTACTAAATCGATTATAAGAATTTAATAAAATATTTTCAACATTTAAATTTTTTATAAACTAAATCAACTCTAAATATAATATAGAAAAATATGAAAACGAGCTCCAAACATCGGGGTGTCACTAACTCATGAGCGTCTAAATCTATGAACTAAGAAATGAAAACTTTCTAACTATCAATACAGTCCAAAAGAAGAAATGATAAAAGGAGTAAAAAGGTCCTACGGACGCTAGCAACTACCTTGAAATCTCCACAGATAGCCGGCCTGAACTCATCGATCGCCGTGCTCAAACTCGCCTGAATCTGCACATAAAGTGCAGGGTGTAGCATGAGTACAACCACCTCAGTATTAACAGAAATAACTAAGGAACTGAGCAGTAGTGACGAGCTAAGTAAAATATTCCAATTATTTATTTTCACAATTTAAAAATAAACAGAAAAAAACAGGTAAATTTCCTAACTCAGTAAATGCCACAAAGAAGTTTAACAGATAAATGCAGCAACAACACAAATAAATACAACCTCACAGCAGTGTCACTCCATCACTCATCACTCGTACTCAGCACTCAATACTCAAAACACTCAACACTTTGCGCTCACTGGGGCTGTGTACAAACTCCGGAGGGGCTCCCAAGCACTAAGCACAGACAACTCACGTGCCATCATATCAATACCTGGATCCGCACGGCCAACTCACGTGCTACGCGGACAACTCACGCACTATGGTATCAATACCTGGACACGCACGGTCAACTCACGTGCTACATGGACAACTCACATGCTACACGGACAACTCACATGCTATGGTATTAATATCCTCACAACTAGGCCCTCGACCTCACTTAATCATGTACTCACTAGCCTCACCATCATCAACAAATAAGGGAACACAACCCACATCAAGTATCACAACATATTAGCAAATAATAGAGACTGAGGTAAACATGTACAATAATTTCTATGAGTGAGTACAAATAATGTGAGCGTGAATAAAGCCTAAGCATGATCTTTAACATAAGGCAAACAAGTTCAACAACAAATAAACACATAATCACAGATAATAGCCATTAGGCCGCATAGCCTAACGGGAAGGACCAAGTCTCAATCCCTCGCGGTGCACACCCACACACTTGTCACCAAGTGTGGGTATCACTTCTAAACAATCACGTGATGTCAAATCTCCGGGTTTATACCCTCAAAGCCAGAGTTAAAACTATTACTTACCTTAACAATGTAAAACTCCTACTCCGGGATGCCCTCGTCTCCGGACTCGGTCTCCAAATGCTCTGAATCTATTCACAATCAGTACAATACTATCAATACGCGCTAATAGAATGAATTCCACAAGAAAAGCTACAAAATTACACCAAAATCCGAAATTGGCTCAAACCCGTCCCCGGGCCCACGTCTCGAAATCCGACAAAAATTACAAAACTAGAAAGCTCATTCACTCATGAGTCTAACTATACCAAATTCATCAATATCCGACATCGTTTGTTCCCTCAATTCCTTAAATTAAACTCTTAAAAATTCCAAGCCCTAACCCCCTACTTCCACTCCAAAATCCTACTGATTAATGATGAATAAAGCCATAGATTCATGAATTTTATACCATTATGGGTTAGAATCACTTACCCCCAACGTTGCTCCTTGAAAACCTTCAAAACATCGCCTCTCTCCCGAGTTTCTCAAATCCAAAAATTGAAAAGAGAAGACAAAACCACGAGTTGGGGCTTTTCTTCCCAGCACAATCGCACATGCGACCTCTTTTTCCGCTTCAGCGAAGCCGCACATGCGGAAATTTTCATCGCAGGTGCGGAACTCATATTTGCGGCCCAAAGCACGTGCCTGCGCGTTACTCTTCGCATCTGCGAAGCCAGCCCAAAATCCTTCTCTCTGCATCTGCGCTCAAGGCCTCGCGCCTGCGGGCTCGCAGATGCGGCCAATTCTTCGCACCTGCGTTCCCAGCCTTGGCCTTCCATTTCCGCATCTGCGGCTTCCCCAAACGCACTAGCGGCCTCACGCATGTGACTCCTTCTTCCGCAGGTGCGGAAATAGTAGTATCAGCAGCTTCAGCTGCATTTTCCAACTTCGATAAAACCGTTAACCACCCGGAATCACCCCGAGGCCCTCGGGACATCAACCAAAAATACCAACAAGTCATATATCAACATACAAACTTAGTCGAACCTTCGAATTATTCAAAACAACATCAAAACACCAAATTACCCTCGGATTCAAGCCTAAGAACTTCTAAATTTTCAAATTCGGCAACCGATGCCGAAACCAACCAAACCACGTCCGAATGACCTCAAATTGTGCACACACATCACAAATGACACTACGAACCTACTCCAACTTCCGGAATTCCATTCCGACCCCGATATCAAATTTTCTACTGCCGACCGAAATCGCCAAAATTCTAATTTCGCCAATTCATGCTTAACTCTACCATGGACCTCCAAATCACATTCCGGACACACTCTTAAGTCCAAAATGACCTAACGGAGCTAATAGAACCATCATAATTCAAATCCAAGATCATTTACACATAGGTCAACATCCGATTGACTTTTTCAACTTAAGTTTCTACTTAAGAGACTAAGTATTTCAATTCACTCTGAACCCACTCCGGTCCCGAACCAACTAACCCGATATAACATAATATAGCTGAATAACACAAAAGAAGTAAAAATGGGAAAAATGGGGCTATAACTCTTGAAACGACCAGCTGAGTCGTTACTTTCTCCCCCTCTTAAACATACGTTCGTCCTCCAACGAGTCTAACAAATGATCATACCCTAAATCACAGCATCTGAAGCAATAATGTCTGGCCTAGCTGGAAGGGCATAGAAACGGGCCTGACCACCCCTTGATCTGCATCCCCCTCTCGGGTGACCCATAGCTGACTGGGCTCCACCCCTTGT
Source organism: Nicotiana tabacum (assembly GCF_000715075.1). NCBI lineage: Eukaryota > Viridiplantae > Streptophyta > Magnoliopsida > Solanales > Solanaceae > Nicotiana > Nicotiana tabacum. Next base: position 80,211,797 of record NC_134100.1, read on the forward strand.
TGGCTGAACTCCACCTCTAGCTGGATGGGTGGGTGGTGGAGGAACTGGTGTTGGTGTCGTTGGCCGAGTACTCCACAGTGGAGTCCCACCCAACAGCCTAGGACAATATCTCGCAATGTGACCGAAATCCCTGCACTCGAAACAACCCCTCCTCTGACGAAACTGCTGCTCCTGATGCCCAAAAGAATTACCCGATGATACCTGAGCGGGCGGGGCATAATGAGAATCATGCGCTGGCAATGCACTAAATGATGACTCACTCTATTGAAACTGGCCATACTAAAATTGACCTCCCTGAGGAGCACCACTGAAACCACCCTAACCACGAGGCCTCTTAGCCTCCCTCTCAGTCCTCTCCTTACCTCGAACCATCTTAATCTATTGAGCAATGTCGACAACCTCATCAAAGGTAACCCCAGATACTCTCTCCCTGGTCATAAGCAATCGAAGCTGAAAACCGAGGCCATCTATAAACCTCCTGATCCTCACTCGGTCTGTGGGAATCAACCAGACCGCATGATGAGCTAACTCAGAGAACCGCATCTCATACTGTGTAACAGACATCTCACCCTGGCGAAGCTGCTCAAACTGCTTGCGCAGCTCCTCTCTGTGGGACTCAGGTACAAACTTCTCCAGAAAGAGAATGGAGAACTGCTACCAAGTAAGGGGTGCTGCGCCAACAGGCCTACATTTCTCATAAGGCTCCCACCATCTGAGTGCTGCCCCAGAAAACTGAAAGGTAGTGAATGAGACCCCACAAGTCTCCAAAATACCAGCAGTACGGAGTATCCTCTAACACCTGTCCAAAAAGTCCTGAGCATCCTCTCTCTCTGTACCACTGAAAGGTGGTGGCTGGAGTCTCCCAAACCTCTCCAACCTACGCTGGTCATCCTCAGGCATAGAAGGAACCACATAATCCTGAACAACTGCAACCGGCTGGGCTGGTGGTGCCTCCGTGTCTGAAGTCCCTGAATAACCTGCTCGGGTGTGCGAGCGACGAGAGTCTGAGTGCCTCCCCCAACCTGAGAAGTGGATGTCGCCGTCGAGATAGAGAGCGCCTGAGCAAGGCTGGTACACACTGTCAGAATCTGAGCTAGGGCCTCCTGAAGGCCTGGAATCACAATAGGCACAGGTGGTGCATCAACAACTGGAACCTGGTCCTGATCTGGGACAACCGATGGATCTGTAGGTACTGCCCCAGCTGTTGTACGGGCTTCACCTCTGCCCCTACCACGGCCTCTACCACGGCCTCGGCCTCTCGCGGCCCTGGCTGGTGGTACTGGTGGCTGGCCCTCCTGACCGGTAGCACGAGTCCTCACCATCTGTGAGAGAATGAAACAACAAATGTTTAGTTACTAGAATCAACAGATTCGCACGACAAGAATTCAAGAATGTGTAGTTTTCCTAAAGGTTCTGCAGCCTCTCAAAAAAAGGTACAGACGTCTCCGTACCGATCCGCAAGACTCTACTAAACCCGCTCATGACTCGTGAGACCTATGTCACCTAGGCTCTGATACCAACTTATCACGACCCAAAATCTAACCAAGGTCGTGATGGCGCCTATCGTGTTACAAGGCAAGTCTACTTCCCAAAATATTACTACTAAACCGATTATAAGAATTTAATAAAATATTTCCAACATTTAAATTTTTCATAAACTAAATCAACTCTAAATATAATATAAAAAAATACAAAAACGAGCCCCAAACATCGGGGTGTCACTAAGTCATGAGCATCTAAATCTATGAACTAAGAAATGAAAACTTTCTAACTGTCAATTCAGTCCAAAAGAAGAAATGATAAAAGGAGTAACAAGATCCTGCGGACGCTAGCAGCTACCTTGCAATCTCCACAGATAGCCATCCTGAACTCAACGATCGTCGCGCTCAAACTCACCTGGATCTGCACATAAAGTGCAGGGTGTAGCATGAGTACAACCACCTCAGTATTAACAGAAATAACTAAGGAACTGAGCAGTAGTGACGAGCTAAGCAAAACAGTCCAATTATTTATTTTCACAATTTAAAAATAAACAGAAATAAACAGGTAAATTTCCTAACTCAGTAAATGCCACAAAGACGTTTAACAGATAAATGCAGTAATAACACAAATAAATACAACCTCACAGCAGTGTCACTCCATCACTCATCACTCGTACTCAGCACTCAATACTCAAAACACTCAACACTTTGCGCTCACTGGGGCTGTGTATAGACTCCGGAGGGGCTCCCAAAGCACAAGCACTAAGCACGGACAACTCACGTGCCATCATATCAATACCTGGATCCGCACGGCCAACTCAAGTGCTACGCGGACAACTCACGCACTATAGTATCAATACCTGGACACCACGGTCAACTCACGTGCTACGCGGACAACTCACATGCTATGGTATTAATATCCTCACAACCAGGCCCTCGGCCTCACTCAATCATGTACCTCACTAGCCTCACCATCATCAACAAATAAGGGAACACAACCCACATCAAGTATCACAACATATTAGCAAATAATAGAGACTGAGGTAAACATATACAATAATTTCTATGAGTGAGTACAAATAATGTGCGCGTGAATAAAGCCTAAGCATGATCTCTAACATGAAGGCAAACAAGTGCAACAACAAATAAACACATAACCACAGATAATAGCCATTAGGCCTCATAGCCTAACGGGAAGGACCAAGTCTCAATCCCTTGCGGTGCACACCCACACGCTTGTCACCAAGTGTGGGTATCACTTCTAAACAATCACGTGATATCAAATCTCCGGGTTTATACCCTCAAAGCTAGAGTTAAAACTATTACTTACCTTAACAACGTAAAAATCCTACTCCGGGATGCCCTCGTCTCTGGACTCGGTCTCCAAATGCTCCGAATCTATTCATAATCAGTACAATACCATCAATACGCGCTAATGGAATGAATTCTACAAGAAAAACTACACAATTAGACCAAAATCCAAAATTAGCTCAAACCCGCCCCCCGGGCCCACGTCTCGAAATCTGACAAAATTTACAAAATTAGAAATCTCATTCACTTACGAGTCTAACCATACAAAATTCATCAAAATCCGACATCGTTTGGTCCCTCAAATCCTTAAATTAATCTCTTAAAATTTCCAAGCCCTAACCCCCTACTTTCACTCCAAAATCCTACTGACTAATGATGAACAAAGCCATAGATTCACGAAATTTATACCTATATGGGTTATAATCAATTACCCCAACATTGCTCCTTGAAAACCTTCAAAAAATCGCCTATCTCCCGAGTTACTCAAATCCAAAAATTGAAAAATGAAGACAAAACCACGAGCTGGGGATTTTCTGCCCAGCACAATCGCACATGCGACCACTTTTTCCGCTTCTGCGAAGCCGCACCTCCGAAAATTTCCATCGCAGGTGAGGAACTCACTAATGAGCCCATATTCTGCATCTATAGCCCAAAGTGCGTGCCTGCGCTTGCGCACCTGCGCGTTACTCTTCGCATCTACGAAGCCAGCCCAAAATCCTCCTCTCCGTATCTACGCTCAAGGCCTCGCGCCTGCGGGCGCGCAGATGCGGCCAATTATTCGCACCTGTGTTCCCAGCCTTGGCCTTCCATTTCCGCATCTGCGGCTTCCCCAAATGCACTAGCGGCCTAACACATGCGACTCCTCCTTCCGCAGGTGCGGAAATAGCAGTAGCAGCAGCTTCAGCTGCATTTTCCAACTTCGATAAAATCGTTAACCATCCGGAATCACCCCGAGGCCCTCGGAACATCAACCAAAAATACCAACAAGTCATATATCAACATACAAACTTAGTCGAACCTTCGAATCATTCAAAACAACATCAAAACACCAAATTACCCTCGGATTCAAGCCTAAGAACTTCTAAATTTCCAAATTCGGCAACCGATACGGAAACTAACCAAACCACGTCCGAATAACCTCAAATTTGTCACACACATAAAAAATGACACTACGAACCTATTCCAACTTTTGGAATTCCATTCCGACCCCGTAATCAAATTTTTCACTGCCGACCGATATCGCCAAAATTCCAATTTCGCCAATTCAGGCCTAATTCTACCACGGACCTCCAAATCACATTCCGGACACACTCCTAAGTCCAAAATCACCTAACGGAGCTAACAAAACCATCATAATTCAAATGTGAGATCGTTTACACTTAGGTCAATATCCGGTTGACTTTTCCAACTTAAGTTTCTACTTTATAGACTAAGTATCTCAATTCATTCTGAACCCACTCCGGTCCGAAACCAACTAACCGATATAATATAATATAGCTGAATAACACAAAAAGAAGTAGAAATGGAGAAAATGGGGCTATAACTCTCGAAACGACCGGCCGGGTCGTTACATAGGGTTAGGTTTAGTGATATTGAGAAGTAGGGGGTTATGGTCTGAGTGAGTTCTGGGAAGATCTGTTATAGTTGCTTCAGGGTAATTCTTTAATCACAGTTCATTAGCTAAACATCTATCGAGTCTTTCCAAAATTAAACTGTTTGATCTAACTCTACTGGTTGTCTAAGTGTATCTAGCTCCTTTGAAGCCTAGGTCCATTCATTTACAATGATTAATGCATGACCAAAAGCGGGAAGAACGGTTAGGGTTGAGAGGTCTACCACCCCACTTATCCCCTTGGGAAAGGATTTCATTAAAATCTCCCCATACTAACCATGGCCCTAAATAGTTAGTGGCTATGGAGCGTAAGTTATCCCATAAAATATTACATAATTTGGCGGAAGTGCTAGCATAAATAATATTTATAAGCCAAAGAGGGTGATTTAGTTGTACAACTAGGTTCCCAAACCAAAGAATGACTATACCACCTGAAAGTGCTACTGCAGGGACTTCAAACATGTCTGAGAATTGAAATTCATCACAGAGTGGGGAGTAGTCGTCCATCTTAGTTTTGAGTAAGCAACCATGCGGGGGTTATGGGTAGTGAGAAGATTCCTAAGGTTCCTCTTGAATTTGTCATTGTTGGCTCCTCTAATGTTCCAATTCACTAAGCTGATAGGCCTATTCATATGGGTCATTGTGTGTGGTAGCTCCTCCAGTAGGAGCTGAGTGTGTTTCCTAAATGACGGGCTCAACACTACTGCAAAGTTCCCCATTACCTCGAGAAGTGGATGACGGATGTCTATGGAGCATTCATAGATAGCCATTGAGCATTTGAATACAAATTTCCTGTCCTCCATTTCCTGGAATAACATGAGAGATGCTTCTCTTATGCTTGAAATTTCTGTGAACGATCCCCTGTGGTGAGGTATTATGAGTTCCTCTACCATCTCTTCCTCCATTTCTTGCTCCTCTTGTTCTGGTTCGTTGTAAAGGGGTTGTTGGTGATGGATATCTAATGGGATCGGGTGGTGTTGGGGTATTGGCTGCTAAGTAAAGAAGATTGGGTTGTTCGTTACTTCTTCCACTAGAGTGAAGAAGGGAAGTTGGTAGATTAGCTCCGTGTTGTTGAGAGGGTTGTAGTGATTGAGAAGGTTCCATTAGGCTTACATGTTGTGGAAGAGGGCTAGTGCCATGGACGGGGCTAGTGGATCTAGTATATTGGCTAGCCACATATGATTGATGTAATTGCTCATGGCTAAGGCTATCCCCTCCGAGATAAGATGTGCATGGAGTTATAGATTTTGTAAGACTATCCAAAGGGTGGGAAGTTTTCCATTGTTTGTTTCTGAAGGTTGGTCGAGTGAGTATGCTTGGTCTGCGATATTGGTTTGTTTGAGTGTGGTAGATAAAGAAGGAGAATTATCAGTGTTGGAGTGTTAGTTTGGTGCCAATGATTGCAAATCTTTGGTAGAAGATCTTGTTTGCATGGGGTTATGAGAAACTTGTTAGGAAGGGTTAGTGTCGATTGGTTGGTCTATTTGCATTGACACTTGTTCATTCGAATTTGCCACGTGTTTTGACTTTGGTTGGTCACTTGGAGGTTTTCTTGTGGGGTGGTATTTGCCTTAGTAGTCTGATTAGCTGTCCTAGGGTTAATTAGTAGGCTAGGGTTTTGAGTATTGCATACAACATCTCTGCCACGTAGTTGAGTAGGAGAAGGTGGAGAATTTTGGGGAGAGAGTGCCATTATTGGAGTTAACGTAAGGTCTGAGAGAGAATGTATGTCTCTCTGCCCATCCGTTTGCATCCTAGAATCAAGGAAATTAAAATCATTATTTTTTAAGGAAGAGAATTTGTTTGAGATGGGAATGGATTTATTGCCCATTAATATAGGAGAGGAATTAATGTCCTTTAAATAGGAGACAACCTAGAATTTATGGTGGAATTTGAACTGTTGTCAGTGTAATTAAAGGCTTTGTGGCTTCGAGAAGATGAACCATTAGAGGTATTACCAATAGTCTGGTTTTGGGAATCAGAAACTTTAGTAGGGTTAGGATTTTTTGCTTTAAAAAATTGTCACGACCCAAAATTTCACCACAGACGTCGTGATGACACTTAGTCTCTAAGACTAAGTAAGCCGACTATAATAACAATTCAAGTTTTTTTAATCTAATACAAGTGTCAAAACCAACAGTGAAAATAATCAAACAACCTCCCAAGACTGGTAATACTGAATCATGAACTCTAACTGAATACATGAAATGATCTCAAGGATCGAATACTCGATACAGTTTGAATAATAATTAACAGTACAATAAAAAGGAAAGACTCCAGGGGACTGCGGCAACCAAGCAGCTCTACTTTAAATCATTGCTATCAACACACTAACTCTGTTCGAGTCCAATATCTCTAGTACCCGACTCTGCACAAAAATATGCAGAAGTGTAGTATGAATACACCACAGTCAGTACTCAGTACGTATCATGACTAACATCGGTGGAGTAGTGACGATGTATAATCAAGACACTTACTATCCAAATAACATGTGCAATATAGCATATAAAAATGATAGGAAACAAATAGCAATGATAGCAACAATAATCAATCGAGGATATAAACAACAGGGCAACAAGAACACTATAAATATTGCTCAACAAATAATGAATACAAGTACAATCAATTAATAAAGTTCTTCAAATATAAATCTTTCACTTATAAGTTTGTCAAATAATAATCTTTAGAATATAATCTTTTCCAATAAATAAATTTCGAATATACTCCCTTCAAATAAATATCTTTCAAATATGATTCTTTCAAATAAATATCTTTCGAATATAATTCTTTTAAATAAATATCTTTCGAATATAATTCCCTCAAATAAATATCTTTCGAATAAAATTCTTTCAAATAAATAGTCACCCTGTGGCACCTCATTTTATAATCAAAATATACGGGTCTCAACTCGCTTTCATATTTCCATGGCACCTCGTGCAAATATCTTTATCATAACTGCATGAACAACTCACGTGCTAATATCATCATCATTTATTCACGGCACTTCGTGCCTACATTTCAATTCACAGCCGCATGGACAATTCACATGCCAATAGTAATTTCATCATATTTCTCCGGCACCTCGTGCTCACATCATAATCCGCCCGACAATATCCACCGGTTCATAATTTCAACGTATATCTGACTATTATCAAATTTAGTGAATTTATAAGATAAATTGCACAATATTTAAAAGAAGTCACCAGGAAATCACAATATCACATAAAAATCACCAACACAATATCCCCATATCACCATATATCATCCCTGACAATAGCCACCCTTGTCTATCCTATAGACACCCTTATCGCTTCGCCCAGACAATATCTCAGCATATAACCACAGTGAAATGCCACCTTTATACCCACATAATATCAACAGTAGAATCCCACCCTTATCTGCCGCATAACAGTAACCCAAATCACACAATAATTTACACGGATATTACCACGATAATACAAAACAACAATTCATATTATAAATTGCCCATAGGCCACAACCAATTCCAAAGATACAATAAAATTAATTAATTTCACAGCAAATAACTCAAGGCTCCACACAAAGTATATAAAACCTCGATAACAACAACAAAGATGGAAAATGAACTCAGCGTAAGACGACATCTTCTTTAATCCAAATTTTTGATAAATATATAAATACCTCAATTTAAACTTAATTAATTAATCATTTATAGATAAAAAAATTCATAATATAATTATTTCAAAGAAATATCAAATCAACAAACACACACAATTCACATGAAAATCCAAATGGAAATTACACCAAATTATCATACAAATACAAACTCGACAAACAAAGAATGAGGCATGGAAAATCAAGGATTTACTAAATTCCAATAATTTTTTACTTTAATACATAAGAGTGTCTACGAATTTTAACCGATATAATTTGTACATATAAACCAAGTACGTACTAATCACCTCGCGTTCGTGGTTTTCAATAACACAAATTTCACATAAGACAGAATACTCTTTATCTCCCGGTTGGAGACTTCCACTTGCCCACTAGCTTGTGGTTGATAGGGAGCCGTGACCTTGTGAGTAACACCATACTTTCTCAGTAAAGTGTCAAAAACTTTGTTGCAAAAGTGTGACCCCCCATCACTTATGATTGCACGTGGAGTACCAAATCTTGTAGAAATATTCTTCTTCAAGAAAGCCACTACACTTCTCGCCTCATTGCTGAGTAAAGCAACGACCTCAACCCATTTGGACATATAATCCACCGCGACCAGGATGCAGATGTTTTCACAAGAGCTCACGAAAGGGCCCATGAAGTCATTGCCCCAAACATCAAAAATATCAATCTCCAAGATGGTTGTAAGAGGCATTTCATTTTTCTTTGAGATTCCACCAGCCCATTGACATTTATCACATCTTTTCACCAAATCACTAGCATCCTTGTAAAGAGTAGGACAATAGAAACCACAACTAAGCACTTAGGTCGCCGTTCTTGCTCCACCATGATGACCATCATATGGTGAAAAATGACAAGCCTCAAGAATATCACATTGCTCTTCTTCCGATACACACCTCCTAATCACCCCATCCGTACAAATTCGAAAAAGATATGGTTCATTCCTATAATAATCTTGATAATCTCTTTTGAGCTTCTTCCTTTGGTTTGAAGAGAACTCATTCAGAATGATTCTACTCACAAGAAAATTTACCAATTCTGCGAACCATGGCACCTCTTCCATTGAAATTACCAAAAGTTGCTCATTGGGAAATGAGTCATTGATTTCAAGGCCATGATGCGGCCTCCCCACCTCCTCCAAACGAAACAAGTGATCCGCCACTTGGTTTTCACTACCTTTCTATCTTGGATATCCTCTACACCGAAAAGTCATCCATGAAAACTTCAAGGTAATCCTCTACCATGTCTATGAAAATAGCCATCATACACCATTGAAACGTCACTGGTGCATTGAACAAACCAAATGGCATTCTCTTGAAAACAAAAGTATCATAGAGACATGTAAAAGTTATTTTCTCTTGATCTTCCAGAGCAATGAGAATTTGGTTGTAGCCCGAGTACCCATCAAGAAATCAATAGAAAGAACGTCGGGCCAATCTATCGAGCAATTGATCTTACAAAGAATGTGGAAAGTTATCCTTCCTTGTCATTTTGTTAAGCTTGCGATAATCCATACAAACTGTTACAACCCATATTCGCGTATGTTAGATCACGCCATAAGTTAGTCAACATAAATCGGAGAAGATATTATCTTTTAGATGATAAGAAATTAATCCTATTGGTCTAAAATGATACAAGGGTGTATAAGAGTGATTAACAAGTATTAGAAGTTAAACGAAATAAGGATGTCGTAACCCGTTAGGGTAAAACTAGAGGTGCTTAATATTCTTAGGAGGTCTTGTTTTAAGGTATTTGAATCATATAATGTCCATATTATAAGTCTTGAAGTCAAATGAGTAATGAAACAAAAGTAGACAAACATTGTCGCAACTTACGTTCATAATTTTACTTAAGCTTTAGGTAAAATGTTATTAAGCTTTTCTCCCAATTTACTTTGAATTATGGGGTTATATATCTACCTAGTTGAATATATATGAGTCTAGTTTCCAACGTATTAAACCGTTCGTCGATACGACATCAGAGTAGAGAGATATTCACGTTTTCGCGAGACTGCGCAAGCATGTCTCTATGGGACCCACATAAGCGGTTGAGATATATTGATATATATGAGACGCCTTAAGCCCGTTTTAACTCATTATTTCTCACTCTATTCAGACCGTAGACACCTAAAAGCTCTCTATCAAGGTTCTATCATGATCCATGACCCAAACAAAGGGCAAACAACATAAATTAAGTGTCGGGAATCCCGTGGCGCTAGTATGTTTCTTGTTCTTCTTGTTGTTGCTGATTTTTGTGTGGTTACAGATCGTGTAGGAGGTTGTTTAAAGTGGTTTAAGATATGAAAAATAGTCTCTCAAGTTTTTAATATCAATCCTAGATGATTTCAAGTCTTCCAAAGTGATTCTAGTGCCGAAAACCCCCAATTGATATCTAGTTTCACTTCCTTGTTCTAGTGGCAACATTGGAAGGATATTTCGTGGTGAATTAAGGTCAAATTAGAGTTGTTCTATCTGTTAAAATGTAATGAACCTCTTACTCTACGTGTATTTAAGATTATCCAAGTTGCGGCTAAGTCGTTGAAGCTAGAACTTGTGAGATATCTATCGAAAGGCTTATTACTAATGTTGTTGGTTGGTGGACTATTTTGGGAGGCTTGATATGATTATTATTGATGTTGTTTGGGATTTTTGGTGATTTTTTAAAATTGTGGAAAGTCATATAAATAGGGGAGGTGTTGTCCGTTTCATCTTAAAATAGGTTGCGGTGGATATATAATAGTTATGATGCTTAAAGGATAACGATAGTATCAGTTCTCTTATTGTAGACGAAGGAGTCGTGATATCTGCATAGATTGAGGTTGGGCAGTATATAAAAGGTATATGAGTCTATCCCTTTCCTTCTTTTGCATGACTTCGATTGTACATAATGTAGTGAACGAGCTTCCAAAGATACTCCACTCTTAAAAGCTAGCAGTACTTACATTATTTCCCTTCTTATGGAACAAATGATGCTGATGTTACTTCTCTTATTCTTATAAGATCCATGACAAAGAGTTAGTCCTAATAACGTGTACGGAGGTTACCGACCATAATATATATATATATATATATATATATATATATATATATATATATATATATATATGTGTATATATTTTACTATACCGAGCAGCGCTATTGTCGGCCGGGTACGACACCTATTGTGCAACCACTGATCAGTTGGATTTTACCAAGCTCCACATGGTCGGGTACGATTCTATCGAGCCTTATGATGGCCGAGTATGTTTTTTACCGAGCCTATTATGGCTGGGTACGATATGATGATGATAATGCCCACAGAGGCGTATGTTTTAAAAGTATATATATATATATATATATATATATATATATATATATATATGTGTGTGTGTGTGTGTGTGTGTGTGTGTGTGTGTGTGTGTGTGTGTGTGTGTGTGGTACCCAGATATTACAGGTTGTATATTCTCTATCCCTGTTTACATTATTGTTCTTATTTATGCTTTCTTGCCTTACATACTCAGTACTTTATTCGTATTGACGTCCTTTTTATTTGTCGACGCTGCATGTTCTACTGCAGGTCCTGATAAATAGGTAGACGTAGATCCCCCACTACAGTAGGCTGCATAGTTTAGCGAATATTGGCGAGATCCATTTTCCGGACTTGCCGTGGTCTTACTATGCACTTTTGTTATAGATAACTTGGGTATGTCGTGGCCCAATTCTGGCGATGTTGCAGCATTTATGTTCCTTTAGAGGCTCATAGACATGTGTCGACTCATTTTGCACACTCTCTGAACTTTTTAAATTCTTGTTAGTGCGACCATGTTCTGCAGCCGCACAAATTGTGTGTGGTCCGCATTTCTCTTCAATCTACCTCTGAGCTTCAACCCAGATCTGCTGCTGCAAGGAGAATTCTGCGGTCCGCGCTTTCTTCTGCGGCCGCAGAAATACTTCTGCAGACCGCATCGTTGGTTTGTTGCGCCCCTTCTTGCCTTATGAGCCAGAACACTCTTTTTTGAGTTAGATTTCTTCATTTGAGTTCAAGTCTTCAACATTCCTGCAATTTTTCCACTTTCATTAGTTTTGGAAACATAAATTAACACTTTCGGAATAAAACTAAAGTAAAAAGGTACTAATAAGTGGTCAAAATCCACACTTAATATACGCGCGTCGTGCGTGTACTTATCTTGATGAGTAATTTTTTTAAAAAAAAATACATAAATATTAACAACAAGAACACATAGCCATTGAAAATGTAAACTCTTTTTTGGTTTTTGAAAAGTTATTTTATGTTCATTCTAGGAAACACAAATGTGGTTAGTTAATTGGCGTAAGACGGTTTTTTTCTTTCTCGCAAGCAAAATGCAAGTTTCTCTATATGAATTATTTTCGTCAAACTAAAAAAAAGTTAATTACTATTGTAAAAGTAAAATACAGCAGGTTACCTTGTAATCTCTAAAGTTTTTTCTCTCATAATTAATTACCATAACGTAAGTCTTCTTAATCACATTCAACTCAAAGCAACACACTCTTAGTCAAAGAAATACTTACCCCATAGAGATAAAGGAGTTGCTATGAACATTGAGAGCAGAAACCCAAAAGAAGAACAGGAAATTCATATCCCCCCTAAATCTCCCGATATTACCAATGAAATCAACCCTTGTAACCAAAATATTCAAGGATCATCATTCAAAGAAAAACTCCTTGCATACGAATCATTGGCAGACCCCAACACCCTCCACCTTGACACCAACACAATTAATGTTTTGCTGGATACCACATTCTCACAATCTATGGAACCTATGTAATATGAGACTCCAAGCCCCACAACCAACAATACTACCAAAGGCATCAAGGAAATCATTCTAACGGGGGAGGATCAAAATCGCATGCACTCCCCTTGGAAACACTCCCTTATAATTAAGTTGATTGGAAAATGAATTCAACACCAATACCTAAGAGAAACAATCTCAACTATGGAAACCAACAGAACCCTTTCCATTAATTGACCTAGGCCATGACTATTTTGTTATCAAATTCATTAAGGAAGAAAACATGATACAAGCACTACAAAATAGCTCATGGTTCATCAATGGAAACTTCCTCTCTGTTAAACAATGGGAACCAAACTTTGTGGCTGAGAAAGCAAAACACGTGCACACTGCAGTTTGAGTACGCCTGCCGCAATTACCTACAGAGTTCTACGATGGCCTAATACTCCAAAAAATTGGGAACTCCATCGGAAAACTCCTAAAAATAGATGCATGTACCAGTGCTACTCTAAGGGGTCGTTACGCGAGGCTTTGTACGGAACTACCTATGGATAACCCGGTCCAATCTTGTATACTCATTGGATCCCATCTCTAACAGTTAAAATACGAAGGGAATAATACTTTATGCAAGAATTGTGATCGCTTGGGTCATGTACAAATCTCATGCCCTCATGGTAGAAGTAGTTTACCTTCGTTAGTAGAACCTATCAATGAGAAAAATAGCACCTCTTCAGAAAACCTCTGGCATACGGTCACCTTCCCCAAGAGAAGACACCAAAACAGACCTACATACTTGGAGAAGCAGCCATCCTCACAGGTGGAGCAACGACTACGACATCCACCAGATTCAAAAGCAGGTATAGATGTAAAAATCTTTGATGCAACGTCAGGTAAGTACCTAAACACTCAAAATTTATTTTTGTAACACCCCGAAAAATTTTGAAATACTTAAGCGCCATTAAGAAAGTTGATGTGCACTAATTATATTATTTTATGTACATACGAGGACTATTAATATGATGTATATTAATTGGATATGATAATAAGTATATATTATAAGTGATTTGGGGTCTAAGGATAGGCCTAAGTCTAAGTCAAGTTGGAAAATTACATGATAGACTAAAGTTCCAAATGAGTACGCACAAGATAAAACTTTGGATGAGCATATCTACATATGTATAAGGATTTATGTGATGCGTAACCTATAAAATGAAAGATCTTTGAGTCTAGTTTCTAACTCTTAAAACCGTTCGTCATTTGGATACTCCTACAAGAGGTTATGACCAACTTACCAAAAGCTAGCTGACATTTACACTACCACACCACACCGCCCCATGCGCCGTGGCTGTGCAAATTCTGTTATTTTTTTTATAACCCGACCTTTTTCCCACTTCATTTGGACGGATTTTAGAGCTCTTCTCCACTCTCTCAAGACCACCAACTCCTATCTTATTCAAGGTAAGAAAACCCCATTATCTTGGTGTGAAGTTCTATTATTTCTACACTAGTATTGATGAAATCTACACATAAAATACATAGATCATCAAGAAATGTCCTCAAGAATTTAAAGGAGGGTATTGCAAGATTTCTTCCAAAAGGTAATCCTACACCCTTAGACTTACATGTACGGATTTATTATGTGAATATGAGTATGAATTATGTATTGGAACTCTTGATATGGTGATTGGAAGCCATACGTTCCCAATTTAAATACATAATTATTGTAGAGATTGAAAGGTGATTATTTGATAAAATTTTGTTTGTTCGGTGTGTATGGATGGTCATACATGTGATGTTGGAAGTTATAAATTATTTAAGAATGAAGGTGGGATAAGTTATTGAAAAATAGTGGTAGTTGGATGAACTAATTCTATGGTTATGAGATTTAGAGATTTATGCCTACTAGGTGTTTAATAAAATGTCTAAATAACTTAAAGTATAGCAATCTTGCTAATATTGGTGCAATTATGTTGCATTGTTGTAGATTGAAATTTGGTTAGTGTGGTGGACCATCGTAGTATTATTAAGGGGCGAATTTCAGATTTGAGCCGTCCGGAGGTGGTTTCACTCGCGAAAATCATTTAAAGTATTAGATTAGCTTCACCAAGTAAGTATCTTACCTAATATTATGTGGGGGAAATTATCCCTTAGGCATTGAGTCTTATGTGGAATTTGTGTGATTGAAAACTACGTACACGAGATGACGAGTACGTACTTGGTTTATATGTGCAAATTATTTCGGTTAAAATTCGTAGACACCCTTATGTATTAAAGTGAAATATTGTTGGAACTTAGTAAATCCTTGATTTGCCATGCCTCATTCTTTGTTTATCGAGTTTGTATTTATATGATAATTTGGTGTAATTCCCATTTGGATTTTCATGTGAATTCCGTGTATTTGTTGATTTGATATTTCTTGAAAATTATTATATTATGGATTTTTCCATCTACAAATGATTAATTAAGTAAGTTTAAATTGAGGTATTAATATATTTATCAAAAATTTAGATTAAAGAAGATGTCGTCTTACGTTGAGTTCATTTTTCATCTTTGTTGTTGTTATCGAGGTTTTATATACTTTGTGTGGAGCCTTGGGTTATTTGCTGTGAAATTAATTAATTTTGTTGTATCTTCGAAATTGGTTGTGGCCTACGGGAAATTTATAATATGAATTGTTGTTTTGTGTTGTCATGGTAATATTCGTGTAAATTATTGTGTGATTTGGGTTACTGTTATGCGGCAGATAAGAAGACATTCCACTGTTGATATTATGTGGGTATAAGTGTAGAATTTCACTGTGGTTATGTGTTGGTATATTGGCTTGACGGAGAGAAAAGGGTGGCTATTAAAAGGAGCGATAAGGGAGGCTAATATATGAGAGATAAAGGTGGCTATAGAAGAGACAAGGGTGGATATTGTCAGGATGATATGTGGTGATGTGGGGATATTGTGTTGGTGATTTTTATATGATATTGTGATTTCCTGGTGACTTCTTTTATATATCGTGCAATGTATCTTATAAATTCATTAAATTTTATAATAGTCAGATATACGTTGAAATTATGAACCGGTGGATATTGCTGGGCGGATTATGATGTGGGCACAAGGTGCCGGAAAAATATGATGAAATTACTATTGGCACATGAATTGTCCGTGCGGGTGTGAATTGAAATGTGGGCACGGGGTGCCATGAATAAATGATGATGATATTGACACGTGAGTTATCCGTGCAGTTATGATAAAGATATTGGGACGAGGTGTCGTGGAATATGAAAGCAAGTTGAGACCCGTATATTTTGATTATAAAATGAGGTGCCACAAGGTGACTATTTATTTGAAAGAATTATATTCGAAAGATATTTATTTGAAGGAATTATATTCGAAAGATATTTATTTGAAAGAATTATATTCAAAAGATATTTATTTGAAAGAATCATATTTGGAAGATATTTATTTGAAGGGAGTATATTCGAAATTTATTTATTGGAAAGGATTATATTCTAAAGATTATTATTTGACAAACTTATAGGTGAAAGATTTATATTTGAAGAACTTGATTAATTGGTTGTACTTCTATTCATTTTTTGTTGAGCAATATTTATAGTGTTCCTGTTGCCCTGCTGTTTATATCCCCGGTTGATTATTGTTGTTATCATTGCTATTTGTTTCCTATCATTTTTGTATGCTATAATGCACAGGTTATTTAGATAGTGAGTGTCTTGACTGTACGTCGTCACTACTCCACCGAGGTTAGTCATGATACTTACTGGGTACCGACTATGGTGTACTCATACTACACTTCTGTACATTTGTTTGCAGAGCCAGGTATTGGAGATATTGGACTCGAACAGAGTTAGTGTGTTGATAGCAAGGATTTAAGGTAGAGCTGCTTGGTCGCCGCAGTCACCTGGAGTCTTTCCATTTTATTGTACTATTAATTATTATTCAAACAGTATCGAGTATTCGATCCTTGAGATCATTTTATGTATTCAGTTAGAGTTTGTGACTCAGTATTACCAGTCTTGGGAGGTTGTTTGAATATTTCCGATGTTGGTTTTGACACTTGTATTAGATTAAAAAAAATGGCTTGAATTGTTATTATAGTCGGCTTACTTAGTCTTAGAGACTAAGTGCCATCACGACGCCTGTGGTGAGATTTTGGGTCGTGAAAAGTTGGTATTAGAGCCCTAGGTTCATAGGTTCTACGAGTCACGAACGAGTTTAGTAGAGTCTTCCAGATTAGTACGAAGACGTCTGTACTTATCTTCGAGAGGCTACATAATTATTAGGAAAATTTCACTTCTTTCATTCCTGTCGTGCGAAATTTATTAATTTTGGAGTTTGATCCTTTTGTATTCTATCACATATGGTGAGGACACGCACTACCAGGTCAGCTGGACAGACACCCGCGCCCCCTGCTAGACCCGCGAGAGGTCGGGGCCGAGGTAGAAGCCGAGTAAAGGAACGTGCCACAGCTCAAGCACCTGTCAGAGCAGCAGTTAAGGAACCACCAGTGGCTTTAGTTGGGGGGACAGGTACCTGGGGCACTTGTTGTTACTCTCGAACTTCAGGAGACTTTAGCACAGTTCCAAAACATGTCTGGTACATTAACTCAGGTGGAACTGATCTCAATTTCACCAAATATTTCAATGATTGGAGGAGTAGCTCAGACTCCTACAGCCCGTACTCCAGAACATCAGATTCACATTGGTCAGGTTCATGGGTATAGTACCGATACAACCTGTTATTCCTGTTCAACCTGAGATCAGGCCAGAGGCATCAGAAAAAGAACAAAAGAGACTTTAGAGGTTTAAGAGGTATGACCCACCTACTTTTAGTGGCACAACTACAGAGGATGCTTAGGGATTTCTAGAACAGTGTCACTGTCTGCACCATGGGTATTGTGGAAGTAAGCGAAGTTTCCTTTACTATATTTCAATTATCAGGAGCAGCGTATCAGCGGTGGCAAGTTTAAGAAGAGGGTAGACTAGCCAATGCAGCACCACCAACTTGGGCTCAATTTTCGGAGATGTTTTAGAAATAATTTGTTCATCAGACTCTCCGAGACGCGTGGCACACAGAGTTTAAACGGTTACGTCAGGGCACCATGATAGTGTCAGAATATGCCATCAGGTTAAGTGAGTTAGCCCGTCGTGCACCTACTTTGGTTCCAACCGTCATAGAGCGGGTCCACAGATTCATTAAGGGGCTCAATTATGATCTTAAAATATGTATGGCTTGAGAGTTGCAAATTGATACTCCATTTCAGCAAGTAGTGGAGATTGCGAGGAGGATTGAGGGTGTTATAGGTGAGGAAAGGGAGTCTAAGGAGGCCAAAAGGTCTCGAAGCTCTGGAAGGTTAAGTGGATTTTACTTTTCAGCTATGACCCATTATGGCGGAGGCTTGAGCAGTCGTCCAACTCAGTCCGCACATCAGACTACTCGGGGTGCTCCGGTAAGTTCTTATAGTGCACTACCGACACGAGATTCCTACAGCGGTTATTCTAATTATTCGGCACGAACTCAGTATGAGCAGCCGCGACCATAGAGGGGTTGCTATGAGTGTGGTGATACTAGGCACATCATGAGAGATTGTCCCGAACTTGGGAGAGGCATATTTTATCAGGGCACTCAGGCTACGGGCCCATTTCAATTACTACTTCACTTGCATATCCAGTTAGGGGTGGAGGACAGACGGGTAGAGGGCGCCCTAGAGGGGGAGGCCCAGCCCGTTGATATACTTGCCATGGTACGGCTGAGGCCGATACACCAGATGGTGTCGTTGCAGGTATGACCTTGCTTTGTTATAAAGGAATATTTTCTTAACTTAACTTGGTTCTGTATTTCAAGCCGAGTCCTCCTATTATGCTCTGCTTATGGGTGAGCTTCATAATTTTATGACCCACTTATATGTTTATCCCTGTTGAGAGATTTGATGATGTTAGCCCGTATCTATCATTTTTATTTTGTACACTATTGAGGGCTATAAGTCAAAAAGTGGCTTTCCATTACTCACTGTAGTGGGTTTTGATGTGATTTCGAAATAATTGATTTCGATTTTATGAATTATGTGCCCTATTGTAATGGAGATTCATTATGTGTTGTGAAAATTATTTACGGAATTTATTAAAACGAAAAAAGAAAGGAAATGAAAATTTTCAGTTGGCACAATATGCAAAATACTTGTGATTCAGAGTTGAGGACGAGATCCTCGCATTAACTTTTTTATATGATATGAAATAGTTAAACTGGGCTAAAAGCCACAGTGGAAGTTATATAAGGACGATATCCATGTGATAAAATTTTATGCGTTTAAATTTTCCCTTGTGAAATTAAATTTGTACTATAGTACTTATAGAGAGTCATGCCTGTTAGGCTTATTTGAAAATTCTTGTATAAATTTCTCTGTGCATAATTTTACAAATTCGTGTTGTAATTATTGAGTTTTAGCCTACGAGGTGAGTGCCCAGATGACGTTAAAGGTGACTCATTAATTCAGGTAAATAATTATGAGGTCTTCATGCCTCGTGTATCGTTGTTAGTAAAATGGAGGTTTAAAACGAGATTTTTGTTAACATGAGGTTAATTGGCGATATTGTAATCGATTATGAACAATTATTAAGACCATAGATGTGGTTATGGGCATACATATGATGTGTTTCATGTCCAGATATCATTATGATAATGCAGTCTTGTAATGCTGAGATTAATGTGATTGATATATACATTGTGATGCTTTGTTGGGTTGTGGATGTGTTGTTAGGAGTTATTTTGGTGTTACTGCGGCATGTGGATAGACCCAATTACAAGGGAGACTCTGCCGAATTTTCTGAAAAATTTTGGAGTTAGAAAAATTTGTGCGATTGAGATGTGCGAAAGAAGAGATACGTTATGTCATGTGTTTAAGGGACTCTACTTCTCATTCGAGGAAGAATGATCCTAAGTGGGGGAGAATGTAACACCCCGAAAAATTTTGAAGCACTAAAGCGCTATTAAGAAAGTTGATGTGCGCTAATTATATTATTTTGTGTGCACATGAGGACTATTAATATGATAGATATCAATTGGATATGATAATAAGTGTACGAGGCATATTATAAGTGATTTGGGGTCTAAGGAGAGGCCTAAGTCTAAGCCAAGTTGGAAAATTACATGATAGACTAAAGTTCCAAATGAGTACACACAAGACCAAACTTTGGATGTGTGTATATATATATATATATATATATAAAATATTAGTCTGCCTGCTTTTGATAATTTGGTCATAACGTCTTGTAGGAGTGTCCAATTGATGAACGGGTTGAAGCGTTAGAAACTACACTCGAAGATCTTTCATTTGATAGGTTATTCATTATGAGCTTATCAAACGGCTTATCAAACGGCTTACAAAACACCTATCATAATGTCTCCATACCGGTTCGTGTTCGGGAAAGCTTGTCATCTTCTGGTGGAACTAGAGCACAAGATAATGTGGGCTCTAAAGAAGTTAAATCTTGATTGGGTCTAGCTGCTAACTTGCGGGTTACACATTTAAATGAATTGGATGAGTTCTGGTACCATGCTTATGCAAGTTCGTCCTTGTACAAAGAAAAGATGAAATATCTTCATGACGAATACATTTGAAACAAAGAGTTCAAGGTGGGAGATTTTGTATTCTTGTTTAACTCAAGGTTGAGAATGTTTCTCGGGAAGCTAAAATCCAAGTGGAGTGGTCCATTTGAAATTATTGGTGTGACACCTTTTGGTGCATTAGACTTGAAGAACAAAAATAATGAAGTATTCCGAGTCAATGGTCACCAGGTGGAGCACTACTTGGGCAAGGTTGGAGATATCTATGTGGTGGCAGTCATTTACTTCACTTGAGGGTATTTTTCATCATGGCGTGACGTTAAATCAGACGCTTCTTGGGAGGCAACCCATGTTCTTTTCCTTTTTCTTTTATAGTTAGATATTATTTGTGTTCTAACTTGATTTAAAGTATGCTACAGGGCTGAGTGTGACTTGCAAGAAGGGTGAACTAAAAAATGGCCAAGTGTTGAAGGATCTGCGAAGCGCACTTTATTTGTGTGGACCACACAATTCTATGTGCCACAACAGAAGGACATCCACGGCCACACATTTCACATGCAGACCGCACAATTGGAAGCTTGCCAAAGTGTAAAAATGTCAACTCTCTGAAGTTTGAGCCTGTCAGTGCAGAGCTAATCTGCGACCACAAGTAGAAATCTGCGGCCGCACTAAAAAATGTGCGGACCACACATGAAAATATACGGCCGCACTCGACCTCTTTTCCCTCTTAAGACTCTTGGTATAAATAGAAGTTTTGTGTTCATTTTTTAATTTTCACTCTCCTCACAATCACTGTTACTCTACAAGTTTCCTGAGAGATTTTCACTATCCCACACACACCTACATGTGCTTATACACCAAGTGAACTCACTCTATCTCGTATGCTTCATTTCATGTTAGATTTTTGTGTTGGTTTAATATTTGAAATTTTAGTTTCTTTTTGGGACATCCGTTATTAGAGTTCATCCACATTTCTATGTGGGATAGATCTGGACCGGGTAGTTGATAATACATGCTTTAATGGGTTGGGTTAGTGAGATTGTATGTTTATACCATGTTGCCATGTCAATTTGTACACGTAAATTGCAAATCAAAGTAGAAATAAAAAATAGCATGTTCGTAATTTGTAAAATATGCGGCCGCACTTGAATTTGTGTGGTCCTCAGTTTTGGTGTTTTGGGCAACCTGGTGAAGGCAAGTGCTTATGTGGCAGCACTTCAATTGTACGAACCACATAAATCTTAGAAAGGTCGCACTCAAAATGTGCAGGCTGTAGAGGTATTCTGCGACCGCAAAACAACCTCTGCATTGTCTTCAGAGAGGAGGCTTCTGAGCCTCTGATGTTTTTTGACAGAAGTGCGGCCGCACATGACATTGTGCGGTCCGCACTTCCAACCTGTTGCCGCACATTAAAAAGAATGTGTGGATCGCAGATCTTAATTCCAGTAGCCTGTTATTTTTGTCGTAACCTCACTGTTTCCACAATGTTCTCCCTTGCCTACATAAGTCTTGAATGTATTGAATGGTGACTTGCAACTAACAATCATCTTTTCTTTAATACAAACATTGGTTCGATCGTGCGGCCGCAGAAAAATTACAAAAGGAAGAGGTGAATCTTCTAGGGGTCGAGGTAGAGGTACCTTGATCCTTGACCATCCCAAAACTATCAAGAAGAAGGCCACAACAGGCAGAGGGAGGGGTGCAGACCTCTTTGAGTCTAGTTCCTATGTCCCGTCTAGGGAATCTTCCGAGGGAAACTCTTCCTCTATTCAGGAGGGGCAGGAGCCACACAGTCTAGCCACAAGTGGTGATTTCAGCTCATGGATGAGGCCTTTTCATCTCACAACACTTCTGAGGGGTCGAAAAGTGCTAGCCAGACCTCTAAGCCAGCAGCTGTCCCAAACACAAATGCGCAGACTATAAAGGATATTCCTGATGATGGTAAAGGGAGAGATGGTACATCGACTAGTGTGGAGATATCAAAGAAAAAGGAGATATAGGAGGATAGGTTCGTTAGCTTGGCTGCCTTTACTGACTTTCGTATTTGGCGGCCGGTAAGATCCCTAACACTTGAGCAGCAGTTTCTCTTGCAGTATTTGGATAGATACAACCCGGCAGTGTTGAGGTAGTTCACAGCAAGAAAGGGTTGGATGTGGTTTATTGAGAGAGTTGAAGATACCAAGGAGTACCTCGTCCGATAGTTCTACGCCAATGTTTCTCACATCAAGAAGGGGACGAAGGTGACTAAAGTACGCAACCTCAAGGTGAGGTTTGATCAGCACACACTAAATGTGTACTTGGGGTTTGAGGACTTGGAGTCGAAGGAGTATTTAGAGAAGTGTTCTATGAAAGAAGAAGTCCGAAAATGGCTAGCGGATATCTTAGCACCACCAGGGCCACCACCACCATGGATCACTGCTGGGGTTCCCATTCAGTGGAACACTTTGAGCTTTGAGGTGAAGGGATGGCAGACTTTTGTGTGTAGCAGACTAGATCCTTTCTAAAATGAGACTCATTTGCCTCTTCCACATGATATTATTGTGGCTTATATCATGTGGGTACTCAATTAATGTGGGTGCCGTGATGTCGGCCAATATTTCATTGGTAGCACAACAGACCAACATGGCCTACGCTTATCCAACACTATCACAAAGTACCTCACTGATGCAAAGGTAGAGCCAAGATCAAATGATCCTAAGGTAAAGCCGAAGAACCCATTTAACTGGTATTCATTGATGGATGCGACTAACCCAAAGAAGAGATCTAAGCCTTCTACCACCACATGCAAGTCTGATGAGCCGACAGTGGTAGTTTATAAGACAGTTGACATTCCATCTACCTCTATTGAGCCCTCTTCTAGTGTTGCTGCTATGCCTAGGCCACCATCTTTAGGTCCTAACACAGCCCCTAGAGCAGCCCTGAGGCCGGTGCCCATGCCTACAGCTCCATTATATGCTCAACGAGTCTCTCAAACATTGGAGAGTCTCAGCAACTGGATCCAGACAGCTACTTCAAAGCTGTCTGACATATCTAGTACTGTTGCAGCACAGTCATCTACGCAGGCACCACTGGTCTCCGCTAATCTTAATGAGAAGTTAAAGAATATTCTGGACAACCAGAAGATGATCATGGACACTCTGGTACAATACTGGTCGGTTATTGAGAAGTTGGCCAAAGAAGTGAAGAAGATGATAAAGTCCCAGGCAAGCAAAAGATTGATTGATAAGCTCAGGAAGGAGGTGACCAGACTTGTGACAGCTGGGGATTCGCCTTTTGACATGTTACTAGACTAGACCAGTCCGCCCCAGATCAATCTGCACCATCTGCATCAGTTGCACCCGCTAGCCAGTCTGAAGATCCATGCCTTGTCGCCGACACTACTGAGGCAGTGCGTGCGATGTTTGCTACTCCAACCACTCCCATTTATGATGATGATGATGATGAGATATAGTTGGCTGACCCAACGGGAGATGATGTTGCCGGGGACACTGAGATGTCCAAGGATTTTTAGGGAGCTTTCTTCGACCTCTCTCTTTTCACTCTTATTTTGTTAAGCATCGGGGACAATGCTTACTTTTATTTGGGGTTGAAGTATATTTGATTGACACATTTGGATATAATTCGGACTGTAATAATTGGATGATTCTTTTTCTATTCTTATTTTTAGTTTATCTATCCTTAGTAGTTATTGTTCATTAGCTTCTTTAATTTTCTACTTTAGTTTTTGTTTTGTTAGTAGCTTCTTTTTATGTTATTCGTAGTAGTATAGATAATAAGCCTTTGGTTTTCTTGATTCCACAGTTATTTCTAAAAGTAGTTATGTGTGAATCGGGTGACTCGTCTCAACGATGGATGGCGTGACAACCTTCTTAAGGGAATGAGTCTGTTTTTTGTGCTTAGGTAATAATAATAGTAGTAGTAATGAATAAAATTCCTAATCAAGTCATTCTCGAAAACGAGTTATTTATGCTTCATTTGGTACCAACACACTTAACTACGTGCTTATGGTTTGAAATAAAGCTTTTAAAGAGAATAGCTCTAGTTAGTGACTTTGAGACTGTTGAGTTGACTTTGGTAATTATCGAGTAGTTTATTGGAACATAGTGATCTTTAACTTGATTGTGGTTGTAGTCGGCTCTCGACTCTATCCACTTTTATGGTCTAGTTATGTGCGGGGTAAGGTGATTTGTTGCTAGTCCAAGTACCCGTGCGAATGGACGAGAACTTTCCCGATGTGCTTCAAGGTGAAATCCTAAGTTTTGCTTTGTTTGGGAAATGATTGTAGGCTTTCCTTGGATCGTATGAGCTTTCTATTGCCAACCAATGTCGTTATCCCTAGTCAACCCCCTTTGAGCCTCCAGCCTTTCTCATTTGATAACCATAATATAAGTCATTACCCGTTTTGTTGTGATCCTCTCTTGGCACCCGGACCTTCCTTAACACTCTTGTGAAATAAGTGGCTTAAGGCATAAGTTTGGGGAGGGGGAGTTGAGGAATATGAAAGAGGTATCAAGGCACCAAAAGTAAGAAGAAGTGATCTCTATGAAAAGAGAAGGTAAGAAAAAAAAATAATGAAAAGAAAAATGCAAGAAAGAGAACAAAAGGAAGGGTTGATGGAATCAAAAAGGGGTAATGATCCCTAACATGAGCATCAAAGGGAGAAAAAGAATGAAATGAACAAGAAAGAGTGATGTCAAGTCTCTCTAGCCCCCAATAAAAAGAAAAGGCTTCTAAGAATTGGTAATTGTGAGCTGAGAAATAAAAATGTGGAGTGCTTAAGGAAAGGTGTAACCACTTACCCATATGGTATCCTACCCTAATCCAAAAGCCTTCATTACAACCCAAAATAAGTCCTACTTGATTTCGAACGGAGTGAGCTTACATTAGTGGTGATTTACATGAGGGGCAAGCCTATGGGACTTGAATCCGTACTTGTGACATTCTCTTATGAGAGAGGAGTGAACCTTTCGTGAATCTTACGATTGAGTGCTAATCTTTGAAGTGAGCTTGGAAAATGGAAGGTAAAGGAGGAAGAGTTTGGAGTCCACCATAATCTACATAATAGAACAAGAGTCCTTGAAGAATAAAGTAAATTCTTGAAGCTCAATGTCACGACCCAAAATTTCCACCTTCGGGACCGTGAGGGCGCCTAACATTTCATTTGCTAGGCAAGCCAACGTTAGAAAAGCGTTAAGCCAATTATTATTCAATTTAGTAAATAAAGTCAATTAAGCCAAAATGAAATAAAACTGAGTGCGGAATAATATTTACTACAATTCGGATCTAGAGTCACAATTCACGAGCTTCTAGGATTTTCGACAAACAGAGTCTGAAAGAAATACAACTGTTTTGAACGAAAAGAAACAGTAACAATAGGAAAAAAAATATAGACACGGACTTCAAGGTCTGCGAACGCCAACAGTTCTACTTCGAGACTCCGATGAACCAATCTGAGCTGCTACGCCTCTCGATCAACTGGGACCAATACCGGTATCTGCATAAGAAGTGCAGAGTGTAGTATGAGTACAACTGACCCCATGTACTCTGTAAATGCCGAGCCTAACCTCGAAGAAGTAGTGACGAGGCTAAGGCGGGTCACTCACACTACAACCTGTACGCAGTATATAATAAAGACAAAAAAGTAAATACATAACGAAATAAGCAGTCAATTGAAAATAATAGCTACAACCTCAAGAAATAAGGCAGTGACGTTTAGAATTACCAATCCTTAGAGTTCAAATGAAACTACCGTAAAACCGACACAGCTCAAGGAAATAGAAACACATAGGTTGTTGCGGCGCGCAACCCGATCCCACCATACAAAACAAAATCCTCTCTTATTTCACCGTAACAACATCAACAACAATAAATAATATGTACATATGTTGCGACGCGCAACCCGATCCCACCATATCATAACATTAGTATCATAATTCATCCTTATTTCACTGAAACAGTCCACCCTTATTCCACATGTTGTGGCGTGCAACCCGATCCCACCGTACAGTACAAATTTACCCTTATTCCACCCTTATTTCACCTGTTACGGCGTGAAACCCGATCCTACCATATCAATACCAAATACTCAAAGTGCACAGTAAAATTAACAATTCAAATCACGAAAAGCCTTTACGATCAATAAATACCAAACTGAGCCCAAAAGGAAACCTTGTACAACATGAGAATCTACATAAGTAATACTACACAGCGAGACCAGTCTAGTAATTGACAATTAGAAAGTGCAAATAAACCAATTTGAGCAAATAACAGGAAATCATGAAACTATGAAGAGATATAACATCATTAACAGGAGAAGACATTGATTAACAGGTAGCAATTAAGCATGGAAAACGTTTCGAGCATATGACAGATAAGACAGGGAAAGAGATAATAAAGGAAAAGCAAAAAATCAGGGAAAACAAATAATTAGGCGGCGTATAAGCACTCGTCACCTCGCATATACGCCGCTCACATGAGATTCACATAGCACATAGTACGAGGATTTCAAATTCCCTCAAGTCAAGCTTAACTACGACACTTACCTCGCTCTAAAGATCACTCAATGCTCAACTACAACTTTGCCTTTCAAACAAGCCTCCGAACCAACAATATCTAGCAAATTACTAACAAACGATTCAAATTAAGACTTAGGAACTACCCACGATTGCAAAGGATTCAATTTAGGTCATTATTAATAAAGTCAACAAAAGTCAACTCCCGAGCTCGCTTGGTCCAAACCCGAAATTTGGACCAAAACCCGATTACCCATTCACCCCCGAGCCCGGTTAGGTAATTTTATTTTGGAATCCAACCTTAATTTGCAGTCTAAATCCCAATTTTATAAAAATCCCTAATTCTACCCAAACCTCCAATTTCCACCGTGAAAATACTAGATTTTAGGTTGAAATCTTAGGAAATGTAGTGAAAGATGGAAAGAAAATGGATTAGAATCATTTACCAATGATTTGGGGAAGAAGAGTTCTTTGAAAAATCGCCTCTAGGGTTTTCTTGGTTTGAAAATTTGAAGAATGAACAAAAATCCCGTCTAACTCCCATTTTAATCAGTTGCAAATGTCACATTTTTGATCTGGTGTTCGTAAATGTGAACTTGTCAAATACGAAGAAACAATCGCAAATGTGAAGTTCTCCCATTTATGTTGTCATCACATTTGCGATGATTTGTTCGCAAATGCAAACTTTAATCTTCCGCAAATGCGACCGTTTGATCGCAATTGCGATCACTGCACCCCCTTGTCCCACTTTGGAAATACGAAGTCTTGTTCGCAAATGTGAACTTGAGGTGCCCCAGCTTCTCTTCACAAATATGAGGAGTTGCTCGCAAATGCGAACCTAGCAGAGGTCGCAAATGCGAAGCATGACCTCGCAATTGCGAGGTCTGAGGCCTGCACCAGATCTAAAGCACACTAGCAAGATATACACACAAGCCTATCCGAAACTCACCCGAGCCCTCGGGGCTCTAAATAAAATATGCACACAAGTCTAAAAATATCATACGAACTTGCTCGCGTGATCAAATTCTCAAATAACACCTAGAACTACGAATTTAGCATAAAATCAAAGGGAATTTTCAAGAAAACTCATGAACTTCTATTTTCACAACCCGACGTTCGAATCACGTCAAACCAACTCCGTTTCTCACCAAATTTGATAGACAAGTCATAAATATAGTAATGGACCTATACCGGAAAATACAGACCTGATATCAATAAAGTCAAAGATTGGTCAAACTTTCAAAATCATTAAGCTTTTAAACTTTCAAATTTCAACAAAGTGTGATAACTCGGGATAGGGACTTCCGAATTCGATTCTGGGCATACCCCCAAGTCCCAAATCATGATACAGACCCACCGGGACCATCAAAATACGAATCCAGGTCTGTTTTCCCAAAACGTGGACCGAAGCCAACTCAAATGGATTTTAAGACAAAAATTTCATATTTTCTCAGTTTTTAATATAAAAGCTTTCCGAAAAAAGCACCCGGACTACGCACGCAAATAGAGGAGGTCTAATATGAGGTATTTAAGGCTTCAAATCATAGAATTAGGTTTTAAAACTTAAGATGTCTTATCAGGTCATCACACTCAAATGTCACATTAGAACTACAGCTGCATGATACTTGACTTAAGTGTGAGAGAGTTGATAAGTGTGGATTTTGACCACTTATTAATACAATTCTACTTTAGTTTTAGTCCAAAAGTTCAGAGAATGTGCAAAACGACCAAGACTGAAGTCTTGCCCGAAGTGCGGACCGCACATAGAATTGTGCAACCGCAGAAGCTAAAGTGCATCCACATGTCCAATTGTGTGGCTGCAGAATCCCTTTACTTGCAGACTCAAGCAAAGTGCGGAACGCACATGACATTGTGCAGAACCCCCCGAAGGGAATTTTGGTCAGCGAATATTGGTTCACTATAAATAGACGGGAATCATTATTTAGGTCAAGTTTTGAAGTTTCTTTAGTTGTAGCCGTTGTAGTTTACCATTTTGGGACAAAAACACCATAGTTTATCATTTTAATTTTATATTATGGCATTAATTGGCATTTCTTCTTTATTTTCTTCAATTTCTACTATGAGTAGCTTGACATTATCAAGGTTGTGACCCAATCCTAGTGTGTAAACCTTATGGGTAATTAATCTAATGCTTGTTTATGATTGAGTGTTTGTTATTTAGCCTTGTTCATGCTTTAATTTTAGAATTAATGGTTGCAAACATTGATTCATGCCTTTTTGACTTGGTCTTTACTTGAGAAAGAGAGACTTAGTGTAGGAAAACTTGGCTAATAAGAAATTGGGCTAATTAAGCTTTTGACTAGCCTAATTTAAAGGGTTTGAACTAGAGATAAGGAAAATCCAACTTGAGCTCATATCAACTATTTGGTTTGATACCCATTTGAGCTTGAGAAAGCCAAATTGGGCAAAATCACTCTATGATCGAGAGGTATTGAGTGAGTAATTTAGAGTTGAGAGCTATAATATACTTCAATCACTAAAAAAAGTGTTAATGTAATTAACTCACTATGCTAACACATAGGCGAAGGTTCCATCCCTAGGCTTTTTACTTATTTGAAAACAACCAAAAATAATTAGTCAATTTCTAGTTTCATCTCATTAGTTAATCATCATTATTGTAGTTCATAGAAATAATTTAACTTGTTTCGAAGTGTATTTAAGCTATTTCTTCTACACGCATCAAGTGTACACTCTAACACCCACATTTAGCTCCATGAGGAAATCGATCCTGACTCATAGTTAGGTACTATTCTTCCAACGACCTCTTCCACTCATTGTTGAGTCTGGATTAGGAATGGACCATCGTACACTAAGACTAGTATAATTAAAGTTATACTTCTATGTTTAGTTAGTAACCTCATAAAGTGGTAAACAACCTAAGAAGTTAAATGACTTTTCTGTTACAAACAAAATAAACATGATTTTATTAAGTAATTTTGAATAGTTGAATGACCATTTGAGTAAGAAAAATGGGTCAAATTTACCCCTCTACTTTCGGATATTGTCTACACTTAACCTCTGATATACTATTCGGCCAAATTTATCCCTATTGTTATACTATTCGGTCATATTTACCCCTACCATCAGCAAACTTTTAAAAATTGCTTCTCAGTCTGTTAGGTAACCCAAAATCTCCCAAATCCCTTTTATTTAAATCACTTGTTCTTCTTCTTGATCCACTATTTTCAATTACTGTTAATGTGAATGCTAAAGGTACTAAACTACACAAATTATTCATGGATATTTTTAATTACCATTGCACTCACTTCTCTTCTTGTGATAATGAGTTTGGAATTTGTTTAAACTATTATAATATTTCAACCATATACACACTACAGAATCAATGGGTCTATTTAATATGTATTATATGCAGTTGCTCACCATGTATGTAGATGTATATTCGAATAAATTTTGTAATTATCTAGTTAGTATAGAGTTCGGTCGACTAACTTAAAAGTGCACAATGCGTAGGCATTTGATTAAAGCAAAGTTGAATTCGACAATGTAAAGTCTCCAAGAAATTTCAACTTCTATCATTAATGCTAACAAAATCTCTATTTCTTTGTTGCAACGAATTCATTAAAGTTGGGGTATAGTTAATACTTTTTAAATTTAGACAAACTACCTAATTTAGATTCTTCAGTTTACTATATTTTGTTTACTAAGCGTTGTATTATTTTAATATTTTTTTCTCTTATTTCTTTTTTTTTTCAATTAAGAAAGCAACTGGTTAATGCCAACTATTTTAAAAATAGTGGATCAAAAAGAAGAATAAGTGACTTAACTAAAATGATTTGGGAGATTTTGAGTCACCTGGCAGACTAAGGGACAATGTTTAAAAGTTTGCTAATGGTAGAGGTAAATTTAACCGTATAGTATAATTATAAAGATAAATTTAGCCGCAAAGTTAAAAAGTAGGAGGGTAAATTTGGACTTTTTGCCTTTGGTACTTTTTCAAATAGTAGCACTAAAGCTTATATGTTAAATCGAAGCATTCCCATTTGATTGGTAAAAGTGGACAAAATGAACTTCTACCTTATCCGAATCTTGCAATAAAATTACTACACATTCTTCGTAATAAATTCTTCCAAGACTCCTCTAATAAGAAAATGTTTATGTGGAAGCTCAGTTGAGAAAAAGATTTTTATTTGCATTTGAAGTGAAATTGAGACTTTATGAGAATATATATATATACTTGCAATTTATCACAGTTTTGGCTGAAACATACCTTGATCAAGTGCGACCAATACTGAAATTACTTTAGAAAAAACTTTATCTACTAGCTCACTCACGAAAGCTAGATTATATCTTATTTTAATATCGTGATCTCTAAAACAAAATAAAGCATAAGTGAATCAACCTGCTTCAAGTTAGTTAGGAGTGTATTTTTTTTTTACTACTATTAATAAGCGGGAATAATGAGCTGCATCCGGTTAAACAAAAGAGCATCGTCCGGTTAGAAAACGGTTCAGAAGAATTTAATTGTAATTTAATCAAAATACCCAACGTTATAGTTTAACGCGTGCTGCCCCGCTTTGTTCCAGGTTTGACGCGTCGTTCCTAGCTCCGCTTTGGGTTGCACTGTTGTATCGGCTTTTCTCTCTTTTGTTTGATCTCAAGTTTCTCCTCTTCTAAGCGAGAACGAGAGCAACCTCGGGTTTATGCTTGAGCTACATCCGCTTACAAATCGGGTCATGAGGGTACTTTTGTAATTATAGAAAATAGAATGATTCTATTGACTGATAATAAAAGTTACAGTAATTGCCTTGAAAGTTGATATCATACTTACGATTCTACCCTTTGAATATGTCATGATAGCCTTCGCCGACCTTTTTTGACCGTCGGTCCCACTTTTCTTTGTATTATTTTGGTATTTTTTTAGGAGATATTTGACAATTTTCTTTTTAATCTGACTATTCAAAAAAATTATAAGCACCCACTAAAACTATTTACCGACCCGCTAGACCTTTCTTTTTTTAAGAAAAATTATTTATATTATGTCTGTTTTATTCTATATCGCTCAGACTAAATATACCTTTAATAACCGGTATATTATAATGTAAATATTATGTCATATTTACTATTTATATACATACTTGTTTACCCTAAAAACAAACAACAATTGAATTTATCCGCGGTTTTAAGGATACGTGATATAACTTGGCATAAATTAAAAGAATATATTAATATTGAAATTGACGATAAAAGAAACAAATGCAAACCAAACGAATCGAATAGCCTTGGCCCTCGAGTTCGATCACCCTTGAACCAAGAAAAGTTTCAACTGATATAAGAACAGAGTAACAAGATAATGAAAGCTAGAAAAAGACGGTGTATTGCTTTGTATTGCGTAAATGTGATGTGTTTTACAAATGATCAGACCCCCTTTATATAGTTGGGGAGTCCTACTCTTGATACAGTTCTAAATGAAGTAAGAAATCTCATGATTAGCTAATTAATCGGCCTATCCTTGATACATGCCGAGATCTCCGCTGTGATCTACACTCGATCGCGGATATTTCATCTTACTGTTATCCGGCTCAGCAAATTTTCCTCGATCTCGCCTGATCTCGATTTTGTTCGGTCCTGGGGTCTCGAGCTCGGCGATATAACTTCACACCTCGGTTCGATATGACTCGAGATCGTACCTTAATCTATCATATTTCAGTTTCGATTAGTTAAGCCAGAGGCGAGCCCGGTTTTGACCGTATACAGATAGTCCCCTCGTTTCTCGGAGAGAAGATGACGAGAAATGATAGAATTTCTGAATCCCGTCTCGATGGGCCATGACGTAAGCGATGAATCTGACTATGACATAAGCGACAAATGGATATAAAAACGTCTCGTCGATCCAGTTATCAAGACATTAAATGCATGTCAGACGCTGGCCGGCCACTATCGGCTCTCAATTGTCACCAGCAAGCTATAAGTATCCCAATTTTTCTTTATTCAAATTTTACGGTCAAAGCTCTTCCTATTCTTGTTTTTTCTTCAAAAATCCCTTTGCTTTGCAACTCTTGCATCCAAATTTCTTGAACTTTCATCAGACCGCATACTATCTTAATTCTCTTTCCTCCTGTTCTTCAATGGCAAAAACTTCTAAGATCGTACCATAAAAGAAGGTCGCTTCTTCATCACCGCGGCGGGGCTGCGGCGGAACCTCACCCTGAGGAATTCGTTCCGGCAGGTAGGGGTGTTCAAAATCAAACCGAAATCGAAAACCGAACCGAAACCGAAGCTTAATGGCTTATTGGTATCGGTTTAACGGTTTAACGGAAGAGGAACGGATTGAAATTTTTTTATTAACGACTTATCGGTTTGGGGGCGGATTATTCAATTTTCTTAACGGATAATTCGTTAACCCGTTAAGAATATATATATATATATATATATATATTAAAGATCAAAAACCCTTCCACTTCTTCCAGTACTCTATCTCTCTCTCTCTCTCTCTATATATATATATATTAAAGATCAAAAACCCTTCCACTTCTTCCAGTACTCTATCTCTAAGTTCTAACGCCTAATTCCTAAATAATCAGAATCCTTACGTACTATGCATCAGAAGATCCCAGGCTTGGCTTAGCTTAGCTTATTCTCCCACCCTACAACAAGATTGTTTAAGTTGATGTCTATGGTTCAACTCTGCTTTTGTTTTTTAAAACTAATGCATGTTGTCTATGTTTAATAGAAGAACAACAGTGTTGTGCCACATCTTTTTTCACTCTACAACACATGACACTACATCATTCTTATGTAGGCGTTAACAGACATGTATAATTTGTATGCTAGGCGGTCAGCAAAAAATTAATACACGCAATATAGATTGAATTAG
Organism: Nicotiana tabacum; assembly: GCF_000715075.1. Classification (NCBI taxonomy): domain Eukaryota; kingdom Viridiplantae; phylum Streptophyta; class Magnoliopsida; order Solanales; family Solanaceae; genus Nicotiana; species Nicotiana tabacum. Next base: position 80,245,545 of record NC_134100.1, read on the forward strand.
GCCGATAAACCGTCCAATAACCGTCCGATAAGAGCTAAACCGATACCAATCCACCCGATATCTTATCGGGTGGCTAGCGGATTAATACATTTAAAAGCCGATAATCGTTAAGCCAAACCGTTAAGAGTAATTAACCGCCCAATCCGCCCGATAAGTAGCCCTACCGGCAGGGTGCCCTACTGTTGCCGATTTTAAGGTTGAAAAGACCTCCTCGGTACCGGGCCGATGTAAGCCGGTCTCGAGATACATATGCACAATCACCGAGGATCTCCTCACCAAGGTTAAAGAGGACTGCAACAGGGTCAATAAGCATATGGTGGTTCCTTCGCCCGAGGAATCGATCACTACCCATGTGGAGGGCTTTCTAAGTGTTTACACTTATCCCTTCACGTTGGGTCCCTTAGACCCTATCATCATTGCCTTTTGCAAGAGGTATGATGTGACTCTTGGCCAGATCCACCCCTCCTTCTAGAGAATAGTGATTCTCCTCCATTTTTTTGTAAGCACAATCTAGGGATGTCCCTTTACCCTCGATCACCTTATGCGCCTCTATAGTCCCCGACTCTATCGAGGGGCGTTAATCAAGCTTGATCGGGGCCAGTAGGGCTCCGTTCTCGAGCATAGACGCAGCTCGGGACCGAGGTTGGATGGGCCGATTTATTCGAGTAAAGACTTCGAACCTGATCCCTGCTGAAGACATGCCATTTCTCGAGAAATGGAACATGAAATGTAAGTAGTGCTTCACTTTGAAGGTTTAATCCTGTTGTTTTCCCTCTTATCTCTTTCTTCATTGATGTCTTTGCTATCACAACTGTGGCCCAGATGTCGGACGTAGTTCCTAAACTTAAGGAATGGGTTGAGGTCCTTGTGTCACAGAGGTCGTATTCCAAGTGGGCTTGGATGGAATTATCGAAGGGTCGATGGGAGGCCTGCAATCATGGTAAGAGCTTTTCTCTGATACATCTGATATCATTTCTTTTTATCGTTAGTCCCTGATTTGTTATGTTTTTATTTCGCAGGTTTACCAAAGGACATCGAGATGAGGCCTCCATCAGCTGATGATGATATATACGCTGATCCCTCTACTCCGAAACAGGTCAAAGAGAAAGGGAAAAGAAAAGCCCTGATTCCCTTCGACTCCGAAAAGAAGAGACCGAGGAAGCGACTGGCGCATAATCCCAAAAAAGCTGGAGCCCGAAAACTCTCATCAGACTCACTCAATCGGTTGAGGGACGAGTCCGAAGAAGAAGAAAATTTTGAGCTGGTGGCATGAGTAAGACGCAGCTCCGAGATGGCTCGAGCCATGGAGGTCGTAGAAGAGACAATGGATGAAGTCCCAGAGAGGGTCGAGACCGATTTGGCCCGAGCGAATGAGGTCGAAAAAGAATGTGTGATCGGTACGTCCCGGTCAGAAGATAACGTACCCAAAGAGGTGCCTGGGGTGATTGACATTTCTGGATTGCCCTCATTTATGGATTCTATGATCAACGAGGCTCAGGCGTTGAAGGGTAAACTCGGCGAATGGGCACAAGGAGCAATCGATCCTTTCAATAACTTTTTGGATGGCCTGGACTCTACATCTTCGGAGGATGATACCGGTTTGGGTGACTTACCGGTGCCAAATAAGGTACCGTCATCGGGCGCTACTAGGTCTTCATCAAGCCCAAAACTGGTGGATCAATTCCCGGCCTCAAGTGTTAAACCCGACCGCATGCGGTTGATAACCTTTTATGTCCCAGAGGATGCCCGGGTCTTCTCTGCCCCCGTGGGGTTGCTAGCTACCTTAGATGCTTGGTGACCGAGGAAGACCAGGCCGTGATGAATGCAGTGGAGGCGCCTTGCCTATTTAACGAGGCCCAACATGCTTTGAATCCGGTAAGTTCGAGGGTCACTTCATTATTTATTTTAAACTTGAAGTTGTAAATATTTCTAACATCTTTCTTTATGCTTGCAGGCTTCGGTGTTGCATCATGAGAATTTCTTTAGAATCCAGAAGGACCATGAGGCTGAGGTCCGGGAACTCACCGAGAAAGGGGATACTTACAGGCTTTTGAGTGAGAAGCTCCGGGCCAATTTAGAAGCGGCTCAGAGTGAGCATATCGAGATGGCCGATCAGGTATGTCGAGTGTTTCACGATAGTGAAGACGAATTGGAGATAGTAACTAACAATCCGATCCTGCAGGTCCGGCAGAGGATCGAACAGATCGGGCAGCTCAAGACATAGATAGATGCGATACAAGTCGAGGCTGAAGAGTTCAAGAAGAATATGGACATCTTAGCCTTGAAAAAGGAAATCGTACAAGCACAACTGGAGTCGGCCGAGACCCAGCTCCAAGCTGCAAAAGAGAAGGCCTCGGTGCAGATCAAGAAAATTGAAGAGCTTCAATCTCAATTGGACTTGTCTATTTCTGATAAGGCAAACTTGGCAAATGAACTTGAAGTGGTCATATCTGAGATGGCCATGGCCAACACCAAAGCCGATGCTAAAGTGGCCCAATTCAAGGTCGATGCCGAGGCCATCCGGGCGCATGCTAAGAGCATGGTGGATCATGCAAGATGGCAAGCTCGAAAGGAAGCCCTCGAGGGAGTTCATGCTCAGGGCTTCGATATTCTGGCCGAAATCGAGAATACCAAAGCAGAGGAAGCCAGGCCCCAGAAGCTGGCCTTTTCCGAGGAATATTCTGAGAGCTTAAGCGAGTCTGAAGACGGGGAAGATTCCGAGGATGGAGATGCTGCCTCCGATGAAGACCAGGCCACTTAGGCCTTTATATTTTTTACTTTCTTTTGAATCTTTTTGAGGCCGCTTTGGCCGTTGTAAATTTTTGTATTAGGTCATTCTGGCCTTTGTAAATATGAATTATTGTATATATATAGCTTTCTTCCCCTTTCGACTCTCAAATTTTTCCTTAGCTTTATTACTTGTATTCACAAAGGTCGGAATGCCTTAGCATAAAATAACTTAGGTTGTGTAAGTTCATACCAACCCTGCCTTTACATTACTTTGTTTTGAGGCATCTTGGGGTTACATTGTTACTGGGAATTTTCTCCCAAAGTAAGTAACTCAAATTATAGTTTGCTGAGGGTAGCCTTTAGAACCGGTTGTGAAAATTTTTCTTTTTTGAAGGCCTAGTTTTTGTTACGTATTTCGGACGTCTCCGAGCCGTGTTAATTTGGTTGTAGCCTTTTAGTTTGGGAGCTATCCATTGGGCTTATTTTTCCGATTTATTCGGGCTTGCCTGATATAACAGTCCCCGGGTGGGGTGGCCGTTACCTTTAGAAACCGGGCAGTCCCTGAGTGGGGAAGTGGTCGTTCGTCTTCCAGTTATGTATTGCTCTTGGCCTCGTTATTTTCGGAAGTACGACACTCTTTAAGGGATGTAAAGAGGAAAAGTTTTAAAACATAAGATGATTGCAAGGAAAGTACTTCTCTTTATTCTCGATCAAAACAGTCATACATACATATATGTTTTATGCCAGGTCTCGAGCAATCTACGTGGGCACGATTCGTTTTGACTGTTTGGCCCTTACAATAAATCCTGCCTGTCGAGACCCTTCCTTTAAGAAGTAGTTTCCTCGCTAGAGTTGATATCCGAAGGTAACGCATATCCGAGGGTAGCCCCCTTGTATTCGAGGTTGATTACAAAGGAACCATGGATACTGTTGAATTGATCTTCGATGTCGATTCCTAATCGGGCTTGATTATAAGTTAGCACGATCCATTATTGCCTCGTTAAAAACCTTGTCGAAAAACCCATTTGGGACAAACCGGTCTAAGGGAAAAAGAGTGCAACACGTTCTTTCAGACCTAAAGACTTCGTGTTGCTTCTCGTTGCCGAAAAATCCATTGTCGTTTCTCATTGACCACCTGCAAGTGTTAGTACTAAATAAAAAGGAAATAAAATGGGGTCGTACCTTAGTAGTAATACCGTTTTAGGTGAGATATATTCCAATTTCTCGGTAGTTGTTCTGTATTCATCGTTCCGAGCTTGTAGGACCTTTTTCCGGTAACCTCGAGAATCTGGTATGGTCCTTCCTAATTCGGACCCAATTTTCCCTCATTCGGATTCTGGGTGTTTAGGTTGACTTTCCTTAGCACTAAGTCCCCGACATTAAAATATCAAAGATTGGCTCTCCGATTGTAGTACCTCTCGATCCGTTATTTTTGGGCAGCCAATCGAACAAGGGCGGCTTCGCGCCTTTCGTCCAACAACTCCAGGCTCGTACTCATGGCCTCATTATTTGACTCCTTCGTTGCATATCGGTATCTGATACTTGGTTTCCCGACTTCGACCGGAATCGGGCTTCGGTGACATAAAGAAATGAGAACGGAGTAGCTCCGGTGCTAGTCTTCATAGTCGTGCGATATGCCCAAAGGACTTCGGGTAGTATCTCCTTCCATTTTCCTTTGGCGTCGGTTAGCCTCTTCTTAAGATTTTGGATGATGGTTTTGTTGGTCAATTAGGCTTGCCCGTTCCCGCTGGGATGATATGGTGTTGATAGGATTCTTTTGATCTTATGATCTTCGAGAAATTTGGTTACTTTGTTGCCGATGAACTATTTTCCGTTGTCACACACAATTTTGGATGGCATCCCGAACCGACATATGATCTTGTCCTAAATGAAGTCGATGACTTCCTTCTCTCTAACCTTCTCGTAAGCATGTGCTTCAAATTACTTAGAAAAATAGTCAGTCTTAAATAAAATACATTGAGCTTTACATGGTGCCCATGGAAAAGGGCCAACGATGTCCATTCCCCACTTCATGAATGGCCATGGTGACAAGACCGAATGGAGTAGTTCCCCCGGGTTGGTGAATCATCGGTGCATGTCTTTGGAATTTGTCACATTTTTAAACAAACTCTTTCACATCTTTTTCCATGTCGATCCAGTAATAACAGCTTTGATTACCTTTTGGACCAATGATTCGGCACCGGAATGATTTCTGCAAGTTCCCTCGTGAACTTCCCTCAGAACATACTCGGTATCTCCCGGTCCCATACATATCGCTAGTGGACCGTCGAACATTCTTCTGAACAAGGTTCTGTCTTTGGACAAGGTGAATCGGATTGTCTTCGTGTGCAGGGCCCTCGATTCTATTGAATCTGAGGGAAGTTTTCTGGTATTCAAATACTCTACGTGTTTATTTCTCCAATCCCAAGTTAAGCTTGTGGAGTTTATCTCAGCGTGGCCTTCTTCGGCTATTGACCTCATGAGTTGCACAACGGCCCCCGAATTGAGCTCGTCGTCCTTGACCAATGACCCCAAGTTTGCGAGGGCATCGGCCTCACTATTTTGATCTCGAGGCACGTGCTGCAAAGTCCATTCCTTGAATCGATGCAAAGTTACTTATAACTTATCTAAGTATCTTTGCATTCGTTCTTCTCTAACTTCGAAGGTTCCGTTAACCTGATTCACCACAAGGAGGGAGACGTATTTGGCTTCGATCACCTCCGCCCCCAAGCCTTTGGCTAGTTCAAGACCTACAATCATGGCCTCATATTCGGCCTCGTTGTTACTCAATATCACAATTCTAATAGATTGTCGAACCATGTTGCCTGTGGGCAGTTTTAGTACGATGCCGAGTCTGGACCCCTTTGCGTTCGATGCACCGTCTGTAAAGAGGGTCCAGATTCCCGAGGACGTACCCGAGTTTACAAACAACTCTCTTTTGACCTCGGGTATTAGGGCCGGCGTGAAGTCAGCCACGAAGTCTGCCAAAATTTGAGACTTAATGGTTGTTCGGTGTCGATATTCAATATCACTGATTTCTACGGCCCATTTGGCCAATCGTCCTGAAAGCTCGGGTTTATGCATAATATTTCGCAATGGATAAGTTGTTACGACACATATAAGGTGACATTAAAAGTACGGTTTTAGTTTCCTAGAGGCGCTTATCAAAGCGAGCGCCAATTTTTCTAGGTGGGGATATCTAATTTCGGCCTCGCCCAAGGTCCGGCTAACATAATAAATCGGAAATTGCGTACCTTGTTCTTCCCGGACTAGGAGTCCACTTACCGCTATCTCCGATATCGCCAAATATAAGTACAGTTGTTCATCTGCCCTCGGTGTGTGAAGCAGCGGTGGGATCAAAATGTATCATTTAATCTCTTCCAAGGCCTGCTGGCATTTCGGAGTCCATGTGAAGTTATTTTTCTTCTTTAGCAACGAGAAAAATTGATGACTCTTATCGGAGGACCTCGAAATGAATCGCCCAAGGGCGTCTATGCGCCCAATTAACCTCTGCACGGCTTTTACGTTGTCTACTACCGTGATGTCCTCGATAGCACTGATCTTGTCGGGGTTGATATCAATTCCTCGATTGGATACCATGAATCCGAGAAATTTGCCTGACCCGACCCCGAACGCGTATTTTTTCGGGTTCAGTTTCATGTTGTATTTCCTTAGTATACTAAAGGTTTCCTGCAAATGCTTCAAATGGTCCTCTACTTGCCGGGACTTAACTAATATATCATCAATGTAAGCTTCCATAGATTTCCCTATTTGTTCTTCGAACATCCGGTTTACTAGGCATTGGTTAGTGGCACTAGCATTTTTTAATCCAAATGGTATTACGTTATAGCAGTAGGTACCATATTTAGTGATGAACGAGGTCTTTTCTTGATCATCCGGGTTCATTTGTATTTGGTTGTAATCGGAATAGGCATCGAGAAAACTGAGGATCTCGTGGTCGGTCGTGGCATCGATCATGCAATCAATATTAGGTAAAGGAAAAGAATCCTTGGGGCATGCTTTATTTAAATCCTTGTAATCTACACACATTCTAAGTTTGTTCCCTTTCTTAGGGACTACTACTACGTTTGCTAACCATTCGGGGTATTTTACTTCCCGTATGGACCCTATTTTAAGAAGCTTAGTTACCTCATCTTTGATGAAGGCATGCTTGATCTCAGATTGGGGTCTTCTTTTCTGCTTCACCGTATGGAACTTCGGGTCCAAGCTTAGTTTATGGGTGATGATTTCTGGTGGGATCCCTGTCATGTCGAGATGGGACCAAGCAAAACAATCCATCTTAGCTATAAGAAATTGAATAAGTTTTTTTCTGAGCTCAGGAGTTAACCCCGTGCCCAGGTATACCTTTCGTTTGGGCAAATATTCGATTAGTATGACTTTCTCTGGCTCTTTGACCATTGATTTGGTAGCATCGGAGCCATCGGGGACTATGAAGGATCGAGGGACCCCATAATCATCATATTCATCAGTCCCCTGCTTCTCTAGTTGGGTCAAGACCAGCGTCTGTGATTGCTATTTGGCCTCCTGTTTTCTCTTCGAATTTGACCCCTTCGTCGATGAGAGTGTCAATATTGGAATCACTTCATCAACGGCAAACATTTCCTTGCGGCGGGTTGCTCCCCATAAATTGTTTTGATTCCCTCTGGTGTTGGGAATTTTAGAACCTAGTGAATGGTCGAGAGCACTGCCCACATGTTGTGGATCCATGGTCTCCTGAACAGGGCGTTATACCTCATATCTCCCTCGATCACATGGAACTTGGTTTCCTGGATGGTCCCGACTATGTTCACTGGCAAATTTATTTCGCCCTTAGTAGTTTCACAAGCTATGTTGAATCCGTTTAGCACTCGGGCTGCGGGCACAACTTGGTCCTGTAGGCCGAGCTGTTCTACGACCCTTGATCGAATGATGTTGGCCGAACTACCTAGATCAATTAATACACATTTAACTCGAGTCTTATTCATGAGTACAGATATTACCAGTGCATCGTTATGGGGCTGCATGATTCCTTCTGCATCCTTGTCATTGAAGGATAAGGTTCCTTCTGGTACATAATCCTGAGTTCATTTCTCCCTTGTGATCAACACCTTGGTGCATTTTAACACTGGCCCTTGGGGAACATCGACCCCTCCGACAATCATGTGAATGACAAGTTGAGGTTCTTCTTGCTCATTTTGTTGTTGGAATCTCTGTTTCTGAAATGATTCTTGGCTCGATCACTCAGAAACTCTCGAAGGTGCCCGTCGTTGAATAACCGGGCTACTTCTTCTCGTAACTGTCTACAATCTTCCGTTCTGTGTCCATGAGTGCTGTGATATTTGCACATTTGGTTGGGATTTATCTGGGATGGATCGGTCTGCAGAGGTCGAGGCTATTTAGTATCTTTTATGTGTCCAATAGCCGATACGATGGCGGATGCATCAATATTGAAGTTATATTCTGACAATCGTGGTGCTTCTTTAGGTCCGGTATGCCTGTCGAAGCCATTCTTGCTCATGAACCCTCGAGAGCTCTGGCCTTGATCATTTCTCCTTTCACTTCGTACAAGGTTTCGCCCAGATCCGTTGCTCCTACGATATCCATTATACGGATGGTATCGATCCCTTTTCAACCTTGGTTCTCGATCAATGTCCCTCTTGATTCTGTTAGCGGTCCTGATAGGATAAATGCAACCGGAAGGAGCCCCCAGTTGGTCACCTTCAACTCTAATCTCCAATTGATACCGATTATGTACATTGGCTGAGGTAACAACCGCTCATTCTATCAAGTTCTGCTTTATCTACTGTGAAGCCACTAAGCTTCGTGCATTGAGTCCTTGAGTAAAAGCTTGAACGGCCAAATCATCGGTGACCGGTGGTAGATCCATTCGTTCCATTTGGAATCGAGACACGAACTCTTTGAGCATCTCGTTAACTTTCTGCCTTACCTTGAAAAGGTCCGACTTCCTAGTCTCGACCTTGATGGCTCCGGCGTGTGCCTTTACAAAAGAATCTGCAAGCATAGCAATAGAATCAATAGAGTTAGGTGGTAAATTGTGGTACCATATCATAGCTCCCTTTGATAGGGTCTCTCCGAATTTCTTTAGTAACATGGACTTGATCTCGTCGTCCTCTAAATCATTCCCTTTAATTGTACACGTGTAAGAGGTGACATGCTCGTTTGGGTCGGTCGTTCTATTGTACTTAGGAATCTCGAGTATGCGAAACTTCTTGGGGATCTGTTTGGGAGTCGTGCTCGGGGGGGAGGGCTTTTGTACAAACTTTTTGGAGTCCAAACCCTTCAATATTGGTGGTGCCCCCGGGATTTGATCAACTCTGAAGTTATAAGTTTCCACCTTCTTGTCGTTTGCTTCGATCTACTTTTCCCCCGACTCAACTCATTTCTCTAGTTCCTCAAGCATCTTCATGATTGCGAGATAGGCCCCCGATTCATTCCCGTTCAACTTCCTTGACACCGATTCAACCTTGTGAACAACTTCCTGGGACGGCTCGGGCTCGATCCTTCTTGGTGCATAATTCTGGTTTTGGAGCTGGGCTATCGAGACTTGTTGAGCCTGCAACATCTCGAAGATCACCTGAAGGTTGATCTCGCCCTCTTCGCCACCATGTGTGCTCTGAGCGGCCGACTGAACATCCCTACGGATGCAACTCTCGGGATTGACGGCCAAGTTTGCATTGATGGCTACATGCGAGCTGACGTCGATTAGATCTACAGCTGGAACTCCATCGAGGCCACCTGGAGGTACGTCATTCCTGGTGTTATGTTTCTATTCTCGTCATGGTGACCGAAGTCATTATCCACGTGTACGGGTGCTGCCTAAGAGTTTGACATTTTGATCCTGGAATCAAAAATACTCACAAGAACAAGTGTAAAATAGTGTATGTTATGAAAGTTAGTACCAGGCAATCACTATTATCCTTAGTCCCACGGTGGGCGCCAAACTGTTTACCCTAAAAAGGGACAACAATTGAATTTATACGCGGTTTTAAGGATACGTGATATAACTTGGCATAAATTAAAAGAATATATTAATATTGAAATTGACGATAAAAGAAATAAATGCAAACCAAACGAATCGAACAGCCTTGGCCCTCGAGTTCGATCACCCTTGAACCAAGAGAAGTTTCAACTGATATAAGAACAGAGTAACAAGATAATGAAAGCTAGAAAAAGACAGTGACTTGTTTTGTATTGCATAAATGTGATGTGTTTTACATATGATCAGACCCCCTTTATATAGTAGGGGAGTCCTACTCTTGATACAGTTCTAAATAAAGTAAGAAATCTCATGATTGGCTAATTAATCGGCCTATCCTTGATACATGTCGAGATCTCAGCCGTGATCTACGCTCGATCGTAGATATTTTGTCTTATTGTTATCCGGCTCAGCAAATTTTCCTCGATCTCGCCTGATCTCGATTTTGTTCGGTCCTGGGGTCTCTAGCTCGGTGATATAACTTGACACCTCAGTTTGATATGACTCGAGTCGGACCTTAATCTATTATATTCCAGTCTCGATTATTCAACCAAGGGACGAGCCCGATTTTGACCGTATACAGATAGTCCCCTCGTTTCTCGGAGAGAAAATGACGAGAAACGATATGAATTTCTAAATCCCGTCTTTATGGGCCATGATATAAGCGACGAAGCCGACTATGACGTAAGCGACAAATAGATATCGAAACGTCCTGTCGGTTCAGTTATCAAGGCATTAAATGCCTGTCAGTCGTTGGTCGGCCAATACTGATTCTGAATCGTCACCAGCAAGCTATAAATATCCCAATTTTTCTTCATTCAAACTTTATGCTCAAAGCTCTTCATATTCTTGTTTTTTCTTATAAAATCCCTTTGCTTTGAAACTCTTGCACCCAAATTTCTTGAACTTTCATCAGACCGCATACTATCTTAATTCTCTTTCCTCTTGTTCTTCAATGGAAAAAACTTCTAAGACCATACTCACAAAAGGAGGCCTCTTCTTCATCACGACCCGCCGGCGGCGGGGCTGCAGCGGAACCTCACCCTGAGGAAATCGTTCTAGCAGGGTGCCCTACTGTTGCCGATTTTAAGGTTGAAAAGACCTCCTCGGTATCGGGCCGATGTGAGCCGGTCTCGAGATGCATATGCACAATCATCGAGGAATGCATGTGGTGGTTCCTCACCAAGGTTAAAGAGGAATGCAACTGGGTCAATAAGCATGTGGTGGTTCCTTCGCCCGAGGAATCGATCATTACCCACGTGGAGGGCTTTCTAAGTGTTTACACTTATCCCTTCATGTTGGGTCCCTTAGACCCTATCATCACAGCCTTTTGCAAGAGGTATGATGTGACTCTTGAATAGATCCACCCCTCCTTCTGGAGAATAGTGATTCTCCTCCAATTTTTTGTAAGCAAAATCGAGGGATGTCCCTTTACCTCGACCACCTTATGCACCTCTACAATCCCTCACTCTATCGAGGGGGGCTGATCAAGCTTGCTCGATAGGCCAGTAGGGCTCCGTTCTCGAGCATAGATGAAGCTAGGGATCGAGGTTGGATGGGCCGATTTGTTCGAGTAAAGACTTCGGACCTGATCCCTGTTGAATACATGTTATTTCCCGAGAAATGGAACATGAAACGTAAGTAGTGCTTCGCTTTGAAGGTTCAATCCCGTTGTTTTCCCTCTTATCTCTTTCTTCATTGATGTCTTTGGTGTCGCAGTTGTGGCCCAGATGCTGGACGCAGTTCCTGAACTTAAGGAATAGGTCGAGGGCCTTGTGTCACAGAGGCCGTATTCCGAGCGGGCTTGGATGGAATTATCGAAGGGTTGATGGGAGGCCTGCAATCATGGCAAGAGATTTTCCCTGATACATCTGATATCATTTCTTTTTATCATCAGTCCCTGATTTGTTATGTTTTTATTTCATAGGTTTACCAAAGGACGTCGAGATGAGGCCTCCATCAGCTGATGATGATATATATACGTTGATTCCCCTGCTCCGAAACAGGTCAAAGAGAAGGGGAAAAGAAAAGCTTTGATTCCCTCCGACTCCGAAAAGAAGAGACCGAGGAAGCGGCTGGCGCATAAGCCCAAAAAAGCTCTCATCAGACTCACTCAATCAGTTGAGGGACGAGTTAGAGAAAGAAGAAAATTCTGAGCTGGTAGCCCGAGTAAGACGCATCTCCGAGTTGCCTCGAGCCATGGAGGTCGTAGAAGAGAAAATGGATGAAGTCCCCAAGAGGGTCGAGACCGATTTTGCCGAGCCAGTGAGGCCGAAAAAGAAAGTGTGACTGGTACGTCCCGGTCAGAAGATAATGTACCCAAAGAGGTGCCTGGGGTGATTGACATTTCGGGATCGCCCTCATTTACGGATTCTATGATCAACGAGGCTCAGGCGTTGAAGGGTAAACTCGGCGAAGGGGCGCAAAGAGTAGTCGATCCTTTCAATAACTTTTTTGATGGCCTGGACTCTATAGCTTCGGAGGATGCTATCGGTTTGGGCGACTTACCGGTGCCAAATAAAGTAAAGTCATCGGGCGCTACTGGGTTTTCATCAAGCCCAAAACCGGTGGATCAATTCTCGGTCCCAAGTGTTAACCCCAATTTTGACTGTATACAATACTATTTCAAATACATAAATTGTATATGTATAGTACAATACATGTAAATAAAGAAATATCATACATAAAGTTTATAACTTTATATATATGATATATTTGACAGTTTAGTTGAGAAAAAGGGAAATTTATTCTGGGGGTTCATGTTTCTAGTGGATATATATGTGCTATAGAAGGTACGTTTTTTTTTTCTTTTTTTGCTATTTCTATGATATTAGATTTTGCGTTAAAAATATATATACAGTCAGACATCTCTATAACAGTTATTCACTATAAAAGCCAAGTTTTTCTCATAGCCATTTTTTTAAATTATATTTTACCTCTCTATAACAAGTTTTTACCTATAACAACAATAATCATATTTATAGCAGAACGCTCTTTGTTAAATTACCCCTCTATAACAACCATATAAAATCTTTAAGATTACTAATAGTAATTCTAAAAATATGCGCACAATATTTTCCATTAAACAAAGTTTCTATCTTGCATAAGATATAAAATTTGAAGATTTGCACATGATATCTTTTTCATTGGACATATTCCAAAAAATATTTAGATAGAAAACTTAACTGTTAAGCTCTTAGATTGTCTTCAAAGGAAAGTATTGGATACTTCTTTACTGAAAATTTGGACGCGACCGGCGCTCGACCGAGTGAACCCGACCGAGCAAGCCTGTTAGATTTATTCTACCCAAACTCATCCAAGAATAGAGATAATACATATTTTCATTAATTAGACGAAAATGTGTTCATGTCTACAATACCAATTCATTTCCAATAGTTTCATCATTTTTAAAGTCTCAAATGGGCAAGTAATACAACCACAACATAACATAGTTTGTCTTTCCCCAGCACCAACACACAACCCGCACTATGTCTACGGAGCCTCTATAGATAAAGAAGAGTACAATGATAATGTCGGCAATAAGGCCTCGGCTATACCTCAAACAGAATACATAAAGTACAAAAGATTCATGACCCCGGGATGAAGTGGGGCTACCAAGTCAGCTGGGAAGAAGGTGTACTGCTATCACTGATCAATATCTCCTGCTGTGGAACCACCTGCATCCATTTAAAGATGCAGCGCCCCCGGCAAAAGGGACGTTAGTACCGTCGAATAGCACTAGTATATATAACTAAACACCCTCTCAATAGAATGACAAATAATATAAACAAGATTATCATAATATCAATGAAAGCCTTAATCAACATCAAACGTCGATTTAGGATCAAGACAGTGTTCAAATTAATTTTCATATATCACATTGGGAGATTTTTAGTATCGATATACCATTGTCCACAATACCAGTGCCATTATTCACCATACCAATACCACTATTCACAATACCATTATTCACAAAACCAGTACCACCGTACTCTTAGCACGGAGTCCGATCATGACCCGATCGGCTAGGCTATCTCAGTAGAGACTTCAACCATAATTTCTCTCAATATTAATACCACCGTCTTTAACACGGAGTCCGATCACGACCCGATCGGCTAGGCTATCCATTAGGGACATCGACCACAATCACAATTTCAATTATAATTTCCAGCACAATCACCACCATGTGTGCGGCATAGTGTCCGATCACGATCCGATCGGCTAGGCTGTCTTATTTGAGACATCAACCTTTTTTATATCAATCATCGCATTTCATAATACTTTCACATCGTTTTATTTCATTGGCACTAATGGCCATAATTATAAGATCATTCTTGGCATGTTGGCCATATTCAGTATTTCATGCTCACCTTATCAATTTCAAATATCATTATCATCATCAACAACAAATACAACTCAAATCAAGGTATGTAATACACATGTAAGCAATTTAGAGTCTAAGGCACATATAGATATTTCACAAAATTTGGCATAATAGCCTTCATTTGAACTTGACTTAAAGTCGAAACATTATTAATGCACAACCCGTATTTTAACACATCCTCAATTGGTAATATAACATGAATAAAGCATTTAGGATGCTTGTTGAATATATATATCTTTGTTGAATATATATATCTTTCAACTCAATCTTACTCGGAATGGCCAGTCTCATAATGAATCACTCGGGACTTACATAATTTACATGAATGTCGTGGGATTCAGTTCTAAGAGAAAAGTTTAGCCAACATACCTCACTTGAGTTTCCTTACACTCTAAATGTTCCGAAATTCTTAGCAACCTCAATCTATTTTAGAAATATAACAAATTGCACCAAAATTAGGAAGATGATCATGGTTCTAGCTCACTTGAGCATTTTATCAAACACTCGGTGTGCATAAGGTTTCAATGTCCTTTTATGAAGGATTTCATCATCCCACAACCTTTTTTAGCTCAACAATCTTCTTACACCCTTTGACAACACATGCATGTAAAACAAACAACTCTCATGCCAAAAACTTATCTTGCTAGTTACCCATTTCCACAGAAATTTCAAAATTAGGGGTTTAGGGTGTAGAATCTTACCTCTAGGATGAAGACCTAGTGAGTTTCTCTTCTTAATCTTTCAAAACTTGAGCAAGAATTGAAGAACACCTTCTCACTCTAGGGCACTCTCTCTCACTCTAGAATATCAGATTATGTCTCAAAAATGGCCCAAAGAGTGTATTTAACGAAATAAGGTCGGGTTTTAAAAATCCAAAAATGGAGCTCCGGAACAAGGTATGCGATCGCATAACCGATATGCGAACCGCATATCGGTCGCATAATTGGTTACAAAATAGCCAAAAGAACTGTCTGTGTATGCGGTCACTATGCGATCCGCATAACTGTTATGCGATCGCATAATTCACCGCATAACTGTTATGTGATCGCATAATGCACCGCATAATAATTATGCGGTCGCATAGTCGACCACATAGTTGCTTCCAACTGACCCAATTAACTGCCTCACTCTGCGGCCATTATGCGGTACGCAGAGTGGTTCTGCGGTTGCATAATGGACCGCAGAAATGCACTTTTTCGCTAAAAAAATTTCTTTACTTTCCGATGCATTGTTCAACCCAAAAAGTCCGAGCCGCTTAGGATCATTCGTCAAAACACGTACTTTCCACTTTTCCTCAAAATACGTAAGCCTAGTCCGGCACCATGAAACATTATTTTCTTTGCAAACTTTACCGGGCTTTACGCTTAAGTACTTCGAAATTTTTCGGGGTGTTACAAGAACCTTCGCCAATTCAAGCGTTATATCGCTACTAAGAGGATGAAATCTACGAAACAAGCTATAATTATAAAGTTCTTCCATCAATCTTGAAAAAATTTATTTTTCTTGGTAGTTTTAAATTGTCTGCCTTATGTTTAAATCTTTACATATTTAGTTATGAATTTATTAATAATGTATTAGCTTTCTTCAATATTTAACTAGTTCAATATGCATATCTTTTGAGATTTTAAAATGAATAATTTTATTATCTTTTATATGTAGCATTAAAAAAGAAAAGCAATTATTTTTTGGATAATTTTTATCTATAACAGCCAAACATATTTAAACGTTAAATATTGTTATAGATGTATAACAATCATTCACTATACAAACCAAAAAATATCGGAACAAACGAGACTGCTATAGATAATATAGTCATGTGAAGCATTTATGCAGTGTCCAATTGACATATTAAAAGAATACTTCTGCAGTGTCTATTCGCTTATTTGTTTTAGGGCAAAGGTCCAAATATGTTCTTGTACTATACGAAATTGAGCACATTTGCCCTTCGTTAATATTTTAGCTCAAATATGCCCTTACTGTCACATAGTTGATCCATATATGCCCTTAGAGTTACACAGTTAGCCCATATATGCCATTTTCGAAATGGAATTCACCCAAACTAATTAGCTCTTTCTTTAATTGTATTAAAGTGTATTACAAACACTATTTCCTTTTTATTAGTACTTTTTTCTTTACCTTTCTCTTTTCTTTCTTCTTTTTTCTTTTCTTTTCTTTTTTTTTCCTTTTTCTTTCTCCCTTATCCGATTTCCTCCATCAATGATGTCTTCTTCATTTTCATCACCAATTTCACTTGACAAAACTCATGAATTGCAATTACTAAGAAAATTCTCCCATAAGGTAATAAAGTTTTAATTTCACTGATCCTCTAAATAAACGAAATTAAATTATTCAAAAAATTATGGTTTAAACTTTAAAATAATAAAAACATCTCAACATTTAACAATACTCAAAAGACCAAAATATTTAAATTATTTCCAGAAAGATAATTTAATGATTAAAAGCCTAGAGTTCAAGTTGTAGTGTTATAAATTTGAGTTGTTAGTCTTTTTTCAGCTGGACATTTTCTATTTTTTTATTAACTATGTAGATTAGGGGTGTACATAGAACGGGTTGGTTCGATTTTTATCAAAATCAAACCAAACCAATTATATCGGTTTGGATTGTTCGGTTTTGTTGGATTTTCGGATTTTTTGTTACATAAATATTATTTCAATCTTACTTTATTAAATTTTTTAAAAAATTGACAAACATATGATCTATAAAAATATTTTTATGGGAGAATTTTCTTAGTAATTGGAATTCATGAGTTTTGACAAGTGAAATTGGTGATGAAAATGGAGAAGACATCATTAATGGAGGAAATCGGATAAGGGAGAAAGAAAAAGGAAAAAAAAAGAGAAGAAAAGAAAAAAGAAGAAAGAAAAGAGAAAGGTAAAGAAAAAAAGTACTAATAAAAAGAAAATAGTGTTTGTAATACACATTAATACAATTAACGAAAGAACTAATTAGTTTGGGTGGATTCCGTTTCGAAAAGGGCATATATGGGCCAACTGTGTAACTCTAAGGGCATATATAGATCAATCATGTGACGGTAAGAGCATAATTGAGCTAAAATATTAACGAAGGGCAAATGTGCTCAATTTCGTATAGTATAAGGACATATTTGGGACTTTTTCCGTTTGTTTTATAAAGTATGGTTTCTGTTATACCTTTTTTAAAAGAAAAAAAAAAAAAAAAAAGAGAAAGGTCTAGCGGGACGGATTATGGAGCGGGTGATAGCTTTTAGTGGGTGCTTTGAATTTTTTAAATAGTTAGTGACTTTTCAGTTAAGAAGGCAAAATTGAGTGAACAAAGTAATGTGACTTTTCTGACCGGTGACCTTTTGAAAAAATCAACTCTTTTGCCCGAAGAAATTTGCACTTTTCAGATTTTTTATTCATCAGACAAAATTTAAGTGGCCCTTGATTAAGGGAGGTCCTTAAAATCAGTAAAATGACTCTTAATGTAATTCAACATTTCAACTTGTTACTATCAACAGATAAACTTTGCAATGCCTATTCTTATCAATAATTGACACCGCAATTGCAAACATGATTGGATAAAGAGTGAGCTATCTTACATAATCTTCTTTACTTTGATCGCGATTAAGACTATTTGAAGTCTACAATTTGCTCACGCACCTAAGGTAACTTAATCATTAATGAGGTGAGTGAAATTATTAGACATAATGGTTCAGATCGCAATAAAAATGAAATAAAACGCTAGGTGATGTTTTTTTCATTTGTTTAAATTTTGTGGACGGAGTTACTTAATACCTATAATGGTGAAAGGGATTAAGCACCTGTGATATAGTCAATGTAGATGCAAACTGACTGACCATTGTGATTAAAAACGTCAATCGGTACACGAAGTATCTCGCGTTCATACAGGGTTCGGGGAAGGTCCGCACTCCAAAGGGGTGTGATGTAGGTAACCTACTCTAATGCAGATGGTTGATTCCACGGTTCGAACTCGTGACATATAGGTCATACGGAAACAACTTTGTTGTTGCTCCAAGGCTCCTTTATGACTGAACATTATGATTAAAGAGTAGCCCGGTGCACTAAGCTCCCGCTATGTGCGGTTCGGGGAAGGGCCAGACCATAAGAGTCTATCGTACGCAGCCTTACCCTACATTTCTGCAAGAGCTTGTTTCCACGGCTTGAACTCGTGACCTCCTGTCACATGGCAGCAACTTTACCAGTTACGCCAAGGCTCCCTTTGAACATTATGATTAAAGGGTAGCCTGGTGCACTAAGCTCCGACTATGTGCGGTCCGGGTCCGGGGAAGGGCCGGACCATAAGGGTCTATTGTACGCAGCATTACCCTACATTTCTGCAAGAGCTTGTTTCCACGGCTTGAACCCGTGACTTCCTGTCACATGACAGCAACTTTACCAGTTACGCCAAGCTCCCTTTGAACATTATGATTATCACCAAAAAGAAAGAGTAAAGTCTACAACTTGCTCACTTCTACTGTAATATCAAGAAAATTCCTCCCAATTTTAAGAAACTAACCAAGAAAACCAAATACTACCCACTTTGTTGTACTACCAAAGTGGACCACAATATCCCTAGTATTTTCTCAATAGCTGAACCTGTTGCATCTATAACAACCATATAGTTGTTTTTATAGCTTAAAATCAAGAATCCAAAACCCCCAATACTAAGGTCTTTGAGCATATCCTTCTTTTGCCATGGCAACTCAAGTGCACCAACTTCATTTCATACTATTCCCTCTAATGGCTCCAGGCAACGTGATACCTATGATAGACATAGCTAAACTTCTACCAAATCGCGGTGTCATTACCATGTGTGTAAATTGCGGCGCAATCAACCATTCAATACCTTAAGAGCCATCTCGCTCAAATTCCTCCACAAAGCCCAAACAGAGCTGCATCATGTGTGTAAATAGTCAACAGTCTCACATCAGAACACGAATAAGATCAACCCTAACCGATGACACACCCCTCAACAACAGCTGTGCTGAGTAAACAAATTTGACCCGAGTAGAATACACATTCATTTAGAGCAGATGAGGTACTATATGGTTCGTGTAAGTTCTGATTTCTGCTTTTAATAATTACAACTTCAGAGAAAAGTTCCGTTTCTGTTCCTTTATTCTTCTACTCAAGCGTAATGCTCGACCAAATAAACCAATCCTTCTGAATTCATGACTATTTTCGAAAAGTGCTATGCTGTCTCAATGTATGCCGCTTGAGAAGTTCATTTTATCATCAATTTGGGAGTTTAATCTACCTTTAATAGCCATGCTGAATTGACAAAACCGCATAAAAAGATCGTCGTTACCAATATTGCGTTCCGTCTTAGGACAGTAAGGAAAAAGGAAAATTCATCAAAGTTTAACATTAGCTTTATGTAGAAACATACAAAAGAGAAACAGAAATAGAAAGCAAGTTTAATAAATAACAATACAATTTTGAGGTGTTCTGGGATTTTATTTGCACCGGATATGTTTAAATAACTGAGCTCATACCTAACTGCAGTTGTGTATGTACAAGCCGCCTCCAACTAAACTCCGAAAACCATTTCTGTATCTACTGCCTCTCACCAGCATAGGTACGGGGTAACTGTCTATCCAAAAGCAAAGTACTAACGCCAGGCCTACCATAGATTTACGGGGTAAAAGTTTCACTGAAAGGTGCTATCAAATGCAATCAACTCCTGTAACAATGTGGAGAACTTTTTCCATCTCCATGATAGGATCTGCAATTCTGGATTTTATACGCCAAGCAATATGCTCATCAGGTCTCACTAAAATGGCTCCTCTGTCCGTCATCTGACAGATGTCCCACCAGGATGGCGAATCTGATGAGCTCTTCACTTCCACAACTTCAAAAAATTTAGAGGGAGTCAACGCAGCCTCACTTCTTCCGGTTCCATTAATACTTTCTTTTGGCCATATTACACAAACCTTTAAAGGCACTTCAAAATTGTTCGCCACCTCTATAGCAGCTCGAGCTAGATAGTAGGACTCCTCCAGTGGTGCTATTATAAGGACAAACTCAACCTTATCTCCAGATACAAGGTCCAGAGTAGAGAATATTTCCTGAATAAGATCTACTGTTAGAAATAAAATAATGAAACCTGAAACAGGATGACTGCAGGTCGAATATTGTAATCTATTGCAAGGATCGAGATAAATTGAAAATCCCCATTTGATTCAATTATTTGGCTTCTCCAAACATGTGCCAAGAGATGAACGATATGAAAAGACCATGATCTAACAAGGTCCAGCTCACCTACAAAGACAATGTCCCCTTGAAAGAGTCCATACCTTACTTGACGGGTTAGAAAGCAGTTTAAGATTCATATGAGGGAGCCTTGATCCAGGTTCCGAGCAAGGAATATAATCCCTTCTTCGTCCTGAAGGTGCTTCATGCGCATTCAACCCACTAAAATCTTCAGACACCAATGCTCCTTTTTGGTAACTAATGTAAACACATTGAAATTAGAGTACTGATGCAAAAAAGTATTGCCAAAAGGATTATTTAAGATATAAACAATCATCTGGCGTACACCTGAGATGTCTTTATTTGGAGTTCTATTCAGAGTTGAGTCAGTATCCAGCATTTATAGGAGCCCATGAACTATACAACTTTAGTGACAAAATCAGCTTGAGCAATTTGCATTAAATAGATAAAGCAAAAGTAGATACGCAACCTGAAACCAAGATCCTCAGCAGGGAACTGGAGCTGAAGGCTCTGTCCTCCTTCAAATATCTGTCTTAATTTGGCTAGCCTTGCAGATCCAAGTGGATTATTTTCATTCAATACAAAATCTGAGAGTTGTGCACGACCAATGCTGAATATTCCATCTAATATAGTCCTTTGAAGTCCAGATGGCAGAACAGAACCAACCGTGTTATTAAGAGCTCGATGTACTGCATGCAAAAACACATTATCTCTTTAATCAGCTACTGATGTAAAAAGATTAAGTACAAGTTTGCACTTTACCTGCATTTGCTATTGTTGGATCAAGACCAAGTGCAGCAGGAACTCTCATTGCCGCCTTAAAGTTTTGGACGCTAAGTGCTGTATTAAATTGGGCTATCTGAAACATTTTAAGGAGTGTGTGAAGCTCGTAGGAAGAAAATCAGAAAATAGGGAATATTTTATTTTACACAATATGCATTATCAAACCAAGAATTGAGGAAATGAATACCTGACTACGTTCTAGTTCATACGAGGTAAGAATTGATATTGGTGAGATACCCTTGATTACAGAAGCTAACTTCCACGCAAGATTTTGAGCATCTTGAATACCAGTATTCATCCCTGAATAAAAGAAGACATCTTGAGCAGATTTCCTTCCCCCGGTCTGACCTATTAAATCCTCAAATAAACAACAACAGCTGCAGATATATTCCATGAAGCAGAGTTGGATGCATCTTACATGACACCTTAGATCTTCACACCACCTAACTTCAAAGTTATCAAGATGCAGTTATTTTATCCCTGCAGAAAAGAAAATATTCCTCCAGTTTCTTTTATTTTCCCCCTTCTTATCTTTCACATATTCGAACAAACTCATTTAAATGTTTCATAAGTTATCAAGGGGAAATGACACTATTATTTACCTAATGTAATTTTTTTTTAATAATGGTGGGGTCCAGCTTGTGCGCATTCTCGACTGTTCCACTAGATACCTGCTACCTCCCCCAGCACAAGTATCGAGTTAACTTTGCCCACCAAGGCTTAGACAGATGGGAAGAACTCTTTGTCTTCGCTGGGATATGAACCCTGATCTCTAAGATTTTCACCCACTTCATCGACTGCTAGGTCACACCCTTGGTGCCCTAATTATGCCTTTAAAAATTACTCTTTAAGAGTTGGCCAGGGATTCATGGCCAAGCATGTCAAAATATTTTGTTGATAGGGACTCGAACAAGGATATGCTTTGATTGCATATTGGATTGCGTGAACTGTCTCATCCAAAAGCTTTAAATGCTCGAGAGGGAACACTATTATAAACTTAATTATTTATTTGTTTTTGTTCTTAAAATTACCATACAACAATCAAGTTCCAGGTCTATAGTTAGATACCGTATCAATTGTGTTAAATTACCAGTGCAATGCATGGTAACTAACATCACAATGTGGTTACTGACTGCAGTTCAGATCTCCTCCAACCTACTAAAGCTATCTTGGGCTTAATTTAAGCTAGTTATAGCTTCGGAATTTTATGCTTATGCTGAAATCTTTTACCTGCCTCCCCCAGAAATAACTTTGCGATTTTTACCTTTACATCAGCATTTCAGGAAGCAGCCTCATTTGTCTCAATGACAAAAATACACTAAACGACTATGCATTAATTTATTTTCTCTCCCCTCCCCTCCCCTCCCCTCCCCTCCCCTCCCCCAACTCTCTCAACAGAAAAGGAATTACAACAAAGTTATTCTTAAAAAATATCTAAGACTTGACAAGATAATTGCATTACAAAACAAAAACTTAATCAATGCACAAATAGATTGCATACCAAAACCACCAGCAGGAGGAAATCGATGAGCAGCATCACCAGCAAGGATTATCCTGTTGTTACGAGACAGGAACTTCTCAGCTACTTCAGCATGCATCACCCAAGGCTTAATATCCATCACATTGACGTCTGCAAGCTCTTGGCCGATCAATTTGAAGATCAATCTCTTACACATCTACAACCAATTGTAAAGTACAAAGAACAACATGGTAAATAAACCATATTGGTTCAACTGTCAAGCATTGCAGCCATAGCCCCATATTATAGTAGATCCAAATGAATCACGAGGAACATAAACCCGTTGATTCATTCTCTTCCACTAATGGAAAATTTTAAGAACTGATAGAGTAAGCAAAAGATTCAACAAAAGAGTAGAAAAACACCTCGCAACTAAAGTCCTCAAGCTTTTGTTGAGGTGGGTAAAATGGTACCTACAAAATTTTGACCAAGACTATCAATAATGCTGTTAACCGATAACAACAGATTCAGATTTATAAATACGAGCAAGTGGATAATATAGTATTGAGCCAAATTCCCACATAATTAAAGAACTGGTTTACCTGCAGGACAAATTCCCCTTGCTTGAGATCATGGGCAACAAGAACACCAATAGCATCTTTATTAAAGATGAAAAACAGCATGCCGGGTCTTTCTTTGATGAGATACTTCCCTAACTCTTGGCTTTGGAAGTGGACACTAACAAGATTTTGTAAGTCCTTTTCACCTCTCATGTTAATTCCTAAGGACTTTCTGACAGTACTTCCTGCACCATCTGTACCAACAAGGAAATGACACTGGATATCTCTCTTAATATACTTCCCTTCAGTAAGGAAAGATGCTGTTACACTGACGCCATGCTCAGCATCATTGATTGCAATGCACTCATGCCCCATAAAGATCTTCCTCTCACCAATAGAGACATGCTCACACTTTTCAGAGTTCATCGTACAGAAATCGAGTTTCTCAAGGTGCTTAAGCAGTAACCTGGAGAGCTTGTACTGGGAGAAGTGTGCAACAGAGACAGGACTCACAATCCGATCAAAATCTGACGAACAAAATGGAAAATGTTTGCAGAAAACAAAAGAATCACCAGTATGCATATAAGACATATCTTCCACGAAGCAAACTCAATAAATTTGTGATGCAATAGATCTATCTAATAAGATGGATATCATACTACTCTCCCCATCTCATTTAACGAAACATATTTTCCGCTGGAATGCAGAAATGTCTGACACGTTATTGGAATAATAGTAGTTATACACCTGTCAATATTTCATGGATTCGAGATCACTTGAATTTCAATCCAAAATTGCAATTGACTCAATTATCTCTTCACTGATTACGAACGGGCACAAATTTATTCCATTTCATATGTTGAGAGGATCTGAGGTGAACAAAATGTAATTTGATGACTTAAGAAACCATAGAGAGCAAAATGTCCCATGTAACATTTTGTACTCAGCAACACATTAAGAAAGTGAAAACAACATTGCATCATCCATTTTAAGGAGTGGAAGAGATAAGACAAATCGCTTAATTTGGTCATATTCACTTCTTAATTGTGCATTAGTTCAGACCATTTAACATAAAACTTGACAGGCAGAGTATTTACTTTGCAATAACAATAACAACAACAACAACAACCCAGTAAAATCCCACAAGTGGTGTCTGGGTGCAAACCGTGCAATAACAATAACCATGACTAAATTAATGACTTAAAGCATAACAATTTGAAAAATTAAGAATTAAAATCACTTACAAATCACATATATAAATCCTACCTTGAGGCTGCATATGATCAACAGCACCTAAAATAGGTCCTGTCAGTGATGTACAGTATATAAACTTTCTCCAAAACTCTACTGGCGGTTGAGATCTTAGAATCTCGTCTCCAAGACCATCCAATTTGCGAAATACCTAGAAACAATAGCTACATCAAAACAAACGTCTTTTAATCAAAATACTCTCAAATCTCAGCTTCTTTCTAGGCAACACAACAAAAGGCAAAGAAAAAAAAAACTTCCACAGGACAAAACCAACCTCCATAGACCGGTTGTTGATGAAGTGTGCTTGAGGGTGTTTGGAAAAGACCTTGTTCTTCTCTAAGATCGCACATTTTACACCTAACGAATACCAACAGACATTATAGTCCAAATATCAAAACAGAACCCCAGAAAATAATTTTCACCCCACTTAAGACCTAAAGTCATTTTCCTTCACAACGTCTCAACTCTTGGTCCATCTCACTTATTTCAGTCATTGTGTAAATGATCAAAACTATTTCGGAATTCATCTTAATTGTACAACCAGATTTTAAATTCAACCAACCACTCGAAAATATCCAGAAACTGATTTAAGATAAGTGAAACAATTTTTCACAGTAGTATTTTTCATGTAAAAAAGGTATCCACCATACCAAGCACCTATGGCATTTGAAAAGATCTAAATAGGGCAATAGGGGGAAAGGGTATCAAGAAAATACCAAGTTTTGTAAGAAGTATGGAGAGGACGAGACCAACTGGACCAGCGCCGATGATCAACACCGGCAAGACAGAATCGTCACTTGTAACAGATTTGGAGTCTGAAAATGCTCTTCCTCTGAATGACTGCCCACTCACTCTGATGTTGCAGAGACCAATGCAACTCCTTCTTGCACTAATCCCCCAAATTCCCATTCCCTTCCCTGGAGCCCAACTCTAATGAACACAACGTAATTTCTGATGTTTAGGGGGCAAAAAGAAGAATTTTCCCACAAACTCGTATTTCCTCCTGCTTCTGTACACCTATGTAGCATCACCAGCACTCGCATTCACCATTTGAGACTACCTGTTCAAGCACTTCATCTGACAGTGGCACAAGCAATGACTTTTATAATCACACTAGTGGAGGGGAAGCCCGGGTGTTGCCCGGGCCCAACGTGAACAGAACTATACCTTTGTACATAAAGGTATAGTGACAATTCAAGGAATGAGGTTGTGTAGGGGAAAAAACGACCACATAGCTACTATTGAGCAGTGTTATCAAAGGCAAAAAGCGCAAAAAAGCTCTAAGGTCCGTTGGGGCTTTAAGCGTAAAGTGCAAATAAAGTGTGGGCTTTAATGAAAAAAGGCGACTGGAGAAAAAGTAAAAATATGTATATATAGTCCAAGATTAATAATTATAAGCATGAATAACAAATATATGGACAAAGAAATTGAAAAAGAAATACGATAAAGTGAAATATCAATTGTTTAATGTCGCCTTTTCATGATTACACTCATTGGCAAGGAATAGTATGCCTTAGAGCCTTGATGCGATACTAAAGCGCCCACAAAGTGAGGCAAAGCACTCAACATGTTTTGAGCCTCGCTTTAGGGATTAAGCGCGCCTTTGACAACACTGCTATTGAGATGTTGTAATTAAAGGTATAGAGATAATGTCTCCAAAGGATGAGCTTATATAAAGAAAAGGGAGACTACAAAGATATTACTGAGATGTTACTCAGAAGAGAAATAGAAGACTACACAGTTACTACAGAAAATCTTATTCTTTTTAATCGTGCTGTTTGTAATCCATATGTTACCCAAAAAACGTATGGCTTTGCAGTAACACCTGATGATACAAATATGTGTAAGATGATAAACTATTATGTCAAATTAACTGTTGCAAAACTGGAATTAGACTAAAAATTTTCAAAGTACTCTTGTAGCACTAAATGAGCTAAAAAAAGAATTTGAGAAACGAATAGAGAAACTCGTACAAAATTCGTATGAAGGTCGAGAAACAGGTCGAACATGGTTAACATTTCATTAGCAGGTGCAGAAGTGACTCTGAGAACACGCCGATTTCTCCCATCAACTTGTCCATTCTTATGCTTTTCTCCTGTCATATGGATGAAAATGAAAACTACTTACAGAGAGCTTGCGGCGTATACGAATAAAAGAAAATTAACAAACTCTGAAAGAGTGAAGATAGCCTATGATGCTTGTAGAACTTTGGAGTCGAATAACCAGATTAATATCAAGAGAGGAGAAAGATGGAGAACATGTTTGGTTATCCTTGCTGGTAGCACGTCATGGAATCTAACTTCTAAATCCTTCTCCTTTATCCAAGTTTCGGACTGGCTGATGTTAAGGACCAGAATATCATGCACAAGGAGAAAGACACAAAGGGGGACGATGACCTTTGCTATGAAACAATGAGATCATAGTAAAAGAAACATAGCATAGAAAGGCAAATGTTGCAGTAGATAAACCTTGCGGTCATTGGCTTGATCCGCATGTCCATCTCAGGAAAAGTACGCCAGAATTAGATTTCCGATAAATGCTACAATATCAAAAGTCAAAACCCATTGGCCCATAGCAAGCAAATTTTGGATCAATTACTTGGGTTGAATCGTGAGTGACCATCAAAGAACCAGTATGGAGATCATCATGTATAAGAGCTTGGGCTCTCTCACAAAACCTGCAAAGTATTACGTAAAGATTGTCGTGATTTTCGAGCTAAAGCAAACAAATACATATAAAAGTCAAGCATATCAATTAAATGCGCTATAAGGCAACATCTTCTAGAATCACAAATGTACTTGGATTTTAAGCTCAGCAACTTCAATCTTCAAACCATTATCGTTGCGAACTGCCTCTGCATCGGCATCTAGATAAGGAGATGTACAGAGATTATATTGTGACACTTTGTAGGGATCCGAGAAGACAACCTGCTCAGTGAGCCTACACAACTAGACGTTTCCACAAAATTCAGCAACTGCAAAAATGAATGGAGGTCAAAATCAACAACAACAACAACAACCCACTAGAATCCCACTAGTGGGGTCTGGGGAGGGTAGAGTGTACGCAGACCTTACCCCTATCCCAGAGGGATAGAGAGGTTATTTTCGGGAGACCCTCGGCTCAGAGACAATAGATCCGTAACATCAACAGAAGCCAGAAAAATAGTATCAGCATCGTAAAAGACAACACATAAATGGAAAGGCAACAAAAAAAACAGTGTGAAACACAACAAAAACCGCTAGCAGTCCTAGACAAAACACTATCAGACTAGCCGGCACAACGAGGAGAAACGCTCCACTACCCCCTAACCTACAACCTTAATGCTCGACCTCCACACCTTCCTATCAAAATCGAACAAAAATAATTGTCATGGGCATGATATAGCTTGCTAGTGGCCATCAAAAAGAAAAAGTAAATAGTTTTAATCCCTAATAATGAATTGGTCCTGGGAATGTGCTAACAGATGCTGAATCATACAGGTACACCCGTATAAGATGAAAAACCCTTATAAGGGCTGATGATTAGTGTATGGTCAAATTTATTGAAGGAAAAAATGGTGTCGACGGAAGAAAAGATCAAGAGAAACATAAGATCAGAAAGAAACAGACACACGAACAATGAAGAAGAGACAAAACAGAAACTACAATTAGTTAGAGTACCTATCCACACATGCAGAGAAAGATCTTTCTTTTATACGCAACATGCAGAGAAAGACCTTCAATTCATAATAAAGATGTTGCAAGATAAAAAATAAAAGAAAAAAGAAAAATAAAGTTACCTCTCCTGCTCCCCGGCCTAACCCTCCTTTCACTACATTGGATTGGTATTATTACAACAAATATGTTAGCTATGCCCAGTAAAAGATGCAAAATAGCTCTCATTACTTACTGGATGAGCACAATTAATCAAAATGGTAATTCTTTCATAGAGAGGAAGGAGACAATGAAGTATCAAACAATACAAACATTCAGAGCTCTTATCATGAGCTTCCAGCACTAAGCGAAGGCGCTTTTTTGATTGTCGAATATCCATTAATCTGATTTTGTTGCAACTATATATCGGTACTCCGATTGTCCTAAACGTCATTATACAACAGGAGAAATATGGTTTTCTCATCAAATAACAAGAGATACTCAAGAAACAACAATTAAATATAATGAGCAGAAAGTTCTCACCCCTCTCTGTTTTAACATGTTCTTCCATATTGCAATTTTATTCTCCGCTTGAAATCGAAAAGATAACTCAATAGAACTCATATTGAAAGCAAATAAGAATATCCAGCTAGATAAATGATAGCCCCTTTATTTTCTTCTCCCCCCAACCCCCAACCCCCAAAAGTTTCCTTTTAGCCGAAAGCTTGACTGTCTTTGACTTGCAATGAACAAAGCAACCTCTCCTAGAGTCCTCTATAACTCTTACCATAAATGTTCTCAGTATAAAAGAAAAAGAGATGAAGATAAGTGATAAAAAAAAAATCCTTTCATGATTCTCTCGTGTGCATCTCAGAATGAAGTTTTTGGCAAAAAACTTAAGCTCTTTGTACAAATGTAGGAATTTATATTCTACACTGCAAAAACAAAATATTAGCAAATGCTGAATAATAAGATACTTTTTTAGGAAAGAATAAATTCATTAACAATGGGGAGAAACCTCTCGTTAGAAGAAGTGTACTAAATTGTAGAGAACAGGCAAAAATAAATGGCTCGCTGCAGAAGACACCCATTCTTCAATATAATAGGAACCTTACGGGTGCACTGAAAAAGATATCAAAGATAAGAGAATGTTCTTCAAATGTACAAAATCAAGTTCACTTCCTTCAAACAATCTTTTAGTTCTCCCTCACTGTATACAACTTACATTAAAGCCAACTAACATAGGAGAACCTCCTCTTACTCAAAGTTTCGGCAGTTAAAATTGCTCCTCCAGTCACCAACCATACGAAAGAACACACCTCTGCAGGTGCCCTTGGGATCCAAACTAATAATTGCAGGAAGACTAATTGATTTTTAGCGAGCAACTTACTATAAGAAGACTTTTTTATAGGAAGTAAACAGTGTTATCAAAGGCGAGCTTAAGCCTTGAAGCGAGGCTCAAAATATGTTGAGCACTTCGCCTCGCTTAGCGGGCGCTTCAGCGTTGCCATCAACGCTCTAAGGCATACTTTTCCTTGCCAATGAATATAATCCTGAAGAGGCGTCACTAAGCAATTGATATTTCACTTTGTCATAAATTTTCTTCAATTTTTTTGTCTATTGTGGTAATCATGCTTATAGATTTTAGTTTTGGGCTATACATATATATTTGTCATTTTTCTCCATTTGCACTTTTCGCCTTTGACAACACTAGAAGTAAAATGGTAAATACTATTATAAGACCACTGGGAAGCGACCATCATTCCTTAAGTCCATCTCCCAGAATCCAAACTCTCTAATGAAATTATTTGTTTGTAAATCATCTCTGAAATTCCTCTAACTCCTAATCTTCCTCCTAAATTGAAGATCCCAAATGACATTCCATGCTTCTTCTGTTGAATTATTGAATCCTTTTTAACAAGAAACTCTATAAATGTTCAGATAAGTGAGTCCCAGAATGTATCCCCAAACCACACGTAGCCCCCAAAAGCTAACCCTAGACAGTTGAATGCTCTTGCCTGAGGAGTATTTGTTATATCTTGTAACATTATTTTTGGAAGAGGTGATTTTTATTAATTACAGATCAAGTACGAAGCTACTGCTAAGGCATAGTACAAAAGCTTGATGGATATGAATCCGTCAAAAGTGTATGGATTTCAACAATTCCAGGAAATATACATATAGCGATCTCATACCACATAATTGTATCAGTAAATAACAAAATTGAGCAAAAGGACCGGAATAAAATTAAGGCATGTAGCAAAAAGGATCATTGTTTACACAATATAAACAATACCCACGTGAGATAATTTGAGGGGAAAAAAAGATAATATAAAACTTACCCTTTTAAGGAGGAGGCAGAAAACTCCAACAAACTGAGTGCTTCATGTAAAGTATAAAAAAGATTAGATAAAAACTGGAGCACAGGTATACAGGATATAGTAGTGAATAAAAGAAGAAAGCGGAGTGGAAGAAAAACGCGTGTCTTATTTTGTAACCGCAGGCCCTAGGGGTTTTTTCTAATTTTTCAAGTAACGTTATACTATTGAGTATTTAGTTTTATGTGTTTTTTTTTGTAAAATGACAAGGTGGGTTGTGGTAAGCACCCTCCAAGGATGCCGAAATAACCTCGTTTCTTTTGGAAATAGCATTTTTATCTCAGACCCCACTAGTGGGATTATACTAAATTTTCGATGCAAGAAAGAGCAAAAAAAATAGAATTTTAGCATTTGAATTCACGGATTGGTCCAATTTGGTAACTTGTATTTGGTATGTTGGAAGGAGAGACTGAGGCCTCATTTGTTTGCACTTAATGGAGTCTGAATCTTAATTATTCAAATCTCAGACGTTAAGTTTGTTTGTTTTTAAAGTCTGAATCTTAAATATTCAGATCTTAATCATTAAGTGTGTTTGTTTTTTTTTTACTTCACAACCACTTAATGGGTCTGAATAGGTCTGTATGTTTAAGATCTATAACAGAGACTTAATTTCATTAAGATACTATCATCCACATTCATTATTAACTACCGCCACCGCCAACCATTATCAACTACCACCATGCCACACCCCACCATACTCAACCACCACCACCACCATCACCATCATCTTCAATCATAACCACCATTATCGGCTACCATCACCCACCATCCCCATCACTCCCACCACCATCATTTTCAACCATAACTAACACTCATCAACCTCAACTACCACAACTAATCATCCCATCACCATCAACAATCATAGCCGGCACTGCCTATCAATAAACTACCACCACCCACCACCACCTTCCTCAATCACAACTACCATCACCACCCATAATTACTAACTATCACCACGCACCACCACCATCCTCAATCATAATAGCCATCACTACCAATTACCACTAGCTACTACCGTGAACCACCACCATCAACCAAAACTACTACCAACCGCCACCTCTAGTCGGGATTCACAAGCACCACCGTTAGCCATCACCATCGGCAACTACCATAGAATATTAGATTGATTAGTATTTTAATTGAATTTTATGTTTATTAATTTTTCAAATAAAGATAAATTGCATACATTCAGATATTAAAAATCAAACAGTCTTAATCATTTAGTATTCAGATCTTAATACACATCTTAATATTCAGATGTGTATTCAGATTCAAATGTCTTAATCTTAATACACATATTGATATTCAGATGTGTATTCAGATTCAGACGTCTTAATCTTTAAAAAAAACAAATGAGGCCTGAGTTCTTTATTCTGATTTGATATGTTAATTGCAATTTCAGCGATATCATTAAAAATCATATAACACAATATTTTTATTTAATGATAAATAAGTTAAAAGAGTTGTTACAAAAAAATTAAAATAAGGGAGGTGAGCGTAATATGGTAAACCATAAAGGAGGCTATTTTGACGAGGCGAAACTTGAGGAGAGGTCTCTGAAATTATCCGTTTAGTTAATTATAGTGCATGTAACGGGAACATATATTCTATTTTTAGTTATGACTCTTATCATTTTAAAAATGCTCTAAATCATTTACCTATTCAGATTTTTTTTAACTCAAATCAATTAAACTGCTTAAAATTTGATAATTGAGATGTGTTTATCCATCACAAAAACTTTCAAGTAGGGCTTTCAAAATCGAACCGAAACAGTTATTGAACCGATGGCTTATAGGCTTATTGGTATCGGATTATCGGGGTAATGGATGCTGAACGGATTGAGATTTTATAATTAACGGTTTAACGGTTTGAGGACGGATTACTCAATTTTCTTATCGGGTAAACCATTAACCCGTTAAGAATTTTTATATTTACACTTTTACCCCTATGTATATAAAATACTATTGAAACACTATGGTAGTTGACTATACTATATAACGATAAAGTCTATTGTGGTAGTTTTGTCGGCATTATCAAGGCCTAAAAACAAGATCTTAGCCTCTTTCTGCCACAGACCAAGCGATGCGAGAATTCCGTAGAACCAATTGACCAAGAACATTCTTTTCAAATTGATTTTGATTGACTACAAGCCCTAAGATACAGATTTAAGAAAAGAGACAAAGGTGTTTGATGGATCGAATGATATAAGAACAAAAAGTGTATCGCAATCTCTCGATGGATTCAAGGGACAATCTTTCCTCGAAACGGTAGACTTTATCATTAAAGAGTAGAGTCAAGGTAGACTTTCTATTTTTATTCTTCACCCGTTTGGTATTGATTGTTCAAAAAAATTCTATTTGATTTAGCCGATAAACTGCCCGATAATCACCCGATAATCACTAATCCGATACAAATCCACCAATTGTCTTATTGTATGGCTTGTGGATTACTATATTTATAATTTGATAATCGATAAGTCGAACCGTTAAGCATAATTATCTGCCCGATAAGCACCCCTACTTTTGTATACGGGTAAAATAGAGGGTAACATATACTCCGATTTTTCCGGTGGGTCAAACGAAGCAGAAACATGACCGCATGGGATCAGAATCGAAGCCAGGGACTTTTCGTACCAGGGTTCGAACGGAGTGTTCGCCACCGAGCCCGGCAAGACAACACCTCCGAACACAAAGCGAGCTCCCAGACCTCGGGAAGCACTACGAATAGTTGCACACGACTAACAGAAAGTTGTGATATCCGCACTCAACCGGGTATCACGGCGCGAATCTCACCCGATGTCGGTAGCATATCAGTAATTGACGAGAAGGGACGACTTTTTACCTCTTTAGAATTGTACTAGGGATGGAACTCTCCTACTATATAAAAGGAAGCTTTTTCATTCAATAGACATTATAACACGCATATCAAAGCAATACAAACTTATTTCTCCGCTTTCTAGTTACTGAGAATCTCTTATTTTAATCATAGTTCTTCATACACTTTTGGCTCTGAATCAAGGGTCCGGTTGAGGGCAAAACTATTGTTAAGTTTAGATCCGAGCCTGAACTTAACGTCTCAACTGGTTTGGTTACTTATTTTATCTTTAATTCGTTTATCTGACTTCTTGATTACTTGTGTCGAATCAATCTACATATCATTAAAACTGCGTACAAATTTAATTGTTATCTATTTTAAGGGTAAACAGTTTGCCGCCCACCGTGGAGCTAAGGATAATAGTGGTGGTTTGATACAAATCTCCATAATACACTCTATTTTACACTTGTTCTTGAAGGTTTTAATTTCATGCCAGCTTAAAAATGTCAAATTCTCAGTCCGCTCACTTGAACGTTGAGGATGGGTCTGGCCACCGTAGCGAAAACAACAATCTGGTGCCTAGCAATGAGGTGCCCCCTGTTGATCCCAACAGGGTCCCAGTCATAGACCCAGTCGATGCTAACTCACACGTGACTATTGATGCCAACCTTCATACCAACCCCGAGAATAGCATTCGCGGAGGAGCCCAACCAATGGCTCGAGGAGCGCCCGAAGGCAAAGGTGACGGGGTCAGTCTACGATTGATCTTCGAAATGTTGCAGGCTCAATAGGCAGCGATAGCGCAGCTGCAAAATCAGAGTCGCGCCCCCAGCGGGGTAGAGCCCGAACCATCCCGGGAAAACACCCAAAGAAGCGAGCAGATCACCGAAAGACCGGGTGAAGCTGAGTCCGGTGTCAGCCCTGAAGTAATGAAAATGCTTGAAGCATTAACGAAATGGGTGGAATCAGGTGAAAAGAAAATTGAGGCAAACAACAAAAAAGTGGAAACATATAACTCCCGGGTTGATCAAATCCCAGGAGCACCTCCAATATTGAAAGGTCCGGACTCCAAAAAATTTGTCCAAAAGCCTTTTCCTCCTAAAGCGGCACCGAAGCCGATCCCGAAAAGGTTTCATATACCCGATATTCCAAAGTATAATAGAACCACAGATCCAAATGAGCATGTGACCTCCTACACATGCTCCATCAAAGGTAACGACTTAAAAGACGCGAAATTGAGTCAGTGTTGTTAAAGAAGTTCGGGGAAACTCTGTCAAAAGGGGCAATGATACGGTACCACAACTTGCCCCCAAACTCCATTGATTTGTTCGCTATGCTAGCAGATGATTTTGTAAAGGCTCATCCCGAGGCCATCAAGGTCGAGACCAGAAAATCGGATCTTTTCAAGGTTAAGCAAAGGGACAACGAGATGCTCAGAGAGTTCGTGTTGAGATTTCAAATGGAACGGATGGACTTACCTCCGGTTGCGGACGATTGGGTTGTTCAGGAATTCACTCAAAGAATTAACCCCCGAAGCTCTTTGGTTTCGTAGCAGCTGAAACAAAACTTGGTAGAGTACCCGGCGGTAACTTGGGCCGGCATCCACAATAGGTATCAGTCAAAAATCAGAGTCGAGGATGACCAACTCGGAGCCCCTTCTGGTTTTATTTATCCCATCAGAACCGACGACGGGCCTAAGAGGGTCATCGATCATAAACCAAGGCCGGTCCGAGATCGGTACCAACTATATGGTGCAGATCGTAGGGGAAACGGGTCCGGGCGCAACTCTACAAGGAACGAAAGGATAAGCGATCAAGGGCCCAATAACCGAGGCCTGATGAGCAAAAATGGTTTCGAAAGGCCGCTCGGGGGAAGGGAAGCTCCGAGATTGTCAGAGTATAACTTCAACGTTGATGCATCCAGCATTGTATCAGCCATCGGGCATATCAAGGAGACCAAGTGGCCTCGACCATTGCAATCTGATCCTAACTAGAGAGATCCTAACCTGATGTGTAAGTATCATGGCACTCATGGACACAGGACCGGGGACTGCCAACAATTGAGAGAAGAAGTTGCCCGGTTATTTAATAACGTACACTTGTGAGAATGTCTGAGTGATCGAGCCAAAAACCACTTCAGAAATAGGGATGCCAACAAATAGACTGAACAAGAGGAACCTCACATGTCATCAACATGATCATTGGAGGGGTCGATGTCCCCCAAGGGTCGATGATAAAATGCATTAAAGTGTCAATCACAAGGGAGAAACGCACTCGAGATTATATCCCGGAAGGAACCATTTCATTCAGCGACGAGGATGCAAAGGGCATCATACAACCTCATAATGATGCACCAGTAATTTCCATACTTATCAATAAATCACGAGTTAAACGTGTGTTGATTTATCTAGGTAGCTCAACCAACAACATCAGATCGATGGTCGTAGAGCAGTTGGGGTTACAAGATCAAATAGTGCCAGCACAACATGGATATAACGCTCTACCGGGACCATCCTGGAAATAAAATCCTATGTGATCGAAGGGGACATGAGATATAATGCTCTATGCGAAAGACCATGGGTTCACAACATGAGGGCAGTACCTTCGACCTTACACCAGGCGTTAAAATTCCCTACTCTAGGAGGAATTAAGATGGTATACGGAGAACAGCCGACTGCAAAGGAGATATTCGCAGTCGATGAAGTACTCCTGGTGATCTCCGTCCCGACATTAAGGAACATAGAGTCGAACAGAAAGGCCAAAGTCAAATAGCAATCACCGACGCTGGTCCCGGTCGGACCGGAGGATCGAAGAGCTAACGAAGAAGATGATTACGGAATTCCAAGATCCTTCATAGCTCCTGATGATATCGATGCCACCAAATCGACGGACGAGGAGCTGGAGCAAGTCATATTTATTGAACACCTACTCGATCGAAAGGTATACCTGGGCACGGGGTTAACTCCCGATCTTAGAAAAAAACTCATTGAATTCCTTATAGCTAACATAAATTATTTTGCTTGGTCCCATCTTGACATGACCGGGATCCTGCTTGAGGTAACCACTCATAAGCTGAGCTTGGACCCGAAGTTCCATCCGATTAAGCAGAAAAGGATACCACAGTCCGAAGTCAAGTACACATTCATCAAGGACGAGGTATCCAAACTCCTTAAGATAGGATCCATTCGGGAAGTTAAGTACCCGTACTGGTTAGCTAACGTAGTGGTAGTGCCTAAAAAAGGAAATAAGTTAAGAACATGTATAGATTACAAACACTTGAACAAGGTATGCCCTAAGGATTCTTTTCCTTTGCCTAACATCGATCGGATGATCGACACGACGGTCATGCACGAGATACTCAATTTTCTCGATGCCTATTCCGGGTACAACAAAATTCGGATGGACCCGGGCGATCAAGAAAAAACTTTCTATATCACTAAATCCATCACCTATTGTTATAACGTAATACCATTTGGATTAAAGAACACCAGCGCCACCTATCTACGCCTAGTAAACCGGATGTTCAAAGAACAGATAAGAAATTCAAAGGAAGTTTATATTGACGACATGTTAGTTAAGTCCCTGCGAGCAGAGGACCATTTGAAACATTTGGAGGAAACTTTAGACATATTGAAAAAATACAATATGAAGCTAAATTCGGAGAAGTGCACATTCGGGGTCGGATCGGGAAAGTTTCTCAGATTCATGGTATCCAATCGGGGGATTGAGATTAATCCTGACAAGATCAAAGCCATAGAAGACATCACTGTGGTGGACAACGTCAAGGCCGTTCAGAGGTTGATTGGGTGTATAGTCGCCCTGGGCCAGTTCATATCAAGGTCATCGGACAAAAGCCATTGGTTATTCTCACTGTTGAAAAAGAAGAATAACTTTTCTTGGACCCCGGAATGCCAACAAGCTTTGGAAGAACTCAAATAATAGCTTTCGAGTCCGCCCCTGCTCCACACTCCGAAGGCGGATGAAACACTGTACCTCTACTTGGCGGTGTCTGAGGTGGCAGCAAGTGGAGTTTTAGTCCGGGAAGAGGAATGTACGTAATTTCCTATTTACTATATCAGTAGACCTCTAGGCGAGGCCGAAACAAGATATCCTCACCTGGAAATATTGGCGCTCGCTTTGCTAAGCACCTCCAGGAAACTAAAACCGTACTTTTAATGTCACCTCATATATGTCTTAACCTCTTACCCACAGAGGAACATCATGAACAAGCCCGAGCTGTCGGCCGATTGGCCAAATGGGTAGTCAAAATCAGCGGGTACGATATCGAGTATCGACCTCGAACTGCCATAAAATCTCAAATTTTGGTCGACTTCGTGGCCGACTTTACGCCGGACTTAGTACCCGAAGTTGAAAGAGAATTATTATTGGCCTCAAGGACTACCTCGGGAATTTGGACCCTTTTTACGGATGGCACCTTGAACGCAAAGGGTCCGGGCTCGGCATCGTGCTGAAGCCTCCTACGGGGAATGTGGTTAGGCAATCTATTAGAACTGTGAAATTAACTAACAATGAGGTCGAGTATGAGGCCATGATTGCAGGTCTCGAATTGGCTAAAAGCCTTGGGGCTGAGGTGGTCGAAGCTAAGTGTGATTCACTTCTAGTGGTAAATCAAGGCAATGGGATGTTCAAAGTAAAAGAGGAACGAATACTAAGGTATTTAGACAAGTTACAGGTAATGCTGCATCAATTCAATGAGTGGACCCTATATCACGTGCCTCGGGACCAGAACAATGAGGCCGATGCTTTGGCTAACTTAGGGTCCTCAGTTGATGACGATGAGTTCAGCTCGGGGACTGTAGTATAACTCATGAAGTTAGTGATAGAAGAAAGTCACACCTAAGTAAATTCTACGAGTTTAACTTGGGATTTGAGGAACAAGGACATGGATTACTTGAATACTGGGAAATTGCCATCGGATCCTAAAGAATCGAGAGCTCTGCGTACAAAGGCTGCCAGGTTTAGCTTGTCCTAAGGGACTCTATTTAGAAGAACGTTCGACGGCCCACTGGCCATATGTTTGGGGCCGGGAGATACCGAGTATGCCTTGAGAGAAGTTCACGAAGGCACTTGCGGGAACCATTCAGGAGCGAAATCTTTGGTTCAGAAATTAATCAGGGCCGACTACTACAGGATCGACATGGAGAAAGACGTGAAGGACTTTGTACGAAGATGCGACGGCTGACAGAGACATGCACTGATGATCCACCAAACAGGAAAGCTACTCCATTCGGTCTTGTCCCCATGGCCATTCATGAAATGGGGAGTGATATTAAGAAAATACTATCAACACTTTACCACCCAAGTGGAAACGGACAAGCAGAATCTACGAAAAAGACCATTCTCCAAAATCTGAAAAAGAGGTTGACCGATGCTAAAGGAAAATGGAAGGAAATCCTTCCCGAAGTCCTGTGGGCGTATCGTACGACCTCGAAATCTAGTACCAGGGCCACCCCATTCTCACCGGTCTACGTTGCCGAAGCCTTAATACCGGTTCGAAGTAGTTGAATCGAGCCTCTGGTTCCAATACGCGATCGAAGAGTCGAATGGCGAGGCCATGATCATGAGCCTGGAACTCTTGAATGAAAGGTATGAGGCCGCCCTAGTCCGGTTAGCCGCCCAGAAATAGTGGATAGAAAGATACTACAACCGAAGAGCCAACCTCCGATACTTCAAGATCGGGGACTTGGTGTTGAGGAAAGTAATATTACACACCTGGGAACCGAACGAGAGAAGCTGGGACTGAATTGGTAAGGCTCGTATCGAGTCATCGGAATAACTGGTAAAGGCTCATACAAACTCGAAGCGGGAAACAGTGTGCAACTACCGAACAATTGGAACGTGACACACTTAAAATGGTACTACTGCTAAGGTATGATCTCAACTACTCTTTAATCATGTTATGAATCAAACTAACACTTGCAGGCAATGCTCAAGAATGGATGTGGCTATTAGGTCTAAAAGCGTGTATTGCACTCTTTTTTCCTTGAACCAGTTTTGTCCCAAAATAGGTTTTTCGGTAAGGTTTTTAATGAGGCAATAGTAAAACGTGCTAACTTAGATTCGAAGGCTGGTCTCAAACCGGAGTCAATGAGATTTCATTGCGCATCAACAGTATTCGAGACCTCTCAAGCTCGACCTCGAATACTGGGGGACATCTCCCTCGGATTAAAGTTTTTATCAAAGAAACATTTAACAGGGAAATAATAAAATCTTGTATGTTAGAAGCTAAGGCTTGGTGGTTAGGATTCATTGTAAGGGCCAAACGTTCGAGTGAACCATGCCCACATAGTCCACTTTAGCCACGATACAAGCCTTTACATGCTTTCGATCATGTACTTTACAGACATAAATGAAAGAAAGTTTCGTCTTGCTACTACACATTTCTGCCTCCTAAATTCGGGATCCTAAGAGCCCATGGGCTACCCCTATTCGGGGACTATTAAGCCCAAGGGACACCTCTATTCAGGGACTATCAAGCCCAAGGGCTACCCCCACTCGGGGACTGTCATCCGAAAAATGTTTGGGCAATCCGGGCTACAAAATCCCGGGGGCACCAAACCTATTAGGCGGTGCCTAAATACAAAAGGCTATGGTCGCCCTAAAAACGGCTTGGAGACGTCCAAAATTCGTAATCAAAGTAAGGCCTTTATAAAAAATTTGAAACTTGTTGAAAGATTACCTTCGGCAAAAACATCGTCTAAAATCACCTAAGTATCTTGAAAAAACTTTCGGTCACACCGAGTTTTCAAAGCCTTGAGCAAACAAAGTTGTATCGAAGTCAGGCTCCATCCAGACCTTTAAAGATCGGACGCCCTATAACTACAATCGATTCTATGCTAAGGCATTAGAAACATTGCAAGAATAAAAATTATGAGGAGGTACTGAAAAGTGAAGACCTGAAATTGCCAGAAAGGGAAAATTTTATATATATCCCGGAATATACTTTCAAAGGCCCAATAAAAACGGCCTCAAAATAAATAAAACAAATGTACATATGACAAAATAATTACTAAGGCATCTTCGCCTATTCTTCACCAGGGCCCGATTCTTCGCTAGAACCGTCGGAACCTTCGAACCCCTCTGAACCCTTAGAGCCTCCGGCACCTTCAGGCTCGAAAAGCTTCTTCACCTTGACCTCAGATTTTTTGGCTTCTTCTATCTCAGCTAACAGGTCAAAACCTCGGGCATGGATCTCTCGAGGGTCTCTCTGCGGGATAGCCGCTTCACATACTCGGCCTTTGCCTTCAGGCGAACTTCGGTTGCCTCCACATCGGCCTTGTATTGGGCCACCATTTCATCGGCATCGGCGGAGGGCATAGCCAAATTGGACTTCACTACCTCGTATTCTCTATCGAGGGCATCCCTTTCTATGATAGCCAAGATCAGTTATGCTCGGAGATCCTCGTTCAGCTGATACTACTTGTCAGTTTTCTCCTTCGCCACCCGGAGTTGGACCTCTATCAATGCCAGTTTCGCCTTGGCGGTTTCCTTCTCCGAGGCCAGAAGGTCCATTTTGCTTTTCCACCCATCGGTCAAGGCTTGGACCTCATTTATCTCGGCCCGTAGTTGGTCAATCATGTCGATCTTCTGTTGGACCTGCGAGGTTGTGTTGTTAGTCACCACGACTAGTTCCTCGTTTTTAACTTCAAAGATATTTTCCTTTTCAACCAGATCACCATGTTCCCGCCTCAGGATCGAAACATCCTTATGAGCCTTGTCCAGCTCGGCCTGAAGATCCTTGATGGCCCCGTCCTGTTGCTCACTAAGGAGATTGAACATATCCTTTTTTTGGGCATGATCCTTGAAGTTGAACTAGAGCTGGCTGATTTCCAAGTGATATCGAAGGAAGCTCTCATGGTGAAGCACTGAAGCCTGTAAAGAAGGGAAAATAAGTAAGAGTCGTCAAAGGGAAACTTTAAGTGGTTCGTAAGGGGAGTTTGAAGGTTTTAGAACCTTACCCGGTTCAATGCCTTCTATGCCTCGTTGAAGAGACTCGACATGCCCACCTCATTTATCTTTGACTGGTCCTCATCGGTTACCAGGCATCAAAGGTAGCTGGCTATGCCTACCGGAGCGGATAGGATCCGGGCATCCTCTAGGACTATAATAACAATCGTCCTCTTGCGCTCGGGGTCCGCGCTCGGCGCAGGGAACTGATTCACCAATCTCGAGCTCATGCTCGGCCCATCAGCTCCCGAAGGCACGTCCTTCTTCGGTATCTCCAGCTGGCCCAACCCGGAAAAATCTTCCAATGTAGACGTATCCATGCCTTCAAAGAAGGAGTGGAGAGGGTCTTCTGCACCTTGTGCCCCTTCACATGAGTTTTCTTTGCCCGCTTGGGCCTCTTCGAGCATGGATTCAGTGTAGGAGGGCATCTTCAAGATGTCTATCACATCGGTCACCTCTTTCGGTACAGAAGGGGTTTTTTGGGAGGTCTCCACCCCCCCTCCCCCCGATTTTGGCCTCTCGAGTCGGAGGAAGGTCAGCCTCATGACTCTTCCCCTCGGTTGCCGCTTGTTCCCCGGCAAGAGTCGATCCGTGGGAAACAAAGATATCATCTTCTTAGGGCTCATCCATGAGCCGGTAAAGCAAATCAGAGTCCGGGACCCGGGACCCGGTATTCCTCTTGGGCTTGCGGGACCGGGTGGCCGACCTCTTTTTTATCTTCATCTCAGACCCCTCCGAGCCCGAGGATTTTCTTTTCCTCTTCTTCGTTTCCTTCGCGGCAACCCTAGGCTGTCCCGTAATGGAGGGGTCAATAGACATGTACGAATCCTTTCCCCCTTTCAGCGACCTAAGTTCTGTGGTATTAGGCAAACCTGCAAAGAAAAGAGAAAGGGTCAGCGTTATGTATGTTCGGGGCATAATATTAACTATTCTAAGAAGAACCTTACCATGTGATTGGGACTCCCATCGGCCCTTCGAAAGCTTGAGCCACGAGCGCTCAAAATACGACATCTGCTTGCAGATTCCTTTTATTCACTCCTTGAGCCGGTGGACTGCATTGAGAACCCGAGCAACAGTTGCACGATCGCAAGTATCGACGGTGAGAAAGGGAACAAAGAAAACTCGACACCTAAGGAAATAATGCACATACGAGATGCATTCCATTTCTCGGGGAATGGAAGAAACTCGGGAGGGATCAAATCTTCGGTCTACACCCGAATGAAGTGCCCCTGCCAGCCTCAGTTTCGATCCTCGTGAACGCTCAAAAAAAGGGACTTGCTGGCCCAATGAGTGAGGTTGATTAGCCCCCCTGGAAAATTTTGGAATTGTATAGACGGAGCAGGTGGTCGAGGATGAACCGATGAGACTCGGTGTTATTCACAAAGTCATGGAGGAGCATCACGATCCTCCAAAGAAACGGGTGGATTTGCCCAAGGCATACCTCGTATCTCCTGCAGAAGTCAAAAATAACTTAGTCTACCGGGCCCGGTGTGAAGGGATAAGTGTAAACACTTAAATGCCCTTTCACATGAGTGGTGATATCATCCCCAAGCTCGGGGACTACCACGTCCTCACTTCCCCAGTTACAGTCCTCTCGGACAATGGGAAGGGTATCTTCGATGACAAAACATATATATCTCGACGCCACTTCACCTCGGTATTGTTTGGATGAATCCCTCTCAACTTTGAAGTCGTCTAAGACTGAACAGCCCCCGGGAATAAAACTTTTCATGGGGGGCTCTAGGGCCGCTTCGGGAGCGGCCACCTCGGGAGCATCCGTCTCGAGAGCAGCTGTCATGACCCAATTCCGTACTAGGTCGAGACTGCATCTAACGCCGCTGTTAGGCAAGCCCACAAGCGAGACTACTATTTATTTATCCCTTTTTAACATATTTTTAATTACACTAAATTTTGTGTAACTGTGATAAGTCCGTTTAAACCAAAATATCAACATAATAAGTACATACTCTGCGGTGATAGAAATGACAAGTATAACGGTACATAAGTACTACCAATACCAAAAATCCGATATCACAAGTACACGAGCAATCTAGAGAATATACAAAACAACTAAAAACTACCGTCCGAAAGTAATAGACATGAATAGTAAATAAGATGGAAGGAGACTCCGGTGCTGCGAATCATAGCAAGGCAAGCAGCTCACCCCAAGTCTCCGTCGATGATCAGCTACGCGCCTGCGTGACCACTGGCTGAGACAAAGTGTAGCGTGATCGCCCGCGTCACCCCAG
Organism: Nicotiana tabacum; assembly: GCF_000715075.1. Lineage (NCBI taxonomy): Eukaryota > Viridiplantae > Streptophyta > Magnoliopsida > Solanales > Solanaceae > Nicotiana > Nicotiana tabacum. The sequence goes on from NC_134100.1 coordinate 80,288,964, forward strand.
AAGTGCAGCGTGAGTATGAAGAATAACGCGTACCCAGTAAGTATCTAGTCTAACCTCGAAGAAGTAGTGATGAGGGGTCGATTTGACACTAGAAGTCAATAATAATAATGAAAGTGCATAAAGTAGACATGGTGAACATACAACAGGTATCAATGAGACAAATATAAGCAACTACAATAAATACAACAGGAGTCCGTAACACATCACCAACATCTCATAACTGGCCGTGAAGACCCTAACTCAACTATGTCCCAACTAGAACCCGTTTCGATTATTAAGCACGAAGTTGCCGAGGCGAATGGCCTGATCTCATAAGAATAATGGTACTCAGTACTGCCGAGGCGAACGGCTCGATCCCATAAGAATAGTGTTACCATCATACTGCCGAGGCGAACGGCCCGATCCCATAAGAATGGTGTTTCCATACTGCCGAGGTGAACGATCCGATCCCATAAGAGTGGTGTTACTATACTGCCGAGGTGAACGGCCCGATCCCATTAGAGTAGAGAAGTTTACCTCGCTCGCGGTAGTACTTGCAACGCAATAGGACATGGATGTTTTATAGTTATTAAGTATTCCTCAATTTTTCCAAAATAAGAAGGCTAAGTCGATAATTGCAACTTTAAAATCCCGTAGTCTCAGCTCTATTCAAGACAGTTGATATGCATGATAAACACAACAGTACAATTAAAAGCATGATGTGGATCTAAGACTATCCGGACATATCATGGAATATAGCTACGCACGGACTCTCGTCACCTCATGTGTATGTAACTCCCCACATAAGTAATACACAACAAAGATACACCTAAGGGACTGAGTTCCCTCTTACAAGGTTAGGTAAGAGACTTACCTCGTTCCCAAGCTCACTTTCGGTCCACTAATCCGCTCTAAAAGGCCCAAGTCAATGCCGAACGATTCGAAACTAGTCAAATATTATATAATTTAAACAATATATACTCAAAAGTTCATAATTTAGCTATTAGAGTAATTACCCAACCTAAATTGGAAGATTCTTAAAATTCGCCCCCGGCCTCATGTGCTTGGATTCCGAAAATTTTCGAAGATAAATATCACCCATAGCCTCACGAACTCAAATATATAATTTTTACTTAATTCCATAACCAATTTCATGGTCAAATCTCATTTTTTGCCAAAACCCTAGGTTTTTCACAAATTCTCCAGGTTTTCACAATTTTCCCATGTTCAATCTACCTAAAATCCGCATAATTAACTTGAAAATGGGTGGGAGTTACTTACCTTAGAATGTTGATGAGAATCCCCCACTAAAGTGCTCTCAAAATCTCCCAAGACTAAATGAAAATGTGAGGAAAAAGGTCTAAGTCCCGTAATAAAAGCCCTAGCACCAGTCGCAGTTGCGACATCTGGTTTGCAAATGCGACAAAATTATCGCAATTGCGAAGTCTGATCATTTCTGCCTAGGCCACATTTGCGACCAAAAGCTTCGTAAATGCGAAGTTTTGCTGATCGCAAAAGCGAAGGCAAAAGCGAAGGAAAAGCTCGCAAATGTGAGTCCCGCCTTGCCCAGGATTCATCGCAATTGCGAAGCCCACCTCGAATTTACGATACCTGAGGCACTAGCAAAAAAATCGAGAAAAACTAAAGTCCTTCCACCCCTCCGAACGCGTCCGAAACTCACCCGAGCCCTCGGGGCTCTACACCAAACATCCACACAAGTTTAAAAATATCATACGAACTCGCTTGCGTGATCGAAACACCGAAATAACATCTAGAATCACAAATCGGACACCAAAACACATGAATCAAATCATGAAACTCAAAAACTTCTAAAAACACTTCCGCACATCTGATTCATATCAAATCAACTCAGAACAACGCCAAATTTTGCGTGCAAGTCATAAATCACCATATGGAACTACTCCCAGGCTCAGAATCCTAAGCGGACCTCGATAACACTAAAGTCTACTCCAAACCAAACTTAAAGAATTTGGAAAACTTTCAATACGCCAACTTTCAATATAAAGCATGGAAACGCTCCAGAGTCATCCGAAACCCGATCCGAACACACGCCCAAGTCCAAAATCACCATACAAATGTATTGGGACCGTCAAATCCCAGTTCCGATGTCGTTTACTCAAAATGTTGACTCAAGTCAAACTTAACCATCATAGGCTACTATTAAGAAACTAAGTATTCCGATTTCAATCCGAACTCTTCCAAACCCAAACCAACCATCCCCGCGGGTCACAAAATAGTAAAAGCACATACGGAAAATCTTAATTAGGGGAACGTGGATCTAAAAAGTAAAATGACTTATCGGGTCATTACAACAGCCATTTCGAGGATGGTCGCCTCGGTGCATGTGGTCGGGTGAGAAGATAAAGAGGCAGCCTGCTGAGGAACTGATTTGGAAGTCTTGGCCATCATAAATCTGGAAAATATGTGAAGATTTGGAAAGAGTTTATGATGATTTGAAGTTTGAGAGTGAAGATACGAGGTTCTGGGTTGAAAATCCAAGAAAATATATGAAGGTTTGAAGGTAGGATGAAGATCTGGGTAGAAACTTAAGAATAATTATGAAGATCTGAAGGTTAAAGATAAAAAGATGAAGAGTTGGAAGCTACTAGGAAATTCGAAGATAAGAGCTAAGATCGGAAAGTGGAAAAGGTACGAAAGGTCGAAGCTTTTATAGGAGAAAACGTAATCATTACGCGACGCTTCGCATTCGGAGGTGACCAGCCGATGATTGACATATGTCCAAAGTCAGAACGACACAATTGATGGGTCGTTTCGGGTCCTTCGTCATTTCGGTTGTAGCGTACGAAGGAAGGAACCGAGGAACATCTATCGTTTCCCATCGTTTCACCAAACCTACTCTCTGAAAAATGAGGGGACTCTATATACGGGTAAAATCGAGGGTAACATGTACCCCGATTTTTCGGTGGGTCAAACGAAGCAGAAACATGACCATATGCGATCAGAATCGAAGCCAGGGACTTCTCGTACCAGGGGTCGAACGGAGTGTTCACCACTGAGCCCGGCAAGACGACACCCCGAACCTAGAGCGGGCTCCCAGACCTCGGGAAGCACGACGAACGGTTGCACACTTTCTAACAGAAACTCGTGATATCTGCACTCAACCGGGTATCACGGTGCGAATCTCACCCGACGTCGGTAGGATATCAGCAATTGACGAGAAAGGAGAATTTTTTACCTCTTTAAAATTGTACTAGGGATGGAACTCTCCTACTATATAAAGGGGAAGCTTTTTCATTCAATAGACATTGTAACACGCATAACAAAGCAATACAAACTTGTTTCTCTGCTTTCTAGTTGGTGAGAATCTCTTATTTTAATCATAGTTCTTCATACACTTTTGGCTCCGAATTGAGGGTCCGATCGAGGGCAGAACTATTGTTAAGTTTGAATCCGAGCTTGGACTTAACGTCTTAACTAGTTTGGTTATTTATTTTATCTTTAATTCGTTTATCTGACGTTCTTGATTACTTGTGTCGAATCAATCCACATATTCTTAAAATCACGTACAAATTTAAACGTTATTCATTTTAAGGGTAAACAACTTTTAAGTATTACTTTAGTGTTTTTATTCCATTACCGATAAATGAAATTAAACTAATAGAATTGAATAGGATGAGGAATATTATAATTGTGCTATACCTTATATCTGACCACCTATTTTATGCCATTTATCTTAGGCGACGTTTATCATTTTTACTATAAAGGATCAAGTTTGGGATAGGTATATGTCGCATTATACGTTTACACATTATAAATTTATTGTAGTAATTGATAAATATCTATATTTTTCACATAATACATAATCGAAGTTTTGTATCAATATAAGAAATTATAATATTACAAAAGAACATGTAAGTATTTATGATAACAGAAGTGTCATGCTTAATAGAAAATTCTATTATAATTGAGCTAGTCGCTTTAGTACGATTTGCTAATTTTTAAATATTCTTAAGAAATTGGGAGAAGGTAATTTAGCTACGGGATTACTCTCTCTCGGGTAGCCCGGGCTCAGGGGCGGATTTAGGGGCGGCGGGGGTTCACTCGAACCCACTTCGTCGAAATATTACACTGTATATATAAGGCAAAATCTGTTTTTTATCTCTATATATTAAGTTTTAAACCCCCTTGACACATCCAAAAAGTGTAGCTTAGTCGTCAAGGGGGTTCAAAATCTTTGAAAGGTCATAGGTTCAATTCCCACTAGCTATAATCTTTTTTTTCTTGAACCCCCTTCACGGAGATCCTGGTTCCGCCATTGTCCGGGCTTTGCTCGGGCCCAACGTGAAATATAAAAAGTAATACCATTATAAATAAAGGTATTGTGACAATATTTGTTGGAATAATTCAGATTGGAATCACTAATTATGTTTGCATCTATCCAAGACAAACCAACAAATAGCAAAGTATCGTGTAGAGCCGGATTAGTCACCAAAACCTAGCTGCGGAGACAAAATGTAATTATAAAAATACCTTTAACCATTTCATTTCAAGTGTCACTATATGAACTCCCAATAGTTTAGTTAGTTTAACTATCTAACAATATTCTGTTTCCTTTTTCCTCAAATTTTAATAAGACATTGAAAATTCAAGTAAAATTGATTTTTTCCAAAACTTATGCCTCCATTTAGGGTTTTTTTTCAGAGTATATTGTGTTTTGCAAGTTTTGTTAAATTAAAAGTAATGCAACACTTGCTCTAATTTAAACTTATATGTGCATCTAAACTTTTGGCATTCAAAGTGAAATATAACATTCAAGTAATACTAATATTGTCAAGATCAAAATTTTCAATTTTGTATCGTACTTTTGTTTATGCTCTTTTAATTAATTTATTGTGCTATTTATATTTCTAATATTTTCATAGAGAAACAAATGTAATATAGTAGGTGTCAGACTTAATTATCCCTTCTAATTAGTACTACTTTAATGAATTTGAAAATACAAAAGGTGGTTTTCCTCCACTTTTATATTTTCTTCTTAGCCTATACTCTTATATAGAAAGTCTTAAGGTTAAAAAGCTATTTTTTTTCATCTATGTTTCAATATTATAATTTTGCTTGTTGACATTTCATCATTTTTTTCTTCATGTATGGGCAAATTAATATTCATTCTAAATTAATGTTTTAGATTCTTTTTGCCAACATTTTTTTTTTGGTATGGAAACGTGAAGCCAAGGGGTATTTAGTTTCAGAAGTAATTTATATTTACATCATCAAGTTTAATGCGGCAAATTTCTAGTTGCCCATTAATTAATGATTCTAAAAGAGTAAAAAAGCTTTAAAGATTTTTCTAAGTTTTTTCTCCAATTGTCAGTAATGTTTTTTGCTGTAATGTTTCTCTCTAGCCAACTCAAGACTTTAGAAACTATTTTCTTTTGTAAATCATTTTTTTTCATCGGGTGAAACACTGAAACATATTTTCTCAATTTTTATAAAATGTAATCCAAAACAAAGGCATGCATTTTTTTCCAAAACTTTCTCCATTGTTTCATTAAAACTACATTTGTTTTTTAGTAAAAGCTACTTTTTGAATAGGAAAATGAGCCCCAAACTCGAAATTAATTTTACCGTAAAATTCATCTCATCAATGTTAAAAGTCACACTTCAATTGAATTTATTTATTCATTTATTTGTCATTCCTATAATATTGTATGTAGTTTGAATTGAAGACAATTGTTGTTAATGCAATTTATAGATCGTGTTGTGGTGGTAATTCAACTAATCTTTTTCTTAAACCACACAAATATTTTGATATATTGAAGTTCATCAGTTTTAAAAGTCTTACTTCTTAAAATTTTGGTTTGGACATGTGTGCTCAGGTGGAATTAAAAATCAAGCGGAGGGCAGTTTCGTCTTTTAGCATCATAATGTCGTTTAACTGTTTACTTATACCGCTACTTGTGTAGCCTAGCATATTTTGTTTTTCTTTATTTGTTTGTACGTACTTGCTTCAACAAAGATAAACTTGTCCAATAAGATACAAGAATCAGAACAAGATAAGAGGAAAAAACTTTTGAAAATATGGACGAAAGAGAATTTTATTTCCCCCAAAAAGTAAATTGTCACACCCCGTAGTCCATCACTTTTTGCTTTTCAACCCAAATTTCCATTTGATATGTACAAAAAGACCATCTCAAAATAGTTATTGTATGAGAAAAAATACGACATGACACGTAGCCGCTTAAAGGAAGGACACGTGGAACACAAGATGGGGATGAGCACCGAACATATCTATTCCGCTTGTCACCGGAAGGAATAACAATTATAAAAGAAGTATTAAATGCTTTGCGCCCGGTAACATTTAATACAGAATATTTTGCAGCATTAAGAATGATGGCCCGTTACAAGGAATTTGGCATTTATGTCTAACGTTACATCTTCATCAATGGCCCTCATAATTGACATTAAAGAAGGGCATGATTCTAGGACTTCTTTCCCTAGACATAGCTATAAATAGAGAGCTCATTTATCATTGTAAAGGAGAGGAATTTTCTAGCTAACTTACAATACATTCTATACAGCATTTGAATACAATTTTATTTTCTCGCTTTTGATCTCATCATTATTGTGCCCAGAAACCCTGTTCCCGGACTCATCAACTCTGACGTTCCATCTACATTCTAAAGCTAAGTATTTTATATTTCATTATCTTTTGGATCAAATTAATTCACTTGTCTAGAAATCACGAACAAATTCAACTATACTATTTTACGAGTAAACAGTTTGGCGTCCACCGTGTGGCCTAGACAACCGTGCGATTAAATTGATCCTTGCTTTTTTTACTAATGTGTTTGATTATTTTGTCTAAGCAAAAATTACAAAAGAAATGGCAGATAACACTGTTAACGGCACACGCAACCCTGAAATTCGATAGGAGCAACCTCATTTCGAGGATTCAATCAGTGACACTCGCAATGAGGGGAATGACGCCACACCAGTGCATGATGGGCAGTACCCTCGACAGGTTCGGGAGACGACTCCTGATGATGCCGATGAGGAGCATGTAGCAGATGCAATGAGGGTCCTGCAAGAGCAACATACAATCATTCTAGGCCATATCATGCGGCAGGATCAGGTTATGACAGAACTAAAGCAGGCGCTATCAGGTGCTTCAAATAATGCGAACAGGCGATATCCAATTCCTCCCAATGTTTCTGCAAACCAAACGATGTAGAGAGTCAACAACAACACTCTCAGGGATGAAGTTGGCTCCGACGGGATCGGGGGGAGTAGATCCGGCCTCAACAACGGTAACGATCCGTTCAAGGAGGAACTTTTGCAGTTCATGAAGGAAGTAAACGCCCGCATGGATCAAATTCCGGGCGCGCCACCAGTATTGAAAGGCCCGAACTCGAAGAAGTATATTCAATTACCGTATAAGCTGAGCGCAGCTCCAGAATTAATCCTGAAGTGGTTCAAAATACCCGAAGTGCCAAAGTATGGCAGAACTTCAGATCCATAGGAGCACATTACCACCTACACAACAAAAATGAAAGGAAATGATTTGGCTCCTCATGAAATTGAGTCTGTGTTGCTGAAAAAATTTGGTGAGACTCTCACAAGGGGAGCTTTAACGTGGTATTCATTATTGCCCGAGCATTCCATAGATTCCTTTGAGATGCTCGCAGATTCTTTCATCAAAGCCCATATCGATGCCAGAAAGGTACAAGCCTGAAAGGCCGACATATTCAGGATCGCGTAGGGAGAATCCGAATTATTACGAGAGTTCGTTACCCGGTTCCAGAAGGAAAGGATGTTACTACCAGCAGTCCCGAATGAATGGGCGGTTGAAGCATTCACCAAAGGTTTAAATCCAAGAAGTTCGGACGCTTTTCGGAAGTTGAAGGAAAGTTTGCTCGAGTTTCAAGCGACGACTTGGGCAGATGTCCACAACCGCTACGAGACGAAAATAAGGATCAAGAAAACCGGCACATGCCCCCAAACCAGATGAAGTTAGCCCGGGGACAGAAGAGTCGGAACAATACCAGGTACCAAGGTATTTTCAAGTACCAGAAGAGACGGACGCGACGAAGTCCACGGCAGAAGAACTGGAGCAAGTTGCGTTGTTCGAAGAATTCCTAGAAAGGAAATTCCATTTGGGAACAGGACTGCACCCAGAGCTCAGGTCTGCTTTTATCGAATTCCTTAAAATTAACGCTGATTGTTTTGCATGGTTGCACGAGGATATGACAGGAATTCTGACGGAGATAGCCGTGCACAAGTTAAGCTTAGATCCCAACATACCTCCGGTATGGCAGAAGAAGCGCCCAATTACCGAAGCAAAGAATAAATTCATCAAAAAAGAGGTAACCCGTTTACTTAAGATTGGTTCAATCCGGGAGGTAAGATATCCGGACTGGCTAGCCAATGTAATAGTAGTTCCTAATAAAAATAATAAATTTTGCATGTGTGTAGATTATAAGAATCTTAATAAGGCATGCCCGAAAGACTCATTCCCATTTCCAAATATCGATCAAATGATTGATTCCACGACCGGGCACGAGTTAATGAGTTTCCTCGATGCTTATTCTGGGTACAATCAAATCAAGATGAACCTAGAAGATCAGGAAAAGACTTTGTTTATAACGAATTTTGGCATATATTGTTACAATGTGATGCCCTTCGGGTTAAAGAACGCCGGAGCCACTTATCAGCGACTCGTGAATAAGATGTTCGAAAAACAAATAGGAAAGACTATGGAAGTATATATAGATGATATGCTCGTTAAGTCTTTGAATGCAGGTGACCACCTGAAGCATTTGCAAGAAACATTCGACATCCTAAGGGAGAACAATATGAAACTTAACCGCGAAAAGTGTGCATTCAGGGTCAGTTCGGGTAAGTTCCTAGGATTCCTAGTCTCACAAAGGAGAATTGAGGTAAATCCCGACAAAATCAAGGCCATAGAAGACATTTCGGATCAATTGTCTAACGTAAAAGAAGTCCAGAGGCTCACAGGGAGATTGCCAGCTTTGAGCAGGTTCATTTCCCGTTCATCGAAAAAATGTCACCGCTTCTTTGCACTACTCAAAAAGAAAAATAATTTCGAATGGACACCGGAGTGTCATCAAGCCTTGAAGGAGTTGAAGAAATATTTGTCAAGCCCTCCATTGCTCTCAAAACCAAAAGAAGGTGAAACGTTGCTAGTCTACCTTCGCGGTTTCAAAAGTTGCGATAAGTGCAGTTTTAGTCCGGGAGGACAAAGGTACGTAATCTCCCATTTATTATGTTAGTAACATTTTAACGAGGGTAGAAACTCGCTATCCACATATAGAAAAACTGGCCTTATCTCTCGTAGTCGCCATTCGGAAGCTGAAGCCCTACTTCCAATACCACCCGATAGCTGTGGTGACTACTTTCCCTCTGAGGAATATCCTCCATAAACCCGAGCTCTCAGATAGATTGGCCAAATGGGCCGTCGAAATGAGCGAGTTTGAGATATAATATAAATCGAGGATTGTAATTAAGTCGCAAGTCTTGGCTGACTTCGTGGCCGATTTCAGGCCGTGACTATTGCCTCTGGCGGCCAAGGAGGCAATAATGGTGTCAGGATTGACATCGGGAGTTTGGACCTTATTTACGGACGGATCTTCAAACGTAAAAGGGTCCGGGCATGGAATAATCTTGATCATGCCTTCGGGGGAAACCGCAAGCCATCAGAACGATTCCTTTAACTAACAATGAAACAGAGTACGAAGCTTTGATTGTAGGGCTCGAATTGTCCCGGGGGCTTGACTCCGAAATCATCAAAATCAAATGTGATTCGCAGTTGGTGGTGAATCAGGTCTACGGAATATTTGACACCAAAGAAGAACGTATGCAACAATATGTGGTAAAAGTTCAGGCTTTATTGGCACGATTCCAAGAGTGGTCAATTACTCATATCCCGAGGGAAGATAACTCGAAAGTAGATGCATTGGCAACTTTGGGCTCATCGACAGAAGTCCAGGGATCGAAATCAGGAATGGTAGTACAACTGATGAACTCAGTCTTGGACACATATGGTTACTATGAGGTGAATTCGACTAGTTTGGTCTGGACTGGAGAAACAAAATAATCTATTATCTCGAGCATGGAAAGTTTCCCGAAGACCCCAAAGCATCAAGAGCGTTACGCGCCAAAGCTGCACGTTATAGCTTCAAGAAAGACCAATTGTACAGAAAATCCTTTCAAGGCCCGTTGGCCCGATGCTAAGGAGCATTAGAATCTAACTATGTCATGAGAGAAGTCCACGAAAGGATATGCGGCAACAACTTAGGTGTAGATTCTTTGGTGCTGAAATTAGTTTGGGCAGGATATTACTGGTCCCGTATGGAACAAGATGCCAAATACTTCATACAAAAATGTGATAAGTGCCAACGCTATGCACCACTAGTACATCAACCGGCAGAAACCCTATATTCGGTTCTGTCCCCGTGGCCGTTCATGAAATGGGGGATGGACATCGTCGGACCACTATCAACGACTCCCGGAAAGGTAAGGTTTCTTTTAGTTTGGACTGACTATTTTTCTAAATGGGTAGAAGTAGGTCCTTATCAGAAGATTGGAGAACGCGAAGTGGTCTACTTCCTATGGGAAAGCATAATTTGCAGGTTTGGAATACCAAAAGAGATTGCATGCGACAATGGGCCACAGTTTATCGGCGTAAAAGTTACAAAGTTCCTTGAAGATTTGAAGATAAAGAGGATTACCTCTTCACCTTATCATCCGAGCACGAATGGTCAAGCAGAGTCAACAAACAAAGTGATTATACAAAATCTAAAGAAAAGGTTAGAAGCAGCAAAAAGCAACTAGCCCAAAGAATTACCTGGGGTATGAGCCTACCGAACAATGGCCAAGTCAAGCACGGGAGAAACCCCCTTTTCCTTTGTGTACGGTGTAGAAGCTTTGATACCGGTGGAAGTAGGGGAACCAACCATAAGGTATTTCGAGGCGAACGAAGAATCGAACAACGAAGCAATGCTAATCAACTTGGAGCTGCCTGAGGAATGTAGGGACTTGGCGCATGTCAGAATGGCGGCTCAAATGCAGGGAATGGAGAGATATTGTAATCGAAGAGCCAACCTCCGTTATTTCAAAGTAGGAGACTTGGTCTAGAGGAATATAACTCAAAACACTCGGGAACTCAACGCGGGCAAGTTAGACCTAACATGGGAAGACCCTTACCGGTTTCAGCTATCACTGGGAAAAGACCATATGAGTTGGAGAGCCAGAACGGAGACAAGTTTCCCAACAACTAGAATGTGGCTCACCTCAAAAGATGTTACTGCTGACAAACAACAGTCATACGGAAAGTATGTGCTGCACTCTTTTTCCCTTCGTTCAGTTTTTGTCCCAATTGGGTTTTTCTGGCAAGGTTTTTAACGAAGTAGCGATGGAAAGCATACTACAAAGACAACAACAATAAGATCTCCGATGCCAAGGCTTCACTCGGGGGCGATTAGGTAATCTTTGGTTCGATAGCAAATTCCCACCGAGAAGTTAAGTTTGCTACCGAACAGAGGTTACCCGATCGTTCACTTGCACAAACCACTAGAGGACTGTTAGGTATTCTTTCGCTTGATAGCATGGGTTCCTAAGGGGAAACAAGATATGTTGCCAAGTGAAGGATTACCTAGCAATTCATTGGTGGAATCTTCGAAGATACAAGACTTCCAGTGTTCCAATTCACATTTTTTGTATTAGAACGCTGGGGGGATGATATGAGAATACGACAATATTGAATGCCACGTCAACCGGGGAACAAAAGTCCGGGAACATAATACATCATCAGGAACGGGGACTGCGCAGCCAGACCCGTAGAAATAAGTTGTACAAGATAGCCACAAGTCATGACAATTTCTTTTCTGCATAGAAAAATACTTATGTAATAGAAGGAATTAAATTAAAAGAAATCCTTTTGGTTTTATCTTGTTTCTTGTCTGAACGATGAGTTAATTTTTCCATTTGAAAGTTAAACAAGTACTTCAAATTTTAGTGCCATAATGAATAGGAGATGTCCTCTTCAAGAGCATCGTAAATATAAGAGGGCCCTCTCTTATAAAAACCCTCTCGTTAAAGGGTTGGTTTTGGAAGAAACAATGCCCGGAATCTAGAATGCCATCGGGGAAAAATACACCCGAAGCCGCATATGAAAAAGACGCAAAAAGCAAACTTTCACAAATACTCATGGAAATCCTCACGAAAAAGGGATAAGACTCGGAACCAAAATGCTTCGAAGAAATAGCATCCGAGATTACACATAATAAAGCATGAACAGAACAACATGCGCAGAATACTTGAGCAAGTACGAAAGTGAAAGGCTTGCATGAATATTCAAACGAAAGTAAGACTCAAACGATACTTTAGAAAAAAATATGTTTTTATTTACAAGGACGCGTCAAAATGATAAAGGTACAAAATAGAAAAAGAAACAAAAAGCTAAACTACAACGTCTCCGGAATCAGGAAGAAGAGAAGTATCCGCATCCCCGGGAGTAGTATACGGTTCCACCGATGGCTTAATATTTTCCCCAGCTTGGTATTTGGCATCATCGCCTTCCGATCCTTCTTCAGTTTTTGAAAACTCGGAATCGGAATCAGAAGAACCTGGAGCGTCAGACTGCACTGGGAGTCCATTTTTTATAGCCAACTCAAGCTCTCATGTCTTAGCAGTTTCGGCATCAATGTAAATGATACTAGTCTTGGCCTCTCCCAAGGTTTTTCTCCTCATGCTATACATGGAATAAGTTTTTTCAACAATGAGGGAAGCCGCTTGGCGCTTGAGTTCTTCTTTGAGTTGAGTAACTTCGGCGGAAGGTTTTTCCCGGACGGACCTAGCAGATTTGAAACTGACATCGAGCTCATGGACAATTGAACTAAAGAGCCTATTATGGTCAATAGTTTTCCTATACTTCTCTTCTAGCTGGGCATATTTTGCCACCACAGCAGCAAGCTCTTCAATTTTGGAGTTTAAGGCTGCTTCCAAATTAATCACTCTTTCAGCGGAGGAAGCCTCACGATCAATTGCAGCAAGAACAACGTTCTATACTTTTGCCCATTTAGCTTTGGCTTCATCAAATCTAACCCTCAGCGGCCCAATTTCTTGGCTAAGGGTTACCACTTCTTGCTCGCTCTGCTGCAAACGGGCCTCCAAAACAACAACCTCGGTAGCCTTGGTTTCCAGTTATGAGAGGCGGAGAACAGTCTGGTCCCGTTCTGCCAAAAGTTGATCTCGTTTAGAAGTAAGTTCTTCCTTCTCACGAATCAGCCTTTGAAGGCCCTCAGAAGTAAGAAAGTTGGCCTACAAAACAAGAGGAAGTAAAACTTAGAGTACATTTGTTCAAAAGTAGAAGAAATAACAGAAGAAGAAAGGAGCGTACCACTGCGGCGTTGTACATAACATTGTTCAACAAACACTCCCCCGAGAGTGTCTAGATCTTTTCCCAGTCTTTTTCAGAAGCCAAGGGCTTCAGATAATTAGCAAGCTCCACTGGCCAGAATAGCAGGTTGCACCCAGTAAAGACCAAAAGAGTAATGTTTCTCCTCCTTTGTGGATCTTCAGAAGGGGCAACATAATTTTGCCCTAAATTCCCATGAACTGGGGACTGTGGAAGAGGGATACCTTCTTCATGGGCAGGTGCGACCGATGGAGATGATGTAGCAACCGTTGTTGGAAGAGTGGACGAAGATGGAAATGATGTAGTAGTTGCTAGTTGTAACGACCCGACTTGTTATTTTAAGAATTTACGCCCCGTACAATGACTTAAGGTCCCGAACAACTTTGTAATACATATTATGACTTGCGTGTGTGGTTGAGTTTGGTTTTCGAAAGATTCAAAATTAAATTGAGAGAACAATTCTCATTTTTGAATCTTAAATGAAAAGAGTTTGAGTTTTGAGCAAACGACTCCTAAATGGAATTTCGATGATTCCAATAGATTCGTATGGTGATTTCAGACTTAGGAGTGTGTCTGGGTACTTATTTTGAAATCCGTAGTTGAATTTGGCTTGAAATGGCAAAAATAAGAAATTTAAGGTTTGGAAGTTTGACCGGGGAGTTGACTTTTTGATATCGGGGTCGGAATCCGATTCTGGAAATTGGAATAGGTCTGTTATGTCATTTATGACTTATGTGCAAAATTTGAGGTCAATCGGACTTGATTTGATAGGTTTCGACATCGAATGTAGAAGTTGGAATTTCTTAGTTTCATTAAGTTTGAATTGAGGTGTGATTCGTGTTTTTAGCATTGCTTGATGTGATTTGAGGCCTCGACGAAGTCCATAATATATTTCGAGACTTGTTGGTGTGTTCAGACGGGGTCCCGAGGGGCTTGGGTGAGTTTTGGAGTGGTTTCGGACCATTTCTAGACCATTTGTAGCTACTAGTTTTTGGCTGCAGCAGTGTGCTATGCGATCGCGTGGAATTGGCCGCGATTGCGATGAGTAAAATGGGAAAAATTGGCCAGTGATTCGCGATCGCGGAAGGCCATTCGCGATCGCGTAGAGGAAACTTTCTGCTGCATTGACCCGACTTTGGAAGCTTATATCTCGCAATCTATAAGAAATTTTGAGATGATCCAAAAATGAAAGTTGTAGCCCTTGGTGTCTAGTATTCAGAAAGTTAAACCATTTACAATTTGGAGTTTTGTACAAAACGTTATGGCCATTATACTAGAGGCTATTTGGAAGAGTTGGGCACTTGTTCTTCGCGATCGTGAAGCATATTCCGTGATCGCGAAAGGCAAATTTTGGGCTGAGAAAATTTTTTCTTCGTGATCACGAAGAGTAAATAATTGGGCAGTAGCTATATTTTGAGGTTTCGGCCATTTTTAACATATTTTGAGCTATGGAGCTTGGGTTGAAGCGATTTTTGAGGAGATTTTCATCATATGGATTGGAGTAAGTGTTCTATATCCGAAAGTGATTATACTTCATGAATATATGGTTAAATTCATCGTTTAATTCGAGTTTTAATGGAGAAAATTGGGATTTTTATAAAACTTTTCAAAAACAAAAATTCAAGATTTGGAGGACGATTTGTTATTAGAATTCGATAAAATTGGTATGGTTGAACTCGTATTGGAATGGATATTAGGATTCCGTGAAAATTCTGTCGGGTTCCAAGAGGCGAGCCCCGCGTTGACTTTGGTTGACTTTTTAGAATAAAATTTTAAGTCGACGTTTTATTATCCGAAATTGTTTCCGATGAATTTTAATGAAGTTATATAATTAATTTGGTTAGATTTGAGATGTCTGGAGGTCAATTAAAGCAAGAAGGCGATTTCGAAATATCGGCCTAACTTTAAAAGAAAGGTAAGTATCTTGCCTAACCTTGAGTGGGGGAATTTTTCCATAGGCATTGAGTCTTATGTGAAAATTGTGTAATTAAAACCATGTACGCGAGGTGACGAGTACGCACTTGGTTTATATATGCAAATTACATTTGTTGAAATTCGTAGACGCCCTTATATATTAAATTGAAAACTTGCTGGAACATAGTAAATCCTTTATTTGTGATGCCTGATAATTGGGTGTGATTGCCACTTTGATTTTTATGTGAATCCCGTATTTTTGTTGAGTTAATATTTCCTGGAGATAATTTCATTATGGATTATTCATTTACAAATAATTTATTATGTAAGTTTAAAAGAAGGCATTAATCTATTTGCCAAAATTTTGGATTAAAGAAGGCGTTGTTCCTTGATGAATTACTTTCTAGTTCATGTTGTTGCAATTGGTATTGAGTTATAAATGCCGTAAATGATATTTTGTCACGACCCAAACCGATGGGCTGTGACGGGCACCCGGTACCTTACTCAACCGAGTACCAACATAACGTATATTTTCGTATTATACTATCAAAGATAACTGAGCCGTAGAGGCTATCGTGAGATAAGTAGAATACAACATGAAATACCAACTTATACTTAAGACATACGGGCCTATAAGGCCAAAATGAGCACTCTTACACTGAACATAGGCCGACAAGGCCATACAATCCTTCATATACATGATATCTGTCTACAAGCCTCTAAGAGTACATAAACGTCATAAAGGTTGGGACAGAGCCCCGCCATACCAATCAACACATGTTCTAATCATACTGACCAAATAACAACTCCGGAGCAAATGGAACGCACCAACACCTTCCGCTAAGCGGCTGCCATGTGAAAGACCAATTATCCTTATCCCACTAAACTAATTAATTAGTTAATCTTTCACTAAAATTACTAATTATCCAAATATTTACATAATTAAAAATTATCTCAAATTATTCAAAATACCACTTGCTTTTAACACACCTTATACACCACCTTACTATCATGGCTATGTGGTACCTTGTATGGCATTAGTCCATAAATACAGGGTATTATAGCTTGGACCGTATTTTATTTCAAACTTCAACGAATCCTTTTATTTTGATTCGCTTACCCTCTCACCTTCACGAATTTACATGCCACTTGTTTGAAATAGCATAATGCTTATAATCTCAAAATAATCTTATTCCCGAACTTACGTCGATTAACTTACGACGAAACTTTAACGTACGAAAACGCAGGATGTAACATCTCATTTCCGAGCTTTCATCAATTTATTTATGGCATACTTTCACGTACGAAAATATGGGGTGTAACATCATTCCCCCCTTTGGAACATTCTTCCTCAAATGTTGATTGGTGCAGTTATTATTTTCATAACCCATAGCTCTTGCGAATACTTTAATACTTTTCTTGCCATTTAGGCAACTGTTCTTTGAATAAATCCAAAGGCCCGGGCATTCCCCCCTTTAGGCCTCTTTCTCACACCACGGTCTGTGGTCGGAATTCTTCCAATCTCGTAACTCTTGCTACTTTCTGTCATGCAGCGTGTACGGTTATTTTTTCCTTGTATGTGCACCTATACGACTCTTCTCTCTTTTTTCCTCCAGTTTTTAGCCAATCTCTAGGCCTCAATTTGTAAGCATATACAGAGCTTGATAAAATGTCTCTCTGGGCATCTATATGTATACTGAAGTTCTTTGCTCGATACTTTGTTGAACTTACAAATATTGCTATATCTTATTTCATAGACCCGGTTATCCATTTGTATGACTTTACTGCATCTAGGTATGTCATACTATACCATAACTATTACTTCGATTTATCATTACTGAGGTCTGCTACCGAACTCCAGGTTACTTTCGTTGCTTATCCTATAGGTATAAATCTAAGTCCTTTAATGCTTCCTCATTACTGTTCATCTTAAGAATAACGGCCTAATCTTACCTCATACTATGTGACTTTTGTCCATCCATTATTGATTCACCTCAATATTTATCTACAATATACCACTGATAACTTGAAACTTCTTACGTAATACATTGCCACTAGGGCTTATGTTGCATCGTGGAACATTTGAAGTAATTAGACTGATCCACTTAGGGGCGATACTATACTTCCATAACCGTATTTCATAGCATCCCAATGTGATTCACCTTACATGGGTATTTTAATCATGTACAATTCATGAAATCATTACTCAATCGAAGGCCCAAACGCCATCTTTCATCTATCACAATTACACCCTCATTCTACTACCAGGGGCAATATTCCATTTATTCTAAATGCTACTAGTCTTAGACTCCTTTGAGTTCATTCAGGATATACTGAGCTTTCTATGACTTAGAGAAACCATAAGCTCTCTTGTTTTCATGGGCTTAATCCCGAGGACTTATCCATTCCCGTCACCTTCTCACTAGCCCTTTCTTATCCTTATTCCTGTCTTCCTAAAACCTTGTCGCTTTACCATACTTTAGCTTGCGACTTATACATATCTATTTATATTACTTGAAACCTTTCCTCAACCCTTATCATAGATTTTCTTATGTTATTCTGGAATATCAAGCGAGACATCACATCGACTCTAACTCTTCTTTACTCTCTTAATTAGACCTCTCGATACTTAGAAACCATAGGTTGGAAGATATTCCACTAACGTCGATGCTTCCATTCCTGGATACTGAATCCCAGCACTTCTAACCTTCTATGTGTAGTATGGATTATTCGCAACCTTCTGCATTTGAGTATCTCGTACGTTGTTCACCTTTACCTTACTTACCTTAAAATCTCGCACCACGTCTTCTATCTTTTTCATAACTTCCCCTCTGCATAGGTATGATTTACATCCACAACTTGAAGCTCTATTATAACACTTGCACCTCTGGTGCATACACAATCCGGTGGGAGCTTCATACTGACTTCTTATGAGGCTGGTACTCTTCTAACTACTTTCTCGTAGAGCCGTTATCTAATATGGTTGTTGTACTATATCTCTTGCACCTCTGATATTAAGGATGATCCTGCAATGTTCTCAATCTCAAGGTCTATAATTTTCTGGGTCCAATAATCAGACTCCTAATTTACTTAGTTAATGTAACTCTTTTAGTTCCTCTTTCTTCTGATCGGACCTTATGTAGGCTTAAGCTATCTTCCGATATATGGCTCATGGTATTAGTTATTACCTTGGCCTTTCATGGGTGCTATAGAATATCCGTGATACCATCATTTAACAATTCAATCATTTGTCTATTACCTGGACTCAATTTTTTTCTTTTAACTTATTCCGGAGTCTTCTACGGCTATATAATTGTTAACATATATGCGGCGTGGATAATACTCTGAAATCTTAAGTGCGTTCATAACGTAACTAACTCTGGATCATTGATCGAATAATTCCTTTTGTTCCTTCTCAACTTTCTTTAAACGTAAGCTATTACTTCTCCTGGTCGTTCTGCCACTTGTTGCGTGCATACTTAGCTTATCTTAGTTCCCACTCATGCCGAAGTTTTATGCAACTTATATGGTCTCGAATAATACTTTTGATTTTTTTTTTACTCCCCGTTCATTAGCCATGGTAGGTGCCGCTTTCTTATAGAGTGCATACAACGTTGTAGCGAGACTGTTTTTACATGACCCTTTCTTCTTAAAGTTACTATGCTTAGGTTGAAGACTTTTTCCTTCTTTATTCAGCTAGTCTTTCATTATAGTACTTAGGGAGGACCCTCTGACTCTTCTAAAGCTGCGAGCTTATTACATTGTATACTTGACAGAATTTTTGATGTCCTTCCTTGCCTATAATTATCCGTCGTTGCTTACCTTTACGCCCTTGTGCTTATAGGGTTGCTTCTGAACTGATATTTTGACTGTCTTCCAGTGGAATTCTCTTTTATTTCCGTAATACTCATATGGTACCTTTAACTACCCCAACTCCTATCTGAATATTTCTCAAGTATTGCAATGTCATATCTGCGAGGATGAATTCACTATATTGGGTTTTACTATGTTTATCTTGCACGATCTGCTGATTTGTCTGTGTCCTCTTGTCTAGCCATTAACTAGGCTCTTCCTGAATCAACTACTAGCTACTCGTTGGCCCATTCTCATATCAATATTCCACGTAATCTTTCTTGGGTTATTTCCTTTGTCTTAACTTACCTCTCGCACTAGTTCCTTATTTATCAATAACATCCCGGGCAGGAACCCTTACTTCCTTTCCTTGACGACGTGTTTGCATAATGTTTTGGAATCGTAGCATATCCATAGGATTTGGATAAGTGCAATCTCATTCCTTTCTCATTTTTATTGCATTCTTCCTTTACCATTCCATAGTTACTAGAACCACTTAATTCTGACTTAATGCCACATCACATCATATTCCCCCCTTTAGGGGAGCACTAAGATTTAGTGCTATGATGATCTACGTATATATGTTTTACCTCTTTATCTTTGGCGTCTTTTCACATCATCGATGATCCTTACTCGCCTTGTGGTAATCCTTCTGTACCAAGGATAACAAATTTCCTTACTCGCGAGGGTGACACTTAGTATAACTGGCACATACAGTCCCTTAAGCTTAAATTTGCTCACATTGCTTGCTTTAGGGAAGCGTCTTCCTGAATGATCATTCTCTGAGTTTCTCATGAATCTTCTTCTGTTGTCCATTCTATTATCGCAGGAATGAAATATGAAATTCTTATGATGTCGACCATTCTCAAATCACTCAGTCCCTAATTCATGTTTAGTTTATCTTGTTCACCAACCCATACCGATTTCTATTACTCTGGGGTTTAACTTTCCTTCTGGTAGTCGCGTTGGAATCACGAACTTATTTCTCAAAATGAGGATATGACTTTATGGCCTATACTCTTTTGTTGTCTCAAGGCTTGTCACCTCTCGTCTCTTCCTTAACTTAACTATAAACTCTGTAATACTGTCATTTTTTTTTATTCATCGTTGTCATCCATGTATCACATCTTACTCATAATGCTTCATTAACTTTTTTCTTATTTCCCTACTAACATCTCTGTCTATCACTTTATTTTGAAAATTCCAACAAGACATTCTTTTGCTTTTAGCTCCCCTTGCTCCATCCCCTAGCTCTTCGGGTTGCCTAACATTCTCGCTCTACTAGGGACGAGAGCCACACTAAGGCAATATTTATCCCTTCAAGGCTTCCAGTGCCTATCCTTGTAGTACTCATATCTAGCTGTACTATTTTAGAGTACACCATTTGGGTGTCTCACAAGGAGATCTATTATCACATTTGCAATATCCTTCGGAAATGTCAACTAACACAAACAATCCATTCACCATTTTGGGTTACTCTAACCCCAGTTGGATCTTGATATCCCGTCCTTCTCTTAAACTCACCTGTCAGCTCCCATAGGCATAATTGAGATGGGTATGGCCAATTGTGTATATCTACGTTACTATTGAAAGTAACTCAGAATGCTTATATTTCTCTGCTTGAATTGTAAAAACTGTTAACCTTCATTAACTGGGTACCTCGTACCCTTCTTCACCTTGTTTATTTTACTTGCTAAAACTTTTGTCTACCTTTCGATTCTCTTATTCCTTTTTACCGTAAGAGTGAATAGATATTCTTGTCTTAGGGATCCTTATGAAGAAGCTTACACATCTTATTTATATATATGATTCGCTGAATACTTCATATTTATCCATCATAAGCATGATGCAAAATCGAGTTCCTCTGACTCAACTCTTCCATAGCTATATCTCTTACCAATCGTTTTTCTGGATGTAGGTATCATCTTATTACGAATAAAATAGAATTTAGGAATCTAAATTCTTACAAGTGAGCTCTACCACACGATCTAGAGTAAGAAGACAGAGTGACAATCCTAAATTCCCTGTAGCCTCCTACTTGTAAGTGTGGTGCACATCACACCCATAAACAAGACTCTACTAGACACGGCTTGTAGATTCCCTAGGATAGAACTGCTCTGATACCACTTTTGTCACGACCCAAACCGATGGGCTGTGACGGGCACCCGGTACCTTACTCAACCGAGTACCAACATAACATATCTTTTCGTATCATACTATCATAGATAACTGAGCCGGAGAGGCTGTCGTGAGATAAGTAGAACACAACATGAAATACCAACTTATACTTAAGACATACGGGCCTACAAGGCCAAAATGAGCACTCTTACACTGAACATAGGCCGACAAGGCCATACAATCTTTCATATACATGACATCTGTCTACAAGCCTCTAAGAGTACATAAACGTCATAAAGGCCAGAGCAGGGCCTCGCCATACCAATAAATACATGTCCACATCATATTGACCAAATAAGTTACTCCGGAGCAAGTGGAGTGTACCAACACCTTCCACTGAGCTGATAGCCTACTTGGAGGAATCTCATCCTGTCTAACGGGACCTGCGGGCATGAAACGCAGCATCCCCAGGCAAAAGGAACGTCAGTACAAATAATGTATTGAGTATGTAAGGAATGAAAATCAGTAAATAATAGACATGAGAGAAACATGGAGTAAAAGACTCAACATGTAAGTCTGAATAGCTCTGTGAATCATTTAATATTATAATGGCATGCATATGCATATAACTGACATACCATGCAGAGGTATATGCGTTCATAACATCATCAAGCCTCTGAGGGCATCCCATCATATCATCTCGACCACTGTGGGCAAATCATCAACGTATACCAGCTGATCAGGTGGTGGTGCGTATATAACACCATAACCTTTTCCCATATCCCATATACATATAATATACACGTATATAATGTCATCTGGTCATTAGTCAATGTACATGTATAAATTCATGAAATGAATAAGTTAATAAGATTTCTCGGAATGCCATAAAAATAATATGTTTGTCGGATAAACTTTATCAAATACGTATTTTTCTGAGACCCATGAACAGAAGATATAATAATAATAATTCACATGGAGAATCAAGAATATAGACACCCTAGTATTTCTATGAATGGAGTCATTTATGGAAGTTACGTATTTTGCTCGTTTTATTTATATTATTCGGTTCATGCCAAAAAGAAAGAAGGGATAACCTTAACATACCTGAACCGATTCTCTTGACAATCCCTTTAATACCATCTTTTGCGACGAAACACGTAACGGCGGATCAAAGTAGGAAATAATTCGTATAAAATACCCGAAGCAATAACGTTGCTATGCAAAGATAATGTTGGCTGAAGCTTTTCCTTAAGAACTTAGCAACAGCGTTGCTATTTGGAAAATCATCTTTGTTGAACTCTTTTTTAAGAGATAAGAAATAACATTATTGTGTAAGGAATCTTGGATGAAACTCTTAGAAATAACGTTACTTTTCCTTGAAATCCTTTCTTAAGAGATTATAAATATTATCCTTACTTTTAGGTAGGCCCCACATAATAATGATTAAGCCTTATAATCTTAGTCAATTGTGCCACCTTTCCATTATAACATAAGAGTCACTAAATAAAAAAAAAGGGGCTGCCACGTGAAAGACCAATTATCCTTATCCCACTAAACTAATTAATTAGTTAATCTTCCACTAAAATCACTAATTACCCAAATATTCACATAATTAAAAATTATCTCAAATTATTTAAAATACCACTTACTTTTAACACACCTTATACACCACCTTACTATCATGGTTATGTGGTACCTTGTATGGCATTAGTCCATAAATACGGGGTATTATAGCTTGGACCGTATTTTATCTCAAACTTCGACGAACCCTTTTATTTTGATTCGCTTTCCCTCTTACCTTCACGAATTTACTTGTCACTTGTTTGAAATAGCATAATGCTTATAATCTCAAAATAATCTTATTCCCGAACTTACGTCGATTAACTTACGACGAAACTTTAACGTACGAAAACGCGGGATGTAACATCTCATTTTCGAGCTTTCATCAATTTATTTATGGCGTACTTTCACGTACGAAAATATGGGGTGTAACATATTTGAGGCAAAGTGTTAAATTATGAAATATTATTTTGTTGAGTTGTTCGCTCCCGGATATTTTTGTTAAGATTTTTGTGCTAATTATGGTCGAGCATTGAGCTCTTTATTGTGGAAAATAATGTATTGTTGATTTCTGTGGCAAGTTGAAATATTTGAGTACTTAAGGTACAATTTTCAATATGTTTTGATATTTCAGCACTCGATGTGCAATTTGAGATATGTAATATTTGAGCACTTGAGGTGCAATTCACGAGATATTGTGATATTGGCACATGATAATGTTGGAAGGATTGTTCGGGTGGTTGAATGAGGTTTCTGTTGTGCTATTGTTACTATTGATATATACACATGCAGCGTGACAAGGCGGGCTATATATGTGGGTTTGCGCATGTGGCGAAACAAGGTGAGAATATTATTATGCGCGTGCAGCGAGACAAGGCGGGTATTTACTTTATTATTGCGCACGTGGCGAGACAAGGTGGGCTATATCGGGGATTGATTTGTGATGACTTGTGATGGCCTGGGGGCATTATTATTGTTGATATTTGTGTTGGGACTACGAGGCAGTACCTCGAGAGTGCCCTTTGTTGAAATTTATTTATGATTTGGGACTACGAGGCGGTACCTCGGGAGTGCCCTTTGTTGATATTTTTCTATGGCTGCACTTGCCTTTGGTTAGTTTATTTTTTCATGATATGTAAATTCTTGTGTCCTTCCTTGATGTATAATTTGATTTTATTATGTGTTTTGTATTCCTTGTTGAATTGTGTTGGCTTTGGCACTTTATAAAAGACTCTGAGGATTTGTGTTTATGGTTTTTTTACTGGTTTTCGAGATTTGAGTTATTTCGAATAAAAGAAATTGCTATCATATTTTAATTTAATAAATTTTACATCCAAATTAGTAGTCATCGGATGCTTCATTTTAATTGAAATGTCATTTTCTTCACCCAAACGAGTTCAAAAATAAACTCATTTCTTTGATAATTTCTTACTTGGTTTAAAATAAATTATAAACTTATTTTATTAAAAATAAATTGATCTTGCGGATCTTATATACATTGATATTTTGGTACGGGAGTTGTCCGTGCGGTTATGAAAGAAATATGGGCACGAGGTGCAGTGGAAATATGAAAGTGGGTTGAGACCCGTAATTTTTATGATTGTGAAATGCAGTGTCACATGGTGACTTTTACTTGAAAGAAGTATATTCGAAAGATAATTATTCGAAAGAAGTATATTCAAAAGATATTTATCTTAAAGAGTTATACGTGATGGATTTATATTTTAAGGACTTGATTAATTGGTTGTACTTGTGTTCCTTATTCGTTTGAGCAATAATTATGATGTTCTTGTTGCCTTGCTGTTTATATCACTGGTTGATTTTATTACTATCATTGCTAGTTTTTTTCAAGTACTATTGTATACTGCTATATTACACAGGTTATTTGACTAGTGAGTGTCTTGACTGTACCTCGTCACTACTCCACCGAAGTTAGTCTTGATACTTACTGGGTATCGACCGTGGTGTACTCATACTACACTTCTGCACATTTTTGTGCAGAGCCAGGTATTGGATATATCAGATTCGGACAGAGATTGGAGTATAATCTCAAGGATTCAAAGTAGGACTGTTTGGTCGTCGCAGTCTCTTGGAGTCTTTCCATTTTATTATACTGTTAATTTCTTATTCGAACAGTATTGTATATTCGACCCTCGAGAGAATTCCATGTATTCAGTTAGAGTTCGTGACTCAGTATTACCAGTCTTGGGAGGTTGTTCGAATATTTCCGCTGTTAGTTTTGACCTTTGTCTATAAAAAAAAGACTTGAATTGTTATTATAATCGGCTTACCTAGTCTTAGAGACTAAGTGTCATCATGACGCCTGTGGTGGGATTTTGGGTCTTGACAAGTTGGTATCAGAGCTCTAGGTTCATAGGTTCTACGAGTCACGAACGAGTCTAGTATAGTCTTGCGGATCGATACGAAGACGTCTGTACTTATCTTCGAGAGGCTACAGAACTGTTAGAAAATTTCCACTTCTTCCATTCCTGTCGTGTGAAATTTGTTGATCTTGGAATTTGAGCCTTTGTATCTCTATTCCCTCACAGATGGTGAGGACACGTGCTACCGGGTCAGCTGAGCAGACACCCACGCATACTGCTAGGGCCGCAAGAGGTAGAGGTCGAGGAAGGGCACATGCCGCGACTAGAGCACCTGTCAGAGCAGCAATTGAGGAGCCGCTAGTAGCTCCAGTTGGGGGACAGGTACCAAAAGCACATGTTGTTTCCCTCGAGCTTCAGGAGACTTTAGCTCAGTTTTTGAATATGTTTGGTAAATTAACTCAGGCGGGATTGATCTCTGTTGCACCAAATATTTCACAGATTGGGGGAGTAACTCAGACTCCTACCGCCCGTATTCCAGAGCAACGAGTTCACATTGGTCAGGTTTCGGGTGTAGTACTAGTACAACATCTTATTTCGGTTCAGCCTGAGGTCGGGCCAAAGGCATCAGAAGAAAAAAAAATAGACTAGAGAAATTTAAGAGGTATAGTCCACCTACTTTTAGTGGCACATCTACTGAGGATGCTCAGGGATTTCTAGAAAAGTGTTACCGTATTCTCCGCACCATGGGTATTGTGGAAGTGAGTGGAGTTGCCTTTACTACATTTCAGTTGTGAGGCGCAGCGTATCAGTGGTGAAAAATCTATGAAAAAGGTAGACCATCCGATGCAACACCACCAACTTGGGCTAAATTTACGGAAATGTTTTTGAAAGAATTTGTTCCCCAGACTCTCTGGGATGCATAGAGCACAGAGTTTGAACGGTTGCGTCAGGGCACCATGACAGTGTCAGAATATGCTATCAGGTTCAATAAGTTAGCCCCTCATACTCCTACTTTCGTTCCTATAGCTAGAGAGCGAGTCCACAGACTCATTAAAAGACTCAACTATGATCGTAAAATTTCATACGACTCAGGAGCTACAAGCTTATACTTCATTTCCACTAGTGGTACAAATTGCCAAGATATTAGAATGTGTTCGGGGTGAGGAAAAAGGAAACTAAGGAGACCAAGAGGTCTCGAGGTTCTGGAGGATTCAGTGGATTCTACTCTGCAAGTATGAATCATTATGGCGGGGGCTCGGGCAGTCGGCCAGCCCAGTCCGCACATCAAATTACTGGGGTTGCTCCAGTAAGTTCTTTTAATGCACCACCGACATGAGTTTCCTACAATGGTTATTCTTGTTATCCGACACAGACTCAGTACGAGCAGTCGTGACCTTAGAGGGGTTGTTATGAGTGTGGTGATACTAGGCACATCATGAGAGATTGTCCCAGACTTGGGAGGGGTAGATTTCATCATAACACTCAGGCTACGGGCCCCAATGCAGCTACTACCCCACGTGCACAGCCAGTTAGGGGTGGAGGACAGGCGGGTAGAGGGAACCCTAGAGAGGGAGGCCCAACCCGTTGATATGTTTACTATGGTGTGGCCGAGGCCACCATACCAGATGGTGTCGTTACAGGTACGATCCAGAATTGTTATAAAGGGATATCTCTCCTTAATTTGATTTGGTTCTGAATAATGAAGCGAGTCCTCCTATTATGCTCCGCTTATGGGTGAGCTTCATAATTTTGTGACCCACTTATATGTTTATCCCTGTCGGGAGATTCGACGATGTTAGCTTGTGTCTATCATTTTTATTTTGTACACTATTGAGGACTATAAGTCCAAAAGTGACTTTCTATTACTCTCTATAGTGGGTTTTGATGTGATTTCAAAATAATTGGTTTTAATTTTATGAATTATATGCCCTATTGGTATGGGGGTTCGATACGTGTTGTGAAAATTATTTACGAAATTTATTAAAAATAAGAAAGAAAGAAAATGGAAAATATGTGTAGGCACAATGTGCAAAATACTTGTAATTCAGAACTGAGGACGAGATCCTTGCATTTTAATAAGATTTGATATGTTTAAACCGGGCTACGATCCGCGGTGGAAGTTATATAAGGACGAGATCCCTGTGATGAAAATTTATGTGTTTAAATTCTCCCTTGTGAAATTAAATTTGTACTATAATACTTATAGGGAGTCATGCATGTTAGGCTTATTTGAAAATTCTTGTATGAATTTCTCTGTGCATAATTTCCCATATTCGTGTTGTAATTATTGAGATTTAGCCTACGAGGTGAGTGCCCAGGTGGCGTTACATATGACTCGTTAATTTGGGTAAATAATTATGAAGTTTTCATGCCTCGTATCTCGTTGTTAGTAAAGTGGAGGTTTGAAATGATATTTTGTTAACATGAGGTTAATTGGCGATGTTGTAATCGATTATGAACAACTATTAAGACCAGAGATGTGGTTATGGGCATACATATAATAGTGTTATTGATATGTACATTGTGGTGCTTTGTTAGGTTGTGGATGTGTTGTTAGGAGTTGTTTTGGTGTTACTGTGGCAGGTGGATAGGCCTAGTTATAGGGGGGACTCTGCCGAAATTTCTGAAACAATTTGAGAATTAGTAAAATTTGGGGGATTGAGACGTGCGAAAGAAGAGATAAGTTATGTTATGTGTTTGAGGGTGGACTCTACTTCTCATTCAAGGGCGAATGATCCTAAGTGGGGTAGAATGTAACACCCCGAAAATTTTTGAAGTACTTCAGCACTATCAAGAAAGTTGATGTGTGCATAGGCACGAGTTGCTATAGCCAGTTGAGACTAATACCGTGTGCTGATGTGAAAATCAGGCCTTTTGAAAATCTTTGGAGTGTAAGAAATTGGTTTTAAAGTTTATAAGTATGGATGAAAGAAGTAATCTTCAACTGAGATGGCATTGTCGAATCCATGTTAAATTTGCGTTGACGTAGAATCACCCGCAAGTTATGTGTGTAAGAATGCACTCAGTAATTTAATGTCCTCAAAATAATTCTTGGCACGTTCGAGGACGAACGTATGTTTAAGAGAGGAAGAATGTAACGACCCGACTTGTCGTTTTAAGAATATACACCTCGTATAGTGACTTAAGGTCCCGAACAACTTCGTAATACGTATTGTGACTTGCGTGTGTGGTTGAGTTTGGTTTTCGAAAGATTCGGAATTAAATTGAGAGAACAATTCTCGTTTTTGAAGCTTAAATGAAAAGAGTTGACCGAAATTTGACTTTTGAGCAAACGACTCCTGAATGGAATTTCGATGATTCCAATAGCTTCGTATGGTGATTTCGGACTTAGGAGTATGTCTGGGTACTTATTTTGAAGTCCGTAGTTGAATTTGGTTTGAAATGGCAAAAATAAGAAATTTAAGGTTTGGAAGTTTGACCGGGGAGTTGACTTTTTGATATCGGGATCGGAATCCGATTCTAAAAATTGAAATAGGTTTGTTATGTCATTTATGACTTGTGTGCAAAATTTGAGGTCAATTGGACTTGATTTGATAGGTTTTGTCATCGAATGTAGAAGTTGGAATTTTTTTAGTTTCATTAAGTTTGAATTGAGGTGTGATTCGTGTTTTTAGCATTGCTTGATGTGATTTGAGGCCTTAGCTAAGTCCATAATATGTTTTGAGACTTGTTGGTGTGTTCGGACGGGGTCCCGAGGGGCTTAGGTGAGTTTCGGAGTGGTTTCGGACCATTTCTAAGCCATTTGTAGCGCTGGTTTTTGGCTACAGCAGTATGCTATGTGATCGCGTGGAATTGGCCGCGATCGCAATAAGTAAAATGGGAAAAATTGGCCAGTGTTTCGCGATTGCGTAGAGGAAACTTTCTGCTGCACTGACCCGACTTTGGAAGCTTATGTCTCGCAATCTATAAGGAATTTGTTAATGATTCAAAAATGAAAGTTGTAGCCCTTGGTGTCTAATTTTCAGAAAGTTAAACCATTTGCAATTTAGAGTTTTGTACAAAAGGATGACCATTATACTAAAGGTTGTCGGACAACCTCGAAATATAGCTATTGTCGAGGTATTTACTCTTCGTAAATGATATTTGAGGCAAAGTGTTAAATTGTGAAATATTATTTTGTTGAGTTGTTCGCTCCCGGATATTTTTGTTAAGATTTTTGTGCAAATTATGGTCGAGCATTGAGCTTTTTATTGTGGAAAATAATGTATTGTTGATTTCTGTGGCAAATTGAAATATTCGAGCACTAGAGATGCAATTTGCGATATGTTTTGATATTTGAGCACTCGATGTGCAATTTGTGATATGTATAATATTTGAGCACTTGAGGTGCAATTCATGAGATGTTGTGATATTGACACATAATATTGTTGGAAGGATTTTTCGGGTGTTTGCCCAAGGTTTCTGCTGTGCTATTGTTACTATTGATATATGCACATGCGGTGTGACAAGGCGAGCTATATATGTGAGTTTGCGCATGTGGCGATACAAGGTGGGAATATTATTATGCGCGTGCGACGAGACAAGGCGGGCATTTACTTTATTGTTGCGTACGTGGCGAGATAAGGTGGGCTATGTCGGGGATAGATTTGTGATGACTTATGATGGCTTGTGGGCATTGTTATTAAAATTTATTTATGATTTGGGACTACGAGGCGGTACCTCGGGAGTACCCTTTGTTGAAATTTATTTATGATTTGGGACTACGAGGCGGTACCTCGGGAGTGCCCTTTGTTGATATTTCTCTATGGCCGCACTTGCCTTTGGTTAGTTTGTTTTTCCGTGATATGTAAATTCTTGTGTTCTTCCGTGATGTATAATTTGATTTTATTATGTGTTTTGTATTTCTTGTTGTATTATGTTGGTTTTGGATCTTTGTAAAAGACTCTGGGGATTTGTATTTATGGTTTTTTTACTGGTTTCGAGATTTGAGTTGTTTCGAATAAAAGAAGTTGCTATTATGTTTTAATTTAATAAATTTTACATCCAAATTAGTAGTCATCGGATGCTTTATTTTAATTGAAATGTCATTTTCTTCACCCAAACGAGTTCAAAAATAAACTCATTTCTTTGATAATTTTTACTTGGTTTAAAAAAAATTATAAACTTACTTTATTGAAAATAAATTGATCTTGCGAATCTTATATACATTGATATATTTTGGTACGTGAGTTGTCCGTGCGGTTATGAAAGAAATATGGGCACGAGGTGCCGTGCAAATATGAAAGTGGGTTAAGACCCATAATTTTTATGATTGTGAAATGAGGTGTCACATGGTGACTTTTACTTGAAAGAAGTATATTCGAAAGATAATTATTCGAAAGAAGTATATTCGAAAGATATTTATCTTAAAGAGTTATATGTGAAGGATTTATATTTTAAGGACTTGATTAATTGGTTGTACTTGTGTTCCTTATTCGTTTGAGCAATAATTATGATGTTCTTGTTGCCTTGATGTTTATATCACTGGTTGATTTTATTGTTATCATTGCTAGTTGTTTTCCAGTATTATTGTATACTGCTATATTGCATAGGTTATTTGACTAGTGACTGTCTTGACTGTACATCGTCTCTACTCCACCGAGGTTAGTCTTGATACTTACTGGGTACTGACAAAAAAAATAGTCTTGATACTTACTGGGTACTGACCGTGGTGTACTCATACTACACTTCTGCATATTTTTGTGCAGAGCTAGGTATTAGAGATATCGGATTTGGATAGAGATTAGAGTATGATCGCAAGGATTCAAGGTATGACTACTTGGTCGTCGTTGTCCCTTGGAGTCTTTCCATTTTATTGTACTGTTAATTACCTATTCGAACAATATTATATATTCGACCCTCGAGATAATTCTATTTATTCAGTTAGAGTTCGTGACTCAGTATTACCAGTCTTGGGAGGTTGTTCGAATATTTCCGTTGTTAGTTTTGATACTTATCTATAATAAAAAATAGCTTGAATTGTTATTATAATCGGCTTGCCTAGTCTTAGAGACTAAGTGCCATCACGACGCATGTGGTGGGATTTTGGGTCGTGACACTAGTGGTGGTGAAGGTGGAGATGAAGCTGATGGAGTTGAAGAGTGAGAAGCAGCTGCATCAAATGCAGTGCTGGTTGTTTGATGCTCGCCAACCAAAGACGACACAGACCCGGTACTCAGCCCCGCGGTACCAGTTACAACAATTGGGGCCCAGAAGCAGGAGTTAGCATATTCAACTAAATCGGATTCTCCCCAAAGTGCTAAGACGTCATCGTCAGTTGGTGCAATTGTCTTAACAAGACGATCATCTTGTTGAGATGATGAAGATCGTATCCTTCTATGTAAAGAAGCTCCCTCATCACTATCTTTTTCATCATCATCGATCATCACAGTCTCTATGACCGGCTCGGAATGAGGACCAGTCATTATCGCCACTGGAGATGACTCGGGGGCATCAATCTTTGCCCTCTTATTCTTTTTCCCATCCGCAGAGGAATGTCTTCTCTTTGGTTGCTTGTTCTCTAGCCGGGAACTCCGTGAAGAAATGTTTGCGCCCGAAGCAGGCCCAGAGATGCATGTTCGAGTAAGTGCCTCCTGAAGCAGCCTCGCCGCATCAGCAGGGTCAGCCAAAACATCCTCCTCGGGGACATCAACTGAGCTTGCAGGTAGACCTAATTTCATGAACAAGTTAGAAGGGTTCAACCAAGTTCTTCATATACAAAAAGTGAAAATAAGGTAAAATAAAGTTATCATGATTTTTGGCCTTTCACCCGTATTTAAGGGACATTTCTTTCCACAAACGAGTTTCGGGCATTGTGATCTCCAAGATCTTCGAACCCACCGGTCCAAGCCTTCTACCACCGGTGGGGTCCATCGAGTCGATGTAACATACAAAGGTTGAAGGATTAATACATGCATGGAATAATATTTAGTAAGAGAAAGTGTATTAAAGAAAACTTACTAGAACGGTTCCAAGCAACCGGAAAGGATGAAGTCGTTGTTGGAATAATGTAACTGGTGGCAACTGCAATGAACCATTCCATCCACCCACGGTCATTATCATCATTCATGCTAGTCAACATAGTATGGTGTCCACGTTTACAGATATTTATCATACCTCCCCAGAAAATCTTGGGGGAATAAAGGTGTTCATCATACGAGCTAATGATAGCTCTTCCCTAGTTTCTTGACAAAAGCATCGAAGGCAGGCAACTGTCCTCCATACTGAAGGGATCACCTATGCCAAGCACACTTGGTAGCGAAGGCAAAATTTCGCAATCACGGGATCGAGCTCTCAGCTCAAAGAAAACGCACACAAAGTAAAGGGATACGTGAAAAAATATGTAAAACCTTCCCTGGGAAGGGTCACCCGCTCTGATAAATCAGGAGCAATAATATCTCACTAAGGGCAGCGGCAGTCCTCCTTCACAGCAGGAATACTGGAAGGATGAATAGAAGAAGGGTACCTACTAACAGCCCATGTGCGAGGGTTAGCAGTAGGAAATTTCTCTTCATAATCCTTCGAAGTACTAAGACTTCTTGGGATGATGGAACCCACTGTTGGAGGAACGAAATCCTCGGTTTTGTTCTTGCCATTTGAAGAACTAGCACGTTTTGAAGAGGAAGCCATTGGAATATAAGGAAGGAAAATTTCTGGTTCGAAGAAGATCAGAGAAAGGTTGGGAAATAGAGATGTGAGTTAGAAGTTTGAGAAATTATGAAGTACATAAGAGGAGGATGATGCATATAAGTAAAATTTTGGCGGCTAAATTCATGGCCATGATTACCTCGATAATCAGCAAAAGCTATGCTGAATCGTGGGATGACACGTGTCCGGGAAATTAAATGCGAAGAGACGTGCGTCTAATCAACTGTCAGAAAACTTCAAAGGGAGCTATAGTAATTCCCGCAAAAAATGTGCTTTCTACCAACTTCCCGGTAACTCAAGATTGTATCACCGAAAAGTAAGGGGACTAACTGTATACGAAAAAATACGACATGACACGTGGCCGCTTAAAGGAAGGATACGTGGAACACAAGATGGGGATGGCCACCGAACATAGCTATTTCGCTTGTCACCGGAAGGAATAACGATCATAAAAGGAGTATTAAATGCTTTGCGCCCGGTAACATTTAATAAATAATATTTTACAGCATTAAGGATGATGGCTCGTTATAAGGAATTTGGCCTTTATGTCTAACGTTACATCTTCATCAATGGCCCTCATAATTGACATTAAAGAAGGGCATGATCCTAGGACTTCCTTCCCTAGACATAGCTATAAATAGAGAGCTCAATTATCATTGTAAAGGAGAGAAATTTTTTGGCTAACTTGCACTACATTCTATACAATATTTAAATACAATTTATTTTTTCGCTTTTGATCTCGTCATTGTTGTGCCCGAAAACCCCGTTCCCGGACTCATCAGCTCTGTCGTTCCATCTACATTCTAAAGCTAAGTATTTTATATTTCATCAGTTATTTCATTATTTTTTGGATCAAATTAATTCACTTGTCTAGAAACTACGAACAAATTCAACTGTACCGTTTTACAGGTAAACAGTTACATACTGCTACTTTACAAAGAGCAACAATCTTGAAGCAAACAATAATAGAACCCCAGTATACATGCAATTCAACTTTAGATACATATATGTCGACCACAAAAGTGTTGCCAATCACTTATGTAAATGGAAGTAACCATTGTTAAGGGAAAGTTTAATGACACAAAAACCACAATTCAAACTATATTTGTACAAGTTCGAATCTCGCTAATCTAATTAAACCTTCCGTACTCTATGCAATTTGTGGTAAATTAATGGAAATAAAAATTTGGAAACAACAAATCCAGCATATCTCACTCCTTCTTTCCAGTTTCCACAATAGGATATTAGTTGATGCAACAACACAATATAGTAATGGCAGAACTTCTATTTCCACAAAGTTATCAATTATTTCCAAGATCTATTCCATACAAGTCGCATATTAAAGATTATAGTCTTATTATCATTTTGGTAAAAGCTCAGCCAAGATTTTTCAGCTATGCGCTTACTATAAAAGAGCCAAACTGCAGCAACAAAGATGAACAAACCATTCTGCTTTATGCTCTATTCCTCAGAGAAACCCAGTGACACAAATAACCACTATTATCCTCAACCCCATGGTGGGCGCCAAACTTTTTACCCTCAAAATCATATAACAATTAAATTTGTAAGTGATTTTGAGGATACGCGGATTGATTTGACAGAAAGCAGTAAATAAAGACAAAATTAAATAAATAAGTATGAAGTAAGTCCAAACCACACGAGGAAGACGATTTAAGCCTTGGTAAAATATTTGCCCTCGATCTGGGCTCGTAACAACAACCACTGACGAATGAAAGCAGAAGAACTAATAACAGGACAAATAATGATATATTGCCTTGGGATACGTGTTACAATGTCCTTTATGAATTATCAGACCCCCTTTATATAATAGAGGAGTCCTACTTTAGGTACAATTCTATAAAAGGTAAAAAAACTCCTTTGATTTACTAATTGCCAGTTATTTATCGGTATGTGCCGAGATTTTTGCTGTAATATCCGGACGGTCACGAATATTTCGGTCTTCCGTTGGCTATGCTGACAATGTTTCTTCAAAGTCGTTTGAGGCTAGGACCGGTTCCGGGATGATGACCTCGATATTCTCAAAGGCAGACATCCTATCTCCGGGTTCTAGCCTGGTGGGACTTGGGGTCGATTTTCAGTCCTTTATTGTCATGTCTCGAGCCTGGCTTACCATGTCGGAGGTTAGGATGCACCACGAGCTCAATTTTGACCGTATACAGCTAGCCCCCTCGTTTTTGGGAGAGTAGACAACGAGAAATGACATGAGCTTCCGATTTTCACTTCAATACACTGTGACAAAAACAACAAAACAACTGAAACGTCTCGTCAGTCAAGTCCTGATGGCATTAAATGCATGTCATTGCCGGTCGGTCATTCCTGGATGCGAACCGTCGGTGAAATACTATAAATACATCTTCCTTTGCTCATTTTAATTTTACATCCAAACCTTCTACCATCGTACCCTTAAAATTTCAATACTTTCTAGCACTTTCACTCCAGTCATCTGAGATCCTTTGCAAGAACTCTTGTTTAACTTCATCTCAAGTCAACAAGTACAATCCTTCAACTTCATTTCTTTCTCCATTTTACCTCCATCTTTTAAATAAATAGCAAAGACTTCCAAAACCGTTCCCCAAAAAGAAACCTCTTCTACTTCGCGGCCGGCTACTGAGGCCGAGGAAACTATTTCGCGTATTACTGTCGATGAACCAGTACTGGAACCCCCTTTGAAAATGTTCATCCCTCGAGGATGCTTGGTCAATGCCGATTTCAAGGTTGAAAAACCTTCCTCCGTACAAGGCCGTGTGTGAGGAGGTCTCGGGATACATATGCTCGATCACTGAAGAAGTCCTCTTTACGGTCCAAAAAGACTGTAATTGGACTGGGAAGGGTTTAGTGATCCTTGACCCCGATGAAGCCATCACCACCCATGTCGAGGGATACCAAAGTGTTTACACTTATCCCTTTACATTGGGCCCGATGGACCCGGTCATCGTCGATTTGTATAAGAGGTACGATGTGTGCCTCTGTAAGATTCATCCTTAGCTCTGGAGGATCGTGATCCTCCTCCGGTTCTTCGTGAGCAGAATCAATGAATGCTCTTTCACCGTATACCATCTTCTACACTTGTACAGTCCCCAAATCTTCCGGGGAACTGATAAAGCTCGTGCGTCGGGCCAGCAAAGCCCCTTTCTCGAGTATTGATGAAGACGGGGATCGGGGTTGGCAAGGCCGTTTTGTCCGAGTCAGGACTTCATACCTGATCCCAGCTGAGCGCATGCCATTCCACGAGAAGTGGAATACATCACGTAAGTACAATTTTAATTTTTGAAAGTCAATTTTATACTTATTTCCTTCTTTCTTATTGATATTTTGTGGTGGTGCAGCCATTGCTCGGGTCCCGAATATTGTCCCTCAACTCAAGGAATGGGTTGACGGTATCGTATCAGAGATGCTCTACTCCGAGCGCTCATGGAGCAAGCTCTCAAAGGGCCGTTGGGAGGCCCGTTCCCATGGTGAGACTTCTTTCCTGAGTAGGTAATATTTGGATTTCTCTTTTATCATTAAGTCCTCACTTCCTTTACTTTTTTTTGGTAGGTTTATCTAAGTATACCTAACTGAGGCCTCCAGCCGGTAGCGAGGACTTACCTACCGAGTCCCCCGCTCCGATACAGACTGAAGAGAAGAAAATAAAGAAGGCTCTAAGTTCCCCGAGCTCGGAGAAGAAGAAATGAAGAAGAAGGCTAGTGCGCAAGACTAAAGAAAGTACCAGCGCTCGAGCACCATCCTCGGATTCACTCTATCGGCTGATGGATGAATCAGAAGAAGAAGGAGAAGCCTTCGATTCAACCGCCACGGAGGACGTCACTGGATTGGGTGACTTAGAGGTGCCGAAGAAGAGTCCATCTTCGGGAGCAAGCGGGCCTTCCTCAAGTCCAAAACTGATCAACCAGTTCCCAGCTCTGAGTATGGATCCTGACCGGAAGCGGTCCATCATCATCTCCATTTCGGAGGATGCCCGGGTCCTCTCCACCCCCGTAGGGGTGTCCAGTTACCTTCGGTGTCTGGTGACCGAGGAAGACCAAGCCAAGATGAATGAGGTTGATGCGCCCTGCTTGTCCAACGAAGCACAACAGGCGCTAGACCGGGTAACTTTAGATATCTCTTGATGACTTTAATTCGTACTTAGACTAATTCATAGATAACCCTAATATTTTTCTTTTGTGTTTGTAGGCCTCGGTACTTCACCATGAAATTTTCTTTTGATATCGGGATGAGCTGAACCAGCTTGAAGTCGAGGTCCGAGGGCTCACTTAGAAGAGAGATACTTACAAACTCCTCAGCGAGTAGCGTGAAGGAGAGGCTAAGAGCCTCCGAGCTGAGCTAGATGTGGCTCGAAAGGAGCATGTTGACCTGGTCGAACAGGTAAAAATATTTGAAGTTAGTGACGATGATCTAGACACAGTGACTAATGGTCAAAATACGCGCGTCCAACAGAAGATCGATCGGATCGACCAACTCCGAGCTGAGATGGATGCAGTTAAGGCCGAGGCCGAAGAATGGAGAGGCAGGATGGACCGCCTAGCCTCGAAAAAGGAGACTGCTCGGGCGCAACTGACTTCGACAGAGGTCCAGCTTCAAACGGCAAGGGAAAAAGTCGAGGTATGGGCCCAAAAGGTTGAGGAGCTTCGGTCTCAGCTAAGCTTGGCCGTCTCCGATCGAGAAACTCTTGCCAAGGTGCTCGAAACGGCCAAGTTGTTGGTTGTGATGTTCAAAGCTGATACCAACGAGATGGTGGCTCAATATTAGGCCGATGCCGAGGTGGCCCAGGATTGACTGAAGGATGTCATCGAGCATGCAAAGCGGCAATCCCGAAGAGAGGCCTTGAGGAAATTCATGCTCGGAGTTTTGACTTATCGGCTGAGATTGAGAGTGATAAGGGACTCAAAGCCGAGGCCAAAAAGTTGGCATATCCCGAGGATGAAGAAGACTCCGAGGGTTCTAGTGGATCCGAGGGTGGAAGGGACTCCGAAGACCTTGGCGACGAGGCGGGCTCCGGTGAAGACCAGGCCGTTTAAGTGCCTTGTACATTTTCCTTTATTTTTGTATTTTTGTACTTTTTGTTAAGGCCGTTTGGCCTTTGTAAAGACTTTTTATATATATAATATAAGGCTTCTTTTTTCCCTTCAACGGTTTCTAAGTTTGTTTTCCTTTGATTTATTCTTTATGTTTGCAAAGATCAAAACGCCTTAGCATGTAATAATGAGGTCTTGTTCGGAGGTTCGAACATGCCTTTCTTTCGATATTATTTCATTTACGATTCATGGGGGCTCGATATAACCGGAAGCTTTCCCCAAAATACTTAGAATGTTTTAGATGATAATTTTGCCGAGGGTAGCCTTTTGAACCAGTTTAGAAATTTTGAAGGCCTTGTTTTTTGTTACGGGTCTCGGACGTCTCCGAGTCATTTTAATATGGTCATAGCCTTTTTAGTTGGAGTGTTTCCCAGTGGGATTGTTACCCTGAGTTATCCGGGCTTGCCCAAGATAACAGTCCCCGAGTGGGGATGGCCGTAGTCTTTAAGGTTCGGGCACTGACTAATATGTCTTGTGCCCCCAGACTCTGATAGCCCGGACCGTCCGAGTTTGTCTTTGGACGGCAGTCCCCGAGTGAGAGCGATCCTTTGAACCCGGATAAAGGCAGCCCTTGGGCTCGATATCTTTAGGGGATCAAATGTAGGAAATTCTCTAAGAGAAAAGAAAGAAAAGAAATTTTTTAAGGGACAAGATATTTATCCGCAAGGTAGAAACTTCTTTTTATTTCTATATACGATTACACATGTGTACAAGCTTTATATACGATTACACATGTGTACAAACTTTATGTCAGGGCTCGAGCAGTCTATGTGAGCACGGTTCATTTGACCATTTGTCCCTTACAGTAAATCCTATCGATCGAGCCGAGACCATTCAATCACAAAGTTTCTTTCCTTGCTAAAGTCATTATCCAAGGGTGATGCTCCCAGTGTTCGAGGCTGATCATAGAGAAGCGTCGAATACTGTTGTTGTGATCTTCGACACCGGTTCATAACCGATCTTCAATTCTAAGTTAGCACGATTTAATGTTGCCACATTAAAAACCTTGCCGGAAAACCCATTTGGGTCAAAACCGGTTCAAGGAAAAAAGAGTGCAATGCGTGCTTTCAGGCCTAGAAATTGTGTCGTTCTTTGACGGTCGCCTGCAAGTGTTAGTTCAAAATGCAAATAAGTAAAAGGAATGGATGGGGTCATACCTTAGTAGTAATATCGCTTCAAGTGAGTTATGTTCCAGTTGTTCGGTAGTTGCTCACCGTTCATTGTTCCGAGTTGGTATGATCCGTTTTTCGGTGATCTCGATAATTTGATAAGGACCTTCCTAGTTCGGCCCCAACTTTATTTCGTTCAGGTTCTGGGTGCTTAGCGTGACCTTCCTTAACACTAAATCCCTGACATTGAAATGTCGAAAGTTGGCTCTTCGATTCTAATACCTTTCGATCTGCTACTTTTGACCGGCCAACCGAACAAGGGCGGCTTCGCGCCTTTCATCTATTAGATCCAGGCTTGTATTTATGGCTTAGTCGTTTGATTCTTTGGTCGCATATCAGAACCTGAGACTTGATTCTCCAACTTTGACCGGTATTAGAGCTTCGGCGTCGTAAACTAGCGAGAACGGGGTGGCCCCGGTACTGGACTTCGAGTTCGTATGGTATGCCCACAGGACTTCGGGCAAGATTTCTTTCCATTATCCCTTGGTGTTGGTCAACCGCTTTTTGAGGTTTTGGAGTATGGTTTTGTTAGTGAACTCTTTTTGATTTTATGGTCCTCGAGAAACCTCTAATGACAAAAAGGTGGAAACCTACAATTCCAAGGTCGACCAAATCCCAAGAGCACCGCCGATATATAAAGGCTTGGATTCCAAGAAGTTCATTCAAAAACCTTCTCCTCCGAGCGCGTCTCCAAAGCCGATCCCTAAGAAGGTCCGCATGCCCGAGATTCCTAAGTACAATGGAAAGACCGACCCAAATGAGTATGTGACCTCCTATACATGTGACATCAAAGGGAACGACTTGGAAGATGATGAGATCAAGTCTGTCTTATTGAAAAAGTTCGGGGAGACCGTGTCAAACGGAGCTATGATATGGTATCACAACCTACCTCCTAATTCTATTGACTCATTTGCTATGCTTGCAGATTCCTTCGTAAAAGCACACGCCGGGGCTATCAAGGTCGAGACCAGGAAGTCAGAACTTTTCAAAGTAAAACAGAGGGATAACGAGATGCTCAAGGAATTCGTGTCCCGGTTTCAAGTGGAAACGGATGGACTTGCCCTCGGTCGTGGATGATTGGGACGTTCAGGCTTTCATCCAAGGACTCAACATTCGAAGCTCATTGGCTTCACAACAGTTGAAACAAAATTTGGTAGAATATCCGGTCGTCACTTGGGTCAATGTCCATAACCAGTATCAATCGAAAATCAGGGTCAAAGATGATCAGCTTGGGGCCTCTTCCGGGTCTGTGTATCCCGTCGGAACCATCGACAGAGTCAAGAGAGACATCGATCGTGAACCGAGGTCAAACATGGATCAGTATCAGCCGTACAATGGAGACCGAAGAAGCAGTGGGTCCGGGCGGAACCCTATGAGAAATTAAAGGAGAAATGACCGAGGTCAAAGCAACCAGGGACTCATGAGCAAAAACAGCTTCGACAGGCCCGTCTGGCCTAAAGAAGCACCAAGATAATCAAAATACAACTTCAATGTCGATGTCGCCGCTATCGTATCTGCTATCGGACGCATCAAAGATACCAAATGGCTTCGACCTTTACAGTCTGATGCAACCCAAAGGGATCCTAACCTAATGTGCAAATAGCACAGCACTCATGGCCACATAACAAAAGACTGCCGATAATTAAGAGATGAGGTGGCCCGGCTGTTCAACAATGGACATCTCCAAGAGTTCCTGAGTGATCGGGCCAAGAACCACTTCAGGAACAGGGATTCTAACAAGCAAACCGAATATGAGGAACCTCAGCACGTCATTAATATGATCATCGGTGGGGTCGACATTCCCCATAGGCCAATGTTGAAGCGCACCTAAGTATCCATCATAAGAGAAAAATGGACTCGGGATTACATACTATAAGGAACCTTGTATTTCAACGACAAAGGCGCTGAGGGGATCGTACAATCCCACAATGATGCACTGGTAATATTGGTACTCATAAATAAATCTCGAGTTAAGCGTGTGTTAATTGATCCGGGTAGCTCAGCCAACATCATCAGATTAAGGGTCATGGAACAACTCGGCCTACAAGATCAGATCGTACCTGCGGTCCGAGTCCTGAACGGGTTCAACATGGCATGCGTGACCACTAAAGAGGAGATAACATTACCGGTGAACATCGCCAGAACCATTCAGGAAGCCAAGTTCTATGTAATCGAAGAAGATATGAGATACAAAGCTTTGTTCGGGAGGCCATGGATTTACAACATGAGAGCAATACTCTCAACACTGCACCAGGTGCTGAAATTCCCAACACCTAGAGGAATTAAAACAGTTTACAGGGAACAACCGGCCGCCAAGGAAATATTCGTGGTTGATGAGGTGATCCTGGCATCCACACTCTCGACATCGAAGGGTCCGAATCCGATGGCCAAAGACGAGGCCAAATAGAAATTACCGGTACCAGCCTCGACAGAATCGGAGAAACAAGGGGTAGATAAGGACTACGACTACAGAGTTCCCAGATCTTTCATAGACCCCGATGATTCCGACGCTACCAAATTAACTGTCAAGGAACTGGAGCAAGTCGTACTAACCGAACACTTGCCCGATCGAAAGGTATACCTGGGCACGGGGTTAAGCCCCGAGCTCAGGAAAAAAACTCATTCAATTTCTTATAGCTAATGTAGATTGTTTCGCTTGGTCCCACCTTGATATGACAAGGATCCCGCCGGAAATAACCACTCACAAGCTAAGCCTGGAGCCAAAGTTCCACCCGGTCAAGCAGAAGAGGAGACCCCAGTCTGAGGTCAAACATGCTTTCATCAAGGATGAGGTATCTAAACTCCTTAAAATAGGGTCCATTCGGGAGGTTAAATACCCGGATTGGTTAGCAAACGTAGTGGTAGTCCCTAAAAAGGGGAATAAATTAAGAATGTGCGTAGACATAAAGACTTGAATAGGGACTGTCCCAAGGACTCTTTCCCTTTTCCCAACATCGATCGCATGATCGATGCAACGGCCAGCCACGAGATCCTCAATTTTCTCGACGCCTATTCCGGGTACAACCAAATACGGATGAACACGGGCGATCAGGAAAAAACCTCCTTCATCACTAAGTACAACACTTACTGCTATAACGTGATGCCATTCAGACTAAAAAATGTCAGTGCCACCTACCAACGCCTAGTAAACCGGATGTTCGAGGAACAAAAAGGAAAATCAATGGAGGTTTACATTGACGATATATTGCTTAAGTCCCTGCGAGCAGAGGACCATTTGAAACATTTGCAGGAAACCTTCAGCATATTGAAAAAATACAATATGAAGCTGAATCCGGAGAAGTGTGGATTGGGAGTCGGATCCGAAAAATTCTTGGATTCATGGTATCCAACCGGGGAATCGAGATCAACCTCGATAAGAACAAAACCATCAAAGATATCACTGTTGTAGACAACGTAAAGGACGTACAAAGATTAATTAGACGCATAGCCGCCCTGGGCGATTCATCTCGAAGTCTTCCGACAAGAGCCACCGGTTCTTCTCACTGTTGAAAAAGAAGAATAACTTCTCGTGGACCCCAGAGTGCCAACGGACCTTAAAGGAACCCAAGCGACATCTATTGAGCCCACCTCTACTCCACACACTGAAGACAGATGAGCAACTATTCATGTACCTGACAGTATCGGAGATAGCGGTAAGTGGAGTCCTAGTTCGGGAAGAGAAAGGTACGCAATTTCCAATTTACTATGTTAGCAGGACTTTAGGCGAGGCCGAAACTAGATACCCTCAACTAGAAAAATTGGCGCTCGCTTTGCTAAGCGCCTCCAAGAAGCTGAAACCATATTTTCAATGTCACTGTGTTGTGACTACTTACCCATTGAGCCGTGGAGATAAGCGGAAACTAGATACCCTCAGGACAGTTGACCAAATGGGCCGTGGAGATCAGCGGATACGATATTGAATATCGGCCCCAGACCTCTATTAAGTCTCAAAATTTGGCAGACTTTGTGGCCAACTTTACGCCGGCCCTGATACTTCGAAAGAGAGTTAATGTTGAACTCGGGGATTTCTTCGGGGATCTGGACCCTCTTTAAGGACGACGCCTCGAACGCAAAAGGGTCCGGACTTGGTATCGTATTGAAGCCACCAACAGGCAATGTAGTTAGACAATCTATTATGAATGTAAAATTAACTAACAATGAGGCCGAATATGAGGCCATGATTGCAGATCTCGAACTAGCCAAAAGCTTGGAGGCGGAGATAATCGAAGCTAAGTGCGACTCCCTCCTTGTGGAGAGCCGAGTTAATGGGATGTTCGAGGTCAGAGAGGAACGAATGTAAAGGTACCTGGATAAGTTGCAGGTAACATTACATCGGTTCAAGGAGTGGACTCTACAACACGTACCTCGGGACCAAAACAGTGAGGCTATGCCCTTGCTAACTTGGGGTCGTCGGTCGAGGACGATGAGTTCAACTCGGGGGCAGTCGTACAACTCATGAGATCGATAGTGGAAGAAGGCCACGCCGAGATAAAATCAACGAGCCTAACTTGGGACTGGAGAAATAAATACATAAAATATTTGAAAACCGAAAAACTGCCCTCGGATCCAAAAGAATCGAGGGCATACGAAGGCAACCTAGTTTAGCTTGTCCGAAGACGGAACCCTGTTCAGAAGAACATTCGATAGCCCACTCGCGATATGTCTAGGACCGGGAGATACCGAGTACGTTGTGAGGGAAATTCTAGAAGGTACTGCAGAAATCATTCAGGCGCCAAATCATTGGTTCAAAAAGTAATCAGAGCTGGCTACTACTGGATCGACATGGAAAAGGACACGAAGGAGTTCGTACGAATTAAAGTATTTGTTTGCTTTGTATGCGTTCTTGTTCTCTTGATTACTTG
Organism: Nicotiana tabacum; assembly: GCF_000715075.1. Taxonomy (NCBI): domain Eukaryota; kingdom Viridiplantae; phylum Streptophyta; class Magnoliopsida; order Solanales; family Solanaceae; genus Nicotiana; species Nicotiana tabacum. The sequence goes on from NC_134100.1 coordinate 80,332,905, forward strand.
TAGTTTTTGTAATAATTTTAGTTTAGTAAAAATCACAATAATCTTCCTTAAAACCACTTGAACGAATAACTTGTAACTAGTTTAGATTAGACAGTAGTTGATCATAAATTCTCGTGAAAACGATACTTTCTTATCATTTTATTATTTATCGACCGCGTATACTAGCATGTGTGTTGACCCAACAGGCCGTTCATGAAATGGGGGATGGACATCGTTGGCCCCCTTTCATGGGCACCCGGTGAGGCTCAATTTATATTATTTATGACTGACTATTTTTCTAAGTGGGTGGAAGCCTAGGTATATGAGAAGGTCATGGAGAAGGAAGTCATCGATTTCATCTGGGACCACATCATATACCGGTTTGGAATATCGGCCGAGATCGTGTGCAACAATGGGAAACAGTTCATCGGCAACAAAGTAAGTTTGATTTTCTTCTCTCCTGATTCTACCCGTTTCATCAGTTCCTCGACTATCTTTATGATCTCGGGGTTGGTCCTTGAGTCATTTTCATTCGGCCTCTCTATGACCGGTTGGTTTCTGCGGGTGACTTCCCGGGATGGATCGAGTTCAATTCTGCTCGGCGCGCGGCTTTGGTTCTGTAACTGGGCTATCACCGCCTGTTGAGCCTGCAACATTTCAAAAATCATCCGTAAATTGATCCCGTCCCCTCCGACATCTTGTGTGTTTCGGACCGCTGATCGGGCTTCACCACGGATGCTATTCTCGGGGTCGGTAAGCAGATTTGCGTTGATGTCCATATGCGAGTTGGCATCAATCGGGTCAGCAACCGGAATTCCGACGGGATAAACATGTAGTATCTCGCCACTGGGCACTATGTTGTTAATTTCGCTGTGATGGCCGGACTCATCGTCAACATGTAGAGGTGTTGATTGAGATTTGACATTTTAAGCTTAAACCTGAAATTAGAGACACTCCAAAGAACAAGTGTAAAGTAATGTGTGTTACAAAAATTTATATCAAATAACCACTATTATCCTCAACCCCATGGTGGACGCCAAACTTTTTACCCTCAAAATCGGATAACAATTAAATTTGTAAGTGGTTTTGAGGATACGCGGATTGATTTGACACAAAGCAGTAAATAAAGATAAATTAAATAAATAAGGATGAAGTAAGTTCAAACCACACGAGGAAGACGATTTAAGCCTTAGTGAAATATTTGCCCTCAATCTGAGCTCATAACAATAAGCACTGACGAATGAAAGCAGAAGAACTAATAACAGGACAAATAATGATATATTGCCTTGGAATGCGTGTTACAATGTCTTTTATGAATTATCAGACCCCCTTTATATAGTAGAGGAGTCCTACATTATGTACAATTCTATAAAAAGTAAAAAAATCTTTTGATTTATTGATTTCTATTTCTTTATCGGTACGTGCCGAGATTCCCGCCGTAATATCCGGTCACGAATATTTCGGTCTTCCGTTGGCTATGCTGACAATATTTCTTCAAAGTCGTTTGAGGCTAGGACCGGTTTCGGGATCATGGCCTCGATATTATCGGAGGCAGGCGTCCTATCTTCGGGTTCTAGCCCGGTGGGACTTGGGGTCGATCTTTAATCCTTTATTGTCATATCTCGAACCTGACTTACCATGTCGGAGGTTAGGATGCACCACGAGCTCGATTTTAACCGTATACAGAAACTTTTGAAACTAATAGTCCCTGCAATCCAATTAAACTTGCAGAGACTCTGCTTCAAACTTAACTAAGTTAAAGTGAGGCCATAGTTGGTGATATCACTTAGAACTATGTATTATCTCTTTATATCGAACTTCAAATTAGGAGCGATTTAAAAGCAAAATGAAACAAATAACTTACCTTAAAGGTCACAATAAAATTGACCTCCTACAAGGTTCTCAAAGAGAACGAATAAGTGAACACCTGATGGATCTGCATTATGCACAATCCAAGGATGCTCAAGTACCTTTTTCAGGGGCAGACACTGAGAAAAATCCTTACAAGCATCTAAATCCCACAAAGATGAATTAAAAATAACAAGTTAGGCCCGAGATTACGTGTTGTTGTATTCCAAAGTATCTCAATGGATTAGAGAAAAATCTGGCTAATAAGGTCCTTGGCAACTGATGAGAGAATTGGTTTGGCAGGAAATTTGAGATCCACTTGCACAATCCTATGCATATCTATAGGAAAACCTTGTCAACATACATATAAGTATTAACCTGGTAATATTCATAAAAGTTGTTTACCATTGTAAACTCGTCCATGCAAGATCTAGCTAATGACAGAAGGTTTGAAATTGTAATGCTTGTGTTCACTACGTGTAATTTCATTCCGCCGTTTCATACTCATCCATGCAGAAATTGAAAATTGTACCATGAACATTAGTTGTAGCATTGTGTATGAAAAAATTCACTTTTTCTTAAAGGAGGACTTGTGTATAAAATGTAATGCGCTACTATTTCTTCTAAAGTCTTCTTTCTTTTTTGTGCTTTCCTATTTAAGTTTCTCATGAAACTTTTAGTTTATATTTGGAAGAAAAGCTCACCTTTTATATGTGTCCAAGCTAAGTGTTCATTTTCTTCAAATGGAGGCATCCCGTATAGAAACTCAAAGCATAGGATACCAAGGCTCCAAATGTCCACACTTGCGTCATGCTCCATACTTTCTACTGCAAGTTCAGCCACCAACGTATATATCACAAAACATGTAAAAGCAGTTAAAGATTTGCTAAGCTAAATTCTCATTAAAATGCAAATTGGCTTGTGTATAATATAGCAATTTATATATAATATTTCTTAGTTTGTGATTCTTAATTACAGCTTGATCTGATTTTTTTGATGTGGCTCAGTATCGGGAGTAAAGGTTGTGATAGGGTATTAGTGTTCAACTTTTTCTTTTTTTCAAGGTAAGTCTACCTGGTGCTCAAGTGTCCTGTAACCATCCCAAGTTAATTTGCAAGTGGGTTTTATAATTCAAGCATGGTCAAGCTTGCTTCCGGTCGAATGAGAGGTGCAATTGAAATTTATATTTCAGGGCTCTTGCCATTGTCCCAAAACACTACTTGTAAATTTTATTCTAATGATCTGGCCAGATGATCTTGAGTTAGGACATTATAATAGGTTTTTTCTAAATGCATTTCATATGTCCTGGATTTTAAATTATCAATTCAAAAATTCAGGACACTTAGTCCTGAATTTTAAATTAACAGCTTAAAAATTTAGGATAATAAGTCTTGAATTCTAAATTAGCAGTTCAAAAATTCAGGATACTTAGTCCTGAAGTTTGGGTAAATTGGCTAAAGTTTAAATACATTGTAAAGTATGTATATATTTTAAATAACATACTTAAAAGTGGCTACGTGATGTCATTTCCATGATAGTTCCTTGGGCCGAAGTCGATCGGAAACTTTACCTTCACAAAGGTAGAGGTAAACTTGTATGCACACTATCCTCTCCAGATCCTACTTAGGATTTTACTGAGTATGTTATTGTTGTCGTCGATTTATTTCAGTCCTTGACAATATGCTAGATATTTGTGTCTTGCAAGGGGATTCCTGCAGAGAAAGAGCACAGAGGAGAGAATTGCTTCAGAGAAGACACACTACGATCCCGTATTGGCTTGGTAACCACGCTTCAAACTTAAAAATAAGGGAGCAGCACGCGTCACAACTCCTAACTCTGTTACAAAATTTTGAAATTTGCCCCCCGAACAAGCAAGCACCTAACCGGAAGCTCCTCAAACTGTTCCATGATAGTTCCTTGGGCCGAAGTCGATCAGAAACTTTACCTTCACAAAGGTAGAGGTAAACTTGTATGTACACTATCCTCTCCAGATCCTACTTAGGATTTCACTGAGTATGTTATTGTTGTCGTCGATTTATTTCAGTCCTTGACAATATGCTAGATATTTGTGTCTTGCAAGGGGATTCCTACAGAGAAAGAGCACAGAGGAGAGAATTGCTTCAGAGAAGACACACTATGATCTCGTATTGGCTTGGTAACCATGCTTCAAACCTAAAAATAAGGGAGCAGCACACGTCACAACTCCTAACTCTGTTGCAAAATTTCGAAATTTGCCCCCCGAGCAAGCAAGCACCTAACCGGAAGCTCCTCAAACTGTTCCATGATAGTTCCTTGGGCCGAAGTCGATCGGAAACTTTACCTTCACAAAGGTAGAGGTAAACTTGTATGCACACTATCCTCTCCAGATCCTACTTAGGATTTCACTGAGTATGTTATTGTTGTCGTCGACTTATTTCAGTCCTTGACAATATGCTAGATATTTGTGTCTTGCAAGGGGATTCCTGCAGAGAAAGAGCACAGAGGAGAGAATTGCTTCAGAGAAGACACACTACGATCCCGTATTGGCTTGGTAACCACGCTTCAAACCTAAAAATAAGGGAGCAGCACGTGTCACAACTCCTAACTCTGTTGCAAAATTTCGAAATTTGCCCCTAAGCAAGCAAGCACCTAAGCGGAAGCTCCTCAAACCGTTCCTTATTAATATAGAGAATTACAAAACCTCAATTGATTATTGTTAAGTATTTGTGATAGTTTTTAGAACTTGTAGGTATAAGTATGTTTCATGTTTTTCCAAAATAAATTTAGGAAATATGTTTTGAAAACTGATGTCCAAACACATTTTCATCCTCAAACCAAACTTCACCCAAACCAGATTTTTCAGAATAAATTTGAGTATCTATGGCCAAACGCTAGCTTAATCTCTCACTCTTTCATCTAATGTAATTTTTCCTTGTGTCCTAGATTAATCACCAATACTTTTGGTGTGTTTGGTATAACGAAAAATATTTTCCGTGAAAAATATTTTCCTAGAAAATATTTTCTTAGAAAACAAGTAGTAATCCTATTCATTTTTCGGTGTTTGGTACGCAAATTACGGAAAATAACTTCTCAAGAGTATTCATAAAAATTTAGATACAATAAACATGAAGTCATAAACTTTCGAACCAACAACCTTTCGAACTCACAAATTTCATAAACTTCCGAACCGCGAAATTTCGAACCCGTAAACTTTATAATTTCTAAACCTGTAAACTTGCAAACACATAAACCTCCGAACTCATAACTTTGGAACTTGTAAAATTTCGAACCTGTAAACCGAAAGATGAAAAAACTAAAACTGAAAATATATATATTTTTCCCGGGGGGAGGGGGAGGGGGGCGGCGGCAGGGGGTGCAGAAAAACGAAAAAACAGAAAATTGAAATTACAAAAAAAAAAAAGTAAAAAAATAATAATTGTGCGGGGTGGGGGTGGGGGTGGGGGTGGGTGGTGCAAAAAAAAACAGAAATTTGAAAATTACAAAAAAAAAAGTAAAAAAAAAAACATTTTTTTGTGCGGGTGGGGGACAGTGGGGTGGTGGTGCAGAAAAACGAAAAAACAGAAATTTAAAATTACAAAAAAAAAGTAAAAAAAAAAAAATATTTTTTGCGGGGGTGTAGGGTGGGTGGTGACGGAAAAAAAACTAAAATTTGAAAGGAAAAAAAAAAGCATTTTTGGAGAGAGGGGTGGGGTTAGGGGGTGTGTGGGTGAGGGTGGGGAAGGTTGAGAAGGAGTTTTGGAAAATGTTTTCCCTTCTCTTGATAAGGAAAATATTTTCCTCCAATTGGAGAAAAATGAGTTCATAAGAAAAATATTTTTCAAAATATTTAAACCAACTAAACATAGAAAAATTAAAAAATATTTTCCTTCGTACCAAACACACCCTTTATGTACAAATTGATATTCTTAAATGGGAAAGTCTCTTTATACCGTGTTATATATGTTATAGATAGCGTTGAAAAAGTTAAAAAAGTTCAAACCTCTTTCTAGTACAACAACAAATCAAAAGCGTAGAAACTAATATAATTAAAATTAGTTTGACAATGCAATTAGTATAAAACCAGCTTAAGAACTAAGCTTGCATAATCCAAAAGATAGTAGTATTACAATACATCAAGATTAAAATCTTAGAAACAAACACTAGTTCAAGAGCGTAGGCAAGTTATGCAATTAAACACTCCTACAGATACAGGACTAGTTGAACAATATTGTTAGAGAAAGAGTTGTACTAAACTGTAAACAATAAAATTCAAAAAAGCCCAATATGTTGAACATAAAGAAATTCTTTCTCAAAACTAAAGCTATATGTATATAGTCGAAGTGAGGATTAATTTGAAGCTTATCAATTCGAAATTTCAATGTGTCTCAATTAATCCACCCTTTCCTCAAGAAGCACTCTACTTGCCCTTATAAGTCCATTCTTGATGAGTCCTCAACACGTCAGGTGGATACTTAAGTTCTTCATCAGTTGTAGGAAAATAAACAATGTAGTCAAACTCAATATTCCCGTAAATGAATCCAAACCACCAGCCATCATTGTCAAATACATCAATTCCATCGTATAAATTAAAGTCGCCCACGGGGTTTGCAATATGAGGTGGTATGGGACGAACTCTTGAAGGAGTGACAATCTCCTCTAGTAGTTCTGATTCGTCTTCTGTCAACAGAGTCTTGTAATTAACTTTATAACGTGAAGTACCGATGCTTGAAATGATGGTTGCTTCGTAGTAGGAGCCAATGAAGCCTAGTTCTCCGCTTTCCACCTCCACCTCGTCACCCTTTTGAAAATCCATGATTATTACTATAAAATGAATGGAAATTAGAGAGAGGACTCTGGTTTTAGTTTGCAGCAGCTAAGAATTTATAGCAACAAAAGTTGTTTTCCTATAATGCCTTTGTTTTTTATTTTTTATTCCCTCCCTCCAAAATCTCTCCACTTTTACGATATTCTTAAATGAGAAATTAACGTTTTTTATCGTGTTATGTGGAGTATTGGATAGTTTGGTGTTGAAAAAGTTAAAACCTCGTATAAAACCAACTTAAAAACTGAATTTACATTTAAAAAATAGTACTATTACATTACAGCAAGATTAAAACCCTTTAAGCAAATACTAGGTCAAGAACGCAGAGCAAGTTAGGCAATTAAACACTCATACAAGACTAGTTGAACAATGTAAAGAAAATTGTAAAAGACTAGTCGTACATATAAGACTAGTTGAACAATGTAAATAAAATTTTATTAAACTATAAATGATAAAATTCAAAGACTTTAATATATTGAACATAAGGAAATCCTTTCTCAAAATCAAAGCTATATGTAAGCTTATGGATTCGATTCTGAATTACTTCACTCTTTTTTCAAAAAGTACCTCACTCGCCTTTATAAGTCCATTCTTGATGAGCCCTCAACACATCATGTGGATACGCAAGTTCCTCATTAGTTGTAGGAAAGTAAACAATGTCATCAGACCCAGTTTTTCTGTAGATGAATCCAAACCACCAACCATCATTGTCAAATACATCAACTCCGTCGTATAAACGAAAGCCACCCTCGGGTTTTACAATATGAGGTGGCACGGGACGAACTTCTGAGTCAGTAACAATCTCCTCTAGTAGTTCTGATTCGTCTTTTGTCAACAGAGTCTTGTACCTGACTTTATAACGTGAAGTACCAATGCGTGAAACGATGGTTGCTTCGTAGTAGGATCCCTTATAAGTCCATTCTTGATGAGTCCTCAACACATCAGGTGGATACTTAAGTTCTTCATCAGTTATAGGAAAGTAAGCAATGTAGTCAGACCCAATTTTTCCGTAAATGAATCCAAACCACTTGCCATCATTGTCAAATACATCAACTTCGTCATATAAACGAAAGCCGCCCTCGGAGTTTGAAATATGAGGTGGCATGGGACGAACTTTTGAGACAGTAACAATCTCCTCTAGTAATTCTGATTAGTCTTCTGTCAACAAAATGTTGTACTTAACTTTATAATGTGAAGTTTCAATGCTTGAAATGATGGTTGATTCGTAGTAGGAGACAATGAAGCCTCCGCTTTCCACCTACACTTCGTCACCCTTTGTTGAAACGCCATGATTATTATAAGATGAATGGAAATTAAAGTGAGGAGACTTTGGTTTTAGTTTGCAGCAGCTAGGAATTTATAGGAACAAAAGTTGGTTTCCTATAATGCCTTCTTTTTTTTTTTAAATCTTTCCCTCCAAGATTACTCCACATTGTTCTTGGGTGAGTCAAACTCACAGTTTATTAGTTGGAAGTGGAGGGGCTCCCACTCTTGTCTTTTCCTATAATGCCTAGGAGTAGGTTTTGATGATTTTTTTTACCCTTTCAAGTTAGGAAAATGAACAAATACTTGATGGGATGATCTCTATCGTTTATCTCTATCTACTTCACTTTTAACACAAATCTAAATAGTATTAATAATTCTTTCATATTTTAACATTTTTTGTTTTTTTTACTTCTTAAATAGAATTAAACCAAAGGTGGTCAGTAGATATTGAGAATTTGTAGTAGCTTCGTTGCAAAGATTGAATAATGCACTACATTGAAAACAATATTTACAGAATTAGGCCATTAATAATATTTGAATAATGCACTACATTGCAATGATTGAATATGCACTACATTGGGATGATCTCGACCGTTTATATCTCTTTCAACTTCAGTTTTTGCTCATTTTATTATACTTTCATAATTGTTAAAATAGATTAATAGAACTATTTGTTGCCAAAACGAGAAAAAAGAAAAATGGGGGATGAATATAAGTGCTTTTCTTTTCTGGCAAGTTCAACACTGATTATTTCTGTTTATTTTTGTTTTTAAAAAAAAATAGTTGTAACAGTTAAAATTTCAAAAAAATAGTTGCTTGATGATCAAGAGATCACATAATTAACAAAGCCAAACTTAATATATTTATGATTAATCAAAATGTTCATCATTCTCCTGCTATATGTATTTAAAAACACAAATATAAACAGTACTAATATATTATTGTAGGCTTTTTCTATTTTTTTTAACTGTTTAAAAGAAACTTTAAGTTGAAGATGGACATAGACATTGCGCAAGAGATTAATATAGAAGAAACAGAGAATTTTTGGTAGCTAGCTTCCTTGGAAAATTTAATTTATTTATTACTGTAAAAAATATTTTTTCAAAATCATGTTACTTATAATATAAATTCAATTTTTTTAAAAAAATTACGAATATAGTAAAAATGTAACTTGTCTGCTATCATATTTTAAAGTTTAGTTATAGAATAAAAGCTTTTTAAAATGATCGTGTATAGAACATTAACATATATAGGTTCTTAATTATGTAATGGGTAATTTTTCAAGAATTGGTCCAGTCGAGTCTTTGCTGGCCTACAAAGTTAACGGGGAAGTGCATTAATTCAGATACAAAAACGTCTTAAAGTGCATACAAAAAATTAATTGTATTTCAAATGCATATATCTCAAGTATATCTTAAGTGCAAAGATTGCATAAACATCTTAAATGCATGCAAAAAATTAGTTGAACTTAAGACGAAAATATTATTTCTAATTTTTTGCATGCATTTAAGATGTTTTTTTAAAAATTCAGATATTAAACTGAATTTTATTGTCTCGAAATAAAAATTTGTTCATTCAACAATCTAACACACGATTCAACGCTCAAATTTATTCCAAATAAGCTCAAATTTAAAACATAAATTTTAACATACCATAAACAACACACTTAAATTATTAATTTGTCAAAACAACAATAAATCTAATAAATTTATTTTGTAAAAAAATAGTGAGTTTTCAATGTTCTGGAGTTACTCTAGTTAACAACAACAAATCTAACATAAGTTCCACTCACTATTCAAATCTTCACGTTAAAGATTTTTTTCATCTACGGTTTAAACAATTAAGAAGAAAAAGAAGGAGAGAGACGGAAGAGGGGGAAACATACTTGTTTGAAGTTTACCAAAATTAGGTTCATGTTAAATAATTTTTAAAAAAATAATACAAATTAAATAGCACTGTACAATAGGGCGTGAAATTGTTACAAAGTAAATGGCGAACCCAAAACTCTCAAATTTTTCAAATTAAGTTCCAAGAGGAAATTTTAACTTATTGTATCAGTTTTACACCCTCCACTTCCAATCAAGAGGTTGTGAGTTCGAGTCACCCCAAGAGCAAGATGGGGAGTTCTTGGAGGGAGGGAGCCGAGGGTCTATCGGAAACAGCCTCTCTACCCCAGGGTAGGGATAAGGTCTGCGTACAAACTACCCTCCCCAGACTCCACTAGTGGGATTATACTGGGTTGTTGTTGTTGTTGTTGTATCAGTTTTATATTATATTTTTCTCCATTTTTTCGAGTTTCTTTTAATTCTTTTTTCGATACTAACATAAAATCCAAGGTATTTAATTTCTAACATAGATTACGATGAAAATGTGCTAGCCTTCATCCTAATTATTCATTACAATTTTTTATTTTTTTACTCACTCATTGCAAATTTGAGTATTTTGTGAATGAAAAATAAATTGTTTGGGGGGAGGAGGGGGGGATGGGGGGGGGGGGATTAAATTGTTGATGGAAAAAGAGTTAAGGTAGGAAGAGTGCATTTATTCTCTCACGAAGCCCTCTTTTTTAATTAATATATTATCACTCTCTGTCTTGACTGCTGAAAAATCATTGTCCAGTAAGAACATTTGTCAGTGCCACAAAGAAAAAGGGTGAAAAATTCTTCCCTTTTTCAACGCACAGAAGAAAATCGTTAGAGAGATCGGAAATGGGTGAACGTGAGAACTTCGTATACATTGCTAAGCTTGCTGAGCAAGCTGAACGCTACGATGGTTTGGGTTTCATTCCTCTTTTTTCTTCTTAGTTTTTTTCTGTCTACATGTAAATTAAGCTTCTTTTTTTTAAAAAAAAATCTCTATATGCATAGATCTCAGTTAATGTTTGTGTTCTTTAAGTATACTGTTTAAGAGCTTAAGTAGAGTAATTGTGTATTCGCTTAAAGCTTCTTAATTGAAAATCAAATTTCAATGCTTTAAAATTTCAAGTTTCAATGAGCTACTAGCTGCTACGGTGTTAGAGTATTCGAAGATTTTGCAGTCTGGACAACTTTTAGAAGAAGTTAATTTTTTTGTTGATAAAAAAGTTTTTTGCATCAGAGAAAAGTAGTGTATGGATAATTGTAGCTTTTGTAAAGAGTTGCCCGGTAAATGTGTTAGTGGGAGTTAGGAGGTAATAATCGTTGTGCGTGCAAGATGGCCTGTACACCGCTGTAATAAAAAAGGATTGTAGCTTTTCTGAAGTTCTCGGTGAGCATTTTTTTGGTGCAGAAGTCCTTCAAGAATCAAGACAATTCTTCACCCAAAAAAGTTTTTGTTCAGAACTTCGACTAGTGAAATTTTTCTTCACCGAACCATTCAGAACAGATTCTATATGTTCTATGGCCGATTGGATTTGCTTAATTTTATTCCGTACTCTTTTTGTCGTCTAATGGAATTAGGATTCATTTTCTAGGCAGTTGGTTGATATGTAATATTTAGAGAATATGTTACAGAGATGGTCGATGCGATGAAGAATGTTGCAAATATGGATGTTGAATTGACGGTGGAGGAGAGGAATTTGTTTTCTGTTGGTTATAAGAATGTGGTTGGAGCTAGGAGAGCATCGTGGAGGATCTTGTCTTCCATCGAGCAGAAGGAAGAGTCTAGAGGAAATGAGCAGAACGTAAAGCGGATTAAGGAGTACCAGCAAAAAGTGGAGTCAGAGCTCACCGACATTTGCAATAATATCATGACCGTGATTGATGAGCATCTAATTCCATCGTGTACTTCTGGAGAATCAACTGTTTTTTACTACAAAATGTGAGGCCCTTGTATTATATAGTTTGTTTCGAGTCAGAAATGTTGAGTTTGGTGTTTAGAAAGTTCAGAACTTCATAGGTTGTTCATTTTCGTTTAGTTCGCTTTATCTTTTGGTGCAGGAAAGGGGATTATTATCGATACCTTGCAGAGTTCAAAACTGGGAATGACAAGAAAGAGGTTTCTGATCTGTCTTTAAAAGCATATCAGGTATTCAGTTACTTAAACATGTAAGAAGAAAATTATACTGTATTTATAAAGAAGAATACAATGATACATATTGTCTGTTGCTTGTGATCTTCCTCTTATTTCTTGGTTGATTCCTTTTTAGTGAGTGCCAGCATCCTTATCTAAAAGTAAGTGCTAGCATATGCTCTGCTCGATTGCTCCATGTCTGATTACTTAAATTGAGGCTATTCACTCTCTAGATATAGCTTTTATATTTGAAACTGTCTAAATATTCATTCTGATTGAAGATCGAGTTCTTTACGCAAAAGAGAAGATTTCAAAAGGTTGATTCGGTGGAGTGGGAAAAGTCGGAGATTTCGAATGTGGAAGGATAGTTTTTTTAACTGTATTGCTTATGTTGAACTGTAGTACGCGTGAGAAAGATCCTGTCTTGTCTCTCATCTATCAGGGCTTGGAAAGAATCCCGCTTAAGATGGTCAATTACTTTTGGTATGTCTTATTAAAATGTGATCCACGACTGTTATTCAATCCAACATTTTACCTCTAATCCTATCTGACGAAAGATAAGCAATGGCCGGCATGCTCGATGTGAGTGCTGTCTTCATTTTGGAACACTTCACTGCAATTCTGAAGCTCCTAAGAAGGTTTTGGGAGTGGAGATTTGGTTTTTATTGAATGGTTGATGTTTAGCTTCGTGATTTGCTAAAGAAGAATTTGATACAGTGGATAACTTTTTTATGAATGAAGACTGTTATCGAGGTTTGGCTGTGGTAATCTCCTTGAATAATTCTACTGGATTAGTTTGCATTTATTGTTTGTTGGTTTTCAACCAATCCTTTTAACTTCTAAGATGCATGACAGTTGACATAAATGTTAACATCTGCATGCTAGCTGATAACGATGTAGCTAACAAATACAGACTATAAGATTGATATACCCATGATCTATTGGTTATATCTAGGAGTGGCAAACGGGCGGGTCGAAAAAGGATAATGAAAAAACGGAGAAATTATCTGACCCGACCCATATTTAATACGGATAAAAAAACGGGTTAACTGACGGACCATATTATCCATGGCTTCATGAATATGATCACTTTTGGGAGAATTCCTAGTCTCCCAAACTTGAGAAACCCCCAATTTGAGGCTTTACAAATGTAAAAGTTAAACCCATTAGTTTACCATTTAGTTATCCATTGGTTACTCATTGGTTATCCATTTTCTAAATGGATAATATGGTTCTTATCCATATTTGATTTATTTTTAAAAAATTCATTATCCAACCCATTTTTTAGTGGATAATATGTGTGGTTAACTGTTTTCTTTTAACCATTTTGCCACTGCTAGTTATATTCTATGGAGCCTCAGTCTTTTGCCACAATGCCACTTGTACCAGGGCTCCTTAGTGCATTATTTTTGTTTTCTTTCAGCTTCATGATGCAGCACATGGCATAAACATGATGTTTAAGTGTACAACAAATTTCTTATTTTTCTTGTAACATCTACTAATTTGTGTCAACTAGCACACTATGTGCATTGTGCCCCAATTTGGTTACTTGGATGTTGGGAAGTAAAAGGCTTTTCGCTTATGAAATTTGATTGTTAATGTGATGTAGGGCCATTCCCCTCTCGTCATGTTACATGTGTAGTGATTGTATTTGTTTTCTAACATGTATCTACTTCCACTTATTGTTCGTTCTAAACCTTGTGTACAGACAGCTACAACTACTGTGGAGTCTGAATTATCAACTACCCATCCCATTCGGCTGGGTTTGGCTTTAAATTTCTCTGTTTTCTACTATGAGATAATGAACTCCCCTGAAAGGTTTGTGTGGTTTTCATTAATTGAAGTCTACTCGCAACATGTTTTTCATCTCAGTTGATTAGAATTTGTTTTCATCAGGGCATGCCACCTAGCTAAGCAGGCTTTTGATGAAGCAATATCGGAGCTGGATGCCCTTAATGAGGAATCCTACGAAGACAGCACCTTGATTATGCAGCTTTTAAGGGACAATCTCACTTTGTGGACTTCTGACATTCCAGAGGATGCAGGTATGTGCAAGTCATATTCTCAAGGTTGTTTTGGTGTTTGCATAATCTACTAGTAGCTGGTTCATTAACTTTCTACGTGCTCTATTCTCCTCATAGTTGCTAGGGTAAACTTGAGTCTTCGTGGGTGCTAAGTTGCCTATCGCAGATGAGAGATATCCTCTGAACGAATCATCTATTCCGACCTTTAGATGGTATTCAGCGTGGAATGCACTGTACTGTTAGCCCATTATTTTCGGGAATTAAACACTAGGGGGCAAAAAGAAGAGTGGTACACGTCCTTTTTTATTGGAGAAGGGAAAAATCGGGCTAGAAAATACTAATAGCTGGAGGGTTTTTTTCTTGTTCATACAGTGTATTATCAACCGTTGGATTATTATTGAGGATCTGGACAGATCTCCCCCCCCCCCTTTTAATTTTTTTATTTGCTTTCTTTCTGAAGTTAAAATTACTTAAACTAGCAGGTAAAGACTTTTTGTGATCTTCTTGAATTAATTGGTTATATTCTCTAGGGTTCAGTATAATTCAGACAGCTGCTCCTACTTGTATTTGGGACATTGAGATAGGAAATTGACATTTCTAGTTATATATGCGCACTTCAATTGAAGGCTCATTTCCAGTTAGAAATTGTTCCCTTTAGAAAGGTTTATGAGCTCAATGTAACAGATAGTTTGAGTTGACAAGGCTATAACAAAGGTGTCCTCTATGACACTACAACAATGCAACCAAATTGAATATATTTCGTTCTTTGTTACCATTAAGAGGAAACTTACCTTTCTGATATATCATGTTATTGCTATTAAAAATCTCTCTTTTTTCTTTCTGAATAGAAGATGCATGAAGGGGAGATGCTGCAAACAAAGCGAGTGGAGTTGAGGATGCCGAGGTGGGTTCTTTATACATCTTTGTCTATGTTTTGGTATTAATGTAGTTTCCCTACTCGTTCTAAATTTTGGTGTGCGCTTGCAGTGATGGGCAAACGAGTAGAGAACCTACCATGTGCGTGTTGCAGAGGGGAGGATGATGACACATCCAGGCGATTGTTTGTTTGGTTTCACCTACGGGTGCATCTTGCTGGAGATTGTTTTCACATTTGTCGGATGTCATATTTATAGTGAATCGTTTGAGTCTTTATAAATGATTGGTTTGCTCTGTAGGTTGTTTTATTTTTCAGATGACAGCCGCAGCTGAAATAAGGATATCAGCTGTGCTTGTCTCTCATACCTTTATGATCCATCCTGAGTTTAGCATAGTTCGCGCCTCTCACGTTTAGTTTAAAGCTATAAACTTTCTTTTATAGCATTGGTGTGTAGATTATACTCTGGAATGAGAAGGTATCTGCATCTCACTCCTTATATCAAGAATTACACTTCTATGCGTTTTTATAAATCCCTACTTTTGGAATTTTTTTTAACATTTGCTTCAAAATGAGAAAATTCTACGTTTATAATGTCGTAATAAAGTGACTAATATGAAACGAAAAAAAAAAGTGAAGTTTACTGAGCTTTTGGCTTCGGTAGATCATATTTGTTTACATAAGTAACTAACTGAAATACTATTGGTTCAAGACAGCGTAACAAAAATGAAACAAACAATCAGTGCATGTTCTTTTGACAATATAACATACGTTCATTCCAAAGGTCTATTTTCTTTATTTTATTTTCCTCTTGGAAATGCTAGTAGTACTTATTTTATTTTCTTCAAGCTCCTGCCTCTCTTAGAAACACCAACAACATCACCATGAATAGAAGTATAGAACCACCATATCCATCATCTTCAACATCAGTACCTTGAGTAGCAACCTGAAGGACCTAAGCATGTAAAAAAAATTAGAACTTTAAGAACATTAATAAATAAAATTTTCAGGGAAGTAGGCACCTGAGTAATAGTTGACTGCTTTGTCATGTTAAAACTCAACTCTTCCTCATTAAATGTGTTAATCCATTATATTAAATGAATTAGATGATTAGAATAGCCACGTTAATTTTCCGGCCAAAATTTACATTTTTCGGTCGCTTTTATACTCCTGTTGAGGTTTTCTGTTACTACTTGTTGTACTCTTGTGTTTCGGTTTTCTGATTGCATTACCTATTGCTACTTTTGTATTTTTGCTTTGGTTGTCAGATCGGTTCGCTTGTTATTGCCCCTCCCCTCTCTCCTTCCTAAGCCGAGGGTCTATTGGAAACAGTCTATCTGTCTTTTAAAGGCAGGAGTAAGGGTGTACAAACCGAACCGAAAAATCGCACCAAACCAAAAGGTCAAGCCAAACCGATTAAAAAATCCGATTAGGTTTGGTATTGAGTAAAAAAATCCGAACCAAACCGACATATATATAATTTTTATATATACTTTTAAGACTTCTCATAGAATTTTCTTTAAAAAATATCTAGAAATATTTGCGGTTCTCTTATGGGATGTAATATTTAGTTAAATATGAAGTGCTCTATTTTTATTAACTTTAAATAATGAATTATATGATTACTTTCTTATCAAGTGTTAGTGAAATGCGTCAATCTTTTTGTTCTTCCATGTCCATATGCCAAGATTTATTAAATTCTTATATCTTTTTTCAAATTTAAAGTGGTATTTCGATAATATAAAATTAAATAGAACATACCATTATATAGCCATCATATTGATTTTTATGTTTAATTATTGTGTACATCAACGAAAAATTATTGTCAGACGACTAAAAAGTAACTATCATATGTAACTAAGAAAATTCTCCCATAAGAATATGTTAATAGATCATATGTTTGTCAATTTTTACTAAACATATATTTACTTATAAAAAATTTAACAAAGTAAGATTGAAATAATATATATTCATGTAAAAAAAAATCCGAAATATCCGAAAAATCCGACAAAACCGAATCAATCCAAAGCGATATAATTGGTTTGGTTTGATTTTGATAAAAACCGGACCAACCTGGTCTATGTACACCCTTAGGCAGGAGTAAGGTATGCGTACACTCTACCCTCACCAAACCTCACTTGTGGAACTTCACTGGGTATGTTGTTGTTGGTTTTTATATTCCTGTTGACTAGGTTTTACTAAAATAACTTTTGTGTTAAAAAAAAGTGATTTTTGTATTAGAAAGCTTACATTGAATGACTATTGGGGAAATCTACACCAAAGCAATCCGATAGAAACGTGTTAGAAAATTGGAAAAGAATTGTACCACACAATCTGCATTTCCTAGCCACTCCTAAAATTCTATTGCCATGGTTGTCTATCAATCAATCAACTATATATGCATCAACCACTACTACGTATATCTACTAGGAGTATTTGGACATCAATTTGATTTTATTAATACTGGTGAAAATCTTATGCAACAACGAAATAAGAGAAATCAGTACATCTTTTTCTAGCGGATCAAACCTTCTTTGTCAGTTGGTGGCAGCATAGTATTCGGCATTGAGGAAGCTGAAGCGGTGTTGTTAGTCTTCTTCTTCTTCTCGTGGCAGTGATTTGAGTAGTCTCTAACAACTGCATCAGCAGAAAAACAAATGGTTTGAAGAGAGGCGACACAACACTCTTGCCAGTTGAGTTGAGTTAGGTCTTTGATTGCTTCATCAACAGAAACAAACGCTTCTTCTGATGATATTTCCTCTTGTAATGTGGAGCGCCCCAGGTCCAAGAACTCCATTGTTTTCACAGCCTCAATTAGAATGTTCTGTGCAAACAATTAGAAACAGAATTCGACAAGGTAGAGTAAGCATTAACTAGTTATAATGATAAATAATCAGAACATTGTGATCTGTAAATTTTCACCTTTGTAGTTTCCATTTTTTTGAATCCGTGCATGCTAATGATCTGCAAAAATCATCAATATATACAGAAAAGGATTAAGCTGGATTTATATATCTGGAATATTCTCATTGCACAAGGAACAGAGATACAGCACATATTGATAATACATTTTAGTAATTGGCAGTTTCATGCACCAAAACAACTCTACAAACAAATTAAGAACAAATTTGCTTTTAAAATTCACATTATTGAGCTCCGATTAGAACAAGTAGGCGAGATTCTCACCTCCGAGTATGAAAATTACATAAACAGCGAAACAGTAAAGAAATACTTACTGTATATAACAAGCAGATCTATGCAGATTTTATCAACGATTTTGAAATACAGAACGACAAAAATATTATAATAACAGTCAAGGAATTGATCGGAACCACATCAATACACTGTAGAGTAGAGTAATCTCAGTATATATACAGATTGATAACCAGTTCAGATTGATAACGCATTTATAGAAATTGGCAGTTTCAAGCATCAAAGCGACTACAAACACTATAAACAAAATTCCTGTAAAAAATCACATTATTAAGCTCAGAATAAAAAAAAAACAATTAGGAGAGACGCCACAGAGTATGAAATTTAGGTAAAACTGCGAAACAGTGAAGAAATACTTCAAAACAAGCAGATGTTAGCGTATTTTATCGACGATTTTTGAAATACTGAACGGTAAAAGGAAATTATAGTCAAGCAAGTCGATCAGAAACGCATCTAATTCACTATACAATACACTGTAAATTCAGAGAGGAATTAAGAAGAGAGATATACCTCCTTGAGATTAGCGATATTGAGATCATCGAGTTGCTTGTGACTGTGAATAATATCGAGGTAATTCTCTAAGCTAATCTTCTTCTTCTGTGTTTTTCCGCTCATCGTTCTGCCTCCATTTCCACTCATTTCCGTCTCTTTCTGTTTCTCCGTGTGATTTCGCGTGTTTGTGAAAGTGTGTGGATTTTGAAGTTTTCGTATGCCGGATATATTTATAAAGGAGTAGCAATGAAAGAGAATGTTAACACGCTAAAAGCATTTTGGGGTCCACTTTCCCGCCACTGGAGTGGAAGTAAAGTAGTAAACACAATCCTTTTTTTTTTCTTTCTTTACCATTATTATAATTCAACTCATTAAGATTTGTGTTTACCATTATATCATTGAAAAAAGAGATAATGGTTTTGGTGGTAAAATTAAAATAAAAAGGAAACATCTACAAATTTAATGGATGTAAGCTTCGCAACATTAATCTTACTTGTGGTTCGGTATATTATACTTACTTTTCTTAATTTAATTTTCTTGTAATAATTTGAACATTCAGCTAAAAGATTCATTCCAAAATATTGCTCAAAAGAAGAGGTGGCAAATGTAGCCTAGTAGCTACAAATTCAATGGAACCCAATATTTTTTATTTGAAAAATATATCCAAAAATTACTAAAATTTTCACAAACGTGAGCATCATTCCAAAAGAATTATAATGTTAGCGCTAAGTGAGCATCATTCAATTGCTAATATCAACACTGGTATAAGAATCGAGGGATGGAAGTAGTCCTTCCCTTTATATCAAGCTTTAATTAGCAACACGATTAGAACTCGAGACATACACCTATTACACATTTGTGCCCTATTTCTTTACCGTTGAACCAAAACCCTAAAGCACCATTTTCTCTTTTCTCAGTGGAAATATATATGCCAAAGTATTCGGCATAAAGAGAAAAGAATCAGATCTAGTGTTCAGTTTGCTTGTAAGCGGACAATCTACGTATATGCTGCACGCAACTTTTGTCCTTGCTAAGTTGTAACAAGTTGCCTGCCCAGCACCAAGACTGGCACTATTGCCTATTGGAACAATGCTGATGGTTTCCATCATCTCGGAAAGAGATAACACATTGCAGAGATAAATAAAGAAGAAAAACAAGAACAAATTCGATCATTGTTCACAACGAAACCCTGTAAATACAACTAGACTTAAACCTTTGATTTCGGAAAATATTTCCGTGGCTAAAGAGATTCTGAGCACCCTGTAAATACAACTAGACTTAAACCTTTGATTTCGGAAAATATTTCCGTGGCTAAAGAGATTCTGAGCAGTGTTATTGTCCCGTTGATATGCATAAGCTACATAAGAATCCAAAGTAGAGATCACATAGTTTAACCACCACAAAAGAAAAGGTTGAAATTTTTTATGATTTACCAATAGAAATATGTTCCTTAGATCTTACCCTCCAAAAATCACAGCATACAGAAATGATTCGCCTCTAAAAATGCTCAACTAGATTACACATAACCTCCTGACTCAGAGCCTTACTCCTCCAGTTCCACAGAAATAATCACCATCTCAAAGATGAGTGATACAATGAACTTTAGTTGCCAGTTTGTCTGAGCTCGGGACGGACAAAGTCAGCATCTGCAGGAACTGAAATGTCAACTGTTGGTCTCAATTGGGCACAAACTTCAATAGCTTCGTGCACAGGATCACATACGAAATTGGTCATAAGATCCATATTGACGGGAGCGTTATTGTCGACTGCCACCAATGCTTGCTGGGTGAGGTTGTAATCAAATCGAGGGGCCCACTTCCTAGATCCTAAACGAGCTGTTGTTGAGCAATTGTCAACCATGAATGACACTCCACGTGCATGCATGAAAGGATTCAGGGAATCAACTGACTCGATGACACTTTCATTTATGATCTCCGAGTAAGAATGACCTTTCTTCCTCAGAATCTCTATCTGTTTGCATTTGATAAAGAACAAAACGTTAGATGACAAAGATCTGTTACATAATAGGGGCATATCTCTTTGCTTTTTTTTTTTTTAAGACATTAGGGTAAGTTCCCATATTCCTTCTCGACTGAGCTTTCAGGTTTTTATTTTTTAGCACTTCCGGAAGCTTTCTGCAAGAGGCCACCTGTTCGAGTTTTGCGAAAACCTCGAGCAAATTTTTCTTCCAGAAAGCTGAACTTCATCAAACAAGACCGAGATGCTCTCACACTTAGCTAAAACCATAGGTGTTGAACATCCATGTACCATTATCATATTCAGAAGGAGAAAGAAGCAAAGAGGAAACCAGAATAAACAGAAAAAAGAAATGAAAATAAATTGGGAGGAAGGTAAAAAGGGCTTGTATAGCTAAAGAGAGAGCAGATAAGAGAAGGGTTTTAAGGAGATATAAGTCAACAGCAGCTCAAAATACACACAGCAAGACGTCCTTTTACGGGTCAAACATAAAAAAAAAATTAAACACATGGATGAAATAAAAAGCAAACCTGGGCCATCATCAATGCGACGTAGACACCAGCAGTGAAAGGATACAGAGGACCCAGATCACCAGATGGTCGTGTTGCACGAACACGCTCACCAACTTTCCACATTCTTGTCTGGTCAATTTTGCCCATTGGGAAAGCTGGTAATCCCTCTTTCTCCTGTATGTACAGAAAAAGAAGGTTAATAATCTTCATCTGATAATCAGTATTTGAGTTTTCCAAAATGCTGCAGAAGCCCCTGTATAATTAGGTTTCACCACTAGGATACACAATTTCGTCATGTGATCAAACGAAAATGTAGGGGAAAAGCACCAAAAGCTAAGTAGTACAGGCAGTACAATCTAGTTTCCATCAAGGAGATTAAAAATTAATCAGCCTCCACTATTCTCATCATCGGTGGGTTTTTTTTTTGGGAGGATATGTGTGTGTGTGTGTGTGTGTGTGTGTGTGTGTGTGTGTGAGAGAGAGAGAGAGAGAGAGAGAGAGACCAACTGTTACGAAACTAAAGATGAAGAATCAACTTACAGAAAAGCGGCGCCCTGCCAAGACAACACTCCTGATCTCACTACCTGTTGCAACATCTTCATAGCACTCATACAAGATCTCCATGCAGGGGTAGTATGAAGCACTATATGCAATCGCAAACTCCCGCTTTTCATCCCCAGTAAATGAATTGTATAGAGCTAACATACCCTAGTAAACATGTATAGTACACATATAACACTTTCAGAACAATTTGAGAAGCTACAAAAGCATCTTGCTAAACATGATACATCAAATCAAAAGATTGAACAGTTAAGTTTTACCTTTGTTGATATGGTCCTAGAAATGTTTCCAGTTATGCACTCAACAGTATTCTTGTATGCAAGCTCTTCACTCATTCCATTTTCGGTATACCTTCTGAACAATGACTCAACAATACCATGGACAGCACCAAGTAATATGCCTAACAAGAAAACCAGTGAACCTCAACAATACTGGTTTAGTAAGTGAAATTAACAGACTTCGGAAACATGCTAACCTCGCTCTCCAAATATATCACTTCTGTATTCCTGTTCTAGGGTAGTAGCAAATGTGAAGGGGGAACCAAGGGCAACTGACCACCCAAGAGCAACATCTGTGGCCCTTCCATCAATATCCTGTACATAGTGAAAGGCATTACATCTCATAGAACATAAAAGCCAAGAGTTTTGAGGAAAAATAGAAGAGGGTGAATTATAAAGGGCCGCGGAAGACCTGGTGAACTGCAAAACTTGCATTGATTCCAGCACCATTGATTTCTTTTCCTTGCACATATAATCTCCTGACTGATGGGCCCATACCCTTGGGACATACAGCAATCACGCTAATGTTCTTGGGAAAGTCAAGGCCCGATGACTGCAAATGGCCGAGAAGGAATCCATGCGAAAGACCAAGAATACTATTTGGCTTCATGTGAGAAAACACTTCTTCATAGTTGTCAGCCTGCACATACATCAGAAAATTCAGAAAAAAAAGGAGTGGTGAAGCAACTGGCACTACCTGCAAACCCGGTGAAGGAATACACTGTCTGACAAGCTATCAATAATTCCATTTTCTTGAGGTAAAATGTGTCAAAAAAGTTTATCTTTAATCTTTTTTGTTAATTTCCATCCTTCAGTTCTCTATTTCAGTTCAAATATGTGTTGAAGCTAAATAGACTCCATTGAATAACAAGTTCAAGGATACAGTTGGTACACGAGATTATCAATTGATGACTCGGAGAAATATTATTTGAAAAACGTGATTCCAGTAATAATCTGTGTTTTTGCTAACCAAAATAAACTAGTATCAATTCTATTTAGAATGTTCAAAATCTCCCCAAAGAAAACACTAAGTTTAGTGAAAGTATACACTAAACAACAAAATCACATCTAATCACCAGTGGTGGGAGCAGAAAGCACAAAGTTATGACTTTTGACATACGAAAACTAAGTTTTATCGTGCTTTGGAAGAGTAGGAAGCACTAAAACAAGATATCTAGCATCCTAGGCAAGACATTGAACTATCAGGTCAAGGGCAGCCTTCAATAAAAAGTATTACCAAGTCGTCACGAAAAAAACATGAGGCTAAAACAATGTGCCAACCTGAGCTGCATCAGAAATCAAAAGCAGCACTAGATCACTGGCAGAGATAGTTTCATATATGTCCCCTAAGGTACCATTCTCTTCAGTAAACCCAGCAGCACGGGCCTCAGCAAAGGAGTGTGAACCCTTTCTCAAACCAATCTGCATAAGACCAACATTCTTACTTCATAAGCTTCAACACTATGAGGAATTAATCTGTATCAACACCAGATTAAATCCAGTTTCAACTTCAACTTCTAAACCAGAAGAAAATGAAGTGTTACCTTAACAACTATATCAGATTTTGCTTCTGCAAGAGAATCCCTCAAATTCTGGGCTTGAGCTGGTCCCTACCAATAAGAAGTTATCGCTAAGCTACTTGAATGTAGACAAAAAAAAGAATGAAGCATGAACAGAAGAGAGGCATAACATCAAATCTCACCTAAACCCAAAAAAAAAAACTGCATTTTTAGCTAAAATAATTCAATGCTATATAGTTAAACTAGCCCAATAGTCAAAACAGTATTCAGATATATAGTGAAAAAATACCTTCTATGTTAAAGATGAAATCTAACGACAAAACCGATTATCAAGGGAAGCACAGTGTGAAATACATCACTTTTGAATGGAGGACGAATCCTCTCGAGAAATACTAGAATAGAGAAACTTTATCAGCAAATATGCTAGAAATAGTACGTAGAGCAGACACTGGGCGAGAACAAATACGATTTCTAAAAAGTCAACAAAATGAGTAGTTCAAAGTTGCTTTTATTAAGTACATCCGAAAGATTGAACCTCTCTCAAAAAATAGCAAACGAGACAAAAAAAATTCTAAACTTCTACATATAGAAAGAGAAATCTTTTTCAAAAATTTTAGTTAACTAAACTCTTGGTATCCAATCGCACTCAAAAATACTATTCCCTCATACTTCATTGAGCTTCAAACAGCAAGCTTTCTCTTCGCATTAACTTCATATTCCAATTATGCACTCAGAATGAAACATCCTACATATATCCAAATTGAATCAACTGAATAAAAACAAAACCAATAAATTTCACCTGAGAACCCCAGCCTATGACTCCAATCTGCTTGATTCCCTTGAATGCATCCGGCAACAACTTGAACAAATCTCTCCCTCCTCTCACAATGTACTACACCACAATCCCAAACAATATACGTTACACATTAAAGCCAAGAACTTCCCCATACAAAAATAAACATTTTCATCACAGATATGCCGAACAAAAATAACACTAATACTTCCGCCGCCAAAAAAAACAGAATTATATGGTACTTCTACCACAGTTTTCAAAAATATAATGCGAGACTGTTTGTTTGAGTTTTTCAAAGAAGTTTTTGTAACAATATTTTAAAAAGGAAAAATGGTCAATTTGTCCCTTTGTTATTCGAAACTGAACAATTTTATCCTCTGTTAAGTTTTTGTCTAACATCATCCCTACCTTTAGAAATTTAGATAACAGTAACAAGCTCCAACTTGAAGTAATTTTAAACCACAGTAAAAAGTTGTAGGATAATTTGGACCTTTTTCCTATAAAAAATTTGGACACGTGAAGTCCACACATTTCACGTAGTAGCTCCGTTGATGGCAAGGTCAACTACAAGACAATTTGCTAAGCAATAGACCAAAAGTGTAATGGAGAGCAAATTTGAGTTTTTTCCATAGTTTATAAATATCTAAAATATAACCAAAAAAACAAAATTTACACACAGTTAACTACGCCATTCTTTTTGAAACGGAGGTAATAGGTGAAATACATATAGATAGGAGAAGAGATGCACCTCGTCGTGACCAGCAAGGGTAACTTTCTCCTTCTTAAATACGGAAGTTTCAAAATCGAGAGAAAACGGTGCCTTGATAGTAGCAGGCGCAGCGACCATGCGAGCACTAAGAGACGCGCCGGAGCTAGAGCGAGAGCTATTACAGGAAAGAGATTTAGCTTTGAGCGGCTTAAGCGATGGGGACAAAGAAGAAAGGAACCCTAAGCTACCGGAGAGAGCAGGCTTTAGGGATTTGGATGCGGAAGAAGTGGAGGAGGAGATGGAGAAAGAAGTGACCGTAGCCGCCGCCATTGCTGCTCCGTGAGCTGCCGAAGTCTCTGAAAAGTGTAGAGAGAGAGAGAGAGGATCACGTGTTTATGTTGGGATTTTTGTATAGCTAGGGTTCAGATATGCCGCATATATCTTCTGATTAGAGAAGCAGCGAGCTGAAACTGTGATTCCAACGCCTATTAGTAGTATTTACAAACAAAATAGACAAATTGATTATTCGAGTCAAATAGCGAAAAAAAAAAAAAAAAATTGGATATGATTTTATATTAGAAAAAAAATGATCATAATTTATTTGATTTAATTTTAACTAAAAAAAGTCAAATCGAAACAAAATCAACCCGATAGTATATTTATATAATTTTTAAAAATATTTTATACATATAAATATTTATTGTAATGTAATTTATAAATATTTTTTAAACTTTTTCACAATTTTATCGTTTAACGTATTATTTCAAGTTTAGACTTAAAATTTTTGAATGTTAAATAAATTTTATAAGCCATAAATGTAGTAACTCAAACAAAGTTCAAATCAATACTAATACTAACAAAAGAAATTCAATTCAATAATGACAATAGTGTTGGATAATTATTTTAGTTTTACATTGGCTTATAATGAAAATACATAACTTAGTTTATCTTTTTCTTTGGTGCTTAGTTATGTAATCAATATTAGTACTTATTAGCTATACTTATTTTAGCATGACCTATATAGTATTTTTAGATTATGTTAATTTTTATTATGGTTTATTAATTAGCAATATTTATTTTATGTAATTTTATTATTTTATCTTTGTTATTAAATATATTAGTATAATGCTATGCCTTATCTCATATTATTGTGTTAGTTTCTTGAAAAACACATTATATAGTTGTATTTTACTAGGACTTACGAAATATTTGGAACACAAGTTACATATTTTATGTTATGAAGACTTTACCGGAAAAAAATCTGAAAAATTCGAGAAAAATCAGAATTGAAAAACCCGACTTTGTTGGTTTGGTTTAGTTTATAAATTTAAAAACCCGACACTATTGGTTTGGTTTGATAATTGAAAAATCTGAACCAACCTGACCTATGTACACCCCTACCTCTCAGTTTTTAGCTTTTACAGTCGAAAATTAGTAGTTTTGTAAAAGAAAAATAAATTTTGTTTAAAATTAAAGAAATAATATTAAAAAATTCGAATCTCCACAAATATTTTTCAAACATTAAAAAAGAAAAACTCGGCTAATATGCAAATTCTATTATTTTCTAAAGTTATTCATTCAAAGATTATACATCAATCTATTTTTGTCTATCGTTAATATTCTCAGAATTAATATAGAACTCTTTCTTGGATCAGCAAACAAATTAATTGATAAATATATTTCCAATAATGAAATAAATCAAGAAAAAATTAATTAAATTTTTTTTTTGAAGAGTTAGTAAATTAAAAATCCAAAGGAGGTTTATGGTAAAGAGAAAGATGTCCGATTTTGTTTTTACGGTAGAATTAATAAATTTTGTTTTGAAACTAAAGAGCCAACCCCAACTTACAAATTATTAGATCATTCGCGTATTCCTTTTTCAGAAAAATAAAACGTTAAATTGCCATACTCCTACCGCATACACCAACTTTTTGTTCTTGTTTTTGTTGGATTATATATCACACCTCGATCAATTTTAGTATCATATTCTCCTGTAAATTAAACAATTAGTATATATGAAAATTATACGAGTTAGCTCTTGAAGCGTGAACAAAGTAAATTAATCTCGTTCTTCAGTTTCAGAGTAGCACGATCACGACCTTCAGAAACGTTACACAATCTTCTATTGTGTTACCCAAATAATATCCAGAAAGAGAGAATTTTGGGTGGGCGAAATTCCAAGGAAAACTACAACCAAAATTCGGCCACTCCTATGTAGGCGGATCCAGGATTTTAGATTTATGGGTTCCTACAAAAATCTGAGTTAATATACAATACTAACTGGATGAACGGACTAGGTTCCAAGCTAAATATTCTTATATATTTAATGGATTTTTCAATACAAATATATATTCTAGACAAAAGCTATTGGGTTCACGAGAACCCGTAGCTATTGAAATGAATCCGCCTCTGCTCCTATGCAGGAAATACCCATGTTAGCCACGTTTTTTTAGGGTAAACCCTTTTTTCAAAATCTGTTGGGTTTTCTTTTCTACTAAGAAAATATTTCCTTTATTTCCTATTATTTAGGCACAATAGAGATCACATAATTTAATTAACAAGGCTCCCTATTATATAATTAATTTGAATGTTGAAATTAATTTCTACCATAATAAATTATAAATTATTCCACTGAAAATTTGCAATTGCACTCCTTAGTTCAATTTCAGAATTCTTCCATAAAACCTTATTCCCCATGTTAAGATTCACATATTGATCAATCAAATTAAATTACTGATAATTTAATTTATTGATTACTTCATTTAGACTTTCGCTTAACTTATTTCATGTGTCGGATACAAAATTCACGGGTCGGGTTTACATACGAAAACTTATAAGCTTTCATAAAGGAGTATCATCAAACCGAGACATGGATTCTATCAAGTAATTGTTATTTCTCCAATGTATATTATTATTATCCAATTTATCAAGCTTATTGACCCATGAAAGAATCTCCCCTTTAAATAAATCAAAAAATAAAATGACACACACAACTAATAATTATTATATCAAGATTAAGAGTATAAGTACATTGAATGGACTAGAGAAATTATTTTATTAAGTCATCATAAAATACTTATCTCTACTTGATCCGTTTAATACATACAAAATGTACTAGCATAAGAAGTCAGAATTAAACCATTTCCATAATCAAGATAAATTGTATTTAATATTATGCTACAACCATTCTGATGGTTTGTCTAGTTCCATCATTAGATTGTGAACTTAAACTTTTTGGCTTATAAGAACCAATAATTTAATCTTTCGTGTATAAGATAAACTTTATATACTAAATTATCTACTATATAAGTAAATGACACACATACAAATACATGATCTATTTAAAATAAAATTATTGAATTAAATAAATAAACAACTGTTCCACACAGAATACTATATCAAAACACATGGTTTATAGCATTCCTAACAGTTTTTTCAATATATCATATTTGTATCAACTTTGTTCACTTAATTTTATGCAAAAATAACAAAGGTATTTCTTAATGTAATAGTTAACTTATTTTGTTAACATGACCATTTTCCAAGAACACCTCATTATTATGTGAACACCTCTTGATTTTGTGATCTTCGAATCTTGGCCGGTATCCCGAATATTATACGGTCTTAGATGAAGTCGATGACTTCATTTTCTCTAATTTTCTCGAACGTTTATGCTTCAACCTACTTAGAGAAGTAATCGGCCATAAGTAGGATATACTGAGCCTTACCGGGTGCCCATAGCAAAGGACCTACAATGTCCATTCCCCATTTCATGAACGGCCAAGGGGAAAGGACCAGGTGAAGCATCTCCCCCCATTGGTAGATCATCGGGGCGTGCCTCTGACATTAGTTACAATTTTTAACAAAGTCCTTTGCATCATTTTTCATATCGTTCTAGTAATAACTGGTCCTGATCAATTTCCAAACCAACGATTTCGGTCATGACTGGTTTTCACAAGTACCCTCATGGACTTCCCTCATCACGTAATCTGTCTCCCTGGGACCCAAATATCTCGCTAACGGTTCGAAATACGATCTTCGTTACATTTTTCCTTCAACTAAGCTAAACTTGGCTGCCTTAGTTTGAAGGCCCCTCGATTCTTTGGGACCCGATGGTAATTTTCCTTTTTGAAGGTAGTCAATTTATTTGCTTCTCCAATCCCAAGTCAAGTTTGTTGAGTTTACTTCATCATGACCTTCCTCTATCATCGAGCTCATCAATTGCACCACCGTTCCGGAATTGAATTCATCGGAATCGACTGACGACCCTAGATTAGCCAATGCACCGGCCACGTTATTCTGATCTCGGGGCACATGTTATAGCGTCCATTCCTTGAATTGATGTAACATCACTTGTAATTTATCCAAGTATCTCTGCATCTGGTCTTTTATTACTTCAAATGTTTCGTTAACAACAAGAGGGAATCACACTTAGCTTCGGTCACCTCAGCACCGGGCTCTTAGCTAGTTCTAAACCTGCAATCATAGCCTCATATTGGGATTTATAGTTAGTCAATTTTATAGTTCTAATAGACTGCCTTATTACATTACCCGTGGCGGTTTTAGTACGATTCCCACCCTAAACCATTTTGCATTGGAAACACCATTCATGAATATGGTCCAAACCCCCAAGCTAGTCCCTGAGGCTAGTAATAATTACTTCTCGACCTCGGGGATTAAGGACGGTGTGACGTCAGCCACGAAGTCTACCAAAATCTAAGACTTTATAGTTGTTCGGGGTTTGTACTCAATGTCGTACCCACTAACCTCTATGGCCTATTTTGCTAGCTGTCCTGAAAGCTTGGGTTTATGCATAACACTCATTAGCGTATAAGAGGTCATGACATAAATAGAGTGACATTGAAAGTATGGTTTTACCTTCCCATATGCACTTAATAAGGTGAGGGATAATTTCTCTAGGTGTGGATACCTCGTTTCAGCAGCACCTAGGGTTCTACTAACATAATAGATAGGAAACTGCGTACCTTCTTCTTCCCGGACCAAGACACCATTTACCGCCACCTCGGAGACTGCCAAGTAGAGGTATAACTGCTCGTTCGCCTTCGGGGTGTGTAGCAAAGAAGGACTTGATAAGTATCGTTTGAGATCTTCTAAAGCCTTTTGGCATTTCGGGGTCCAAGAGAAGTCATTCCTTTTCTTTAGCAACGAGAAGAATTGGTGGCTCTTATCCGATGACCTAGAAATAAATCGACCCAATGCGGTTATCCGCCCTATCAGTCTCTATATCGCCTTGACATTGTTGACCACGGTGATATCTTCTATGGCCTTTATTTTATCCGTATTGATCCCTATTCCTCAGTTAGATATTATAAAACCGAGGAACTTGCCTAAGCTGACTCTGAAGGCACACTTCTCCAGGTTCAGCTTCATGTTGTATTCCCTTAGTATGTCGAAGGTTTCCTGCAAATGTTTCAAATGGTTTTCTGCTCACAGGGACTTAACTAGCATATCATCAATATAAACCTCCATTGATTTCCCTATCTGTTTCTCGAAGATTTGGTTAACTGGGCGTTGATATGTGGTACTGCCATTTTTAACCCAAACGACATCACGTTATAATAATAAGTGCCGAACTTAGTTATGAAAGAAGTCTTTTCTTGGTCACCCGGGTCCATCCGTATTTGGTTGTACCCTGAATGAGCATCGATAATGGTCAGCGTCTCGTGCCCAACCATTGCATCGACCATTCGGTCGATGTTAGGCAAAGGAAACAAATCCTTCAGGCATCCTTTATTCAAATTCTTGTAATCTACACATGTTCTAAGCTTGTTTCCTTTTTTTGTATGACTACTATGTTAGCTAGCCAATACGGCTATTTAACCTTCCGAATGGAACCTATCTTTACGAGTTTTGATACCTTGTATTTGATAAATGTCTGCTTGATTTCGGACTGTGGCCTCCTTTTCTGTTTGACCGAGTGAAATATAGGATCCAAGATCAACTTGTGAGTTGTTATTTCCGTCGGGGTTCCTGTCATATCTAAATGGGATCAGGCAAAACAATCGACATTAGCTTTAATCCCGTGCCCAGGTATGCCTTTCTGAGCCCGGGAGTTAATCCCGTGCCTAGGTATGCCTTTTTGTCTGGTTGGTACTCGATCAATATGACTTGTTCCAGTTCCTTGATCGTTGACTTGGAGGCATCGGTGCCATCAAGTGCTTCGAAGAATCTCGGGACCTCGAAGTCATCGGGACCGGTGATTGCTCTTTGGTTCCATTCTCTTCGACCAGTCCCCCACTTTTTGATGACATGATTGCAGGCACCGGGCTCACGTCCTCGATAATGAACATCTTCTTTGCGGTCGGTTGTTCCCCATAGACTATTTTGATTCCACTTGGCATTAGAAACTTCAACTCTTGATGCAAGGTCAATGGCACCGCTCTCTTGTTATGGACTCACAGTCTCCCGAACAAGGCATTGTATCTCATATCCCTCTCGATTACATAGAACTTTTTCTCCTAGGTGGTTCCGGCTATGTTGACCGGTAGTGTGATTTCACACTTCATTGTCTCGCACTCCATATTGAAGCCATTCAATACTCGAACTGCTGGTACGATCTGGTCCAACAACCCTAGTTGTTCTATGACTCTTCATCGGATGATGTTGACTGAGCTACCTAGATCGATTAACACACTCTTAACTAAGGATTTATTAATAAGTACAGATATTACCAATGCATCATTGTAAGGTTGAATAATGCCCTCGGTGTCCTCTTCCCTGAATGAGATGAATCCCTCTGAAACATAGTCTCGAGTACGTTTTTCTCTTGTGATATAAACTTTGGTTCGTTTTATCATTGGACCTTGTGAAACATCTACTCCCCCAATAATCATGTTAATCACATGTTGATGTTCTTCCTACTCGATTTTCTTGTTGGCGTCCCTGTGTTTGAAATGGTTTTTGGCCCGCTCACTTAGGAATTCTCGAAGATGCCCGTTGTTGAATAGATGAGCCATTTCTTCCCTTAGCTGTCTACAATCCTCGGTTTTGTGACCGTGAGTACCGTGATATTTACATATCAAGTTGTGATCCCTTTGTGCGGGATCAGACTGAAATGGCCTCGGCCATTTGGTCTCCTTGATGCGGCCGATCGCTAACATTATACCTGTTGCATCCACGTTGAAGTTATATCCCGATAGTCTTTGGGTATCTTTGCCCCCGGGTGATCTGCCGAATCTGTTTCTATTCACCAATCCTCGGTTGTTTAGACCTTGGTCGCTTTTTCTCTCATTCCTGTTCGGGTGGCGATATGATCTGTTTCCCTTTCTATCCGAGCTGTATGGCAAGTATCGATCTCGGGGTGGCCTCTGCTCTTGGTCCACAATTCTTTTAGACTTGTTATTTACTCTATTGGGTAAACAGACCTCGATGAGCTCCTAGCTGATCGTCCTCGACTCTAATCTTTGACGGGTACGTGTTGTGGACATCGACCCAGGTGACCGCAGGGTATTCTACCAAGTTTTGCTTCAATTGTTGAGAAGAACTTCAGGGGTTGAGTCCTTGAGTAAATGCCTGAACGGCCAATCGTCTGCAATTGGGGGCAGGTTCATCCGTTCGATCTTGAACCTCGATACGAATTCCCTAAGCATCTCGTTATCCCTTTGCTTGACTTTAAACATGTCCGATTTCCTTGTCTCAACTTTAATAGTGCCGAAATGGGCTTTAACGAAGGCATATACATGCATAGAAAATGAATCAATAGAGTTTGGGAGTAAGTTATGCTGCCATATAATTGCTCTCTTGGATAAGGTTTCCCCAAATATCTTCAGCAACACCGACTCGATCTCGTCGTCTTCAAGGTCGTTGCCTTTATTGCACACGTGTAGGATGTCACATGCTCGGTTGGATATGTGGTTCCGTTATATTTAGGAATGACAGGCATTCAGAACCTTTTCGTTGGCTTTTATGTCGCACTCGGGGGAAAAGGTTTCTGAATAAACTTTTTTTAATCTGGTCCCTTGAATATCATAGGCGCTCCCGAGATCTGATCGACCCTCGAATTGTAAGTCTCCATCTTCTTGTCATTTGCCTATATCTTCTTTTCGCCATACTCCACCCGTTTTGTTAGTACTTCGAGCATTTTTATCACCTCGGAAGTTTCCCCAAGTCCGAACCCGTCTGGTTCTGTGACAATCCATTCTTCTCTCCGAGTATCTTCTCCAACCCGCTCGGGTTCGGCCGCATCCTGTGTGCGATTTTGACTCTGTAGATGTGCTATTGCCATTTGGTGAGCTTGTAATATCTCAAAAATCAAACTTAAGCTAACTCTATCACCTCCCCCTTCGGGCGCTTCTCGAGGCGATGGGCGGGGCGCCCCGTGAATGCTTTTTCTGGGATTAGTCGGTAGGTTGATAATGATAGCAACTTGTGAATTGGCATCGAGTGGGTCATCGATTGGAACACCATTAGGGTCGACAAGGGGCACACCGTTACTTGGTACCATATTATTATTTTCACTTTGGTGGCCTGACTTAGTGTCAATATTCAAGTGACCAAAATGACAATTTGACATTTTGAATAATCCTCAAATCAAACTTCAAAAAGCAAGTGTAAAATAGGGTGTGTTGTAAAGATTCGTATTAAATCACCACTATTATCCTTAGCCCCACGATGGACGCCAAATTGTTTATCCTAAAAATTAGTAACAATCAAATCTGTACGTGGTTTAAAGGATACGTGCTTTATAACACAAATGATAAAAAACCCAACAAGTAATTGAATTAAAGGAAAGCAAAATAATTAAACCAAACACTACGAAGTAACTGAGCCTGGAATTAGACTTGAACGTTAAAGAATATGTGTGCCAACAATAGTGAAAAAATGAAATGGTTCTCTCCTTTATATAGTAGGGGAGCTTCAATCCTATTACCGGTCTAAATAAGGTAAAAATCCTTTTTCTTCCCTTTTTTCGAGTAAAACATGATCCGCGGTTACTATCAGGCGTGATCCGCGGCGCAATATCCCGTTGATGGCAGATATTTCGGCTCCTCGTTCGTCTTCTTTAACCGTCTTCCCTTAAACTTCGATTCTTTATTTCGCTTGAGCTTGATTCTTTCCATGTTCGGTCATGCCAGGTTCCCGACATGTTATTGGTCCCCTCGGGCTCCGATCTATGGGCACCCTCCGCCTTACCCGAGCCAATGTTGAATCACAGTGTCCCTCGTTTCTTCATTGGGATATCGAGGGTAACTTTACCCCTGATTTTACTCGTACACACCGATACTTGCAAATTAATGAAGAATACAATTGTGAATTTTTTTCATATTTGACCAAAATAAGTTTTGAAGTAGTTGCACATGAAACATCATGCTTTAGATACTTGTAGAGTTAGTTTATAACAATTTCGGTAGGTTTTGTATTCTTATAATTTTAAAATTGCTAGTATAAGTCAATGGTTTTAACTAAATTGTTGTACTTTGAATTTCATAGAGTTCCTAAATAAAACCCCATGACCAAGAGTTTCATGGAATTGGTTGTAGAATCGAGGGACTAGATTTCAACGTGAAAACTAAGACACAAATGATTACTGGCAATTTTATTAGTAGTATTTGTATTGGTGGAAAAATGACATTATACGTCGAATATTAGCAAGCTAATGAAACATGATGCGTGGAACAAGTATAGTGACAAGTGGCACACTCAATTAATGGAATTAAGAATACAAGGAAGGTACGGGACAAACACCCACGAGACAATACAGAGAAAAGAATCGGGCCTGATCGTTGTTAAAGAAAAGGTGTGAGCGAAATGAATAAAGGTTAAAAAGAGGGGAAGATATACGAACCAGAAGTAAATAAGGAAGGGGAATCAGAGAAGTTATAAGGAATCTATAGCTATAAATATGTCATTTACGGTTATCCATGATAATGGGCAATCAATACAATTAATGCCCATATGAATTCAAATTAAGTGTGAACCGTTATGATTGTACGCTCCTATATAAGGATAAAGAATTTCATTTGTAGAGGGAGATTACGATTACTACCGAAATACATTTCATTATTCTCTGTTTTATCAAAGTTTCTAGCCTTGATTTTAGGGACTGATTGTTGATTCATTCCTTATTTCTCTTTGATAATTTTCTCTATTACCTTTGTTATTTTTCTAAAAGGTTATTGTGGAAGTGAAGTACATCAGTAACCCGTTTTCTCCTAAATATAGACTTTAACTGAGAAATCTATTTTTTATTGTTAAATAAATTGGTTCCGTTGCCGGGAACCTGATAATTTTTTCACTTTTCGAATTTTACTTTCTGACAACCAACTATGTCAACTGTTAATGACAATAACTAGCTGAACCCACAGGAGGGAACTCCACCACTCCTCTCCCCAATGGGATCCCCTCGACAATCCCGTGATGGTTCACCTGAAAGATCTACATCACACGCTAATGATTAACAAGAGGATGAACAAACTGTCGAACAAGACGCTCTAAAATAATTGACTGCAGAACACATGAATAGTGCTCTTCAAGCCTTTGTTAGGGGATTGCCTAATGCGCCACAAACTCCTCCATCAGTCAATACAACAACCTTAGAAAACCCACGCTTGGGGTTCGATAATTATGAAAGTGGAGGAACTCCCAATGAATCTCGTGATAGAGGGTCGGGTACACCTAATAATTTTGACTTACAAAGTTTGGTACTAACTTTGCAGAAACAATTGAAGGAGCAAAATGATCGCTTAAAGCAAATACCTAGCGTACCGCCCATGATCAAATGAGTAGATATTGATAAGTATTCACAACAACCCTGGAAGCCAAGTGCAGCACCTTTGCAGATTCCTAAAAAGTTTAAAATGCATGATATTCCAAAATATGATGGAAAAACTGACCCCAGAGATCACGTAATTGCGTTTACAACTGGCGTGAAGGGCAACGATTTAACCAAGCAAGAAATCTAATCAGTTTTGGTTAAAAAGTTTGGTGAAACACTCACGAAAGGACCATTAACATAATATTCTCTTTTACCTGAAAACTCTATTGATTCTTTACCTGAGCTTGCAGATTCATTTATAAAATCACATTTGGGAGCTCAGAAGCTTGAAAAAATGATGGAAAACATCTTTAAGTAAAACAAGGGAATACATAGTTGCTCAGGGAATTCGTAGATAGGTTCCAACCGGAGTGGATGATGTTACCTCGAGTACCTGATAACTGGGCAACTATGGCTTTTGCTAGCAATTTAAACGAGAAAAGTTTAGAAGCCATGAGGAGGTACAGTACGAAAGCTGTGGATAGAAGAAGATACGGTTGCACAACCAAGTGCTAATGAAAGAGCAGGATCGAGACGTTCAAAATCAGAACAAAGGACCGAAAAAAACAAGTACGAGCCTTGCATGGGGCCTACAGGGCGAGACTCTCGATCTAAACAAGAGAACAGACGATTTGACTCAAGACCAAGGCAAAAAGATACGAGTTCTTCATCTAGATTCAGAAAGGAATGGGATATACGAGGCAACGATTCCAATACACATACGAGGACTGGATATTACAGCTTTAATGTCAGCACCTCTGAGTTAGTAGCAGTTTTAAGAGGTATGTGAGATAAGGTGTGATGTCCAAAAGAGATAAGATCATGTCCGAGCAAAAGGAATCCAGATTTCTGGTGTGAATTTCACAATAATCATGGCCATAAAACAGGAGATTGTAGATTACTACAGGGAGAAGTCGAGCATTTGATAAAGCAAGGTTATCTAACTAACCTATTTAGCGAGAAAGGAAGACAATCATATATGAAGAACAGACAAGAATCTCCGAAACCTCCATCACCAAAAAGATCAGTCAATGTAATTACCAGGGGAGATGAGGTCAATGGTGTAACATATACAACTGCAAAAAATACGTCAAAAGTCACTGTCACTCACGGGAAACGTGTTCGCCAAGTCTTGGATGGAGATAATATAACATTTGATGATGAAGACGCGAATGACTTTATGATTCCTCATAGTGATGCATTGGTAATATCTTTAATTATACACGATACTAACGTAAAACGAGTTTTGATTGATCCAAATAGTTCAGTGAACATCATTTTGCTAAGAGTGGTGAACGAAATGCAAGCTGATGACAAAGTGATTCCAAAGGCATGGTCTTTGTCCGGGTTTGATAATTCAAGCGCTATCACAAAAGGGGAAGTTTTGCTCACTACATTTGCAGAAGTAGTTGTGAAAAATATAAAATTCTAGGTAATAGATATGGACATGGCATATAATATAATTCCGAGAAGACCATGGATACACGATATGGGTGTCGTCCTATATACTTTACATAAAGTTATCAAATTTCCTTCACCGTGTGGGATCTGCCAAATTTGTGAAGATGAACAAGCTTTAAGGAATATCAACTCGGTTGTAGTTTCGAGCATGCTAACTAATGATACAGACGTGAAATAGCAACTACAACACTCGGTTGAGGATGTTGATGCAAAGACCTCAACTGAAGGCATGCCAGGACAGAACGACGTTGATTCAAGACCTGACGTCATTCAAGATCCAGAAGAAAATGAAAATATTAAGACAACTACTGAAGAACCCGAAGCTATAGTGCTATTTACACATTTGCAGACAGAAAAGTTCACGTCGGAGCAAATTTATGCCTAGAAATGAAAGGTAAGTTAATTAAATTTTTACAAGCTAATGCAGATTGCTTTGCTTGGTCGCATTCAGATATGATATGTATACCTCCAGAAGGGATGACCCACAAACTGAATGAGGACCCATCATATCCACCTGTCAAGCAAAAAACGATGAAGCAAGGATCCTTCAAAAATCAAGTAATCCAAGATAAGGTACAAAAGCTTTTAAAAATTGGGTCGATACGAGAGGTAAAGTACCCTAACTGGTTAGCTAATATTGTGGTAGTTCCTAAAAAGAATGGAAAATTGAGAGTTTGTGTAGATTATACTGATTTAAATAATGCTTGTCCTAAAGATTTGTTTCCTTTGCCACATATAGATCAACTAATTAACTATACTGCAGGACATGCGCTTTCAAATTTTTTAGATGCATATTTAGGATATAACCAAATAAAGATGGACTCTCTAGTTAAAGAAAAAACCTCATTTATCACTGAAAGGGGGACTTACTGTTATAAAGTCATGCCGTTTGGTTTAAAAAATATTGGAGCCACGTACCAAAGATTGGTGACTAAAATATTTCAACAACATGTGGGAAAAACTATGGAAGTCTACATTGACAATATGTTGGTCAAGTATGCACAGGCGGGAGATTATTTTCAACACTTGTCAGACACTTTCAATATTCTCCGCGAGTATAATATGAAGCTAAATCCCAAAAAGTGCATTTTTGGCATGGCTTCAGGTAAGTTTTTAGGCTTTCTTATTTCTAACAGGGGTATTGAAGTGAATCTTGCACAAAACAAAGCTATCGAGGAAATACCAGATGTACTCACAAGCAAAAAAAAAAGTGCAGAGATTAACATAAAGAATAGCAGCCCTGGGAGGTTTATATCAAAATCATCAGAAAAGAGTTTTAAATTATTTTAAGTATTGAAAAAGCAGAATCAGTTTGAATGGACTGATGAATGCCAACAAGCCCTCAAGGACCTAAAATCGTATTTGTCAAAAACGTCTTTGCTAGCCAAACCAAAAGACGGAGAAAGGCTAATCATTTACCTTGCTGTGTCGGAAATGGCGGTAAGTGCGGTGTTGGTAAGAGAGGATAAAGGTAAACAATCTCCAATTTATTATGTTAGTAGATCTTTATTAAATGCTAAGACACGGTATCCCCATTTAGAAAAACTTGCTTTAGCGTTAATCATGGAATCTAGAAAGTTAAGACGTTATTTCTAATATCATCCTATTTCTGTAATAAATGCTTTTCCCCTGAGGAATATATTGCATAAATAAGAAATTTCTCGTAGATTAGCTAAATGGAAAATAGAACTCAGTGAGTAGGATATCATATACCAGCCCATAACTACAATAAAATCGCATGTTTTAGCAGACTTCGTAGCAGATTTCAGCACGAACTTAGTTCCTGAAGCGGAAAAGGAACTACAGGTATTGACTGGATCTAATATGGGGACTTGGATTTTATTTACCGATGGTTCTTCAAATGTTAAAGGCGCGTGCTTAGGAATCGTTCTAATTCCACCTTCAAGGGAAGTCATAAGACAAACAATAAAATATTATCCAATCACCAACAATGAGGCAGAGTATGAAGCTGTGATTGCAGGTTTGGAACTGGCACGAGAACTTGGTATAGAGCAGATTGTGATCAAAAGTGACTCGCAACTAGTGGTTAACCAGATGTAGGGGACTTACATAGCAAGAAAAGCACGAATGCAACAATACCTGGAAAAAGGTATGAGAATTACTTAAATAGTTTCAGTCATGGAAGGCCGTGCAAATATCTAAGGAAGAGAATGCAGAAGCAGATGCGTTGGCAAATATCGCGTCTATCGCTGAAGTAACAACTGCAGAAAATGCTATCGTGATACATTTATTTCATTCGATACTTGATCAAGTCAAGAGCGAGGTAAATTTTAATAACCTGACTTGGGATTGGAGGAACGAATTTGTTAACTTTTTGTAGTATGGAATCTTACCCGAAGACAAGAAAAAGTCACGATTGCTTTGCCAAAAGCCGCCTGGTATTGCTTAATTCGTGGAAATTTATATCGAGAGATGTTTGGCGGACCTTTAGCACGGTGCCTCGGCCCATCGCAAGCAGAGTATGTGATGAGGGAAGTACATGAGGGGCACTGTGGTAATCACATTAGGGAAAGATCATTGGTAAAGACACTAATAAGAGCAGGGTATTATTGGCTAAAAATGGAAGAAGCGGAAAGCTTTGTAGCAAGGTGCGATAAATGTCAACGATATGCCAATAACATGCACTGCCCAGCAGAACTGTTACATTCAATTATTTCATCATGGCCTTTCATGAGTGGGGCATGGATATTGTAGGCCTATTGCCTCAAGCTAAGGGAAAGGTACAATTCCTATTAGTTTTAACAGATTATTTTTCAAAATGGGTAGAAGCGGGTGCGAGAAAAAGAAGTCAGGGACTTTATTTGGAGAAACATTATCTACCGATTTGGGGTTCCAAAGGAAATCGTGTGTGACAATGGCCCGCAATTCATAAGCATGAAAATCACATAATTCTTTCAAAGTTGGCAAATTAAACGGATTACATCTGCACCTTACCACCCTGCAGCCAACGGGCAAGCTGAGTCAACAAACAAAGTTATTATTAATAACTTGAAGAAGAGATTAGAGGAGTCAAAAGTCAATTGGCCGGAAGTGTTATCAGGGGTATTGTGGGCTTATCGAACGACAGCAAAAACAAGTATGGGTGAGACTCCATTTTCACTTGTATATGGTGCTGAAGCCTTAATTCCGGTAGAAATAGGTGAACCAAGTACGTGATACACACATGCTACTGAAGAATCAAATGAGGAGGAGATGTGAGTAAATTTAGATCTATTAGAAGAAAGGAGAGAAGCATCGTTAATTAGAATGGCGGCTCAAAAATAGATGATTGTGCGATATTACAACAGGAAAGCTAATTTGAGATACTCCAAGATTGAGGACTTCGTACTTAAAAAGGTATTCCGATCTACAACAGCGGCCAATGCAGGTAAGTTAAGTCCAAATTGGGAAGGCCCTTATAGGGTTTGGGGCATCGCTGGAAATGGAGCATATAAGTTGGAAACCATGGATAACAAGTTACTACCATCAAACTGGAATGTAGTTCATTTGAAGAAGTATTACGTATAGACGAAGAAAGTACCCATGGTCAAGTATCACTCAGATTCAATTTTATTTTGTTCTTTTGAATTTTACTAATAATTTTAGATGATAGTCAAAAAACTAGCCCGTACCAAATGATGATATTAAACCCGAAAGACACACGGAATACTGAATTATTCCCGGTCTAGGTTGCAGCCTTTCTGATGGAAAAATGGTTATGCAGTCATCATCTAAATGAATATCTCCGAGTCTTGTTCGTATTTTTCTTTTCAGGGAATGGACCAAAATGATGGAGTAATCCAGTGTTCGAGATTTCATACTTCAAAGCTTCAACACTAAAGGACTATGAATGTTGAAGGAAGAGAACTAAAAAGGCATAGCTCAGTTCAGCTTGAATCAAAAACCTTTAGGAAACCTATAATTTTTCAAGGGGGTGTGAACTCGCAAAAAGGATGCAAAATATTCCATATTCCTACGAGTTTTAGATTAAAGCCAAAATGTAGTCATGGGATAATAGACCCAATTTTGTATTCTAAAATATGCTACAAAGAAAGCAGTCATGAAAATGATGTACGAAATTTATTTGAAAGTTCAAAGCATAAAACTTTCTCAAATTATTTCTTTTTTCATGTCTACTTCATCTTTCATATATTTATACCAATATGAAGATGAGACGTTATCTTCATCAGTGTCGTTAACGTATAAGGCCCCTCTTTTATAAAACCCGTGTTTATCAAAGCCACGGATTGTTAAGGCATTTTTAAATGCAAGAAAAAAGCTCAAATATCAAAGAGCAGAATAAGCGGCAAAAGCAACCGAAACATATATATATATATATATATAGCCTTGGGAAAACAGAGCTGTTAAGTTTGTCATTAAACCCCAAACAGGGGTAGCCAAAAATAAATCTTACAAAAAGTTGTTAAGTTAAGAGAAAAATAGCACAAGGAAAATCTAAACAAAAGCTAAGAAAAAAAGCAGGAGAAAACTAAGGAGCATCATTAATGGAAGCTTCATCCACGAGAGCATCATCAACAGGCGAAGAAGGATTAACTTGAGAAGAAGAAGCTTGAACATCAGCCCCGCCAAGAACAAGTCCATCTCTATCACCCTTGGGACCTTCGTCTTCAGGTGAGGAAAAGCTTTGACGTTGCTGAGTTTTATCAATTGATTCTTTAGCCCTAGAAATCTCAGCATTAAGGTCAAAACCCTCATGGTTGACTTTAATTAGAGTCTCGAGTCGAGTATTTAAGAAAGCCCAGCTCACATCCAATGATAATTTATCCCCGAGAGTCTCATAATCCTTCTCCCAATGGTCAATCTTACCTGTAGAGGTGCGGAGATCTTCCTGAACTTGAGTAAGTGTCTGAACCAATTCTCTCTCATAAACCTCTTTTTGATTAAGGAGTTCTTTCAAACTCCTTATCTATTCAGTTGCCTTGGAAAGTTGTTCAGCAAAAGAGGACTCTTTAATATCCTTGTCCTTTCTAACCTGGCTAGAAGAAGCTTTTTCAATCGCTAATTCAGCGAAAATCACCCTCATTTGTTGCTCCAAAACATTCTTTTCTTCTGCAAGAACTTCTTTTTCCAGTTGAAAACCCTCGAATTGTTCCTTCCAGTTGTCGGCCTCAGTGCGCAATTCCATAATTAGTTGGTCCATATGAGAAACTCTTTTCAGAAGCTCAGTGCCAATCAAATTAATCTACAAAGAAAAGAGGCAAAAGGGAGGAGTTTTAAATAAAGAAAAAAAGATAGAGGAAATGTAAGTAAGTTTGTACCTTCAAAGAAGAATGAGCAATGTCATTCATTAAAGTCAGTGAGTTAAGGTTTTCTAACTTTTCTTTCTACACGGGGCCTAGCATCGGCTTCAACCACATATCAGTTTGACAAGATTTTCTCAATAAATTCCCGCCTTCAGGGACTTCGATAACAACTCTTTTCATCTCCCTCCTGCTGCTAGAAGGTCCAACCTCTGCATAAGAAACAACCACAGGAATAACAGACAGAGTAGAGGCAGTCAAGGGAGTAACAACATGAGTAGCGTCGGGTAATGGAAACTAAAGTTGGAAGGGAAGCAATGGGCAATTCTTCAGAAACATGCCCGAAAGCTTCTTCACCCTCAAAGCCTTGAACGAACAATCTATCAACAGAACTTGGGAGAGGATCAACAACATCTTCATCAGAAATCACCAAAGGAGCGCTCTCTGGCTCATCTGTGGGTCTAAAAGGAATTTAACTTAAATGGAAGATCATGAGATGAAGGAGTTTCATCATCAGAAACCATACATCTCCTAACGCGTGGCCTTCGCACCAAAGAACCTTCCTCTATTTCTTCATCATCAGAGCCACAAGCTCCGTCAGTTTTCCTTTTTGAAGAAGAAGCACTTAAAATCAGCTCCTGGGCAAGACTCAAGGAAAGCCTGGTTGACAGAACAGACTCGAGACTAATGCCGCGAATAGCAAATCCTAACAAAAAGAAAAGGGAAGAATGAAAAATTCTTGTATACGCAAGAAAGAGAAAAAGAAGAACAATGAAGGTAAAAAGTACCGTGCGTCTTCACTTTCCAATCGAATTTTTGAGAAAGGTATTTCTAGGATCTTTTTTCCATAGGAGCAGCAATTAACATTTTTTCTACCCAAGCACGAAAGTTGAGAATCTCATCAAAAACTTCCATGGTTGCTGAAAATTGGGTATATGATTACATGAAGTTTTTAAAGATATATAAAAAAGAAGAAGAAGAAAACTTACGTGCAAAGTTTCATTTCCACGGAAAGGGCATGTTCTCTTCATCCACTAATCCACTAGTGAGGGCAGCAACAAAATAGGCATACCAGCCACAGTTACGATCGTCTTCAGGGCTAATCAATACTCTCTTACTTCTAGCCATGAGAGAAAAAACTCCTTCACGAAATAATTTGGGGGAGTAGAGATGAAGAAAGTGCCGAAAGGTAAAAGGCACAGAAATCAGATCCGACAAATAACGAAGGCATGCAACAATCCTCCATACTATTGGGCCAATCTGGCCAAGACACACGTTGAAATAACGACAAAACTCAATGATTACTAGATCAATAGGTGGCTTGAACCCTAAAGTAGAAGGGTAGGTATAAACAAAGAAGAAACCGACATTATAAAAGGTGA
Source organism: Nicotiana tabacum (assembly GCF_000715075.1). Taxonomy (NCBI): domain Eukaryota; kingdom Viridiplantae; phylum Streptophyta; class Magnoliopsida; order Solanales; family Solanaceae; genus Nicotiana; species Nicotiana tabacum. Next base: position 80,376,620 of record NC_134100.1, read on the forward strand.
TTCTCTTATTGGCACCAGGGAATAAAACTTGAAAATCTGGTTTCCAGTAACACTCTCGTCGAACCAGGGAAAAAAGACCAGTAATGATTAAACTCGGGTAAAGATCAGCAGGATTGAGGGAGGCTATAGAAGAAATTTGATTTCTCATAGTTTCACGATCAGTTACAAAAGAAAATTCTTGGGGAACAATCTCTGCAACTGTGGGTTCACACACAAGTTCATTTAAATCTCTATTCCTAGAAGAAGATCTAGGGGTTAGAGGAGCCCTGGGTCTAGAAGAGGATGGCTTAACAGAACTACTCTAGGAAGAAGAACCACGATTATATAATGAACCAAGGCTACGAAGTCTACCACCTCTCCTACTTCTAGTAGGGGCAGTAGAAGGAGAAAGTTCATCAACAATCACAACTTTGTGAGGGTCTGGTGTTGTCAAAGACATGATTATTCAAAGAAATATAGAAGGAAGGGTGCATAAATACAAAGAAAGAGTAGTGTAATGGATACTGAAGAAGGAAGACTCCAAGAAATTAAAAAAAAATGATGTATTTATAAGAAGACACGATCGTCATTAAAGTTGGTCATTATGAAGCGTCATAATGGAACCATCACTTTGTGACTGGCACAGCCGCAGAAAAAACCCTAAAAAGCATTGAAAAATTACAGATCCAATCGTCGGAAGCCATACAGCATGGTCATTAAATGGATGTGACATACGTTGCATCGATTCTGAAAGAAACATTATGATACTCGAAAAACGGTGGCAAAGAATTCCCGCCATAAAAACTTACCATTTCCTGAATATTCAGTTGAGAATATTCATAAAGTGGGGGGACTATCTATATTGGTGAAAAAACATATTACATGTGGAATATTAGCAAGCTGATGAAACATGACGCGTGGAACAACGGTATAATGACAAGTGGCACACTCAATTAATGAAATTAAGAATACAAGGAAGGTACGGGAGAAACACCCACGAGATAGTACAGAGAAAAAAATTGGTCCTAACAGTTGTCAAAGAAAAGGCGTGAGCGAAATGAATAAAGGTTAAAAAGAGGGGAAGATACACGAACCAGAAGTAGATAAGGTAGGGAAATCAGAGCAGTTATAAGAAATCTATAGATATAAATATGTCAGTTATGATTATCCATGATAATGAGCAATCAATATAATTAATACCCATAATGAATCCAAATTAAGTGTGAAAACCGTTATGATTGTACGCTCCTATATAAGGATAAAGAATTTCATTTGTAGAGGAAAATTACAATTACTACTGAAATATATTTCATTATTCTCTGTTTTATCAAAGTTTCTAGCCTTGATTTTAGGGATTGATCGTTGATTCATTCCTTACTTCTCTTTGATAATTTTCTCTATTACCTTTGTTATTTTTCTAAAAGGTTATTATGGAAGTGAAGTAAATCTTGGTTATTAGTAACCCGTTTTCTCATAAATATAGACTTTAACTGAGAAATTTATTTTTTTGGTTAAATAATATTATAATTATGTACTTTAATTTTGTCCCTAAGGAGGTTATGAAGATCTACAATGTCTTGAATATCCACTTTTTGTAAGCAATCATTTGTTTTCTTTACAATTATCATAAACAAAATGAATCAAAGAGCACATTTTATCCGTATGTATAGCAGAAAAAAAAAGGATTAGTATATTTATGCGTACCTCCACAAATTGATATAGCTAATATAATTACTTTTGCAGTAGCATTGAGATAGTCATAACCGATAAAGAAGTATGTTGATAAGAATTATCGCTTGTGGAATATCAAGTTAGGGTCAAGGTAAGTAAAGATCCCGTAGCGATACTTATTTACAAGGACTCTCCTCGTCTATTGCAAAAATATATGGATCTTTGTCCATTCAAAACATATTGGAAACATAGTGTACTATGTTATAATATCACTTCTTGGTGGAAAGATTCATCATGATTTTCATGTTAGTTTGCTTAAGCCTTTCCAGAAAGACAAAGATGATCCCTCAAGAAGCTAGCACACGAAACCAACATCGAAAAAATACGTCAGTCAGAAAAAGAACAATAAAAGTTATACTTGATGACTGAATGAGTCTTATCTTAAGAAAAGTCTATCAGAAATTCTTGATTAAATTGAGAGAATGTAATGCAGAGGAGAAAATATGGAAGAAAGTGAAGCCTCCATGCATTCAAGAACATGATGGATGACTATCTTGCACGGAAAGCACCAAGTACATTGCTAAATAGGTGGAGATGAATGTCATGGATTACTTTTGAGCTATGCCCCATGACCCATTGGTTGCGCCCCTTGGTGCTTGACAAGCCTCCCAACGTCTGGTTCTATGGACGAATCCTTTGGTTTTGGTGGCTTCTGTCGCCCTATAGCTCGTGCCCAACAAAAGGTAATGTAAAGAACTTCTTTTAGCAGGCCAGTGCCAACAAGCTGATACCTTGTAACTAGTGCCACCGGGTAGTGCACACCATCTGAAGTTGAAGACACAAACGCGTCCCATCCAAGTGGAGTCCACTCTACTAACTTTTCCTTTGTAAAACTCTTGGTCTTTTTTCATGTAAATGTAGATAACTTTTATTTCGTTATTTGCATTATAATTTTTTAGCTTATTTAAATCATGTCTTACAACTTGGGCGTATAGTAGACGAAGTTTCCAATAAGCATTTAAATCTCAATATTAGTGTCTCCTCTCCTGGCGTTGACTTCTTGTAATCGTTGCTCTCTTTAATACAAATAAATTTTCATTTAATCCTCTTTTCAATTTTCTGTTTGCATACTATGATCATGATATTGACTTTTTCGTATGATATTGATAGTCTAGTCAAGTATATGGGGCCTTTGGTCGGCAAAAAGTAATTACAAGAAAGTTGGTTGCTTTGCCTTACATAGTTCTTCCAGAATATCTTAGGAAAGCGCAACGTAACAATACTAATGTTACCTAGTATAAATATTTAAATACATAATATTTTCTATTTTTTTTAAAATATTGGTGGATGGGCTTACTAATGAAAAATGTGTGGAAAATGTATATATCTGTTGGAATAACTGGAGTTGTACAAATTAGTTTGAATACTATTATCATCGAAAAATATATATTCCGTCTATTTTAATTTATGTGATGATGTTTGATTAAATGTGAAGTTAAATTATTTTTAAACAAGAAAATATGATATTTTTCTTACAACAAATTTTCAAAAAAGAAGCATGACACATATATTGGGACATATAGTGTAAATGTTATAAAACTTGCAAATTATTAAGGGATTGCACAATTAAGCAATTGAAGGAATTGGAAATGGATAAGTACGATCAAGCTTTTTCTTTTTCTTGTATTTTAATCTTTCTTCTGAGCAACATACTCTTCATTAAAATAGAAACTATTTTATTACGTAGAGTATCGTTTCTCGCAGATGTTACATTACACAATTCACAACAAAGGAATAAGGCAGGCCTTTTTGCACACGTGTCGACAAACAAACCAGATGAACTCTCTCTTTACGTTTCTCGAAAATTTTCCAACTCAAGAAAATTCCCTCAACTCCTCCGTTTCTCTCTGTCCTACTTGTGTTGTGCTTTGTTCTCAATCGTTCTTGCAAAAGTTCACCTTTTTTAAGGATTCTGCTGAAAAATAAAATAAAAAAAATACCGGGACTCACTCTTTGCTTCTGGGTATTCTTATTTTTGAACAGTAAGTTCTTATGCTTCAACTATAGTAATCATTTCCTTTACTAACCAAGCTCCTTTTTTAATTTTTCTTTTGTAATAGATAGATAGTGATAGTCTAATAGAGGTATATATTGTATAATTGGTTTCTGCTTTGTGGGTATTGATTCTTGATCATGGCGATGATGAATTTTACCTGTTTCTCTTTGAAGAATTTTTGGGGCGGAAAATAGTTTTTTCAGTACATACTTGCCTTTTTCTTTTGTGGGGTTTGATGATAATTATTTTCTTTCTTGTATATACTGAGCTTTGGTGGTGGGTTTCATTTTAGAAGAATTAACCCAAATAGACGCTCATCCAACCACTTAAACTAAAAATAGACGGTGGATGTATAATATATATATTATTTATGTATTATATGTGTATAATTGTGTATAATAAATGTATATGGCTAGAAAAATTATGTATTATATGTATTAATATAATTTGTGTATTATATGTGTATAATTGTGTATAATCTATGTATATGACTAGAAAAAATAAACAATAAATATGGCCGACTATTTGTGTATAGATACCTTTATTTTATGTGCTTATCTTTTTGAAAGAAATGGATTGAGATCTTCTCTATGTGAAATTTATGGGGTTTTAGGTAAAGTAGCTTGCTTTGTGTCATGTTTTTGATGAATTATTTCATGGGTTTGGAATGCTTTTGTTGGAAATTTGGTATGAGGTGTAGTTTCGGTAATAAGGAAGCTCCTTAAACCCTTTTGTTGACTTTAGCTGACCAAAAAGGCTTTGGAATCTTGATTACTGCAGATATTTCCATTTTGTCCATTTGTAGGACAAAAGTTACTCTACATACATGAAACATATGGTCAAAGAATTATACCTGTCCAAATCTTTTAAGGAGTTCTGAGTTTTGTTATTTGTATGACGAATCATTAAAACGTCATTTGAGTTTTGATATTTGTACTACAAATCATTAAAACGTCATTCCGTTAAAGAACCCCTTGGCTGCACTCAAAGGCGGATCCAGAATTTAAGCTCCGTGGGTTCAACATTTAAGGTTCTTAGAATTAAACCTATTATATTTTTAAAGTTAAGGGTTCATACCTACTATTTGTTGCAATTTTAGTGGAGTTTTATACATAAAGCGCCGCGTTAAAAGTGTTGGTTTCAGATGAACCCGGTAACATGAAGCTGCATCCGCCCGTGCGCTGCACTTGGCTGCCATCATCATCTTATGAAAAAAAATTCCATTCGTGCCTTCTTTTTAATTGTCTAAGATATCTGTTTTCCTAATTGATTTGTGAAACTAATGAACGGCTGAAGTTTTGATTGTTGAAACATGGATGAACTTATCTGGGAGGCCTATCATGACTTGTCTCTGTTAAATGGTTAAGTTTTCTGACTATTTTATATACTTTTGCTTGATCGGTTCAGTGACTGTAAATGTAGTAGTAGGTCGGATCATGCTATTATAAGAGTACTTACTGCGTCATCCCAGTGAAATAAAACAATGCTACAAATAGATGAGCTCGTGCTATTTATATGTGAATTCAAAGAGTTCTGATTTAGTTTCAAGTTCTGTTTAGAAAAAGTTTCTACTGTACTGTCATAATTCATGTAAATAATAAGCTATCTCATATTGCAGCACTTACTTCATTGATTCCCGGGAAAGTTGTCGAAGTGTTATGCGATGGATATGAAAGGTATATCATGGGTTGGAAATATATATCAGAAATTTGAAGCTATGTGTTTGGAGATGGAAGAGGCTATGTACCAGGTAAACTTCATCCCTCTCTAAGTTAACATTTCTGTATTCCTATTTAACTAGTGGCAACATATGTTTGATATAATTCTCTCATACTGTTTGACTTGAAATAACTAGTGACTTGTTTCATAATTTCAAAGCGCAGTACCTTTTATTCATCTTGCACTACTTTGACCAATTAAGCATTCACCACTGTAACTGGTCACACGATATATCACAGGACACCGTTAGATATGTTGAAAATCAGGTACAGACTGTTGGTGCAAGTGTCAAGAGGTTCTATTCTGATGTGATGCTAGATATGCATCCTCATTGTAACATAGGTCCCGTGAAAGTCGCAGCTGCTGACTTGTCTCTGAACCCTTATGCTCACACTGAAATCAACAAGAAGCTGAAAGCAAATCTTAAAGGCCACAACCCTAGAGGAATTACTAAGAAATTAATTGATGATACTCAAGTGATCAAGGGTAAGGATACTGATTATCCATCATCTTAGTGGCCCAGAAAAAAACTGCTAATAGAGTAATTTATGACGTGTCAGGGAAAAGCAAAAATGGAGGAGTTTATAGACGTCAAAATGTTGGGATCAAAGAGATTGTTAGAGATAGTCATCCTCCATCTAAGAAGTCTGATGCTATCTGTATCGTCTCAAGGGATGCAATCAAATTTTCCTCGGTTTCTAAGGTTAGAGGAGATTATGAAGTGGCATCTGACCGCATGGCCATGACTTCGGCCAAGGCCTCAGTCAAAGGACATGATTCTGTAGAAGCAGCAAAGGAGGTTTACAATCATATTATGGATATAAATGTGTCTGCAGCTGGAATCTCGAGTAATGCTGCAGCTTCTGACACGAGTTTATCAGTTGAATCTGTTGGGAAGAATCAACCAGATCTCAGAAACACAGCCGCTATTGGTGAGTTGCAATCAGACTCTCATGGTATATATGTTTAGCAGTATTCTGTTTATTTTTCTCACTCCTTTTTTATGTTAACTCGTTATCTGTCAGCAGGTAGGTGTATGGACAAGGAGTTGGCAGGTGAGACTGGACCAGATATTAGAAGTAATACTCACAACGATGAGGTTGCTCGTGAGGAGATCAGTGAATCTTGCCAAGGTACTCACAATAGTTACCAAGTAGAAAAGGATTTCCTCCTTTCGATGTTTTGCTTCCATTTTTCTGTGTACCTGTAATGCAAGACTCACTACTCTGATATAATCTTGGAGAGTAGGTTTCATATCATTAGTTATGCAACTGACCAACATACTCCTACTTTTCAGATATTTCCATCCTGATTCCTCAAAATTGCACCTTTATTGTAATCCTTTCTCATTCTTTTTGTGTCTGCTAATGTTATCTTTTACAGAAAGATCAGGTAGCTATTCTTCTACTTCACCCAAGAAGTATGATCATTTAAACGAGTCCGATGTGGAAATTGTAGAGCAGTTTGATGAATTAAATTTGGAGGAAACATGTGTCCTGGTTGAAGGGGGGAGGCTTCATATTCCTCAGGGCTCAGTCAAACGGAAGTCGTACAAGGTCCCATTTCCCTCTCCTCCTTCCTCTCGTGTTATATTTGGTATTTCTTGTTTTCTATTTATATGGTTTTTGTTGGTTTGGTTGTGGTGGGACGGTTGTTTCATCGCGAATCTGCGCCTCTAGATTTTGTTGACAGTTCAGTTATTTTCTCAGAAGAAGCTGCGGGAAGTATTTTCTACGAAAAAGAAGACTTCAAGGAAAGAGTATGAGCAGCTTGGAGCATTACATGGAGATCAACTGCCTAACCTAGAGGCTGAAGACAAGGTGATGCAGGTTCTAGCCACGAGCTCGAACACAAAGAGCTTGTCAGCTAATGATCATTCTGAATCTGAGTGGGAACTTCTCTAGATATGGTGCTGCTATAAAATAGTAGTATTTCTTTTGCCAATCAATAGATGGCTTTGTACAGAACACCAAGATAAAGAGGAAGCAACAGGTGTTGTTATTATAAGCCAATTATTCTCTTTATAAAAGGTTATAACTAATTTGAGAATGAAAATATACTCCTCCAGTTATAACCAGTTAATAATAATACACCTTGGTAAGTTGAAGCAACTCTTTATATTTAGGGTGAATAGGCAGTCCTTTCTTTCAATCTTCCTTAAAGAGTGCATTCCCATAAAATATGAAACTTCTCCCTGTGTTGAACTCCTTAGGTTGTTACTGTTTTGTCCTTGCACCAATTTTGACCTACAGTTTTAACAGGTGCCCGTGCATATGAATGAGCTCTTCTTTTCTACAAAATATGAATCTTTTTAGGTGTTTTGCATTCCATCGGTTATAGTATGTCCTTGGCCCAGTTCTACCTGCAGAAAATACTTACCTGCATTCTGCATTCGGTATTTGTACTAAACTAAGCAATATAACTTCAGGAGTTACAATTTGAAATGCGACTATATTATCACATAACCGTAAAGTGAAAAAAGTTCATTTGCAAAACACGCGTAACGCGTAAGTAGACCAATCTTCGATGCGACTAAGTTTTTCCTCTCTGCCTGCACTTTTAATAGGTGCAAAAGGTACATAATTTAGGGGGATCAACTGCAATCCTTATCTCCTCTTGACCTGGATTCTGTGTTTTCACTTGAGTATTCCTATATTTAGTGGAGCCAGGGCAGATGCACCTTCGCTTACAACAACAACAACAACACCTTACCTTACCCCTACCTGGGGTAGAGAGGCTGTTTCCAAATGAAACTCGGCATCCTTCTCTCCAAGAACTCCCTACCTTGCTCTTGGGGTGACTCGAACTCATAACCTCTTGGTTGAAAGTGGAGAGTGCTTACCATCAGAGCAACTCACTTTGTCTAGATGCACCTTGGCTTAAATATGCAAAAATAACATAACTTAGATAATAAAATGGAGAAATAAATAGTTCCTCAGCTCACCTGGTCAAGCGCCTCTTTTGCTTCTCTTAGATCGTGGGTACAAACCCTAGCAGCAGCACGCGTTGTTTATTTTAAAATTTTTGTGCCCTATCTACTAAAAGATTACTCTTATATTAACTTCTAGGATGCTAGTCCTATTGTTAGTTACGTTTTTTTTTTGGTGTTAGAAGTTACTTAACACCAATTTGCAAAATCAAATGAATGACGAGCTTGGGTAATTATTTGATGCCTTTATAGAAAAAGAGGTATTTGGAAATTATTTTCAATGAGGATACTAAATAAAAATAAAAAATAACGAATTCAACTTAAAAAATAAAAACTCATCGAGGAGAGTTGTAGTAATAGTTTGAATGTTGTTGTTTTTTAAATATGATTATAACTGAACTTTTTAATGTTACGTAGATATGTTTATTTTATTCATTTTCTTAAATATCAACACCGCTTAAGAAAAATCATGCCTACGCCCCCCTGCTTTAGAGGCTTGTGGAGATTGGGATCTAAATTTTTTGAATTTTTTACACACTTGATCCTTTTTTAACTATTATTTAAAAAAAAGCATTATTTATTGTTTATTCCATAAAGAACACTTTTTTTTTTCATTATTAGCATATTACAAAAATTAAGCCAAACATTCATCTTCTTCACTCCATTTTTAAAAATCTGATGCATATATGAATGCCACATAAATTCAAGATGTATTGATTTATACGTCTTTTATACTTTGTATATCAAGTATCACTTTAATTCAAAATATATTTTTATGTATATAATTTTTTGTATATTTATTTGTGAAGTGCCATCTTATTTTAAGATGTATTTTTAATGTATATTTCAAATATATTTTATATGTCAAGTGCCATTTTAATTCAGGATGTATTTTTTATATATATTTATATATATATTTTTTGTATATTTATATGCCATCTTAATTAAATTTAAGATATATTTTTTTATGTATATTTCACATGTCTAAGTGTCATCTTAATTGAAGATATATTTTTTATGTATATTTTTTATATATTTATTCAATATATATATATATATATATATATATATATATATATATATATATATATATATATATATATATATATATATATATATATATATATATATATATAACGTATATTATTATCGAAGTAAGATCTTTATGTTAAGAAAGGAAGAAAGAAGGAAGAGAAAAACTTAAGAAAGATAATTAAAAAGAAAATGAATGGAACAAATTTAGAAAACATATTGACTTCGACAGAAAATAAAATTAAGAAGATGAAGAAAAAAGAAGGAAAGCTAATAGATAAAGAGGAAAAAAAGGCATGATTTTTGTACAAAGAATTATTGACTTTTCATTCAAATTGTTTATGTTTAAAGATTAATAATTAATATTCCTATTTTAATGGAATTGTGTGCTACAAATATAAATATTTTTCTGCCACAACTGTAATATTGAATTTCATGCTACGAATTTGTTATATTTTTTTTTTAAGTTGTGAGTAAAGTTACCAAATTTTTTCTTGACTACAGAATGTCTTATTTGGTGAGCTGTTTAATTTAAGTTTGGTGTCTCCAACTTTGCGTATTTTGAAACTAGTTATGCAAATATAGCTCTCATGGGAGACCAAATGTGTGAAGACTAGGGGTATCAATTGTTGATAATTTTAGTTGAGTAAAACGCTTTTCAACAATTTCATTTTTCTAATGTTATGTACTCCCATTGAATGGGTCTTACAATGTGTGAAATTAAAACATACTGCTCTCATGTTAATCTTTGAGACATTGACTGCCTTTGCCTTCGAGAGCTCATGTTAGGAAAGTCCAGTGTTAAACATCAAGCGAAAATATTCATAATAAATCGTTTCACAGTAAATAATAGGCCAACTAGTTGAAGTCCTCTAGTCTAATGATTGTTACTACTTCGCCTAAGTTGTTTCAAGACAAATAAACATTGAGTGTAATTCTGCGCGTTAATGGTGTATAGTTTCTTACATCATCAAATCAATATAATTTATAAATCGATCAAAATGCACTAATTGTGGGCTCATATTAAAGAAAAACAAAGAAGAAAATGGGAGGTGTCTAACTTTGTTGACAACTTTATTGAAAAAAATAGGAGGTGCCTAATTTTGTTGACAACTTTGTTGAAGAAAATGGGAGGTGCCTAACTTTGTTGACAACTTTGCTGAAGAAAATGGGAGGTGCCTAACTTTGTTGAAAAATTATAGGACTAAATCAACAACAAGACATCTTTTTTATAGCAGTTGAATGACATCTCTTACTATAAATAGATGCCTCCATTCTTCATTTCAATCACACCAAAATAAGAGAGAAGCAATAGAAGTTAGAGAGAGTAATGCACAGATTGTAGTCTGTGAGATAAATAGTGAGTGTGAGTAATATTGTAGTGAAGCGTTTTAAATAAAGAGTGTTATTTCTTTCAAGATTGTAGTAGTCTCTTGACACTATTAAGTTGTGATATTATAGTGGTTATATTGCTCCGCTCGGGTATTATATTTTACCCATTAAAAGAGTTAGTATCGTTGTTATTTTCTTATGTTATTATTATTTGTCGTGGCTATTATTTCTGGACGGGATTATTATTTTTTCCAACAACGTGGTATCAGAGCCATGGCAAATAATGGTACGCTGTCTTTTCAGTACCCCCGTCTCACAAAAGATAATTGTGAGAAATAGTGTCTACGTATGAAAGCCATTCTTGGCTCTCAGGATGTGTGGAAAATCGTAGATAGAGGGTATGCAAAACCCGATAATGAGGAAGTTCTGCCTCAAAATAAAAAAGATGTCTTGGCAAAGACAAGGAAGAAGGATCAACAAGCCCTCACGCTCATCTATCAATGTCTGGATGATGCCATGTTCGAGAAGGTGGTAGGGAAGCTTGAGAGATTTTACAAAATTCTCTTCAAGGAGTTGACAAGGTGAGGAAGGTAAAACTTTAAACTCTAAGGGCTGATTTTGAAGTTTTAAAAATAAAAGAATCCGAATGCATTTCGGATTATTGTTCAAAAGTGAAGATTGTTGTAAATCAATTAAGAAGATACGGGGAGGACATAAAAGATGTCCGTGTGGTAGAAAAGATCCTTCGCACTTTAACACCTAACTTTGATTTTGTGGTGTGTGCTTTTGAGAAGTCTAAAGATTTAGACTCTATGATGGTAGAGCAATTGGAAGGTTCTTTACAGCCCCATGAAGAAAAGATCAAGAGAAGACAAGAAGTTTCATTGGAGCAATTTCTTAAAACTCAGGTATCTTTCAAAGATTATGGAGGTGAAAAGAGCTATCGAGGGAATGGACGGGGACGAGGTCGTAGCAGTCATGGAAGAGGAAGAAGCAACGCTAACAACTTCAATAATGAAGTTAAAATCCACTAGACATTCAGAGGTCGTGGCCGTGGACATAGAGGAAGAGGACGTGGCTACTACCAAGAAAATAAGGACAAAGGTATGACAAATCCAAAATTGAGTGTTATAATTATCATAAATTTGGCCATTACTCTTGGGAATGTCGTAGCAATGTTGAAGAAAAAGTTAACCTTGTTGACGACAAGAAAGAAGAAGTTGAGTCAACGCTGTTGATGACACTCAAGGAAGAAGACAAGGATGATTGCAGCTCGTGGTATTTGGACAATGGAGCAAGCAATTATATGTGTGGATGCAAAGAGAAGTTTATGGATATCAATAAAATGGTGAGAGGTAATGTGTCCTTCGGGATACCTCAAAGATTCAAATTGAAGGGATAAGTACGGTTCTAATCTCTTGTAAAGATGGTAGTCACAAGTTAATTCAAGATGTTTATTATGTCCCAAAATTAAAAAGTAATATTTTGAGTTTGGGCCAACTTCTTGAAAAGGAATATGACATCCACATGAAAAATATGCATATTTGGCTTAGAGATTCAAGTGGAATTCTAATTGCTAAAGTGCATATGGCTAAGAATAGATTATTCTCTCTGAATCTTAAGACAATTGATGCAAAGTGTTTGAAGGCTAATGTGCAAGATGAGTCATGGTGTTGGCATATGCGATTTGGGCACTTAAATTTTGAAGCGCTTAAATCAATGGGAGAAAAGAACATGGTGCATGGGATACCATCAATAAGCCATCCCAATCAATTGTGTGAAGCTTGTCTTCTTGGAAAACATGCAAGGAGGAGTTTTCCAAAGGAGGCCATGTCAAGATCAACCAAGCCGCTTTAACTTGTTCACACTGATGTGTGTGGACCAATCAATCCACCTTCCTTTGATAAAAGTAAATACTTTTTACTTTTCATTGATGACTTTAGTAGAAAGACTTGGGTTTATTTCTTGAACCAAAAATCTGAAACTTTTGCTACTTTTAAAATTTTTAAAGTACTTGTAGAAAAAGAAAGTGGCTATGAAATAAAAGCTTTAAGGTCCGATAGAGGAGACAAATTCACTTCAAAAGAATTTAATGACTTTTGTAAATCTCATGGAATTCGTCGCCCTCTAACGGTACCTTATTCACCCCAACAAAATGGAGTTGCAGAGAGAAAGAATCGAACGATTCTTAATATGGCTAGATGTATGTTAAAAGCTAAAAATATGCCCAAGAAATTTTGGGCAGAAACTGTATCTTGTGCAGTTTATTTGAACAACAGGTCTCCAACAAAGAATATTAGAGATCAAACCCCTCAAGAAGTATGGAGTGGAAGAAAGCCAAGTGTCAAGTACTTGAGAATCTTTGGGAGCATAGCCTATGCTCATGTGCCACATCAAGGGAGAGCGAAGCTTGACGATTGAAGTGTCAAGCATGTGTTTGTTGGCTATGATACGAGTTCAAAAGGCTACAAGCTATACAACCCAAGTAGCGACAAGTTGGTGGTAAGTCATGATGTTGCATAATGAACTTTGATGAAGTTGTTGAAGACAAAATGTGAAGACAAGCCATGCAAGAGGAGATCGAGTCAATAGAGAAGAACAAAACTTGGGAGTTAACAACACTTCCCAAGGGTCATCGAGCAATTGGAGTTAAATGGGTATACAAGGCAAAGAAGAATGCTGATGGAGATCTGGAGAGATACAAGGCACGACTTGTGGCTAAAGTCTACAAGCAAAGGCAAGGCATTGACTATGAAGAAGTCTATGCACCTGTTGCCCGCATGGAGATGATTCGTTTGCTTATCTCTTTGGCGGCACAAATGAAGTGGAAGATCCATCAACTAGATGTCAAGTCAGCCTTTTTGAATGGCTATATTGAAGAAGAAGTCTATGTTGAACAACCATTGGGCTTTGTGGTCAAAAATCATGAAGATAAAGTGTTGCGGTTGAAGAAAGCTTTATATGGATTAAAGCAAGCCCCACGAGCATGGAATAGTTGCATCGACAAGTATTTTCAAGACAATGGGTTTACTCGTTGTCTCCATGAATATGCTCTTTACCTTAAAGTTCATACTAATGGAGATATCTTACTTGTTTGTCTTTATGTTGATGATCTTATTTTCACGGGTAATAACCCAAGTTTGTTTGAAGCTTTTAAGAAAGATATGTCTCGTGAGTTCGAGATGATAGATGTAAGGCTCATGTCATACTACTTGGGCCTAGAAGTGAAGCAGATGGAGGATGGAATTTTCATATCTCAAGAAAGCTATACAAAGGAGATCTTGAAGAAGTTCAACATGCTCGATTGCAACCCTGTGAACACACCGATGGAGAGTGGGATAAAATTGTCCAAGTTTGATGAAGGAGAAAATATGAATCCCATATTTTTCAAAAGTTTTGTGGGAAGTTTGAGGTACTTGACTTGTACCAGGCCAGATATATTCTTTGCAGTTGGAGTAGTAAGCCGCTTCATGGAAGCTACTACCTCTACCCATTTGAAAGTAACTAGAAGAATTCTTCGTTACCTAAAAAGTACGATCGACTTTGGGTTATTTTATTCTTCTTCTAATAATTTCAACCTTATGGGATTTTGTGATATTGATTACGCAGGAGATATTGATGATAGAAAAAGCACAAGTGGCTTTGTGTTTTTCTTAGGTGATTCTGTTATTTCTTGGAGTTCAAAGAAACAGTCCATAGTTACTCTCTCGACTTGTGAAGCCGAATATATAGCAACAACATCATGTACCTGTCATGTTATTTGGCTAAGAAGATTATTGAAGGTGCTCAATTTGCCACAAATTGAAGTTACAGAGATTTGTATTGATAACAAATCTGCACAGGCACTCGCCAAGAATCTGGTGTATCATGATCGAAGCAAGCATATAGATACAAGATATCACTTCATCAGAGAGTGCATTGCCAAGAAGGAAGTCAAGCTCAAATATGTGAGGTCTCATGATCAGGCTGCAGATATCTTTACAAAACCTCTTAAGTTTGAGGATTTTCAGAGATTGAGATCAAGTATTGAAATGAAAAAGAAAAATCAAAATTAAGGGAGAGATTTGTGGGGCTCATATTAAAGAAAAACAAAGAAGAAATGGGAGGTGCCTAACTTTGTTGACAACTTTATTGAAGAAAATGGGAGGTGCCTAATTTTGTTGATAACTTTGTTGAAGAAAATGGGAGGTGCCTAACTTTGTTGACAACTTTGTTGACAACTTTGTTGAAAAAAATGAGAGGTGCCTAACTTTGTTGAAAAATTATAGGACTAAATCAACAACAAGACATCTTTTTTATAGTAGTTGAATGACATCTCTTACTATAAATAGATGCCTCCATTCTTCATTTCAATCACACCAAAATAAGAGAGAAGCAATAGAAGTTAGAGAGAGTAATGCACAGATTGTAGTCTGTGAGATAAATAGTGAGTGTGAGTAATATTGTAGTGAAGCGTTTTAAATAAAGAGTGTTATTTCTTTCAAGATTGTAGTAGTCTCTTGACACTATTAAGTTGTGATATTATAGTGGTTATATTGCTCCGCTCGGATATTATATTTTACCCATTAAAAGAGTTAGTATCGTTGTTATTTTCTTATGTTATTATTATTTGTCTTGGCTATTATTCGTGGGCGTAATTATTATTTTTCCACTAAAATTGGAGGGCTTGAGTTCTCTGGTGGGGGAATGCAACAAGAGCAAATGCAAAAGCAAGAGGGTACAGAGGAGAGAAAAGCTCCATCTTTGGAGGAAATTGCACAGCAGAGGGCAACTGCACAACAGAATTCAATGGATGCGTTGACAGCTGCTGAAGAGCGCTACGAAAAGGCTAAGGAATTGGGGGCTTCTGCTTTGCATGATGCGAAAGAATCGGCGAGTCATGGGCTTGACGCTGCTGGTTATTATGGGGCACAAGCCAAAGACACTGTTAGTCATGGCGTTTAAATTAGATCTGAGTATGTTGCTCATAAAGCTGTAGCTGCCAAGGATACCACCCTTGAAAAAGGTCAGTAAACTTATAGGTGGATGCAACCTATACTTCAACCTATGCAACCTAATCTAGCCAAATATTTTCTGCCAAGACAACAGCCCTTGAGAAATGTCAGTAAGACTGTAGCTTATGCTTTAACGTTGTAATTAAATTCAGTATTTTCAACATGGAGTGTGTGTGTGTGTGTGTGTGTGTGTGAGTGAGAGAGAGAGAGAGAGAGAGAGAGAGAGAGAGAGAGAGAGAGAGAGAGAGAGAGAGAGAGAGAGAGAGAGAGAGATTTGTAGTCTCGCCAAATATTTATTTTGAACTCTTAATTTTTGAGGTACAATGAGTAGAGTTCAGTACCAGGAACTTTGAAGTATGAACTCAATGTGAGAATATACTGTAAGTTTTGAAACTATTAAATTTTGATCAGCAAGAAGGTACAATGAGTCGAGTTCAGTAAGCAAATTCGTGCTTATGCCTCTGCTTATACTGCAACTAAAGATACATATTCAAGTGCAGGTGCACAAGCCAAAGACACTATTGTGCACAATGTTCAAATTGGATCCGAGTACGTCGCAGACAAGGCTGGAGTTGCAAAGGGCACTGCGCTTGAGAAAGGCCAACAATCTTATGCTGCAACTAAAGATACCCTAGCAAGTGCAGGACAAACTGCAGTGGAATCAGCACAGAAGGAAAAAGATTACACCCTGCAAAAAGCAGGGGAAACAAAAGATTATGCTGCCGGAAAAATCAGTACTGCAGCTCAGTCAACAACTCATTACGCTGGCGAAAAAACTACACAAGCCAAACAGAGTCCAGCAGAACTAAGCAAGACGGCTGCAGAGAAGACCAAGAATGCAGCAAGTTATGTTGGGCAGAAAGGTGTCGAAGCTAAAGACGCTGCAGTGGAAATAGGAAAAAGCGCGGTAGGAAATGCAGGGGAAGTAGCTGAAACCGCAAAGGATAAAGTAGAAATTGCTGGTTTAGGAGCTGCACATTATACTGCTAAAACAGCAGCAGAGGCGACCAAAGCCACGGCTGATGTTGTTTCTAGGGCTGCAGGGTATGCAGGAGAGAGGGCGGTCGCGGCGAAGGATATGGTAGCTGATGCGGGAAAGAGCGCCGTGGAATATGCAGGGCATAAGTTGGCTGCTGCCAAAGATTATGTAGTTTCAGCTGAAGAAAGTGCAGCTGATTATACGGCTAGAAAAAGAGCAGAAGCTGAGAGACAATTAGAAGGTAATTCCAAGGTAAATATGAGGATAATTGCTACTACTATATTTTTATTTACAGTCACAGTTAGTGATCATTTTAGCTTCACTCTACGAAATGCTGATTATAATTATTAATACCATGTTTTTACGTGCTAGTTTTCTGTTTCACTTCACAGAGCCCCGAGTCTTTTAAATTTAAAGATTCTGTTGTAATATTTTTGCCATAATCAAGACTTCCTAAGTTTTAGGTTCTAATATGCCCAAATTTTCATGACATTTGACATGACATAATATTCATTATAACAAATTTGTGGTTCATGATATTTGCCATAACATAATATCCATTATAACAAATTTGTGGATCATGACATTTGCCATGACATAATATCCATTATTAGGCCAATAATTTCTTGCTATAAATAGAGGAGTTTCTTCTCATTTGCAAACACACCAATTCAAGATCTTTTCACTCTTGTCTTTCTTTCTTCTCATTTATTTCATTATAGAGTATTTTGTAAGAGATTGAGTGTTGGGAAACACTTGTGTGAACCCTTTCTTTGGAGTGATCTTGTGAGGTTATTCTCTTGGGGTATTTGGGATTAATTAGAGTATTTACTCTAATTTTGTACTCTCTTTTGTACTCTTGTTGGTATAGTGAAATTGCTTCTCTCCGCTTGTGGACGTATGTCACCTTGACCGAACTACGTTAAATTTGTGTCTTCTTTATCTTCTTTAATTGCCGTTATTATCAACTTTCATTGTCTTTGTTATTGTCATTATACCGTTGTTTGGCTAAATTTCGCACTACCCGGGTTCTCGATCCTAACAAATTGGTATCAGAGCCAGATCTCACCGGGTTAGTTTAAATAGCCAAAATGACTCTAACAAAGTCTTATGTTGAGAAATTTGACCGAAGTGCAAACTTCGGAATATGGCAATTAAAGATGGAAGCTATCCTAATTCAGGATGGCTTAGATTTGGCACTGCAAGGAAAGGCAAAGATGCCGGATAAAATAACGGACGAGGAGTTTGCCGTCATAGACAAAAAGGCAAAAGCAGGTATTATTTTAAATCTTTCAAATGAGGTTTTGCGTGAAGTTGCAGAAGAAAGCTCAGCCAAAGGCATATGGGAAAAGCTTAAAACCTTATATATGAAAAGAACAGTAGAAAACAGGCTTTACCTAAAGTAAAAACTCAACACTTTTCGTATGGCTGAAGGTACATCTATACTTACTCATCTTGATACTTTCGATTCTATTCTTATGGATTTAAGTAACATAGATGCTGAAATCAAAGATGAGGATCAAGCTATGTTATTGCTTGTTTCCTTACCCTAGTCGTTTAAACATATAAGAGATACTATGCTTTATGGAAAGGATAATACCTCTTATAAAGATATCAAATCTATTTTGAAATCAAAAGAACAAATAAATAGAGATATTACTGGGAAAACTAGTGGGAACCAAGGGTAAGGCTTATTCATAAGAGGTAGATCCAATAAGAAAGATTCAAGTAGTGAGAAACCTAAATCAAGGTCAAAATCCAGATACAGAAATATCATGCGCAAATATTATCATAAGAAATGTCACATTATTTCTGAATGCTTTAAATTGAAAAACAAAGAAAAGCATACAGAAAAGAAAAATGAGCACAAAAATATTGACACTGCCGAAGCAAGTGTAGTTGCTGATGAGACTGAGGAAATTATTTTTTTAGCAACTAATAATAGTTTCAAATCTAACAATGAGTGAATTTTAGATTCGGGTTGTTCTTATCATATGTGTCCCAATCGGGATTTATTTACCACATATGAATCTATTGGAGGTGAAATTATCTTGATGGGCAGCAATGCTGCCTGCAAAGTTATTGGAAAAGATACAGTCCGAATCAAGATGCATGACGGTGTGGTGAGAACTCTCACCGATGTTAGACATGTTCATGACTTGATGAAAAGTCTCATCTCTTTGGGCAATCTAGAATCTCTTGGGTGCAAGTACACAGGTGAAGGTGGAGTTCTAAAAATTTCTCATGGTGCTATTGTGATCATGAAAGCACGTAGATATGGTATGTTGTATACTCTTTTGGGATCTACTGTTACAGGTGCTGCTGTAGTTTCAATATCAGATAAATCAGATTCTGACATCACCAAATTATGGCATATGCAATTGGGGCATATGGGTGAGAAAAGTCTTTCCATCCTCAGTAAAAGAGGTCTCTTATGTGGCCAAAGTACCGAAAATATGGAGTTCTGTGAACATTGTGTGTTCGGGAAGCAGAAAAGAGTCAGCTTCAAATCTCCAGCGATTCATAGAACAAAAGGTACTTTGGATTTCATTCATTTAGATCTTTGGGGTCCTTCACGTACCCCATCAAAAGGTGGTGTCAGGTATATGTTAACTTTCATTGATGATTATTCAAGGAAAGTTTGGGTTTATTTTCTGAAAAATAAAAGTGATGTTTTTTTAAATTTCAAACAATGAAAAGTTTTGATTGAGAAGCAAACATGAAAATAGGTTAAGCGACTTAGAACAGATAATGGCTTGAAATTTTGTAATAATGAATTCAACGAAAGAATGAATGGAATTGCTCGACATCGTACTGTGAGAATGACACCTCAGCAAAATGGTGTGGCAGAAAAGATGAATAGAACTCTTTTGGAAAGGGTTCGTTGCATGATTTCAAATGCTGGGTTGATAAACGCCTTTTGGGAAGAAGCTATCGCTACAGCTTGTTATATTGTCAACCGAGCTCCTTCTGCACCTTTGAACTTTAAGACTCCAGAGAAAATGTGGTCAGGTACTCCTGCTAATTATTCTGATTTAAAGATATTTGGTTGCCCTGCATACATGCATGTAAATGATGGAAAATTAGAGTCAAGGGCTAAAAAGTGCATTTTCCTTGGGTATGCATCTGGGGTGAAAGGATACCGACTATGGTATCCTGATCCCACGACACCAAAATTTATAATTAGCAGAGATGTAACCTTTGATGAATCCTCTATGTTACATTCTAGAAAAGAGTCTTCTAGTTCTTGTAATACAGATAAAGGAAAGAGTACGTAGAACCAGGTGGAGATTGAGATTGGCATTCCTTCTGAGCCAAGCTTATCAACTTTGGAGCAAAATACAGTTGAAACTCCTAAAGTTGAGACAGAAACTGAAATTCCTGAAGTTGAACCAGAAGAAGAGGAGTATTCTATAGCCAAACATAGACCAAGAAGAGAAGGTAAACAACCATTAAGGTTTGGAGATTATGTTGCGTTTGCTTTTTCAGTTGCACAGGAAACTGAAGAAATTGGAGAACCATCAAAATATTCAGAAGCAGTTTCTGGTGCTGACTCAGCCAAGTGGCTAATTGCAATGAATGAAGAAATTGAGTCTCTCCACAAGAATGGTACTTGGTCTTTTGTGAAGCCGCCATCAGAAAAAGAATTATTGGTTGCAAATGGGTCTTCAAGAAAAAGGATGGCATTCCAGGGGTTGAAGATGCGAGGTATAAGGCACGATTAGTTGCAAAGGACTATAGTCAGGTACAAGGAGTTGATTTTAATGATATTTTCTCACCTGTTGTTAAACATAGCTCTATTCGTGTCTTGCTTGCCTTCGTTGCCATTTATGATTTGGAATTAGAATAACTTGATGTTAAAACAACTTTCTTACATGGCGAACTTGAGGAACAAATATACATGCATCAACCCGAAGGATTTGAAATTGAAGGAAAAGAAGATCATGTTTGCTTGTTGAAGAAATCCTTGTACGGATTAAAGCAGTCTCCAAGACAATGGTATAAAAGGTTTGATTCCTTTATGTTGGGTCATGGTTATTCGAGGAGCATGTATGATAGTTGTGTTTACTTCCGGAAGTTAAATGATGGTTCATTTGTGTACCTATTATTATATGTTGATGACATGCTCATTGCTGCTAAGGATTTAACAGAAATTCACAATTTGAAAAGTTAGCTGAAAAGTGAATTTGAGATGAAAGATTTGGGAGCAGCTAAGAAAATCCTTGGCATGGAGATCAAAAGAGATCGAAAAGCCAACAGGTTATTTTTGACCTAGAAGAAGTACTTGGAGAAAGTCTTGGAAAGGTTTGGCATGAAAGATGCTAAACCAGTTAGTACCCCTCTTGCTGCTCATTTTAAGTTATCAGCTGCTCAGTTCCCGCAGTCAGAGGAAGAAGAGAGGTACATGGCACAGGTTCCTTATTCCAGTGCAGTTGGCAGTATTATGTATGCAATGGTTTGTACACGTCCAGACATTTCACAAGCAGTGAGCGTGGTAAGCCGGTATATGGCTTGCCCTGGTAAAGCACATTGGCATGCTGTGAAATGGATTCTCAGATACTTGCGAGGTACTTCAAACACATGTTTGGAGTTTGGGAGAAATATTAACACTTTGGTTGGTTTTGTAGACTCAGATTATGCAGGTGATCTTGACAAAAGAAGATCACTGACAGGCTATGTATTTTGCATCGGTGGTTGTGCTATTAGTTGGAAAGCTACATTACAACATGTAGTAGCTTTATCTACTACCGAAGCAGAATATATGGCAGTGACCGAGGCGATCAAAGAAGCTTTATGGTTGAAGGGTCTATTTGCGGAACTCAGTTTACACCAAGGTGGTATTATCATTTTCTGTGATACTCAAAGTGCCATTCACCTGACTAAAGATCAAATGTATCATGAGAGGACGAAGCACATCGAAATAAAGTATCATTTCATCCGAGAAACCATTGCTGAAAGAAAAGTCTCTGTTCAGAAGATCAACACTAGAGACAATCCTGCTGACATGTTCACAAAATCTCTTCCAATATCCAAGTTCAAGCTTTGCCTGAACTTGATTGGCATTTATGAAGAATGATTTTGCCCATTGGGGTTTTTGCGGAGAAGGTGGAGCAAATTTACTATATATAAGCCGAAATTAGGCCAAGGTGGAGATTTGTAATATGGCCAAATTTTTATGACATTTGCCGTGACATAATATCCATTATAATAAATTTGTGGTTCATGACATTTGCCATGACATAATATTCATTATTAGGACAAGAATTTCTTGCTATAAATAGAGGAGTTTCTCCTCATTTGCAAACACACCAATTCAAGAGCTTTTCACTATTGTCTTTCTTTCTCCTCATTTATTTCATTATAGAGTATTTTGTAAGAGAGTGAGTGTTGGGAAACACTTGTGTGAACTCTTTCTTTGGAGTAATCTTGTGAGATTATTCTCTTGGGGTATTTGGGATTAATTAGAGTATTTACTCTAATTTTGTACTCTCTTTTGTACTCTTGTTGGTATAGTGAAATTGCTTCTCTCCGCTTGTGGACGTATGTCACCTTGACCGAACCACGTTAAATTTGTGTCTTCTTTAATTGCTGTTATTATCAACTTTCATTGTCTTTTTTATTGTCATTATATCGTTGTTTAGCTAAATTACGCACTATACGGGTTCTCGATCCTAACATAGGTATGTACGAAAAGTGGAACAAATGGGTAACTTTCTCCTTCTTGAAGACAGAGGTTTCAAAATCAAGAGAAACGGGTGCCTTGATTGTAGCAAGAGCAGAGACCATGCAAGCATTAAGAGTTGCGCGGGAGCCAGAGCCACTACAGGAGAGAGATTTGGCTCTGAGAGGCTTAAGAAACGGGGATGTAGAAGAAGAAGAAATGGAGAAACAAGTAGCCACCTTTGTCGCCATTATGAAAGCTCTGAGAGCTTCCGGAAACAGAGAGGGAGGGAGGGAGGGATGTAGATGTTTTTACGTGTTAGTTTTTTCTGTTTCAGTTTCACTTTACAGCGCACTGTTTTATTTGACTTAAAAATCTCAAAATTCTACTGGTATGTTTAAGACCAGCGAGTTTTATGGTATGTGCCAAAAATGGAACTATTGGAGTAGCTGATTCCCTTTTGAATATGTGTCCTTTTGAATATGTGTAGGGAGAAAGCGAAGGCGGAGGCATTAGTGTGGAAAAGCAAGAATTAGAGGAGGGAGGGGAGAGCAAGCAAGTGCAGCAGCAGGGAGGAGGGGTGCTATATGATATTGGTGAAACAATAGTTGAAATAGGGAGGACTGCCAAAGATTTTGTTGCTGGCAGAGGCCAGTTTGAGGGGAGTGAACAAGTGGAAGTAGAGAAGAGAAGTCAATCACAATTATATCGTTGAGTTGGACCTGCCTTTGGTTTAAGTGCTTTTAGTCCTTTTTGAGGAGGAAGGTTAGCGGAATATTAGGTGTTTGTTTCATAGTGTTGTGAAATATGAAACTGTCATAAGTAATGTATTTTGTTGTTACAGGTGCATGTGCATCTGTGGATGACTACAGCTTGTGAAACTTCTTTTGTTATTAACTTTTGGAAGTGTATGGTTTGGTTTGGTTTAAATTAGAAACGTTTAGTCAAAGTTAAACCAATTCACCATTATATTATACTCCTATTAATTTTAAAAATATTTGACACATGCGTACTTTATAATTTTGTTTAAACTTTTTTTATGTAGTTTTTGCTTTTAGATATTATTTCAGCAAAACTACATGAGCACTATTGCAAACAAATATAAGTTTAATTTAACAGTAGAAATAATAATAATATTAGATATTTTTTTTTATTTTGCATTGGTTTAGACTAGTAAAAGTTTGTAATTTTTGTTTTTTTTTGTTTAGTCATATAAGTAATACTTATTAATATCACTTCTTTTAGCATGACTTAGTCCTTTTAGCTTTCACTATTATTCACTATTAGAAATTCGATCAAAAGCAACCGACAAAATTAATCGATATTGTTCGGTAATTGACAAAATTGATAGAAAAACGATCGATTCGTAGCGGTCGAAAATTGTTAGGTCGGTAGAGCTAGTCGATCAGCTTCGGTCGGTCACAATCGATCGATTTTAGTCGTTTAATTAAATTTCATAACCGACCCAAAAGGATTAAATTTCATAACCGACCCAAAAGGAAAAAAAAAAAACGACGGACTACGTTCAACTTATTAAAATTATTACCATTGTCGCCCTATTCTTGATCATTTAAATAATTTTCAAGGTGTCCTTGATCAACTGTCTGGAATGAAAGTTAATTCTGATAATGAGATACAAAGACTTTGGGTTCTTAATACTTTGCTAGATTTTTGAAAAACACTTTGTGTTTCTTTGACAAATTCAGCTCCCGATAATAAGGTGAGAATAGAATATACCAAGAGTGATGTGTTGAAAGAGGATGTAGGGAGAAAATCTCAGGGTTCGTTCTCACATGCTTATATTTAGTTACAGAAGACTGTGAGAGGGATATAACAAGTGGGTTCGAGGAATAGATGTAAAAGCAGAAATAAGTCAAGGTCCAAATATCAGAATTATTCGTGTAACCATTGTGGCAAGAAGGGACATTCCAAAAAGTTTTGCTACAAGTTGAAGCAAAACATTAGAGAAAGAAAAAAAACTGAAAATAACGAGAACAATGATGTAGCTATTGTTCTAGATGACCTTCTCTTTATTTATGATGTAAACGCCATAAATTTGGTATCCCATGAGACGAGTTGGATAGTAGATTCTGGATTTATCTCATATGTCACGCCATAAAAAAACTTCTTTTCATGTTATACTCCTGTTGACTCCGGATGATGTTAGCACATTTTGTTTGAAAACTAGTAATAGTTTAACGTTAGTTCTTAATATCAAGCATGCTTCTAATTTTCTTTAAATTTGATCTCCATAGGAAGACTTGACGAAGAAGGTTACTATAATGCCTTTTTAAATGGCTATTATATCGGAAAGAGGCAAACTCAAACATTGAAAAAAATAAAGAACATCAAATTTAACGTGAAAAACCCTTCAAATTGATGGTAAAGATTACGTTAAAATTTGGTGTTCTTTATTCATCTATTTTCGGGGTTGCCTCTTTCTCGATATAACAGTGGCATCAGAGTAAGGTTCAAGACATGTTCGTCTAAGCGGGTTTAGTTCTAGCCGCAACCTATTTGACGGTAATCATGATTTTTGTTTGACAAAAAATTTGACAAACTTTGTAGTGATGAATTGAAGATGCAACCTATTGAAGGTTGTGAGAAGAATATAGATCAAGTTTATTTTGTTAAAAAATTTATGCCAAATTGATTTTCTTGTCTCTTGAAGGAAGGGTAACATATTTAGTTACTACAAATTTTGCCTTTCGTGAAAAGAAAATATTATTCTTTTATATTTAGCTAGTCTTTTTTCTTGGAGGAAAAAGTTTTGATTTCTATGAATGAATGATTGTTCCTTCTCATTCAATAACATCCACAATGTAGCCTTATTAAGGTGTTTGAGAGTCTTGTCTAGGAGGAGAATTTGTAACACAAGTATTAGCCTGTAACTTGTGTGTGCCTCTTGTGAGATAATTGTCTCGATATTTTATGCTTTTTTTTATATAGTTGATTGATCATCTTTGCCTGTGGACGTAAGTAAAAAACCGAACCACGTTAAATGTTTGTATTTTTTTGGTGTATTTTCTCTTTTAGTGTTTGATTTATCGTTATTGAAGATATACTTTGTTAACTTCCGCATGTGATTATTTCGATCTTAACACAACCTTATATTCCAAAATCCTAAATCTTATTGATCCATATATGTCTACAACAAAACTGGAAACCAATATAATCTTCAACTTTATGAAATGTTATGTATATACTGCTATAACGCAAAAACAACTCAAAGTAGAAATATCATATCCAGAGTCACGTGGTTATGTTACACAGAGAAAAGAGGAAGGAGGTCCAAATTTGGTCATGTACTACATGAAATTGGACAACTTTCTCATCCGTTTAACTTTTTGTTTATTCATATTCTTGGCTTTATCAATTTTTTTCATATTTTTCCTTGCCGCTCCAATATGAAATGAACAGATTCCATGAGTTCAAATTCTTCAACAATAATACAAAATTACCTAATGTTGGAGCTCGTTAGGGATCACGGATAAAAATAAGACTCTTTCCTAATAATGAAGTAATATAAAACAAAAGTCTAATACTAGAAGATAAAGTTATTTTATTCCAAATAATACAATAACAAATTTGATCGTTTCTCAAAGTAAAATAGAGCAAAGTGATGGAAAGAGTCTGTCAAAAAGGGATCTTGTCAGCAAACCACTTCATGACACGAATAGGAGCCTTAATCAACGCCAGTCCAAATTCAACCAACACTGTCAAACATATGCAACACGGACACGTCGACCTATACACATAATAACAAATATATAGTCAAAAAATAATTCATATAATACAATTACCTGAAATGAAAATTAAAGAGAAAAACAAAAAGGAAAAAGAGCTAATAAAAAACCCGATAATCCAGATGAGGACGCCGACTATGGAAATAAGCAGGGAAATGAGAGCAAAAGGGAGGCCCAACATAAAGGCCAAAGGTCTGCAACTGCAATCAATTCCCGGACACATTTTCTTTTCAATCCACCTTATAATTTCTATTTCTGCTTCCCCTCTTTTATATACTCTCTATCTAGTCTTTTTCACTTGGAGTAAAGAAAGTGAAAAACCATAGCACCTGAAATGGACTAAGGATCAGATCCTCTACATTAAAAATTCTCCACTTTGTGTCCCAGTAGAAATGTAGAATCAGATTCTGTGTGCTGTTTAGACTAAATTATCTATGTTGTGGAATTCCCTTTTTTGGATGAGTGATCATTGATATGAATCAGGTTCTAATTTAAAGTGATTATTAGTTTAACTGAACACATAATTTTCGACATATAATATAAATTTATATATAAAAATTTATTAAAATCTCGCCAAGCATTAAATTTGAACCGCATAATTTTAATAGTACAATAAGTTTAACGCTAAAAATCTAAAAGCTAAATTTACTAAATTTAAATACTGGATCTATCTCTCCGCGACTTTACGACAATATATATAAACAAAGACTTGCTTTTATTCATGAAGAGTGAGTAAAAAGATTGTTGTTGATTAGTTTATAATAAAGAATATGAGTTTGCCACTTCATTTGAGAGACATCCGCATCTTTGTTTATTTAAAAAATGAATCAAGCGATTCGAGTCATGACATCATACATGAGTTAGAACCCTCTACGTCACTAACAATGAGCGCAGTTCATAGGCTAACATAAGGGTGGCAAATGGCCGATCTCGGGCCTAAACGGGCTAAGTGGTTCGGTTCAAACGGTTTCGATCCCGGTCCCAAATTAAACGAGCTATAAGGTCCCGGGCAAAACGGTCTTTTTGTAGGGATCGGAACCCTTTGGTCCTGGGCTAAGTGGGCCCAATAGATTTAAAAAAAAAATTAAATAGAAATTAGAAACAAAAGAATGTTAAAAATAATATCTAAGTCTAAAGACAAAAATATTGTAAAGAGATATGCCTTGTAATTTTATTATAGCATTAAAAAAATATGACAATATCTTTCTTAGTTTTCATCTCCCTATGAAATGAGCACAACAAGGTGCTAATACCACCATTGAGAAGAAAAAGAAACTAATCAAGATGTGCCAAACTATAAGTTACATAATACATACTAATTTTTGTTCATACAAGTTACATGATATCTCGTACAAACTTCATAAATCTATCAAGGTCCGGAGAAATTTCTGTTGTTAGTGGAGGAAAAGTAGCTTGGTCATCGCCACTTTCGGGCGAAGCAACATCCTCCGCAAGTTCAGCTAGCATTTTTTCGTAAGGTTCGTCTTCATCTGGTTGTGATTCAGCAAGTCCAAAATTTCTTCTTTCCGACCGGATTCAATCTCTGAAAAGTACTGATTTTTCCAAACTCTCCCTCATAGACGCTCTATAATCATCGAGTTGAAATCTTGCTTGACTGAAAGCGCTCTCTGATGCCACTGTTGAAACTTGAATAGTTAAAATGTCTCAGGTCATCCTTGAAAGAACCGAAAAGTGTTTTTCTTTGTCCTTCCACCATTCCAATATATTAAATGAGTCGTCGGGATTCACTTCCTCAATTGCCTGCGACAAATAAACTTCAAGCTCATTTAGTTGTGAAAAAATCACTACTACTAGAACCTTGAGAACCCCTAAGCCCCGCCCAAGCACTAAGTGCTCTTACACCCGCAGTTCTTTTAGATGATTGAGAATCGAAAGAAGAAGGAGTTGGAACATTTGGTCTAACATGATTTAATGCAACTTGATAAGCATTATAAATAGTTTGAACATTTATTTTAATTGAGGCTATTGTGTCCGGAAGCTTAGACAACTCCTTATCTTTAAGTGTTAAACCATTATAAACAGTTTCATACCAAAATTGAGGACCTCCTAATTTCATAGTAGGATTTAATAATGCAGCAATACCATAAATAGGGGAAAAATGGAAAAAATATTTTTTAAATTTTTTTCTCATAGAATCAATAGCAAGTTGATAAATTTTTCCACCCTCTGAAAAATGATCAAACAAATTTGCAAGTTCTGCAATATAAACTAAACAGTTAGAAATAGTAGGATAATATTGCCCAGAAAATTCATTTGTAGCAATATGAAATTTTTCAAAAAAATCTACAAGTATTTTAACATTAGCCCAATCCCCATTTGTAAGGTGTTCATCATCATTACTTACATGTGCATTAAATGTTGAGTTTATAGGGTTTCTATATTCATATGCAACAACCAAACTTTCATACATATAATTCTATCTAGTTGGACAAGGTTTAGGAACCTTTCTTTCTCTTAGGTCAAATTCATCGCATCTTTTAAAATATTCTCTAAGTCTACTTCTACGGTTTGAATAAAAAAGCCAGTTAAGAGCCATTTTAGCCTTTTCAATTTCAATATTTAAAATTCTCATACCATCACCCACAATTAAATGGTAAATATGACAAATACATCTAACATGAAAAATATCACTAAATGCAGGATTTAGCGTAGTGGTAAGCAAAGCTATAGCATTTGTGTTACTAGTAGCATTATCCATTGAAATTGATATTATTTTATCACTAATGCAAAAATATCTACAAATATCTGTAACTGTGCTAGCAATAAACTGCCCTGTGTGACGTGAATTAATTATTCTATAAGAAATAATGCGCTTTTGCATTATCCAATCCTCATCAATCCAATGACTGGTAATAGTAAGGTAATCACAGTCGTTACCACTTCTACCAATATCAGTTGTAATAACAACACAATAATTTATATGAGTAAATAAATAGCGCAAATATTGTTCATATTAATGTTTATATTTATAAATAACACTCTTTACGGTTGTGCGAGGAAAACCTTTATAAGTAGGATTAAAAAATTTTCTAATATAATGCACAAAATTAGGGTCAGAAGGAAAACTATAGGGTAAACACATAACAGTTACCATTTTTGCCAATTCTTCCCGATCTTTTTGGATCATAATATAAAATACCACCAGTAACAATGTTAATTCCCGGTTGAGATTGATTTGAACCGGTACTAGGGTCAACCTGACTAGGAGTAGGTAGACTTTTTTCCTCGGCCAAAGCTTTCAAACGAAGATATCTCACTCTATCTTGAGGGTGTTTCATTATGTTTCTAGCCAAAGTTTCCGCCCCCCCCGCGATCCAAAATATTTAAAAACTAATTCTGTGCCACAAGTTTTACACTTAACCTTATTTTCTAGAATTAGTTGAGTTAAAAATGGCCAAACGGGAGATGTTTCTGTCCGTTTGCTAGGTTGTCTAGAAAAAGTAGGGGTAGTAACAGGAGTATCAGATGGGGCATCATTTGGATTAGCAGGGTTATCACTAGTTGGGTTAACATCAAGAGCAGGACTAGTTGGTGTATCATCATCCGGTTGAGTTTCATCAAAATCTATTTCCTCGTCATCATTTTCATCAATCGTTGGATTAGAATAAAGAGCATTCATTAATTTATGGTCTAATTATTCACCAGCTCTAATATTATGGCAAAATTGACTTTCAGTAAATTGTAATAAACTATTATCGCTATCAAGAATAGCAGGTGTAGGACGGATATGGAGTTTGGTTCGGGGAGCCCGGGGCAGTGGAGGAGGAACAAATTGAGCACTAGATTCGTCACTCTTGAATTTTCCCTTATTTTTACCAAAAAGTTTTTTAAGGAAGCCATCTTAATTAATAAAGTAATAGAAAATAAATAAAATAAACAAAATTATAATATTAAAACTTAAGAGTTGCAACGAGTTACAAAATTGATGAACAACTTGTTGAAAATTAATTATCGTTGAAGACTTCAATTCACCAACTTCATAATTGTTTCACAAATTGTAACAATAAAGTAAATAATAGTAGCAATTACAGGAGAAAATTAGAGAGAGATTGTGATAGATTGATGATTTTATAAGAAAAAATGAAAGAATGATGGGGTATTTATAGTTGAAAATAGGAAAAAAGTGTAATTATAAAAAGTTTGGGATTAAAATAAATGGGGGGAGGGTTGGGGAGGGTTAAATGACTATTTTATAAATAGCCAACGGCTATTTTTGACAGCCCAACGGCTATATTTTTTTAAAAAATAAATTTAAAAATAGTCGTTGGGACCGTTTGGCCCGCTAAGGGACCGGTCCCGGTCCCCGGCGGGCCCAAATCATAGGACTGGCCTACGAGACCGGCCCAGGCCCACTAAAACCGGACCAAACGATCCTGGTCCGTTTGGCCCGCGGTCTCGGGCCGGCCCACTTGCCACCCTTAGGCTAACATATACGAATAAAGGTTGCGCGGTTCACAAAGAAGACCGACACCTAAAGGATGTGTAGTCAGGTAGAGGTGTACAAATCGAACCGAAAAATTATACCAAATCAAAAAGTTAAACCAAATTGATTAAGAAATCAGATTAGACTTGGTTTGGTATTGAGTAAAAAAATCTGAGTCATACAGACATATAAATATATAATTTTTATATATACTTTTAAGATTTCTCATAGAATTTTCTTTAAAAAATGTCTAGAAATAGATTGAAGTGCTCTATTTTTATTAACTTTAAATAATGGGTTGTATGATTATTTTCTTATCAACTGTTAGTGAAATGCGTCAATCTCTTTATTCTTCCATATCTATATGTTAAGATCTATTAAATTTTTATATCTTTTTTCAATTTTGAAGTGATATTTCGATAATTTAAAAATAAATAGAACATATCATTATATATGCATCATATTGATTTTTATATTTAATTATTAAATTCAGTTAACCTTGAGAGTGTATATCAACAAAAAATTATTGTCCGACGACTAAAAAGTAACTATCATATGTAATTAAGAAAATTCTCCCATAAGAATATGTTAATAGGTCATATGTTTGTCAATTTTTACTAACATATATTTACTTATAAAACATTTAACAACGAAAGATTGAAGTATATATATTCATGTAAAAAAGAAAACCCCGAAAATTCCGATAAAACCGAACCAATTTAAACCGATATAGTTGATTTGATTTGGTTTTGATAAAAATTGAACCAACCCGGTATATGTACACCCTATAGGCAGCTAACAAAAATGAATATTAGGAGTATTGGTTGATAAAAATGAACATTAGGGATATTAGGAGATAACAAGTAACTGTTCAGAATTAATGAGATGTGCGCAAGAGGTCCAGTAAGTAGTAATGGGCAAATTTATCAAAGAAAAATGATAATGAAAAAGAGAAAAACCTTTCTTCTATTCAAAAATAAAACATCCTTGCCATAATTGTTAACACATCAAGATTCAGATTCCATGCATAAAGAGAACTTATATCTGTCAATACTCGGGGTTTGTGCAAGGAATACACAGAAGTGATTTATTGGCAATCACTTTTGCTGGTTCTCACCTCATCTTAGACAAATGCATCCCATTTTATTTTTATAAAAATAGAATTATATTCCTCTAACATCATAAAAAGTAATGAAGTTCATCTTTTAAAATAATCGTCCATTATTTTAATTAATTTTATTTTTGAGAAAGAAAAATCGTCCATTATTCAAACTCAAAAGAAAAAAGAATACTAGTTAGTTGCTAATTGTTCTTTTAGGGGTCGTTTGGTATGAGATATAAGAAGGTATAATGCTGGTATAAAAATTTAATACCATCTTAATACTTTGTTTGGTTAGCAAATCTGGTATAAGTTATCCCGGGATTAAAATTAGTATCGGGATAACTTATACCTTGTATAGGGTGGAGTAATTAGTGCCGGAATAACTTATACCTTCTTCTTAAAAATTATGCAATTGTCAGTTTTAATACAACATACCAAACAGTGGATAAAAAATAATATCAGGATAACTAATCTCAATATAACTTATCCCAACATAACTTATTTCGACATAAACCGTATTCAAACCAAACGACCCCTTGCTGCTTCATTAACACGTCGAACATCTACTAAGCACCTTAGCCAGTACATGATAGAACGAGATGAGATTATTGAGAAGAGGTTCAGATATCGCAGAGAATATGACTTCAAACTGCACAGGGTTTAGTATATTGACAAACAATGGTTAGTATGTACAAAAATTGCAAGTGGAAAGCTACAAATGTACTGGTCCGGTCTTAAATATGTCATAATACTCTCTTAAAAGGTAAGCTGATAAGTTTAAAGTTAAACCAAATAAAAAAATATTTTTTTAAAAGTGTAGATTAATAAGAAAATAATATCGCATAGTGTACTTTATAGGCATATCAAGTTCAGAAATTCATAAACGCGAAATAAACACACTACAAAACACTACCATTTATACTTAATATTTTTCTTTAGGCAAAACACATAGTTTACTCATTAACCTTGCAGCGAAATCCCTATTGCACACCTTTAGTTCACGAAAAATCTTTTACATACCTAACATTTTAAAAGTGTGTCTAAGCTATCTAAGACATATTTTGTCTCCCCTGCCAACAACCTCCCTCCCCGGTTGACCACCGTTCTCCGCATAGAATTTTTCAAAGAACATAAAATTTTAGATATGAAAATTGAGCGCTTTTTTGTTGGATTTATTCTCTAAATATTGTGAAAATCATATATTTGTGATAGGTTTAAAAGCATTAACAGTAGTTTTGAAGATTATGTGAAAAAATCTAGAATTTATCATTATTAGGATATTGAAAAAGCTTAAAGATTCAATTGAGTATTGTTGATTATTGGGTTGTCGAACTCAATTTGTTGCTCGATTTTTTCGACTAGTTGATTAATTAAATATTGTGGTTGAATTTTGGTGTTGTTAGAACATTCTCACAACAATACATGATGGCAGCAACAATCTTAAGATAGAAAATGGGAAGAGATTTAATTGTAATTTCAAATGTTTTTTCCCTTTTTAAAGTCAAAGACACGTGTCACGATCCTATTAGGGCGTAACATTCATGCTATCTAAAAATTTGGAAGCACAAAAATGGTGTGTCTTTAAAAAATTAGGTGTGTAAAAGGTTTTCTGTGAGAGAGACATTACTAGAAATTCGGC
The DNA here is from genome assembly GCF_000715075.1 of Nicotiana tabacum. Classification (NCBI taxonomy): domain Eukaryota; kingdom Viridiplantae; phylum Streptophyta; class Magnoliopsida; order Solanales; family Solanaceae; genus Nicotiana; species Nicotiana tabacum. The sequence continues at coordinate 80,409,904 of NC_134100.1, forward strand.
AAAAATCGACCAACTTTGGTCAGTATTTTTTGCAATATTTTTTTTTTTGAATTTAATTGACCGACCAACTTTGGTCGGTATACCTTTTCGACCGTCAAAATACCGTTCACACATAAATGATCACTCGGTATTTAGCAAATTTCTAGTAGTGAGATGTATAACATGGATTTAGTTGCAAGATCGACAGGTAAACTATATATTTTTCCTTATCTTTATGTTGTTCTAATTTTAATATGGCAGTGGCATCGACTTGGTCATCGCTGAATAAACGCTCACATTCAGGTGGCGCGTGTCTAAGAGCTCGTTTGGCCGTGAAATTTGTTTTTTCACTTTTTTTTGAATTTTTTTTCTCGAAATTAGTATTTGACCATAAATTTTTCAATTTTCACTTGGAGATGAATTTTAAAATTTTTTGGAAATTTGAAAAACTCCAAAAAGCTATTTTTTTCAAAATTTTAACTCAGATCACTCACAAAAATTCAAAAATAACCCAAATTATATTCATGTCCAAACACCACTCTAATTTTCAAATACTATTTTCATTTAAATTTGTTTTTCACCTTTTTCCCGAATTTTACAATTATTATGTCCAAACACCCACTAAGAGATGCGGCGCTCTAAAATGGTCCCCTCGAGTTCATTGACTCGGACAGGTAAATGGGCCAGATCAACACTCTTGGTCCGAGCCCATTTTCATTCCATTAAACATGATACATGTGTAGTAGTGTTTCTAAATTATTGAACATGACCAAAACGGGATGTAATATATTTACTGAGGATTCAACCGAATTCAGTGTATATATCTATGTAAAGCTACTAAAATTTAAGCCAACACTAAATTCTAGATTCATACTTTCATACGTGTAATAGTTTAATAATAAGATTATGAGGCCAAACCCATTAACTTTGAATTCCAATTTACCTCTAAACATGATACCCAACATTCTTTAGAGTTGTTTAACGTGATTATCTGAATAATCCATTGACATAAATTACCTTTACGTATGGATATATATATTTGTGTCCAACGGCGTATTTCTCTTTGTTGTTTGATTTATTGCTACAATATTTGTTTTTTAGATTCTACATATCACATGTGACCAATCCTAACAAAAGCTAACCCCTGAAACAAGAACATGCAATTGAAGAAGATGCATTATGGTGAACATATCTTGAGCTCGTGAAAACTCTATTCATATTTATTGAACAATTGAGAATAAAGGTACGTACATCAGTAATATTCGTGTTAACCGAAATATACGTACATCTCGTTAGCAATCATATATAAGGGTAGGTCATTTTTGTAATGCGTTGACCTTCTTAGGATCATCAACCAATAATTCCGTTTTTAGATACCACATAACCCAAGAAAATCACTATGTCAAGTCAAGCCAAAACTCGTTCTTAAAAAGTTTAACGCAAAAGTTCATTTTTCCTCATCAATGACTATGCAAGGCTATTACATTCTCAATTGCCTCCCATAATTCTTCCACATGTAACAGAACATACGAATACCATTAAAAAACATTCACAAAATTAACTATCAAGATATGACTTGGATATATACATCATGTCCCAAAAGACATTACCATAAATTTGAGTAAGTGTTTTAGGACTATCCTCAGTCCTTATTATCAAATTTATATTCGATAAATATGTGATCCTTTTATATGTTTCGATCTGACTTATGTCCACATATGAAGAGAAGAAATTCAATAGATTATAAACAATATAAATAGTACCTAATATAGAGGTTCACATAATTACTGCTCTTCAAAGGTTACTTAGCCTCATTTATTTTTTTTAAGATTAAGACGTCTGAATCTAAATGCATATCTGAATGTGAAATTGTGTATTAAGATTAAAACATCTGAATCTGAATACACATCTGAATATTAAGATGTGTTTTAAGATCTGAATACTAAATGATTAGGACTATTTGTTTTTTCAAAATCTGAATATATAAAATTTATCTTTATTTAAAAATTAATAAACATAAAATTTAAATAAAATACTAATTAATCTAATGATGGTGGTTCTAGGTAGTAGCTAGTGGTGATTGGTAGCGATAGAGATTATGATTGAGGATGGTGGTGGTGGATAGTAATAGTTAATAATGGTGGATGGTGATAGTGATTGAGGAGGGTGGTGGTAGTTTATAATGGTAGATAGTGTTGGATAGTGCCGGCTATGGTTATTGATGGTGATGGGGTGGTTGGTTGTGGTAGTTGAGTATGTTGTTATAGTTGAGGATGATGGTGGTGGGGATGGTGGGTGGTGGTAGTGGTGGCGGCTATGGTTGAGGATGGCGGTGGTGGTAGTAGTAGTTGATAATGGTAAGCAATGACAATAGTAAGTAATAAATGTGGATGATAGCATCTTAATGAAATTAATAGCCTGTTTGGCCAAGCTTCTAAAATCAGCTTATTTGGAGAAGTGTTTTTATCAAAAGTACTTTTAAAAAAAGTACTTTTGGTGAGAAGCAATTTGTGTTTGGCTAATTAATTTGAAAAACACGTTTGAACAGTAATTAGTGTTTGGTCAAGCTTTTGAAAACTGCTTCTAAGTGTATTTTTCTCAAAAGTGCTTCTCAGAAAAGTGTTTTTGGAGAGAAGTTACTTTGTTCTGCTTCTCAAAAACTGCTTCTGCTTCTCCTCAAAGCACTTTTTCCTTCCAAAAGCTTGGCCAAACACCTCAATGTTTGGCCAAAAGTGCCTTTGGCAAAAAAAAAAGTACTTTTGGCCCGAGAATAAGCTCGGCCAAACAGGCTATAAGTCTTTGTTATAGATCTTAATCATACATACCTGTTCAGACCTATTAAGTGATTGTGAAGTAAAAAAAAACAAACACACTTAATGATTAAGATCTAAATGGTTAAGATTCAGATTTTAAAAATAAACGCACTTAATGTGTAAGATCTGAATGATTAAGATTCAAACCTTCATTAAGTGCAAACAAATGAGGCCTTAATTTCTTTTTATTTTCTTCTCAAAATATTCTATTCGTAAATTCTCTGATGATCTAAAATTCTAAATATCAAAATTGATGCAAAAGGAGAAGAAAAAACCTCTAAAATAAGTATAGGACTCCATTATTTTCACTTCAAGTAGGAAAAGATTTTTTTTTTTATGGTAATGTGTTATCGTTCCAGACAAAACAAAACTCAATTATGACAAGAAAATCTGGACACAAAGCTCATAGCTTCAATCACTATCTTCAGCAAACATATTTGGTTCGTTTTCCAAAATTTTAGTCCTTCACTTTGAGTTCGCTGAACAATATGCTTTCTTGATATGCCAGATTCCGATCAACAAAATATGATTCGTAAGTGAAGTGATAAAGTTTATATGTAAAGTTTGGATGAATTTGAGAATCTCATTATTTTATTGGTTATGCAGTGAAAACGAACAACTTGTCCTTGCTCAATTGCCCGAAAATGACATATTTAATCAGGGATCTGGCAGATGCGCAGAGTCAGAAAGATGATAGTAATTATGACAACAATGCTGACGAGTCTAGAGATGACACACCCTTCCCTGATGAGGGTGATGGTGATGAGGACGAGAATGATGAACCTGATTTGACGAGTGTGAGGACCCAAAAGGTCATATTTAAATTTAATAATTAATTATATGTTCTAAGATCTCAAAAAATACTATTTATTATTTCTCGGCTTGTGTGCGCAATCCGTATAATTTTTCAAAAAGTTTTTGTACGAAAAATTGATTAAAATTGTGAAATAGAGCCTTAAAACTTAACCGAGTTGACTTTGGTCAACATTTTGAGAAAACGGATCCGGATCAGTATTTTGACAGTGTCGATAGATCCGTATTATGATTTGGGACTTGGTCATATGCCCAAAATTTAATTTGGAGGTCCCTAACTCAAGTTATGGCCATTTAACGGAAACTAGGAATTTAAAGGCTAAAGATTTCCAAGGATGACCGCGGATTTGATTTTTTGATATCGGGGCCGAAATCCGATTCTGAAAATTGAAATAATTCCGTTATGTCATTTATGACTTGTGTGCCAAATTTGAAGTCATTCCGGATTCGTTTAATATGTTTTGGCACGAGTTTTACAAATTGAAAAGTTTGAAAAATTAAAAGTTCGAATCGAGGTTTGAATTATAATTTCGGTATTGTTTGATGTGATTTGAGACCCCGAGTAAGTCATTATTATGTTATGGGACTTGTTGGTATATTCGGACGAGGTCCCGAGTACCCCGAGTGTGAATCGAATCAAAATCGGAACAAAAATTGGACTTAAGCAAAATCTGGAATTTTGATGCTTCTGATGCCTTCCCTTCTGCGAAGCCTTGTCCGCAGAAGCGAGAAATCCCTCGCAGAAGCGGACGGGGCCAGCTAGGCAAAGAGCCGCAGGTGCGGAACCTTGAACTCACCCGCGCGTCCGCTGAAGCGGACCCTTCGATTGCAGAAGCGGAAGGCAACACAAATGCACATTTGGTTCCGCAGAAGAGAGGCCGCAGGCGCGGTCAAGTCCATCGCAGAAGCAAAAATTCCTAGGCAGTGTATAAATCGGAGAGTCCGAGATTTTTCTCATTTTTAGATATTTCAAGCACGGATTTAGGCAATTTCATGGAGGATTTTCACGATTTCGACTTGGATTTGAGGATTTCAGACACGAATTCGCGAGGCAAAGGTTTATTGGAATCTTGGATTTGGTTGCAAAGCGAGGTAGTGTCGTGGTTAACCCTGACTTAAGGGAGTAAGACTTATCTGTCTATTTGCTACGTGATTTAATGTGGGGGTACAACGTATATGTGAGGACGAGTACTTATACATTGTGGTTGAGTCAAAGCATGCGTGTGGAATTTGTTTATTGTGAATAATTGCCTATTTAATTGAGATATTCTCGCTTAAGTTTATTATTGATTATTTGATCATTATTCATGAAAATATTATTTATTTAATTATTTTTGAATATTTTGGAAGGTAAAGTCGGCATTCTGGTATTGAAATGATTGATAAGTATATATCCCCGCATTTAAATACTCTTCCGAAATTATATTATTATTTTCATGGTAATGAAGAGTATAAAAGCACGAAAGGTGATGCCATACCATTTTCATTATCTATAATATCATTATCATGGTAAGGACGAGTGTAAAAGCAGGAAGGGTGTTGCCGTGCCATTGGTGAGTGTAAAAGCAGGAAGGGTGATGCCATGTCATTTTCAGAGTGTGTAAAAGCAAGGAAGGGTGATGTCGTGTCATTTTTCGAGAGTGAAAAAGCACGAAGAGTGATGCCGTGACAAATGAGAGTAAAAGCACGAAAGGTGGTGCCATGCCATTTTCATATCATCAGTTGCTCATTTTATTGTTGAGGAATTATTTGGCTGCTAAGTAATAATTCTCCTGCTGAAATTATTATATCAACCCCCTTCGCATGTTCCCTCCCAAATTTATAAAGTATTATTTATTGTTTTATTGTTGCTTCGTATTTATATATACTTGTACAGGTTATTTACGTACGTGTCCTGTCATAGCCTCGTCACTACTTCGTCGAGGTTAGTCTCGATACTTACAGAGTACATGGGGTCAGTTGTACTCATACTACACTCTGCATTTCTTGTGCAGATTTTGGAGTTGGTCCCAGTAGCGTACCATAGACGTGCTCGGATTCATCTACTCAGAGGAGACTTGAGGTATAACTTCTCAGCGTTCGCAGTTCTGAAGTCCCCTTCTATCTTATCTCAGTTGTGTATTATCTTTCAAATAACTTGAATTTTATTCAGACCTTTATTTGTATTATTCTAGTAGCTTGTGCACTTGTGACACCAGATTCGGGAATGTATTTTGATAATTCGCTATTTATGGCCTTCCACACTTTATTTCAGTAATTTACTTCTATTTAATTAAATTTGCTTAAAAATAGTTAAGATTATTTTAACGTTGGCTTGCCTAGCAAGTGAAATGTTAGGCGCTATCACGATCCTGAAGGTGGGAATTTCGGGTCGTGACAACGAGGGAGCATGCTCCACCTCCCATTAGACCAAGAGTGTACGAGTCCCATGTGCTATTTCATTAAAGGGATGTTCCCTACCTTGATCAGTTGCCAAGTATGACGGATGTCAATGCCCTCATAAGGGATCTTGATGAAATTCGGACAATAATGTGGGATGAATCTAGAGCAACGGTGCTATCAAAGGGCATGTTTTTTGCTGATAAAGCGTGCCTAAGCAAGGCGGTGCGAATGTACATCACAAAAGAGTGTCGTGAGATCGTAGTTCATGAGTCATCTCCGGAAGTATATAAGGCTATTTGTCGTAGATGGTTTCAAGGTTATAATTGGATATTGCGTCTGAGAAAGTTGAAAACAAATATGTGGATTGTGGGAAAATACATTGACACCCACAATTGTGAAATGGACACATTCAGTGGGAATCATTTTAACTTGAATGTTGACTTGATTTCTTTTGTCTTGATTCCATACATTGTAGCGTCCATAAGGTACAAGATCAAGGAGTGTATAACATCTGTCCACCAGGTATATGGATGTACCATTACTAAAAGAAAGATATTTCTTAGGCGTAAACGTGCGTTTGAAATTATTTATGGTAACTGGGATAAGTTATTTGCCGCTCTACCTGAGTACATGTTTGCATTGCAATACTTTAACCCCGGGACTGTTGTTGAATGGAAGCTTGAGCGGAGTTCAGAAATACCATAATACATATTCCGATATGTTTTCTGGGCATTTAAACCAGCCATTGATGGTTTTGTGCATTGTCGGCCAGTAATATCCATAGACGACATTCATGTCTATGGAAAGTATGATATTAAGTTGTTGATCGTCGTTGCTGTAGATAATAATGGAAGTATATTTCCCCTAGAATTTGCTTTTTGTGCCAATGAAAGAGAAGAGACGTGGACATTATTTTTGAACCACTTGAAGGAGCACGTTGTCAAACAGTGTTAAGGTATTTTTCTAATATTTGATCGGCATGGCGGTATTTTAAGTTCTGTACAGAATTTACGTGCATGGCAGGAATCGTATGCCTACCACCGTTACTGTGTTAGACACTTGAAGGCCAACTTCCAGAGGGCTTATCCAAACAAGGATTTGCATGATTTAATGTGGATGGCTGTAGCAGATCACCAAGAGTGTAAATTCAGTAGGCGAATGGAATTGATTAGGCAGAAAGACCCAGAAGCCTATCGTTGGTTGATGCGACATGAACTTGACAAATGGACTTTGCATGTGGATGGTGGTAGAAGATGGGGAATTTAGACTACAAATGTGTTAGTCTTTCAATGGGTTATTGAAGTCTGCACGTGGATTTCCAGTCAAAGCCATGGTGCAGATGTCATTCAAGCAAAAGGCGAAGAGGTTTGTAAAAAGATCTAGAGGTGCATTGTCATTGATGGAAATGGGTGTTGAATTTCTGTCACAACCAATGAAATAATTTGAGAAATATAGGAAGCGAGCACAGTGGCATTTATTTTTACAGTATTGCAGCGAGCGGAATATTTTTGAGGTTCGCACTGGTCTGCATCACAACCGTGGAAATAATACACACATCGTCAATGAAGCCAGAAGACTATGCTCCTGTGGAAAATGGTCAATCTATCACTTGCCATGCTCACATGCCATGAAGTGATTTCAATATACAAGTTTCGTGGCAATGAGGTACGTTGATAAAGAATATAGTGTTGCTGCATACTTAAACACCTATAGTGGACAGTTGCAGCCAGTGGGTGCTGAGCATTATTGGCCGCCGAAACCATTTAAAATGGTGTGTAACAAGGATTATGTGTGTCAACGACAAGTACAAAAAAGAACACGTATACGGAACCAAATGGATGTTGGTGATACCATTTATGTGCGTAAATATGGCATATATTCCCAAACAGGACACAACCGCCGTAAATGTCCTTCAGCTGGTTTGGGAAGTGGTGGTAATTCAACCCAATTATCAAGGATAAACGTAGTATTTTATTGGAGTAATTTTGTTGTACTACATTTATGTAAATGTTCAGGTTACAAAATGTATGAATAAAATTATGTTTCCAATGGGGTTAAATCTAATTGATATTTAGCATTAAAGATTCAATACTACAATTTAACATACACCCCAAGGAACAAAAAACAATTGCCATTCGCCATTATCGTCGGTGTCTGACACTATTTCATTGTCACCGTCTTCATCTTCTTCGTCAACATCGTGTACGCATCCTTCGGGACCAAGGGCATCGTAATCTAGGCCCCAATTGACACACATTCTCGTATTTCATCGCTATTATCAATAAGACCACTTGCTTGATTTCTACAACAATATGGGACTCCTACGTCTAACGTTTGTGTTAGAAACTTACGTAGTCCCTCCCACTCGATAACTGTTGGGAAAATAGGATAATCATTATCTCTATGCAATTTTTTATTTTCTAATAAATCCAAGTACTAATCCTTCGTTCTTTCCAAGTAGTTAAGATCATCCATTGCATGATGAACATCAAAAGCCCTTTTCATCTCTAGAATCTCCTTCATCAAATGCCAGATCACTTCTGGTTCATCTTTGTGTGTGTTTGTTTGGAAGGTTACAGACAGTGCTTGTGGTACAACAAGCCCATGCCAGTGACATAGTACTTCATAATCACATCGTTTTGAGTAAAGGGGAACCCATTGTAGTTTTTCGCCCCAAATTCACATACCTTTAGGCTATATAGAATGCGCTTCGCCCTCAATAATATGCCCTGCAACTTTGAGATTAGTATGTATATCGATAGACTTATTTTCCAAGGGACGTAGAACACTATGCCACTTGTCATCAACCAAATCAATATAGCAACCTAGCAGATGTTTTTCAAGGTAGGGATCGATTGTGTTATGGCGTGTTCCATTTGGATCTTTTGAACTACCTTCACCTTTTTGCCTCTTCGTAAACCACTTATTAAATGTTAGTGGCATTTCTGAATTGGATGTTGTTCCGGTTCTTTAAATGGTATTTGAATATTGATCTCTTGGTTCAGTTAAAGAAGAACTAAGTTGCATGTCGACCTATAAGAACGCGAAACATAGCGCCTCACCAATATGCGCTAGGTGTATTGTCATGTCGACCTGAAAAAGTTGTCGGCCTGAAAACGTTGTTGACATGAAATGTTGGACACACTTGTACCCGAATGAATCATTATCACGCAAAACATAGCGCCTCACCAATATGCACTATGTGTATTGTCATGTCGACCCGAAAAAGTTATCGGCCTGAAAAAGTTGTTGACATGAAATGCTGGACCCACTTGTACCCGAATGAATCATTATCACGCGAAACATAGCGCCTCACCAATATGCGCTATGTGTATTGTCATGTCGACCTGAAAAATATGTTGGCCTAAAAAAGCTGATGAACTGAAAAAGTTGTCGGACTTAAAAAAATGGACCCACTTTTACCCGAAAGAATCATTATCACGCGAAACATAGCGCCTTACCAATATACTTTATGTAACCTAAAATCACTCTTAGATACCTATAAAAACCTCGCGCATTGTAGTTATTATTTGCATCGTAACAAAACGATTAGAAAAACTATCCATTAATTTTCCATTTTTGAGCATTACGACATGTTTGGACGCAATTACGTACCAAGGTGTTACTGTGGCAAACGTGCGATTTTGAAGCCATGTTGGTCAAATTGCAATCTGGGGCGCAGATGTTGGATGTGCGAACAAGTTGTAAGTTATTATTCTTCGAAGAAATATTTGTTAATACTTTTTATATAACATATTAATTAGTCTTGTGTTATTCTCTCATTGGTAGGATGAAAAAGAAATGTGGTTTTGATGAATGATATGATGAACCCTTTAATCAGGAATACTACAAATCATGTTTGCTAAACATTTAGAATCTGACCGGTGAATACGAACTCCAGATCGTGAAACTACAAGAACAACTTGCAGCATTGCAGGAGAAACTAAAAGAGGTAGAAGAAGAAAAAAATAGGTTGGAGGAGAAATTTAAGTGGTTGAAGCACAGAATAATGGGCGATAGTGATTAAATAAACACATTGATGCGTTGAGTGTAGTATTTTATTTTTATGTTGTACGTGTCATGTATTATCTTTATTTGGTAACGAATTTAAATTTTATGTTAAGTTGTCATTTTTTTTTGTGTTATAGTGTTAAACTAATAAATAACTCGAGAAATAAAAACACATGCGCAAATTATATAAGACATAAATAATGTTGCTATTATATATTTAATGTCATATATACAAATAATAATAAATGTCAATGTGTCCCACAACCTGTATACTTTAAAGCATTGGCTGGCCTGAGGCGCATCCCATCCCGCCCGGCTACGCTATCAGGATCATCCTCATCACGGCGCCTCTTTATCGGAGGATGCGTTGCAACATGATCGTCGGTAAGGCTGGCAGATTCGGTAGAAGCGGCCGCCGGGCCGGCAGTAACCTACAGAATAATAAGATATTTTACTATATGAAATATAAATTACTGACGCACGTGTTACCAAAATATTTTTTTAATGGTCATACCATGGTCTCAACGGGCTCCTGCATACGATCATCCGTCTCCGGCATATCAGTATCGCACAATGCGGCCTCCGTGACGAGCGATGACGATATCTTAAAAAAAATAAAAATGCTTTAGATATTACTGACTAATCAATGAGATAAAAATAAATAGAAATAATAGTAATACAAACAAACCTGCGCCTGAGTAGCGTCGCAAGGCTCTGTCGGAACATCGAGGTACACTGGAGTAGATTACGTATGTGCTAGATCCTCAACATCCCTCGGTGATGAGCCATAACTCAGTCATAGCCCATTATGCACCTCTCGTATCAGACGAGAATCAGCAACCATCGATGGCTCTGGGGGATCAGGAAAATACTAATCCCACTCTTGTCACGTAATGGTCGTGCCCGCGATCAATAATGGAGCTGACCGGGTCACGTGCAAAGTCCCTGGCGATAGTTGAAGGCTGAATGGCGGCATGTCATGATGAGCATCATGTGGCTTAGGGTGGTCACCCGGCTGATCATCTCTAATATCGTCAATAATTGCCTCAATGCCCCATTGCCGGGGACCCTGTCCTCGCCGACCACCACGACCTTGTGGGACACACCTTCCTCTCTGTCCATGCCTTCCATGTCTGCCACGTCTACCACGTTCAGGCTCTACTGGTGGCCCATGATGGTACTCCTTTGGTGGCACATAAGCAGCCTCGTATCCTAAGCGCTCATCATCTTGGGCACGTCTCAATGTCTCGGCAGCAAGACCAGTAACCCGACGACCATACCCGTGCAAAGCTACCGCTCCCTTGCCGGTATACTGCAGATGGCATCTGCAGTCCCAACTGGTAGAACTGATGTAAGCCAATAGCCTGCATAACATATAAAATATTAATTACAGAAGGATAATGTAACATTATAAGTAAGTATAACAAATAACATATCAGTGCCTCATGCCTCCCGGTGTCTGGAATGTACCGACCACCAGCGTGATGAACGGGATTCCTGATGAGAAGTCGGGTAATGCTGCGATACCAACCCATATACTCATGCTCGCCATCCATACACTCAGGTGGAGGAGGTGGAGGAATCAGGTCATACCTCTGGTCCCAAACCTCAATCTCGGCCTCTAGCTAGGCCAAGTATGTCTGGTCAACCCTGGAACGATCATCCCGCTGGTAATGTGTACTAAGCCAAGTGGTCGGAATAGGTACAAGTTGTGCTCGACCAAACTGGTGAAGGACTCACTCGGTGGCATGATGCTCGACAATATTGAGACATATCAGTAGGACGGAAGAAATCCACATAGCTCGGCTGCGGGAGCAATAATCGGGCAAACCAGCTATGAGCGCGTCGATGTATGGCCTCCATACGAACTATCAATTAAACACAGGAATCATGAGTAAACGCAACATATATAAAGCCAGGCCAAGTAAACTTAAGTATACATGTACCTGCGCGCCTTTAAGCAAATGCAACAAATCTCTGTAATAGGGGAGATGATGTCGAGCCTCTAACTCGCATCCGTAACCTCACCTATCAACCCAACTCCAAGCAAAAAGGAGAAACGGTGGAGGTGGTGCATCCGGAGCCATCGGTGGTAGAGGTGGTTGGAACTGCAGGAACCGCTCCCAGGCCCAAACCTAATATAGATTGTGGACCTAAAATTTAAGGTATATTTTTACTATGTATGTTATAATCATGAAAAGAATTGACTATGTTTTCACCTGTAGCAACGGTAAAATTTCGGCAACGTCTCTCTGGGTGCGCATGCACGCCCGACACATCTGCCTATACAGGTAACCTAGAACAGCTGCACCCCAGCTGTAGCCAGGTAAATCATCTAGCCGCTCCAGATGGTATAGAAATCTCAAGCTGACTAGGTTTCCCAAAGTGTTCAGGAACAGTACACCACCAAACATCAGCAGGAACAACAATCTCGTGTGTCCGTCGATCCATCTCCTCCAGATGCTGCCGGACGGGTGGCAGCTGCAATCAACTCACCTCACTCAATGCAGTCTCCTCCGCTGGCGGAAAACCGGTGAGTCGCTGCAACATATTCAGGTAATGTACTCCCCTATAGTTTCTAAGAGCATGCGGGTAAGGTACAGGTAATCAATCAACCGGCAGCCCGAAGAGAACCTCCACATCCTCAAACGTGATGATAGCCTCGCCGATAGATAGATGAAACGTGTGCGTCTCCGGTCGTCACCACTCTATCATAGCCGTGATCAACGCCCAGTCGAGCTGCAACTGGCCGATCTCTACGATCCTGTAGAAACCCGTATCCTAAAGGAGTCTAACTATACGGGGATGGAGTTGGTGGTCCCTAATGAACTCCCACATATCGTCTATACGTTTGGGGCGGAATGTCTGGGACTAACACTACCCATCCCAGATGTATGAAGACCTATGGTTACCCTGTAGCAACAGTAGCTCTCGAGATGCAGGTCCGGGATGCATAGGGGGAACCTCCATGACGATGTCTGTAAATTTAACAATATTAATTAAAGTATTTTTATTTTTGATTGCTTAACGTCTTTAAATATATTGCAATATATTTTATATTAATATTTAATCAATATTTTTACTATATTATTACTTAAGTTGATACATTTTCTATATTATTATTTTATATGTTAATTTATTATTTTATATGTTAGGTTATTATTTTATATATTAGTATATTATTTTATATGTTATTTTATTATTCTATATGTTAGTTTATTATTTTATATGTTAGTTTATTATTTTATATTTTATTTTATTATTTTGTATGTTAATTTATTATTTTATATGTTAGTTTATTACTTTCTATGTTTGTTCCTTATTTTATATGTTTGTTTCTTATTTTATATGTTAGTTTATTATTTTATAACTATACATGATATAATTAATAAGTATTCATATAAAAATACTTAGTTTGACAAATATTATTGTTTTTAATGTTATTTTCTTACATTTGTTGACTAACATTCGAGAGAGTTTGTGTTTGAACTATCATTTTCTTTTTTTTTCAAATATTTTTGGGGTTAATATATAATTAAATGATTAATTTCAATAACTACAAAGATACTACGCTAAAGGGCACTACATTTTACTATGCTAAAGGGCACTAGATTACAATTAAGGTCACTACATTACAATTACAGGCACAACATAACACTAAAGGGCGCTAAACAACAATAGTCACATATTAATATATGTACAACAATAAAATCTAAATAACATTAATTATTCATAAAATAACAATTTATCAATTTTACTAATCTTTTAGCACATAAATAATCTAATCAGGATAAAAAATAATAAATTAATTTAATCACAAAACAATCACGAAAATACATATACCACGATAATAAATAACTAATAAATATTTTTTATAACAACTAATAATATTAATTATTCATAAAATAATAATTTATCTATTTTACTAATTTTTTGCCACAACAATAATCTAATCCGGATAAAAAAATAGCAAATTAATTAAATTACAAAACAATCACGAAAAAACATAGATCACACTAAAAAATAACTAATACGCATTTTTTATACATGAGTTTTAACAAAAGGTAAGTCGGAATTTCTCGATTTATAATTTTTTGAAAGGTGAGGATTTTATGATTTGGGGGCCGAAACGACCAATCCACTACGCGATAACGCCTTAGATCTGGTGCAAGCTTTGCTACAATACCGAAAAGATACACTTTTTGTGGGATGGGTGGGCTCCACTGAGTTTTTTTTTTCTTTACAAATGGAGGGGGGAGGGATTTTTTTTTGTTTTGGGGTCTGCTGGTTCGCGTCTGGTGGGGGAAGGAGATGATACGATTTTTTATATAGGTATAACACGCATATATAAGGCGCTATAGTATAGCGCCTTATATATGCGCGCTATATCTCCCGTCCATTTTAAGTTCAAATATAACGCGATTATTTACCGCGCTATATATAAAATGGTGCCCAATTTATTTTTAACATATTTGTATCGCTTGAGTCCAAAAACCGGACTCCTAATCTGTTGCTCAGCGCGACAGTAACACGTACGCACGTATTCAGAGTTTGTCATTCTCTTTTTGCAGTTACCAAAGGACAAAACGTCAAAGTGGATAGCAATTCTTTAAAATTGACAATCTATTTATAGCATCAAAAGGTATGCATTCAGCATTAGCTTTATGTAGGATTTCTTATAGTTTTTTTTAACTTTATGGCTCACTATTTTATTTAGAAAACATACTTTAATTTATACATATTTTGACTCAATGTATATAGCAAAAAAGCATATAGTTGGGGCATGCCGGAATATGCTTCATGAACTAAGATTTGGAAGACAAGGGAATGAACTAAACTGAAAGACATTGATTTTATGTTACGATGGAATTTACAATTCGTAAAACATAATGGCATAGCTTGTTGTAGCTCAAAATCACACTCCCTGTGTCCCAATTTATATGATGCAGTTCAAATTTCGATAGTCAAATAAGTTTTTTATTGACCGTCATTTTCATATGTTTTTCAAATATTATGAGTTTTTAATAATTGTGACATATAGACTATAGTAGTACTTTTTATGTCGCGATCAAAATTAAAAAAATTGACTCTTGAAATCCGGATAAATTTGGATGGAGGACTACTGAACTTTCTTCTATGAGCAAGTTATAGATTTTCTTACTGAGATTTCCTTAGCCATTACAAGCTTCTGAGTGTAAATTAATTGGATCAGTGAGACATGAAGCGCGGATCTGAAACATCATAATTGCATAAGTTAAGACATACAATGTTTTGGAAATAAAATTTCATTTCAGAGAAGAATAATTCTCAAATCCTCAATTACTCTCATCTCATGCAATTACATTATAAGGATGAGTTCACACAAAAATGCGACCATTAATTCTTACCAATGCATTCAATTTTAAAAAAAGAAGCAAACAAACAACAATGTAACAGAAATTTTAAGTACAATAAACAAATGAAAATAAAATATGAGGGCTTGCTAGATGCACATTATCAGGTATACATAAGCGTCAGTGAATTTAACTTATATTTACTGGTATGCGGTCGAAATAGATTTTGAACTTCGTATGATCGATCGAGTTCGAAATATAATCGATCTAAGCGAGACTTCGAGTCGGGTTCTGAAGATGGTACAAGCAAGATTCGAGTCCGAGGGACCGATATCCTTATCGAGCCCGAATCCAAATCGAGTTATGATGCAAAGTAAAGTTATCAAGCTTATGATCCAGAGACCGACCAACATCGATCTCGAATCAATTCAAGGGTCCGAGTCAGAATCGAGCTCAAGCCAAGATCGAGAGCTCGAGTCAAGACCGAAGACTCGAGTCAATATCGAGCTCATAGACAAGAGCCGTTGCAATCCCACTAGAGGAGAGAATCTCGGCAGGAATTGTGAAAAAGCTGATTTATCATGGTCTCCCACTATGTATTTTTAATTATATTTAAAGTAAGATCCATCTACTATAAAAAGAGATGGTTATCATTTCGGTAGGAGGCAAGTTTTTATGTAATCCAAATACCATATTCTCCCATAGTGAAGAGTTGTTCTTTCAAGCGTCATAAACTGATTCATCTTGCTTAGTCCTAAAAATCGCTTTCTTTACAACTTTGTTTATTTTGCACTCTTTGCGGTCTATATTTGATATTTTCTTTTATCCTTACGATTTGTATTGAGCTATATCACATATTCTTAGAACTACGAATAAATTCAACTCCATCCTTTTTTCGGGTAAACAGTTTGGCGCCTATCGTAGGGCTAATGATAACAGTGGTTAGTTGATACGAATCTAAAAAAAAAAAAAACGTGCCATTGTGTTTTGCGCTTGTTTCCGAAAATATCTTGAATTTCGGATTAGTTACGATTAACCATCAATCAAATGGCTTCACCAATCGACAACGGGGCTGGTCTTCAAGACGAAAACAACAACTTGACACCCAGTACTGAAAGACCACTTGTAAATGCCGTTGGAGCTCGAATCGGAGCGCCAATAGATATCAATTCCCATGTATCCATTGAGGAGAACCTACATGCTGAACCCAAGAATAACATCCATGGTGGCACTCGGTCTGCAGCTCGAGATACCCATAACATCGAGGAAAACGGCGTTAGCTTGTGTATGATTTTCAAAATGTTGCAAGCCTAACATGCAGTAATAGCTCAGTTGCAGAGCCAAACCCAGCTACAAAGCAGGTCGGAGCCCAATCCATCTCGAGAAATCACCCACAGAACGGAGCCAGCCATAGTGAAGTCAAATGAGCAAGAATCGGGGACTACTCCCGAAATTGCTAAATTGCTCGAGGAACTCACAAAGTGAGTCGAAGCCAACGATAAAAAAGTCGAAACTTATAACTCTAGGGTCGATCGGATCCCGGGACCTCCACCAATGATAAAAGGGTTAGATTCGAAAACATTCATGCAAAAACCTTTTCCCTCGAGCGCAGCCCCGAAACCAATCCCCAAAAATTCCGTATGACCGAAATTCCCAAATATAATGGAACGACCGATCCCAACGAGCACGTCACTTCTTACACATTTGCCATCAAGGGCAATGATTTAAAAGACGATGAAATCAAATATGTGTTGTTAAAACAATTCGGAGAGACCCTCTTGAAGGGGGCAATGATTTGGTATCACAACCTACCACCAAATTCCATCGACTCGTTCGCCATATTAGCAGATTCATTTGTGAAAGCACATGCCGGCACCATAAAAGTCACAACAAGGAAATTATACCTCTTCAAGGTAAGACAAAAGGATAACGAGATGCTGAGGGATTTAGTATCTCGTTTTCAAATGGAATGAATGGACTTGCCACCAGTCACAGACGATTTGGGTGTCCAGGCTTTCACTCAAGGTTTAAACGAACGAAGTTCGACGGCTTCACGGCGATTAATGTATAACCTGATCGAATACCCAGCCATCACATGGGCCGACATGCGTAATCGGTACCAATCAAAAATTAGGTTCGAAGATGATCAATTGGGGTCTGAACCCGCTATTCGAAGGGATACTAATCGAGAATGAGGTCCGATCGGGGATCGATACAAACCGTACAACGGAAGCCATAGAGTCAGTGAATCGAGACATAACCTCAGGAAAAATAATAAAAGAAGTGATCAAGGTCAAGGGTCCCGGGGGCTGATGAACAGAAGTAGGTTCGATAGGCCTTCCAGATCTAAGGAAGCACCTCGGTTATCGGAATATAACTTCAGCATCGATGCATCCGCCATCATTTCGGCTATCGGAAGCATCAAAGACACTAAATGGCCTCGACCCATGCAGACCGATCCTGCCCAGAGGAATCCTAATCAAATGTTCGAATATCATGGCACCCATGGCCACAGAACGGAAGATTGCAGGCAACTAAGAGAGGAAGTAGCCCGGTTATTCAACAAAGGGCACCTTCGAGAATTTTTGAGCGATAGGGCGAAGAACCATTTTAAAAATAGGGATTTCAGCAAGAAAAACGAACAAGAAGGACCACAACACGTCATTCACATGATCATCGGTGATGCCGATATCCCTCAGGGACCAATGCTTAAACGCACTAAGGCATCAATTGTGAGAGAAAATCGATCTCGAACTCAAGATTACACACCCATATGAACTTTGTCCTTCAATGATGAAGATGCAGAAGGTGTCATACAACCTCATAACGATGCACTGGTAATATCCGTACTCATGAATAAAACTAAAGTTAAGCATGTGTTGATTGATCCAGGTAGCTCAACCAACATCATCATATTGAAGGTCGTAGAACAACTCGGCCTATAGGACTAGATCGTACTCGCAACCCTAGTTCTAAAAGGATTCAATATGGTATGTGAAACCACCAAAGGCGAGATAATTCTATTAATAAATATGGCCAGAACCATCCAGGAAACGAAGTTCCACACGATCAAAGGCGACATGAGATACAACGCCCTTTTCGGAAGGCCATGGATCCACAATATGAGAGCTGTACGTTCGAACCTACACCAGGTCCTCAAATTCCCAACATAGAGAGGAGTCAAAATAGTGTGTGGAGAACAACCAGCCGCAAGAGAAATGTTCGCCGTCGAGGAAGCGAAACCAATATCCTCGCCTTCGCTAGTAAAGGGATCAGTCACATAAGGGGAACGAGATACCAAATAACAATCACAGATATCGGCTTTGACCCAACAAGATAACCAGAAGATCGAAGAAGATGATGATTAATGGATCCCTTGATCCTTCGTGATTCCTGATGACTCCGATGCCATCAAATCAACGATTGAGGAACTGGAGCAAGTCACACTAATCGAGCACTGTCCCGAACTGAAGGTATACCTGGGAATGGGGTTGAGCCCCGAACTCAGGAAGAAACTTATTCAATTTCTTATCGATAACATTGATTGCTTTTCCTGGTCCCATTTAGATATAACAGGGATCCCATCAGACATAACGACGCATCATCTAAGCTTGGACCCTAGGTTTAGACCGGTGAAGCAAAAGAGAAGACCCCAGTCCGAGGTAAAGCACGCATTCATAAAGGACGAGGTAACCAAACTTTTTAAGATAGGGTCCATTTGGGAGGTGAAATATCCCGAATGGTTAGCCAATGTAGTTGTAGTACCTAAAAAAGGGAACAGACTTAGAATGTGTGTGGACTATAAAGATTTGAACAAAGCATGCCCCAAAGATTCTTTTTCGCTGCCCAACATCGATCGCATGATCGATGCCACGGCCGGTCACGAGATCCTCACTTTTCTCGATGCCTATTCCGAGTATAATCAAATCCAGATGAACCCCGAGGACTCAGAAAAGACTTCATTTGTCACCAAATATGGAACATAATATTATAACGTGATGCCCTTCGGGCTAAAAAATGCAGGGGCTACTTACCAACGCCTAGTAAATAAAATGTTCGAATAACAAATAGGTAAATCAATGGAAGTTTATATTGATGACATGCTAGTTAAGTCCCTGTGCGTAGAGGACCATTTGACCCATTTGTAAGAAACGTTCGAGATTTTGAGGAAATAAAACATGAAGCTCAACCCCGAAAAATGTGCTTTCGGGGTCGGTTCGGGCAAGTTCCTCGGCTTCATGGTGTCAAATCGGGGAATCAAGATTAAACCCGATAAAATCCAGGTCATCGAAGACATCACCATCGTGGACAGCGTGAAAACTGTACAAAGGCTAACGGGACGGATTGCAGCCTTAGGCCGATTCATTTCGAGATCATCAGATCGAAGTCACAAATTTTTCTCTCTACTCAAAAAGAAGAACGATTTCGCTTGGACCCCGGAATGCTAACATGCATTAGAGGAACTAAAACAGTATCTATCGAGCCCACCACTACTTCACACTCTAAAAACAGACGAAAAACTTTGCATGTACTTGGTAGTATCAGAAATCGCAGTAAGAGGTGTCCTAGTTCGGGAAGAGCAAGGTACACAATTTCCTGTTTATTATATAAGTCGGACCTTAGGAGAAGCAGAAACTAAATATCCACACCTAGAAAAATTAGCACTTGTACATATAAGCGCCTCTAGAAAGTTAAGATCGTACTTTCAATGTCACCCCATATGCATATTAACCACTTACCCACTTCGTAATATTTTGCACAAGCTCGAACTATCAGGCCGATTGGCCAAATGGGCCATCGAACTCAGTGGGTACGATATCGAATATCAACCCCATACAGCCATCAAGTCTCAAATTTTAGCAGACTTCGTGGCCGATTTCACGCCAACCCTCGTACCCGAAGTCAGAAAAGAACTCCTGTTGAAATCGGGTACGTCATCGGGGGTATGGACCCTTTTTATGGACGGGGCTTCGAATGTGAAGGGGTCTGGGCTAGGCATAGTTCTAAAGCCACCCACGGGTAACACTATTACGCAATCTATTAAAACTACCAGGTAGACTAACAACGAGGCCGAGTGTGAGGCCATGATTGCAGGTCTTGAACTAGCTAAAAACTTGGGAGCAGAAGTCATTCAAGCCAAATGTGACTCTTTGCTGGTGGTAAGTCAAGTAAAAAAAACCTTCGAAGTTCGAGAAGATAGAATGCAAAGGTATTTGGACAAACTACATGTCACTTTGCAACATTTCAAACAATGGACTTTAGAGCATATTCCACGAGAGAAAAACAGTGAGGCTGACGCACTTGCGATTTTGGGATCATCGGTCGAGGAAGGTGACTTGAGCTCGGGGACTGTCATTCAACTCTCGAGATCCGTGATCGAAGAAGGTCACGCCGAGATAAATTCTATGAGCTTAACCTGGGATTGGAGAAATAAGTATATTGAATACTTAAAGAATGGAAAGCTCCCATCGGACCCTAAATATTCAAGGGCCCTACGGACTAAAGCTGCTCGATTCACGTTGGCTTCAGATGGAACGCTATACCGAAGGACATTCAATGGACCATTGACAGTATGCTTGGGTCGAGGAGATACCGATTACATCCTACGTGAGGTACACAAGGGCACTTATGGGAATCACTCCAGTGCCAATCCATTAGTCCGAAAAATAATCAGGGCAGGGTATTATTGGATCGATATGGGCAAAGATGCGAAGGAATTTGTTCGAAAATGTGACAAATGTCAAAGATTTGCAACAATGATCCATCAACCCGGAGAGAAACTTCATTTAGTCTTATCCCCATGGCCATTCATGAAATGGAGAATGGATATCGTCGGCCCTCTGCCATCGACCCCAGGTAAAGCTAAATTCATTTTATTTATGACTGAATATTTCTCTAAATGGGTTGAAGCACAAGCATTCGAGAAAGTAAGAGAGAGAGTGGTTATAGACTTTATGTGGGATCAAATCGTATGTCGATTCGGGATACCCTCCTAAATAGTATGTGACAATGGAAAACAATTTGTTGGCAGCAAAGTGACAAAATTCTTCGAAGATCACAAAATAAGAAGGATATTATGAACACCGTATCACCCCAGTGGGAATGGACATGCCGAATCAACGAACAAAACTATCATTCAAGACCTGAAGAAGAGGCTGAGCGATGCTAAAGGAAAATGGAGAGAAATCCTACCAGAAGTCCTTTGGGCATATCGAACAACGTCAAAATCTAGTACGGGGGATACCCCGTTCTCCTTAGTATATGGGTCCGAAGCCTTGATACCAGTCGAAGTCGGCGAACCCAGTGCCAGATTTTGATACACAACAGAAGAATCAAATAATGAGGCTATGAACACTAGCCTGGAATTATAGGACGAAAAACGAGAAGCTGCTCTCGTCCAATTGGCCTCCCAAAAGCAACGAATCAAAAGATACTACAATCGAAGAACCAAGCTCCGCCATTTTAAGCTCGGGGACTTAGTGCTAAGGAAAGTCACCCTCAATACCCGAAATACGAACGAAGGAAAACTAGGACCGAACTGGGAAGGACCATATCAGGTTCTCGAGAACGTCAGAAAAGGATCATACAAGCTCGGCATTATAAACGGCAAATAACTGTCAAGCAATTGGAATGTGTCGCATCTAAAACGATACTACTGTTAAGGTACGACCCTCCCATATTCATTTACATTTCAAAACTAACCCCTGCAGAAGTCCGATCAGGAGCTAAGATGGATCCTTCAGTACGAAGCCTTAGATCTGAAAGCACACGTTGCACTCTTTTTCCCTTAGACTGGTTTTATCCCAAATGGGTTTTTCGACAAGTTTTTTATGAGGCAACCAATGATCGTGCTATACTTGGAAACAACACGACAGTATCTAAGGCCTCTTTGCAATCGACCTCGAATATTGGGGGGGGGGGCATTAGCCCTCAAATATATCAAGTTCTGATGCAAGAAAGTTATTTCGCAACAACGGGATTCTAATAGGAAAATGTTGTAAGAGCCAAATGGTCAAACAAACCATGCTCATGTAGTTGGCCCGAGCCCTGACGCAAAACATGAACGCATGTATAATGACTTGCAAATAAAGTTCTCCTCTTTTCTGATATCTTATATCCAAGAAACATTCCTCTATTTTTGAGATTTATTATAGAATTAGGATAAATCTCCGATTTCGAGTTCGAATCACTCAATCGACCATTACGCCTACAGGCTATATTATTTCGAGTTCGAATCATTCCCTCGACTACTAATCCTACGAGCTATTTTTATTTCGAGTTCGAGCAAGCACTCACTCGACCATTATGCCTACGGGATACATTATTTCGAGCATTCACTCGACTACTAAGCCTATGGTCTGCTTTTATTTCGAGTTCGAGCAAGCACTCACTCGACCATTACGCCTACGGGCTACATTATTTCAGGTTCGAATCATTCACTTGACTACTAAGCCTACGGGATACTTTTATTTCAAGTTTCAAGTCGCTTAAATCCTTGTGAAAATATTCATAAGGTGTGGACAAAAGTCTTCACAAGACAGGAAATAAAATAGGAGCAAGTCGGCAAAAAGGGGGGACATTTCTATATACAAAATTGTTTATATGATTGATTACAACATAAAAAATTAAGGAATAAGCTTCCTGGTCATCCCCATGAACGGTCTCTTCTCTATCGGGCTCCCCCCATTCTCAGAACCGCTCTTACCCCCGTCATCATCATCATTGTCATCATCATCATCATCGGAAACCAAGGCTTCAACATTGGTTTCGAGTTCTTTGGCCCTTTTTATTTCTTCAGCGAGGTCGAAACCTCGAGCATGTATCTCCTCGAGGGTCTCCCTATGAGGTCGGCACTTAGCAAGTTCAGCGACCCAATGTGCTCAAGTATCGGCTGCCTCTCTTTCTTGGACCTGGGCAGCTTCAGCATTAGCGCGATAGATGGCCACAAGTGCATCCGTATCGGCCTTTGCCTTCTCGACGTCAGATTCGGCCTTGGCAAGTACAGAGGCCAACCGAGCCTCGAGCTCCTCTATCCTTCTTGCTTGGACCGAGCCTTTCTCCTTCATCTTTTGAAGTTGGTTTTCAACCGATGACAATTGGGCTCGAACAGTTTCTTTCACTGCAGCAAAGCGGTCCATTCCTTCTTTCCACTTCAAAGACTCCGCTCTTATCACATCGACTTCTTCATGGAGTTTTCTGATCATCTCGATTTTCTGTTGCAGCTATGAGACAGAAAGGTTAGCCATCGTTCCGGTATCAAGACCATAGGTTTTTAAAAGCATTATTACCTGCTCGGTGAAATCAATCTGATCTTGGTGAGCCTTGTCTAACTCAGCTTGGAGGTCTTTTATTTCCTCTCCCCTTTGGCCCAAAAGGAGCTTTAAGGAGTTCCTCTCCTCCGTAACCCATTGAAGCTCGGCCTAGTATTAACGCAGCTCGGTTCGGGACCGAGAACATGATTCTTGATGAACTGCCGCAACCTACAAAGAAAGAAGAAATGAAGTCAGAAAAGAAGAGCAAACTTAAAGGTAACACCATATGATTTAAGGCCTACCTGATTCAAAGCCTGCTGCACTCCGTGAAAAAGATTTGATGCGTCACTTGTACCGGTAGTGTCTTCGACGCCGGTGAACAGGTCATGAAAAGGATTCTCTCTATCATGAGGCCTATCTAATTTGAGGGCCCCCAAAGCTTGGGCCTCCCGAATCGCCCTTGCGGAAAAAGCAGGGAAGGTGGTCGAGCCTTCGATTGCTTTTGCCCCGAATGAGTCATCTGGGGCGTTCTCTTCGGTTTGAAAAGATTTGGGAAGATCCCCTTCGGACATATCCCCCATCCGTCGGCTTGGATGGGAAACATCTTCGATTTCCAGCAACTCGGGGACTCTGCCCGAACCTCTCTCCGATATATCCTCAATTCTAGGTGGAGCCTTATGAACCACCATCGATCCAGCTGCCTGTGGAACGTTGGTGGTCTTCTTTTTTTATGTCGCCAGAGCGGACCCATCCTCTTCTTCTTTTCTTCTTCTTCTTCTTCTTCTTCTTCTTCTTCTTCTTCTTCTTCTTCTTCTTCTTCTTCTTCTTCTTCTTCTTCTTCTTCTTCTTCTTCTTCTTCTTCTTCTTCTTCTTCTTCTTTATCCCTCAGATGCAGAACTGATTCTACGGAAAGGAATGGCATTCTTGTTCGGCTTATGAGCCGTCCTCTTCTTCGGGTTTTGATCTTCGAGGGCAGGGGCTCTTTTCCTCTTATTATCTTTGATCGGCTTTGGGACAGAGGCCGAAGCCTCTTCCTCGGCAGGCGAGGGCCTCAAAACCGCATCCTTGCCCACACCTGCATGCAAAATTTTTTACTGAAGTATGCGAAAGGCATCTTATTTGAGTTACCGAAGGACACGAGAGGAGTGCCCACCGTGAGTTTTGGCCTCCCATTAGCTCTTTGACAAGTCGTGCCATGAGCGCTCGGCATATGAGGAGGTCGAAACCAGATTACGTACCCAATTCTTGAGATCGGGCACTGCGCCGAGCATCCAGGGAACCGCTGCATCACAAAAGGAAAATATTGGTGAGAAAAGAAATGAAAGAACAATATAATAGGGGATAACAGCAAAATTACACTTACGCTTCATGTTTCACTCCTCGGGGAAAGGCATTTTTTCGGTTGGCTTCAAGTTCGATGTACTCACTCGAACGAACCGGCCCATCCAACCTCGATCCTTATCCTCGTCTATACTCGAGAATAGAGCCTTGGTAGCTCGACATTGGAGTTTTATTAACCCTCCTTGAAAAAGATGAGGATGGTATAATCGGACAAGATGATCGAGTGTGAAAGGCACCCCCTTGATTTTACTTACAAAATATCCGATCAAAATAACGATTCTCCAAAAGGAAGGATGTATCTGGCCTAGGGTTATTAGGTATTTACGATAAAAATCTATGATAAGAGGGTCGAGGGGACCTAACGTGAAAGGGTAAGTATACACGCTTAAAAACCCTCTCACCTGAGTAGTGATGTCCTCTCCAGGAGACGGCACAACCACCTCTTTGTTCTCCTATTTACAATCCTTTTTTATCCGCTCGATATGCTCCCGGGTAATCGAACAAATATATCTCGATACGGGCTTACATCGGCCAGGAACCGACGAACCTTTATCGAGTTTGAATTCGGAGGTAAGAACACACGCCGCCGGAACTAACTCCTCAGGACGAGGATCCACCAGTATTTTATCGACTGCAAATTGGGAAGAAGAAGCTTTTTCTTTTTGGGGGACGGTTTTGGATGTCTTCACCATTTTGGATTTAAAGAAGGTGACAAAGATTTGGTAATTTGGAAGAAGAATTTTTCAAAAGGAATCACTGATTTGTGAATCAACTCAGAGAATACGAAAAGGAAATTGGGAAATTTGGAAGATTGGAGTTGCAAAAGTACTAAATGATAAAAGGAAGGGATATTTATAGGTTCAGGCAATGGCGGTTCAGTATCAGCGGTGGTCGACCACCGTCTGACATGCATTAAATACCTTACAAAACTAAATCGACGGGACAACTATCACGTGCATCATGGTCGAGCCCAATATAAACGTCAGCTTGTAATCCGATCGTGCCGTTAAAAAATTATATTGTTTCTCACCACATTCTTCCTGAGAAACGAGGGGACTATCTGTATGCGGTCGAAATAAATTTCGGCCTTCGTATGATCGATCGAGTTCGAAACATAATCGATCGAAGCGAGACTTTGAGTCGGGTTCTAAAGATGGTACAAACAAGCTTCGAGTCCGAGGGGCCGATATCCTTATCGAGACCGAATCCAAATCGAGCTATGATGCAAAGTAAAGTTATCGAGCTTATGATCCAGAGACCGACCAACATCGATCCCGAATCAATTTAAGGGTCCGAGTCAGAATCGAGCTTAAGCCAAGATCGAGAGCTCGAGTCAAGACCGAAGACTCGAGTCAATATCGAGCTCATAGACAAGAGCTGCTGCAATCCCACTAGAGGAGAGAATCTCGGCAGAAATTGTGAAAAAGCTGATTTATCATGATCTCCCACTATGTATTTTTAATTATATTTAAAGTAAGATCCCTCTACTATAAAAAAAAGGATGGTTATCATTTCGGTAGGAGGCAAGCTTTTATGCTTATATTGTAATCCAAATACCATATTCTCCCATAGTGAAGAGTTGTTCTTTCAAGCGTCATAAACTGATTCATCTTGCTTAGTCCTAAAAATCGCTTTCTTTACAACTTTATTTATTTTGCACTCTTTGCGGTCCATATTTGATATTTCCTTTTATCCTTACGATTTGTATTTAGTTATATCACATATCCTTAGAACTACGAATAAATTCAACTCCATCCGTTTTTCGGGTAAACAATACTGACAATGTACCTAGAAGTGATGTTGCGGGTCAGGTACATCAGGTGCAGCTCTATCAGAGCCGTCTTTAAGTGACCGTTTTCTATAATGCTCAATCTCTTTCGGACTGAATCCTACCTTACTTAGAACAAAGTGGCTATCAATTTTCGTTGGGATGGCTTTGAAATCATGAAGAACACGAGCCTCCAAAGTGAAGTGACAAAAAATTAAGACAAAAAGTATAGGACCTAAACTGATTTCATAGCAGTTGATAAATTAGCCGTGTAATGAACACAAGTTAAGTAAAGGACTTAGCAGAGGATTTAGTGAAGTTCTTGCATGGATAGATCATCCTATTTATAAGGAACCAATGAAAGACAGAGAGCAAAAGAAACTTTGTCGTTATTTAACTAAACCGACAAAGATCCAGCTTGGATTTTGATCTGTGTGTAATATTATATTTTGTTACGTAGGGTTTTGGTCTCAGATGTTTTCTCATCTTCATTGGATAGTTCCACCCCTCCTGCCCCACTAACAAGAGAAAACCCTACATTACATAGGAGGTTTCTCAATTCAGTAGAAATGGATGATTTCGTGACAATAATCTTACAAAAATGCACCGCCCAT
Organism: Nicotiana tabacum; assembly: GCF_000715075.1. Classification (NCBI taxonomy): domain Eukaryota; kingdom Viridiplantae; phylum Streptophyta; class Magnoliopsida; order Solanales; family Solanaceae; genus Nicotiana; species Nicotiana tabacum. The sequence continues at coordinate 80,437,210 of NC_134100.1, forward strand.
TAAACTTTTGCTATGCGCGGAGTTTGAGAAAGCATCGGACCCTATTAGGTCTGTTGCACACTATATTCCGTAGCTTTTTCGAGAGATTATTTCCGTTGCTTGAATCGGTCGTGACCTTCTAGTTACATAGCGACAACACTTACTGTTGCGCCAAGATTTCATGTGAAATGAAAAGACATACTAATAAAGTAAATAAAAGTGTGCTAATCTCTAATAGCATAAACTTTTAAATTAGAATTTTAACATAGTATCAATGTGCAGAAGTCTTAGGCTGGAATTACCATTTTGTATTTCAACATTTCTAGCTGGGCTTCCTTACATTTCATATATCTCCAGCAATTTCTGCGATCAGATACAATCATATTCTGAGTGTAGACACTAGTAATGAGTCATTCTCTTCTTGTGATGCATATTGTATTCCTCATTCGTAAGAAGATATACTCCCTCTGATAGAAACTTAGGGTCCACCAAACTGTATAGAGAACCGGATTCTCTACCAGTTCCCACTGAACACACACAAAGAGATAAATAAATGACACAACAGAGTTTTACGTGGAAAACTCCCAGCTCACGAGATTATAAATCATGACCTACACTCGTAGGATTTCAACTTCACTAACCGAGCAACTTTAGATTACGACCTATTGTAACCTAGGAATTAAACTCTTAATCCCTCACTCACTTATAATAACTCTATTACAAGCCTCTTTGTAATAACTCTATTACAAAGCTCACAACTCGACTAACTCTAGTCAAGACACAAACACAAGGTTTATGGTTTTACAAGAGGTTTCCTACACAATGCTTCTAGCTAAGCTAAGTAGGAATTACAAGTAAATCACTTTAACAAAGGTACAACACAACTAAGGACATATCATAACTCAATGCAGGAAACTGGTCCTTCGTTATGTTGTTCTCTGTTCTTGAAGCCCTGAAAGTCACTTGCAAGATGGCAACACACTTGAGAGGAAACTTGATTAATTCTGGAATGGGCAAGTGTGTTTTTTTCCTTTTCTTCATGTTAATATTACCCAAGTGATGTCACTTGGATGATGCAAGCATATCTGGTATAAGGGCATTCCCCATAAAGTGACTGCTGCACTGTTTGCACTGTTGCGTGTGTGCAGAGGAACAGTTACAACAACTTTACAACTATGGGGAGTTGACTGGTACAGTCAGCAAGGGAACTCATGTCCATCTGTTCCCTCTATTATCTCTTTGACTCTGAATATTGGAACATGTGACAGACGTGAGACTTGTTGTTCTTGAGCACTTTGAGGATGTGGAACAAGTTCTCCATCTGGTTCTTATCGTTAAGTTTGTTAGATCATCAAAATATAACAGGGCACATAACCTATCAATTTTCTCCTTTTTGATGACGACAAACTTGTAATTGAAATTCCCCCTGAGAACCAGAGTACCATACAATATTTCCTGTATTCCCCCTGAACTTATTCCCCCTCAATTAATTTTCCCCCTTTTGGCATCATAAAAATATTAGTCACAAGTAATAAGCAAAAAGAAGTCTAGCATGGTTAAGTCATGCCACATGTGTGCACACAAACATGACTAAGAACAGAGTATAAGAGTAAAGCGTGCATCGTAAAAGGACGAGATACTCACTAATTGTAAAATAAAAGGGAGAAGAATTAGCAGTACCATTTGTTACACAACCATTCACAAAATAAAACAACTTAAAAAGTATCAGACACCAAAAACAACAAAATAAAGGGACCAAAACAGAGGATAGACAGCTTTGAACTGGACACTGGAAAGAGAAACTATTTTAAGGAGCACTAGAAGGAGGAGGCAGGGATGAAGAAGCAAGAGTTCTGAGGAGGATATCCATTCGGGCATTTGCAGACACTTGCTCGTTAAGCAGCCGCTCCTTCAGTTCCTCGACCTATTTTGTGAGATCGGCATTTTCCTCGGTCAGACGGGCAACCTCTATGCCTTGTGCACTGCTGGAACCAGGTGCCTCCTGAGCCTGACTAAACTTCCCTTCAAGAATGGCATTCCGTGCCTTCAACCTTTTATCTTCTTAGTGGCAACATTCTGAGCATCAATTAGTTGCGAGATAGTGGAATTGCTGCCAACCCCTCCTTTCCTATCAATACACTCACATTCCTCCAAGGTGGTCTTTGAGAAGGTCTGCTTGCAAGTTCCTACTGTTGCTTTTCCCAAAGGGACTTTGAAGAAGGTAAAAACCTTAGTGAGCAAGAACCCATAGGACAACCCATGATTACCATCCTTGAAGTCTGCCACTTTCTTCATGTGCTCGATTATGAGACATAGCAGATTGATAGTGGTGTAGGCATCCAGTGCTTCCATGAGGAACGAGTCTTCTTTTGACGTAATGGAACACATTTCTACACGTGGAAGGAAAACCTTGTTCACCATCTCAAACAACATTTGGTACGCTAGAAGGAGGGCCTTCTTGTGTATCCATTCCCCTTGCTGTACTACATCATCCTTCAGAATGGCACTTCTGAAGTTTGGAGAACAAGTCCCCTCAATGGATGATATTCCTCCAGTAGGCACTCCCAAGATAGTTCCCAACACAGCCTCGTCCATCACAAAGTCGACACCATTCACCTTTAGGCAGATGTTGTTATCTTCCACTGTGAACATGTCTGCATAGAAACTATGCACCTCTTCCTCATATACCTTAGGGCTCTCATTGGTGAACAAATGTGTCCATTATTGAAATTCATAGATATCAACCAGTTGGCGCATCCCTGTCATGTCAAGAATATCAGGAGCAAATGTTTTGCCCCACAACACCCTTTGTTTTCTCAGATTTTCTCTTCCTTCATCCTTGGCCACACCCACCTTGGCCTTCTTGGAGGAACCGGGTTCCTCATTGACACCAGCCTTTCTTTTCACAGACTTTCTCACACTTTTCCCTTTCTCTACAGATTTCTCAGATAATTTCTCAACGGACTTCTCAAACACCTTTTCATCAGACTTTTCAGACATCTTCTCACTAGACTTTTCTACCTCAACACTCTTTACTTCCACCATTCTCAAAGATGACTCTCTCCTAGGTCTTGGAACTGCAGGTTTATTAAAGGACTTACGAATTAAGGAACCAGGTTCCTCATTCACCTCTTCATCAATATCAACAACAAGTGCTGGAGGCACTTCCTCTTCATTCACCACCTTTCCATTCTTCACCAACCTCTTCTTCTTCTTCTTCTTCTTCTTCTTCTTCTTCTTCTTCTTTTTCTCTTCTTTGTTTTTCTTCAGAACTGACTCAAGGGATTCTTTCTTTTGAAGTCTAGTAGTAGGTCTTTTAAGTGTGGGCTCTTTGGGAGTTCCTCACTATTCTCATTTTCTTCCTCAGACAGAGATCTCATCTTAGGAAAGATGATGTTTAACGGCTCAACATCAAAGTAAGGAGAGGGAGTAGGATCAGTACTGACCTGGGGTTCTTTTGAAGAGCAGGGAGTTTCATCCCAAGTAGGAGCAGAGGGTTACTCTTGGGATGAGGGATCAGGTCCCTCATGCGTTGCCCCAGTAGTACACTCGGGTTCCAGATTTTCAAGGGGCACCAGTTCCCTACCCTCTTCCTGATGATCTTCAGCTTTCCCCTGAGACCCAATGGTCTCATTAACACCCTCATAACCACCAACCAAACTTCCCTCAACAACGATTAATAACATATTCTCAATGTCTTCTTGTTCATTTACCCCCAAAGAAGATTTAGAGGACACATGAGGAATATTACCTGTATGGTTGGCAATATTTAAATCGAAGCTTGGAATGGTCACTGCTGAAACTTCACTACTACGAACCACATCCTGTTGGGCTTCAGCACTGTCTCCAACTTTCTGACTGGAAACTTCCTGACCTTCGTCTTCATCTACTGTTTCTCCCTCTGCCATTTTTTCCGGCGAGGCAGAATGCGAGGTCGCAATAATAAACCTTTTGGGGTTCTGAGTCTTACGACTCCGATGAGAACCAGAACTTGATTGGGTTGGAGAGGAAGTAATAGGTGGTTGGGGGTCTGGTGTAGGGTTTTGACTGGGTGACAAAGGGGACTCAGACTCTCGCTCATGTGCTTCGTGAGATGAAGAGTGAAGATTTGCAGTGAGAACAAAAGAGAAATAGTGTTTGGTTTTGAGAGAGAAAAGGGAATTTTTGGCTTTGATGTGGATAGTGATGAAAAAGATAGCGTTTGTGTTTATTTAAAGAAGGTGAGGGACCAGTAACAAACGGGTATAGATTTGCTGGGTAGACGGGTCGTTTAGTAATGGGTACGATGTTTGGGTTCTCAAGAGATGAAAAAGAGAAACTGAAATTTTAGTGACGTGGCACTTTTACAGCCATTAAAAAGATATGTATGGGAGTACAAAGGAACTACTAACCTGAGTCAAGGGAACCAGGTTCCCTGACTTATTTTTGTAAATGTGAGCCTCATTCTTTTACCAAGATGCAATGACACTAGCTTCTTGTTTGCTCTGTAATTGCCATGCGTGTCTACTTGTAACGGTATAAAGATGAGTTTTTAGCTATTTTACTTGTTCATTCTTTCATAGCCAATCATTGAGGGACCAGGTGCTCAGTTTGATTTTATCAACCCAGTGCCAATCGATTCCTTTCAAAATTCTCTCTGCTCAGTGTGTTAGTGAAGATTTCTGCTACTTGGTCTTCTATTTTGTAGAACTTCATGCAGATAAGGCCCTTTTCAATATTATATTTGAGAAAATGATGTTGCACATCAATGTGCTTTGTTCTATTATGCTGAACTAGGTTCTTTGCCATGTTGAGAGCATTGGTGTTATCACACAGTAATGACACACAATCAGAAAATACACCAAAGTCCTCCAGCTGCTGCTTGATCCACAACAGTTGAGCACAGCAAGAGGCAGCTTCCACATACTCAGCTTCTGCAGTTGAAAGAGCCACCTAGTTTTGTTTCCTTGTACTCCATGAAATCAGACACGATCGCAGAAAATGTGCCATGCTAGAAGTGCTTTTTCTATCCACCAGATAACCAGCATAATCAACGTCATCATACCCAATTAAGTCAAAATTGTCTCCTGAAAGGTAGTAGAGAACCAGATTTTGTGGTTCATTTGAGATACCGTAGAAATCTCTTGGCAGCCTTCAGATGAGATTCCTTTGGACTAGATTGAAACCTAGCACATAATCCCACACTGAATGCGATATCTGGTCTACTTGCTGTGAGATACAAGAGTGAACCAATGATAGCTCTGTACATGGTTTCGTTCACAAGAGAACCAGGTTCATCCATGTCCAGACGAGTGGCAGTGGCAATAGGAGTATCAATGATCTTTGAACTTTCCATCTCAAATCTCTTTAGAAGCTCTTTAATGTACTTTTGCTGACTAATCATTGTGCCCTTAGGAGTTTGCTTAACTTGCAGACCCAAGAAGAAATTCAATTCCCCCATCATGCTCATTTCAAACTCACTTTCCATGAGCTTTACAAACTCTTCACACAAAGAATAATTTGTTGCACTAAAAATGATGTCGTCAACAAAGACTTGCACAATGAGCAGGTTCCTCCCCCGTTTCTTTAGAAATAGGGTGTTGTCGATTTTTCCTCTTGTAAAACCATTTTCAAGGAGGAATTTGGACAACCTTTTATACCATGCACAAGGGGCTTGCTTCAGTCCATATAATGCTTTGTCAAGTTTGAATACATGCTCAGGATGCTCATGACATTCAAAGCCAGGTGGTTATTTGACGAAGACTTCTTCTTTTAGATATCCATTCAGAAATGCACTTTTAACATCCATTTGGAACAATTTGAATTCCATATGAGATGCAAAGGCAATGAGGATTCTGATGGCTTCCATTCGAGAAACTGGAGCAAAAGTTTCATCATAGTCGATCTTTTCTTCTTGATTGTAGCCTTGAACTACTAACCTTGCCTTGTTCCTTGTTGTGTTCCCAAACTAATCAAGTTTGTTTCTGAACACCCACCTAGTTCCTATGACAGTTCTGTCTGAGGGTCGAGGAACCAGGTGCCATACGCTGTTCCTCTCAAAATGATGGAGTTCATCTTGCATAGCAGTAATCCAGTCAGCATCTTTCAGTGTTTTCTTGATATTTTTGGGCTCAATTTGTGAGAGAAAGGCTGAGAAGGCAAGTGAGTTTCCTAACTTTGATCTAGTTTGAATCCTTGAGTCAAGAGGAGTGATCACATTTTGAAGAGGGTGTGAACTTTTGTGTTTCCAGTTAGACACCTGAATCTCATTGCGAGAGGATCCAGGTTCCTCTGAATGAGATCCATTGTAGACATGAGTGCCACTTCTCAGCTCAGCATCAGGGGTTCCTTACACGACATCAACAACTCTGTTCTCTGCTTAAGTTGTTGTGATTGAGGGACCAGGTTCCTCTACATCAATTGGAGATACAGCTGCACCATGTTCATTTGATTCCTTGACCTGGCTCATCATCTCAGCCTTTCCATTTGCCATATCAATGACTTTACCAGGAACCTTTAACTGTTCTCCTCTTGATCAACCTTATCAAGACGGTGGTATGATTCATCAAAGATCATATGTATGCTTTCCTCAACACACTGAGTTTTTTTGTTGTAGACCTTGTAAGCTTTGCTTTGTGATGAATAGCCAAGAAAGATTCCTTCATCACTTTTGGCATCAAAATTTTCCTATGCTTCCTTACCATTATTGAGTACAAAACATTTTAAGCCAAACGTCCTTCAATGTGTTAGCTTGGGTTTCCTCCTGTTCAGCAGTTCATACGGGGTTTTGTTTAGGAGGGACCTGATCATGCACCTGTTCACCAAGTTGCACGCAGTGTTAACTACTTCTGCCCAGAAAGCTTTTGCAATGCCACTGTCAATCAACATTGTCCTTGCCATGTCTTCAAGAGTCCTATTTTTCCTCTCCACAAAACTATTTTGTTGAGGTGTTCTTGGAGCTGAAACATTATGACTTATGCCATTTTCAGCACAGAATTCGTCGAATTTTGCATTGTCGAACTCTATGCCATGATCAGATCTTATACTCATAACATTATGGCTCATCTTCACTTGGATCTTTTTCACAAAAGCAACAAACACTAGAAAAGTTTCATCCTTGGTTTTGAGGAACAAGGTCCAGGTGAATCTAGAATAGTCATCCACTATGACAAAAATGTACTTCTTTCCTCCTCTACTTGGCACCCTCATAGGTCCACATAGATCCATATGGAGGAGATCAAGTGGCCTTGAGGTACTTACTTCCTTTTTGGGCTTGAAGGCGGACATGACTTGCTTTCCTTTTACACATGCATTACACACCTTATGATCTTTGAAGCTTGACTTAGGCAGCCCACGAACCAGGTCCTTCTTGACCAATTTGTTTAGCAATGTAAAACTTGCATGTCCCAATCTTCTGTGCCATAGTTCAGCATCATCATCAACATCACTCAGACATTTGAGATCCCCATTGTGCAAGGACTCAATATCAGCAACATAAATATTTTTGTATTTTTTTCCCATTAGGACCACCTCACCAGTCACAAGATTTGTGACTGTGCAGATTTTTTGACACAAATTCCACTTTGTTTCCTTTGTCGTAGATTTGAGAAACACTCAGTAGGCTATATTTCAAGCCGTTCACATAATACACATTTTTAATTGAGTGAGTGAGTGTCTTCCCAATTCTTCCTACTCCCAGAATGTATCCCTTTTTGCCATTGTGAAAGGACATACTCCCTCCTTGCAGGGCTTTGAGTGAAAGAAAATCATCGATGCTTCCAGTCATGTGCTTGGAGCAGCCACTATCCATATACCATTGTTGGCTTCTTCCTTTCACCGCTTCTCGCGTAAGAGAATCAAGGATTAGACTTAGGAACCCAAATAAGTTTGGGTCCCTTGTAGTGAGGAAATGGGCGAATTAAACTTCTTTTTGTCCAGGCAGGCAATACACGTTTTTAACGGAGGGACCATGTTCCTTAGCAGTAGTTACCTTTTTAACAAAAACCTTATTTTTTTGTTGGGATTGAATTCTAGCCTTACAGTTTTGTTTAAAGTGTCCAGTGTTGCCACAGTGAGTGCAAAGCCAGTTATCAGGGACAGTAATATACTTGCTATGTGGATTGTAGGGAGTCTTTTTCTTTTGGAACCCGACTCCCTTCCTGTTCCCACAATTACTTGTATACATGGCAGTAATTGTATCAGAGGACCAGGTCCACTTTAGAGATATTTCTAGGTTATTTTTAACTCTGCCTAGATCTTCTTGAAGTTGTCTGTTTCTTTCAAGTTCAACATACAGACTAGATTTCACAGACTTGAGTTCATTTTCAAGCTTAAGGTGTGCCTCACTTGCAACTTCCTTTCTCTTTTGACTATTCCCAGAACTGTTTCCCCTTTTTAGTTCCTCAATTGTTTCTTTTAGATCCACAACTATCACCAACAGGTCATCTCTCTCATATTCTATGTTTTTAATTTTTTTAGTCAGAACATCATTTTCTTTCTTTAGAACCTCGATGGTTTCTTTTAGATCAACCACTATGACTACCAGATCATCTCTCTCATGTTCTACCTCTCCTAGTTCCACAGTTAACACAATTTTTTCATTTATAAGACTATGATAAGCATCAATTAAAAATTTGCCAAAGATATAATCTTCTTTTGAGAGTAAGACTTCAAATTTCTTTGAAGGTCTATAAAGTTTACCTCATTATCATCATCAGATTTTGCCATCAGGGAATAGATAGAGTCATATTCAGTTGCTTCACTTTCCACTGCCATCATGGAGCTGTCACCTTGTTCATCATCTTCTCCAGATTCACTGGAAGAGTCTCCCCATGTAGCAAGAGCTTGTTTCACAACATTGTCAGCGACATATTTTCTTTTGAATCTTTTGTCAGGAATCAGGTTCCTCTTGGATGCTTTGTCTGTGTTGTGCTTGTACTGGTCTTGCTTGAGGAGAGGACAATCCTTGATGAAGTGTCCTGACCTCCCACATTTATGACATAAGTCATACCCTATTGGCTTGCTGGAGCTGCCCCTTTTTGGAATACCTCCATTCCCGCGAACCATTTTCGAAATCGCTTTGTCAGGTAAGCCATATCAGCATCCTCACCACTTGAGTCATTGTTGTCTGTCTTGAGGACCAGGTTCTTCTCCTTTTTGGGATGTCTTCTTTCATGGTCCTTCTTCTTCTTCATTTTATAAGTTTTTAGATTCCGTGATAACATTTACTTTGCTTTCCCAGGAACCAAGTAATACACTAAGTATTTTTCTGACAAGTTTGTTCCTTGGAATGATCTGTCCCAGAGAATGGAGCTAATTGATGATAGAGGTGAATCGAGTGTGCATGTCCAGAATGGACTCATCACCCTTCATCCTAAAGAGTTCATACTCAGTGGTGAGCATATCAATCTTCGACTGCTTGACTGAGTTGTCCCTTCGTGTGCTGTTTGGAGAGCTTCCCAGATCTCCTTTGCAGATTGACAAGCAGAGATCCTGTTATATTCGTTTGGTCTAATACCACAAACGAGGATCTTTTTTGCTCGAAAGTTCTTCTCTATAGCCTTGCGGTCAGCATCGTTGTACTCCTTCCTTGTCTTAAAAATTGTCACTTTTGGTTCGCTAGTGGTCTTCATAGGAACAAAAGGACCATCGCAGATAATATCCCAGAGCGCTGAATCTTCAGCCATGATAAAATCATGCATCTTTGTCTTCCACCATCAGTAGTATTGGCCATTAAATCTTGGTGGTCTATAGGTTTATTGACCTTCTTCAAAGTTTGGTGAAGCAGCCATGAGGATCCTTTCTAGGTGTTAGCCCGATAAAAAGAACCCGCTCTGATACCAATTGATAGAAACTTAGGGTCCACCAAACTATATAGAGAACCGAGTTCTCTATCAGTTCCCACAGAATACACACAAAGAGATAAATAAATGACACAATAGAGTTTTACGTGGAAAACTCCCAGCTCACGGGATTAAAAACCACGACCTACACTCATAGGATTTCAACTTCACTAACCGAGCAACTTTAGATTACAACCTATTGTAACCTAGGAATTAAACTCTTAATCCCTCACTCACTTGTAATAACTCTATTACAAGCCTCTTTGTAATAACTCTATTACAAAGCTCACAACTCGACTAACTCTAGTCAAGACACAAACACAAGGTTTATGGTTTTACAAGAGGTTTCCTATACAATGCTTCTAGCTAAGCTAAGTAGGAATTACAAGTAAATCACTTTAACAAAGGTGCAATACAACTAAGGACATATCATAACTCAATGCAGGAAACTAGTCCTTTGTTATGCTGTTCTCTATTCTTGAAGCCCTGAAAGTCACTTGCAAGATGGCAACACACTTCAGAGGAAACTTGATGAATTTTAGAATGTGCAAGTGTGTGTTTTTCCTTTGTTTCATGTTAATATTACCCAAGTGATGTCACTTGGATGATGCAAGCATATCTGGTACAAGGGCCTTCCCCATAAAGTGACTGCTGCACTGTTTGCACTGCTGTGTGTGTCTAGAGGAATAGTTGCAGCGACTTTACTGCTGTGGGAAATTGACTGGTACAGTCAGCAAGGGAACAGATGTCCATCAGTTCCCTCTGTTGTCTCTTTGACTCCGAATGTTGGAACATGTGCCAGACTTGAGACTTGTTGTTCTTGAGCACTTTGAGGATGTGGAACAGGTTTCCCATCTGGTTCTTATCGTTAAGTTTGTTAGATCATCAAAATATAACGGGGCACATAACCTATCACCCTCTTTTCACGATGCGTCTCAGTTTGGCTACACGAAGTTAAAGTATAAAGAAAAATCTTGTGGTTTTCAATTAAATATGTGTTAACATATCAAAAATACCCATTGAATTTTTTGGTCTTAAGCATGTCATTTCATTATTCATTCGTTAAGGGTAAAATGAGAATGTTAAATTTAAAAATTTATTGAAGTATGAGACATAAATAGAAACGGAACTATATAAAGCAGGTACAGTCTAAGCGGAAACAGAGATGTTAGTTTTAATTTAATTCCTAATCAACCCATTTTCAGTTTTCGGCTATTACTTAGAGGACGAAATAGATGGTCAAAGGTTTCTGTTAGCAAGTTTTGGGCCTATGTGAAATCCGAGTACTAAACTTGCATCAAACGAACGGATGACTACTTGCAGTTTGAAGCCATGATTTTCTTGTAAGAAAATTAAAACAATGATCTTGATATTGTTGGCTTTGGGCTTAGGCCCGTGCTTTAAAATACGTCATTAGGGTTTAATGCTTATATACCCAGCATCCCAAGAGCAAGGTGAGGAGTTCTTGGAGGGAAAGATGCCGAGGGTCTATTGGAAACAGCCTCTTTACCCCAGGGTAGGAGTAAAGTCTGCGTACACATTACCCTCCCCAGACCGCACTAGTGGGATTATACTGGATTGTTGTTATTGTTGTTGTTGTCGTTGTTACTTATATACCCATCATTTCTCCCGTGTTTCACATATTGACAATACGGGAAAGATGTTGTGTCTATAAGTAAACAAGTTTTAAAACCTAGTAACACGTTTTAAAGCTGTGCATGCCTAGACCCAAAGTGAACAATATCACTAACGAGATGATCTGCTTACAATGTATTATCGTGATAGGCACGACAACTGCTTGTAGGTTTTACATATGCTCCTCAAGATACTGCTACTATGACAAAGGTTTTATCATGTGTTGGCGGCGATTCCTTTCAATTAAATTATCATCCGACCAGATTAAAGGCATTTTGCAAACAAAATTTTCTGTCTTTAGTGAATTGGGTGTGGCTCCACGTATAAGCTAGTCATGACCGTGTTATAGATCTGACATAGTGAGTGTCACATGAGATGTTTGTATGCATCTTTCATTTGATCAGGCGTGCTTGAGAAATTTTCAGTTGAATTTCGTTTTTTGACATGGTTTTGAATCTGTATACTCATACAACAACAACTATATCTCAAATCTAAATAATTAAGTTGAGGTTTACAATATGAATCTTCACTTTCAATGTCTGTTCTATTTTAATCAAATTCTACATGTGTAAGCTTGCTCATATATCAATTCCAAGTTTGGATAAAGGAGAAAGATTAACAATATATTACATATGACATATTTTTGTGTTTTAAAATCTGCATACTTATAAAGCAGGAAAAACCTTTTTTGGCTTGGGAGTGCGTAGACTATATGTTCTCTTGTTTTTTCAGCTTGGATTCATATCTACATAGTTGTCAATGAAAAATTAAGATACTGGGAGTCTGGACTTTGGAGTTTAAAGGTAACAAGATACGGGGTAAAGTTATTCATTTTAAGTTTACTTCTATTATGATGGATGCCAAAGTTGAATAGATAACAACTTCATGGTTAGTGCGCTAGAAATTTTACTAAGGAGTCTTAAAATATAAAAAAATAAAATATACGAAAAATATAAGAAAAGTTAATATATAATATATATGTATAAAAATAAGTTTTTGACCTAGTTAAACAGTATAATTTTTCAGCAAATGTATATCAATTGACACCCCTTCACATAAGGTGGCTCCACCACAGTTCTTGGCAGAGAGTGCTTTTCTTCCGAGTGAGTTTACTTATTGCGAATCCTAATTAATCATTTGAATAAGTTTTTATGTCATGCATGTTTATAATCTTAGGCATCCCTTAGAAAATAAAAAAATGGAATAGGGGCATGAAAGCACCGACTTTCACATGGTCTTTTTCGTGTGTGGTTTATGTAGTATTTAAACATATACACAGATTCACCGCAGCAGAAATTGAACAAGCAACGTACCTTCAGCCATGGTTGTTCAAGTGATGTGGGGAATTGCCTTGGAAGAAACTTGACAGAAAACCTAGAGCCTTCTAGCTTGTACCTATCGTAGGATGTCAGACTGATGGAGTCACATACATATTTATAGGTAGGCTAGGGACTCTTAGGCAGATACTTTAGCCCTAGGGACTTCTCCATAAATTATAATTGCCCTAGGGACTCCTAATAAAAATTGTTTCTTTCCATCAAATAAACTACCATATATGCATAATTACAGAATATTATCTCATATATTATTTCCTTTGGGAGACAAGGTAAATAATTTATTACCTTATATGTGAGCCATATTAGAAGTTTCTAGAAGAGATGGTAAATTTCTAACATTCTCCCACTTGGCTCACATATTAAAATAAGATAATCCTTTATCAGAGATAAACATATAATATGGCCATAGACTTTATCACTCAACTAAAAGTTATGCAACAATCACGTCACTTTAGCTAAAACATATCATCACATGAATCATGGCGGTCATGCTCTTAAAAAAATAATTTCTTTTATGTATTACAATGTACAATATGTTCCAACAAAGTGTCAAATAACTTTATGAATGAACTTAATATAAGTTATTCAGAGTCCAACTTTATTGATCCAATGATCACAAAATAATACATGAAAAACCAAAGTGTGCATTGTCATGTATATCAAAATAAATATAATGTCTAGACAAACTATTAGAGAATAAAGCAAGGCTAAATTGAGCTACTAAGACCCATATGAGTTACATGATTCATGAAAATATTAGCCGACAGACCTTTAGTCATAGGATCAACAATTATCAAAGTAGTACTAACATGCTCAAAACTCATATCTTGCTTCTTCACATAGTCTCTAACTATTAAGTACTTTATGTCGATGTGCTTGCTTCGGCTGCCATTTTTATTATTCTTAGAAAAGAACACTGCAACTGTATTGTCACATAATATTCTCAATGGACTTGAAATGGAATCGACAATCCTAAGGTCGAAAATAAAGTTTTACAACCATAACGCCTGTGATGTAGCTTCATAGCATGCTATAAATTCAGCTTTCATTGTGGATGTTGCAACAATGGTCTGCTTGACTCTTCTCCAAGACACAACACCTCCAGCAAGAAGGAAAATGTATCCTGAAGTGGATTTACTAGTATCTTTGCATCCACCTAAATCAGAGTTTGAATATCTAATCACCTCCAATGAGTTAGAGTATTTGTGTGTGAGCTTAAAATCTTTGGTTCCTTTCAAATATCTCAAAACCCTTTTACCAGCTTTCCAATGGTCAAAGCCAGGGTTACTTTGATATCAGCGAAGCATTCCTACCGTAAAAGTAATATCAGGTCTAGTACAGACATGTGCATACATAAGGCTCCCAACAAGAGAAGCATAGGGAATGTCTTTCATTTGCTCCATTTCCAATGCATTTTGTGGATACTGATTCAATGAGAATTTATCACCTTTAATTATGTGTGCTGCTATAGGTGAACAGTTCTTCATCCAGAATCTTTCCAGAATTCTTTCAATATAGGCCCTTTGAGACAGTCCAAGTAATCTTTGGGATTTATCTCTGTGAATCTCTATGCCAATGATATCAGAGTCTTTACCCATATCCTTCATCTCAAAATTCTCGATAAGAAAATATTTAGTCTCGTACAACAACCCCAAATCACTACTTGCAAGCAAAATATCATCTACATATAGGACTAGGAAAATATATTTTCTCCCACTTATATTAAGGTATATACACTGATCAATGATATTCTCTGTAAATCCAAATAAAGAAATAATATTATGAAAATTAGTATACCATTGGCGGGAAGCCTTCTTTAGCCCATAAATGAATTTATTCAACTTGCAAATAAGGTGACTTTTGTCCTTATCACAAAATCTTTCAGGCTGACGTATGTATACCTCCTCTTCAAGATCTCCATTCAGAAAAGTTATTTTCATATTCATTTGATGTAACTCTAAATCAAAATGAGCTACTAATGCCATGATTATTCTCAATGAATCCTTCTTTGATACCGGAGAGAAGGTTTCATGGTAATTAATGCCTTCCCTTGGAGTAAAACCCCTGGCTACAAGTCTGGATTTATATCGTTTGATATTACCAGATAAGTCCCTTTTAGTTTTAAAGACCCATTTGGAACCTATAGTAGAGGATCCCTTTGGTAATTCGACGACATCCCAGACTTTATTTAGATTCTAACTCTTCTTTCGTGGCATCATACCAAAGTGTGGAGTTTTCTCCACTCATGGCTTGTGAAAACGATCATGGATCATCTTTTAGTTCAATATCATAATCAGACTCTTGGAGATATACAACATTGTCACTAGAAATTGCTGATTTTTGAACTCTTGAAGATTTTCTTACTCCCACTGGTTCAGACACTTCTTCAGTGGGTTCAAGTAAAGTGGGCTGATCTTCATGTTGCTCCTCAAGTGGTGGTGGATCTTGAACTTGTTCTTGTTCAGATAATTCATGAGAATTTTTCTAAGTAACATTCAAGTTTCTAATATATAAAGGAACGACAGGCGGTTCCCTTATTTCTTACAGTTTCACCCTTCGAGTCAAACCGCTCCCACTTTCTTCATACTCCTAAAGAAATTTAACATTTCTAGCCTCAATAATTTTAGGAGAATGAGAAGGACAATAAAACCTAATCCCTTAGAGTTAACTGCATAGCCTATAAAATAACCGCTTATTGTTCTTTCATCCAACTTCTTCGTTATGGGTTATAAACCCTCACTTCAGTTGGACATCTCCAAACATGTAATGATTTAAACTAGGTTTCCGTCCTTTCTATAACTCAAAAGGTGTCTTGGGGACAACCTTGGATGGAACCCTATTTAAAATATACACATCAATTTTTAAGGCTTCAGTCCATAAGGATAAAGGTAAACTTGATCTGCTAATCATTCTTCTTACCATGTCCATTAATGTCCGGTTTCTTCTTTTTGCCACACCATTTTTGTTGTGGTGTTCTTGGCATGGTATATTGAGAAAGTATACCTTCACTTTCAAGGAACTCAGCAAATAGACCCTTAACTTGTCCCTTATCTGTGTACCTACCATAATATTCTCCACCCCTATCAAATCTTACAATTGTGATCTGAGCACCAGTTTGTTTCTCTACTTCCGTTTTGTAAACTTTAAAAGCATCAAGTGCTTCTGATTTGTTAAACAGAAAATAGAGATACATATATCATGAATAGTCATCAATAAATGAGATAAAGTATCTCTCACCATTCAAGCAAGGGGTAGAAAAAGGTCCACATATGTTTATATGTATGATCTCAAGCAATTGAGAACTCCTTATGGCACCTTTAGTTGATTTGTTGGTATGCTTACCTGTTATACAGTCCACACAAGTCCCAAAGTCAGAAAAATCAAGATTTTTTAGAACTTCATCATTAACCAACCCTTTGACTCTATAAATAGAGATGTGCCCCAATCTCTTGTGCCAAAGACTTGATGAGTTCTCATTGATAATACATCGCTTAGTGCAAATTTCTTTGTCATGCAAGGTTAAAACATTGCATTCAATTGTGTGATGACCCAAAGTATCATCTTTAAATTTAATAAATAATTCTCTGTTCTAAGACCTCGAAAAATACTATTTATTATTCCTCGACTTGCGTGCACAGTCAGTATAATTTTTCGGAAAGTTTTTGTGTGAAAAATGGATTAAAATATTAAATAGAGCTTTAAAACTCAACTGAGTTGACTTTGGTCAATATTTTGAGCAAATGGACTCGGATCAGTATTTTGACAATTCCGGTAGGCCCGTATCAGGATTTGGGACTTGGACGTATACCGGGAATCAAATTTTGAGGTCCCTAACCCGAGATATGGAATTTTGATAAAAAATTAAAAGTTTGAAAGTTTAATAATTTTTAAGAATTTATTGATATTGGATTTATTGACATCGGGTCCGTATTTTGGTTTCGGAGTCCGGTATAGGTCCATTATAATATTTATGACTTGTCTGCCGAATTTGGTGAGAAACAGAGTTGATTTGACGTGATTCAGACGTCCGGTTGTGAAAATATAAGTTTTAACGTTTTCTTGAAAATTTCATTCGATTTGGAGTTCAATTCGTAGTTCTAGGTGTTATTTTGGCGATTTGATCGTGCGGGCAAGTTCGTACGATATTTTAGGATTTGGATGCATGTTTGGTTTGGAGCCCCGAGGGCTCGGGTTGATTTCGGGTGGTTAACAGATCATTTTTGGTCTTGGTGAGATTGCTAATATCTGTTGCTGCCTTCTTCTGGTTTCCTTATACGCGATTGCATAGGTCCATCCGTGATTGCGTAAGCTTATTTGGGGCAGGGATATTTTGTTCTATGCGGTCGCAGTGGAAGGAACGCGATCACGTACGTGTATTAGGCTACGCTTCGCGAACGCGTGGATGAGGTCGCATTCGCGTAAAAGGATTTGAGCAGTAGATGGGGGAGGAAATTGCTCTACGTGATCGTGTGGGTCTGAATGCGTTCGCGTAGGTTTGAGGGGTAGCGGTCCGCGATCGTGTGAGTGTTTCCGCGTTCGCGTAGGGTAAAATGTGTGGGAAGTCTGCTTGTGCATCACGATCGCAAAGCCATTTTTGCAATCGCGATTAAGAAAAACTGGGCAGCCAAAAATGTGCTTCGCGATCGCGAAGCATTGTACGCGATCGCATAAGTTAAAATTTGGGCAAACAAAACTTAAGTTCTGGAAAACGGGATTCGTCTCATTTTCAACCATTTTTCATTTTTGAGCTCGGGTAAGGCGGTTCTTGGGTGATTTTTACGGGAAAACGAGGGAGTAAGTGTTCCTTATCCTATATTGAATATATTTCATGATTTCATGCTCAGTTATATCATGAATCCGTGAATTTTTGGGAGAAAAATCAGATTTTTATAAAATTTTCTAAAAACAAAAATTTAAGATTTGAAGGTCCATTTGACATCGGAATTTGATAATTTTTATATGGTTGGACTCGTCTCGAAATGGGTGTTCGGATTTCGTAAGTGTTTCCGAGATTTAAGACGTGGGCCCCACTGTCAAATTTTAAAGTGAATTTCAGATTTTATCCGGAAAATTAGTAAATTCATATGGAATTAATTACTATGATTCGTATTGAGTATATCAAATTGTTTGTGAATAGATTAGACGCTTTTGGAGATAAATTCAAAAAGAAAAGATGTGGTCGAATAATTTATTGGAATTTGCAAAGCGAGGTAAGTGTCGTGGTTAACCTTGACTTGAGGGAATAGAACCCTTAAATTCTTTGTTATGTGAAATGCATGTGAATGACGTATAGGCGAGGTGACGAGTGTATATACGTCGTCAAATTAATTGTTTGTATAATTATTTGAAAATTCTAAATTTGTTTTAATGCACGAATTAATTATTATGTTAATTGTTTCTCTCCTATTATTTGTCAAATATTAATTCTTGAATTCCTGCAATAATTGCTACATACTGATTTGATTTATGTGTATTAAATTGTTACTTGACATTTAACTTATTAAATATTAAACTGCCTATTACCATTTTCACAATTAATTATTAATTATCATTGTTTGTTCATAAATAAATTATAATTATTGTGTGCCTTGATCCTTAATAGTTTCTCATTGGACGTGGTATTTATTGGAGCAATCTTTATTACAATTATGAGTTGTTGAAATATATTGGGGGAACGGGTTGCACGCCGCAACAGAAATAAAAATAAATATATCTATATTGGGGGATCGGATTGCACGCCGCAACAGACTTATTTAAAAGTCTATATAGGGGGATCGGATTGCACGCCGCAACAGACTTATTTAAAAGTCTATATATATACTTGATTAAAATAAATATATTGGAGGATTAAAAATGAATATATTGTGGGAGCAGTTTGCACGCTGCAACGCAAATTGATTGAAGTAATAATTGGTTATGAATGCTGAGTTAGCTTCAACTATTAGAAATGAGTTACCTGATTTAATTCTATTATTGTGGTTATTACCTATTATTGCGTACATGTTAATGTAAGTGGCTTGCCTTAGCCTCATTACTACTTCGTCGAGGTTAGACTCGACACTTACTAGTACATGGGGTCGGTTGTACTGATACTATATTCTGCACTTCTTGTGCAGATTTCGGAGTTGGTCCCAGCGGCGTACCATAGACTTGCTCGAATTTCAGCTACCAGAGGAGACTTGAGGTATAGCTGCACGGCGTCCACAGTTCTGAAGTCCTCGTCTACTTTACTTTAGCTGTGTGTTTGTTTCCAGACACCTTTATTTTATTCAGACCTTTATTTGTATTATTCTAGAAGCTCGTGCACTTGTGACACCAATTCTGGGATGGTATTTAGACACCGTTATTTTTTTGGATTATTCACTACATTTCAAAATTTACTTCCGCATTTGTTTCTTTGTTATTAATAGATTTAAAATTGTTTTAAAATGGATAATATTATTCTAACGTTGGCTTGCCTAATAAGTGAAATGTTAGGCGCCATCACGGTCCGAAGGTGGGAATTTTGGGTCGTGACAGTTGGTATCAGAGCACTAGGTTACATAGGTCTCACGAGTCACAAGCAAGCTTAGTAGAGTCTGAAGGATCGGTACAGAGACGTCTGTACTTATCTCTCAAAGGCTATGAAGTTTAGGAACAATATCACTTCTTTCTTATTCTGTTGTGCGATTTTATTCTATTATCGATGATTGAACCATTCTACTCTTATTCTCTCACAGATGGTGAGAACACGTAATGCATCTACCGATGGACAGGGACCAGAGCCCCCGATGGCAACTATGGCCAGGGGTAGAGGTCGAGGCCGAGGTCATGCTAGAGGCCGAGGCAGAGGCAGAGGTAGAGCTCAGCCTAGAGCTCGAGCAGTAGCTCCTGTTGTAGAACCTCAGGTGGACCTTCAGGAGGATGTTCCAGTTCAGAATGTACCAGTTGGACCAGTTCAGGTCCCGGAAGGATTCATAGCTACTCCAGTGCTTCAGGATGCTCTAGTCCGTTTGGTGAGTCTTATGGAGGGCGTGGCCCAGAATGGTACATTTCCAGTGGCACCAGCTGTCTTATAGGTTGGGGGAGGAGCACAAACTCCCACTACTTCCGCTCCGGAGCAGATGGCTCCCCAGAATCAGGCTCCAGCAGCCCCGCCAGTTGGGATAGTTTAGCCAGTTGTTGCGACACAGACCAGTGATAGGCCTGCCATGTCTTTTGAGGCCTTATTGAGACTGGATAAGTTCACTAAGCTTTTTCCAGTTCACTTAAATGGTACACCTCTCGAGGACCCACAGGATTATCTTGACCGCCGCCATGAGGTGCTGCGGAACATGGGTATAGTTGAGACCAATGGGGTTGATTTTGCTGTACTTCAGATGACGGGTTCCGCCAAGAGGTGGTGAAGTATACATTGACCTGGGAGCAATTCTCTCAGCTATTTCTGGAGAAGTTCCTTCCTATCACACTGAGAGAGAATTACCGCAAGCAATTTGAGCGTCAACAGTAGGGCAGTATGACTGTTACTCGGTGTGAGTCCCGTTTTGTGGATTTGGCCCATCATGCTCTCTTTTTACTACTTACTGAGGGAGAGAGAGTGAAGAGGTTTATTGAGGGATTCACTCACCCTATTAGGCTTCAGATGGCCAAGGAGACCGAAAGCGAGATTTCTTTTCAGGCAGCTGCTAATGTTGCGAGGAGTATCGATATGGTTCTTGCATAGGAGAGAGGGTAGAGGTCTGATAAGAGGTCTCGTCAGTTCGGTGGTTTTAGTGGTGCCTCGCCTGGAGGCAGGGGTAATTTTGGTAGGGGTCATCCTCCCAGACCATTTCATTCAACACTTTATGCATCTCCCGGTGCTTTCGGGAGTCACAGTCCTATTATGCCTTACTCTAGGCAGCCAACATTTAGTGCACATTCAGCTCCTATTAATGTACCACCACTCCAGAGCTACTACAGTGGTTATCCGGCCCATTCGGGTCAGCTTCAGCTTCAGCAACCACGACATCAGGATGGGTGTTATGAATGTGGAAACATTGGTCACATCAGGAGGTATTGCCCTAGGTTGGCGAGTAATAAATCTCGGCAGGATTCTCGTGCCATCATACCGGCACCAATTGCTTCACCGCTTGTTCAGCCAACTAGAGGCAGGGGTCAGGCAGCTAGATGTGGAGGTCAGGCCATTAGAGGTGGAGGTCAGACCGTTAGAGGTGGAGGCCAGCCAGTTAGAGGTCGTCCCAGAGACGCAGTTCAGAGTGGTGGGGCCCAGCCTCAATTTTATGCTTTTCTAGCTAGGCCTGAGGTCGAGTCATCTGATGCTGTGATCACAGGTATTATTCCAGTTTTCCATAGAGATGCTTCAGTTCTATTTGATCCAGGATCTACTTATTCCTATGTGTCCTCCTATTTTGCTTCATATTTGGTTGTGCCTTGTGATTCTCTGAGTGCTTCTGTGTGTGTATCTACACCGGTGGGAGACTATGTTATAGTAGATCATGTCTATTGGTTGTGTGTGGTTACTATTGATAGTCTTGAGACTAGTATGGATCTTTTACTTCTTGATATGGTAGATTTTGATGTCATCTTGGGTATGGATTAGCTGTCACCGTATCATGCTATATTGGATTTCCATGCCAAGACAGTGATCCTAGCCATGGCGGGGATTACCTCGGTTAGAGTGGAAAGGAACTACTGGTCATTCTGCCAGCAAGTATGAAAGCTCGGCGTATGGTAGAGAAAGGGTGTCTAGCCTATTTGGCTTATATTCACGATCCCAGTGCGGATGTCCCTTCTATGGACTCAGTACCAATTGTTCGTGAATTTTCAGAAGTATTTCCTGCAGATTTACCGGGGATGCCACCCGACAGAGATATTGACTTCTGTATTGATTTGGCTCAGGGCACTCAGCCTATTTCTATTCCACCATACCGTATGGCCCCGCCGGAGTTGAAAGAATTAAAGGAGCAGTTACAAGACTTGCTTGATCAGGGATTCATTAGACCTAATGTCTCGCCCTGGGGTGCACCAATATTATTTGTAAAGAAGAAAAATGGCTCTATGCGGATGTGTATAGATTATCGACAGTTGAACAAGGCCACTATCAAAAACAAATATCCACTGCCAAGAATTGATGACTTATTTGATCAGCTTTAGGGCGCCAAGGTATTTTCGAAGATCGATTTGAGGTCTGGTTACCATCAGTTGAAGATTAGGGTATCTGATGTCCCTAAGACAGCTTTTCGGACTCGATATGGGCATTATAAATTCCTAGTGATGTCTTTTGGGTTGACAAATATCCCAGCAACATTTATGGATTTGATGAATCGGGTGTTCAAGCCCTATTTGGATTCTTTTGTGGTTGTATTCATTGATGATATCTTGATTTACTCCCGTAGTCAAGAGGAGCATGAGCAACATCTTCAGAGGGTGCTTCATACTTTGAAAAATAATCAGTTATATGCCAAATTTTCAAAATGTGAGTTTTGGTTAGACTCAGTTGCCTTTTTGGGGCATGTTGTATCCGCAGAAGGCATAAAGGCGGATCCTAAGAAATTGAGGTTGTTCAGAATTGGCCTAGACCTTCTTCAGTTACAGAGATCCGGAGTTTCCTGGGTTTAGCAGGTTACTATCGTCGGTTCGTGGAAGGGTTTTCATCTATAGCAAGCCCATTGACCAGACTGACCCAAAAAGGTATCCCATTAAGATGGTCAGACGTGTATGAGTTGAGCTTTCAGAAGCTCAAGATCGCTATGACTACGACGCCAGTGTTGGTATTACCCACAGGTTCAGGATCGTATACGGTATATTGTGATGCATCTCACATTGGGCTTGGTGCAGTATTAATGCAAGATGGCAGGGTGATTGCATATGCGTCACGGCAGTTGAAAGTTCACGAGAAGAATTATCCTATTCATGACTTAGAATTGGCAGCCATTGTTCATGCGCTGAAGATTTGGAGGTATTATCTCTACGGTGTCTCGTGTGAGGTATTTACTGATCATCGTAGCCTTCAGTATCTGTTCAAACAAAAACATCTTAGTTTGAGGCAGATAAGATGGTTGGAATTGTTGAAAGACTATGATATCACCATTTTGTATCACTCCGAAAAGGCCAATGTGGTGGCCGATGCTTTGAGTAGAAAGGCTGTGAGTATGGGCAGCCTTGGTTATATTTTGGTTGGTGAGAGACCATTAACTGCATATGTTCAGACTTTGGCTAACCAATTTGTGAGGTTAGATGTTTCAGAACCCAGTCGGGTTCTAGCTTGCATAGTCGCTCGGTCTTCTTTATATGAGCATATCCGAGAGCGACAGTATGGTGATCCTCATTTGCTTATCCTTAAGGACACAGTGTGGCATGTTGATGCCAAAGAGGTTGTTGTGGGGGAAGATGGAGTTCTACGAATGCAGGGTCGTATTTGTGTGCCTAATGTTGACGGGCTTCTTGAATTAATTCTTGAAGAGGCACACAGTTCCAGGTATTCTATTCATCCAGGTACCGCCAAAATATATCAAGATTTGCGGCAACATTATTGGTGGAGGAGAATGAAAAAGTATATAGTTGCATATGTAGCTCGGTGTCTGAATTGTCAGCAAGTTAAGTACGAGCATCAGAGACCTGATGGTTTGCTTCAGAAGTTAGAAATTCTTGAGTGGAAATGTGAGCGTATCACTATGGATTTTGTTGTTGGACTCCCACGGGCTCAGAGAAAATTTGATGCAGTTTGGGTCATTTTGGACAGGTTAATCAAGTCAGCACATTTCATTCCAGTGGCAGCTACCTATTCTTCAGAAAGGTTAGCTAAAATTTACATTCGTGAGATTGTCCGCCTTCACGGTGTGCCCGTGTCTATTATTTCAGATCGAGGTACGCAATTTATCGCACACTTCTGGAGGGCTGTACAACGTGAGTTAGGCACACGAGTTTAGTTGAGTACAGCATTTCATCCACAGACAGACGGACAGTCAGAGTGCACCATTCAGATATTGGAAGATATGCTTCGCGCTTGTGTTATTGAATTTGGAGGTTTTTGGGATCAGTTCTTGCCACTTGCGGAGTTTGCTTATAATAATAATAGCTATCAGTCGAGCATTCAGATGGCTCCATATGAGGCATTATATGGAAGGCGATGCCGTTCTCCAATTGGCTGGTTTGAACCGGGAGAGGCTCGGTTGTTGGGTACCGACTTGGTACAGGATGCCTTGGATAAGGTCAAGGTTATTCAGGATCGACTTCAGATAGCTCAGTCTAGGCAAAAGGGTTATGCCGACCGTAAAGTTTGTGATATTGCATTCATGGTTGGAGAAAGAATATTACTCCGGGTTTCACCTATGAAAGGTGTAATGAGGTTCAAAAAGAAGGGCAAGTTGAGCCCTAGGTATATTGGACCCTTTGAAATTCTTGAAAGGGTGGGTGAAGTAGCCTACAGGCTTCCATTACCACCTAGTTTATCAACGGTTAATCCGGTGTTCCATGTGTCTATGCTCCGAAAATATTATGCTGATCCGTCCCATGTGTTAAATTTCAGCTCAGTCTAATTGGACAAATATTTGACTTACGAGGAGGAGTCGGTGGCTATTCTAGCCCGGTAGGTCCGACAGTTGAGGTCTAAGAGTTATCCTTCAGTTCGAGTGCAATGGAGAGGTCAGTCGGTAGAGGCATCTACCTGGGAGTCCAAGTCGGACATGCGGAGTAAATATCCACACCTTATCTCCAACTCACGTACTTTTTCTAACTCCGTTCGAGGACGAACGTTTGTTTTAGAGGTGGAGAATGTGATGACCCAAAGTGTCATCTTTAAATTTAATAAGTAATTCTGTGTTTTAAGACTTCAAAAAGCACTATTTATCATTCCTCGACTTGCGTGCGCAGTCCGTATAATTTTTCGAAAAGTTTTTGTGTGAAAAATTGATTAAAATGTGAAATAGAGCTTTAAAACTCAACAGAGTTGACTTTGGTCAACATTTTGAGCAAACAGACTCGGATCAGTGTTTTGACAATTCCGGTAGGTCCGTATCGTGATTTGGGACTAGGGCGTATGCCCGAAATTAAATTCCGAGGTCCCTACCTCGAGATATGAAATTTTGATGAAAAATTAAAAGTTTGAAAGCTTAATAATTTTTAAGAATTTACTGATGTTGGATTTATTGACACCGGGTCCGTATTTTAGTTCTGGAGCCCGGTATAGGTCTACTATAATATTTATGACTTGTCTGCCGAATTTGGTGAGAAACGAAGTTGATTTGACGTGATTCAGACGTCCGGTTGTGAAAATATAAGTTTTAAAGTTTTCTTGAAAATTTTATTCGATTTGGGGTTCGATTCGTAGTTCTAGGTGTTATTTTGGCGATTTGATTGCGCGAACAAGTTTGTATGATGTTTTAGGACTTGGGTTCATGTTTGGTTTGGAGCCCCGAGGGCTCGGGTTGATTTCGAGTGGTTAACGAATCATTTTTGGCCTTGGTGAGATTGCTGATATCTGCTGCTACCTTCTTCTGGTTTCCTTATACGCGATCACATAGGTCCATCCGCGATCGCGTAAGCTAATTTGGGGCAGGGATATTTTGTTCTATGCGGTCGCAGAGGAAGGAACGCGATCGCGTACGTGTATTAGACTACAATTCGTGAACGCGTGGATGAGGTCGCGTTCGCGTAGAAGGATTTGAGACGTAGATGGGGGGAGGAAATTGCTCTACGCGATCGCGTGGGTCATAACGCGTTCACGTAGGTTTGAGCGGCATTGGTCCGCGATCGCGTGAGTGTTTACGCATTTGCATAGGGTAAAATGTGTGGGCAGTCTGCTTGTGCATCGCGATCGCGAGGCCATTTTCGCGGTCACGATTAAGAAAAACTGGGCAACCAAAAATGCGCTTCATGATCGCGAAGGATTATACGCGATCGTATAAGGTAAAATTTGGGCAAACAGAACTTAAGTTCTGGATAATGGGATTCGTCCCCTTTGCAACCATTTTTTTTATTTTTGAGCTCGGATAAGGCGATTCTTGGGCGATTTTCACGGAAAAACGTTGGGGTAAGTGTTCCTTATCCTATATTGATTATATTGCATGATTTCATACTCAGTTATATCATGAATTCGTGAATTTTTGGGAGAAAAATCAGATTTTTATAAAATCTTCCAAAAACGAAAAATATTTGAAGGTCCATTTGACATCGGAATTTGATAATTTTTGTATGGTTGGACTCGTCTCGGAATGGGTGTTCGGATTTCGTAAGTTTTTCCGAGATTTGAGACGTGGGCCTTACCATCAATTTTTAAAGTGAATTTTGGATTTTATCCGAAAAATTAGTAAATTCATATGGAATTAATTCCTATGATTCGTATTGAGTATATCGAATTGTTTGTGAATAGATTAGACGCTTTTGGAGATAAATTCAAAAGAAAAAGTTGTGGTCGAATAATTTATTGGAATTTGCAAAGTGAGGTAAGTGTCATGGTTAACCTTGACTTGAGGGAATAGAACCCTTAAATTATTTGTTATGTGAAATGCATGTGAACGACGTATAGGCGGAGTGACGAGTGTATATACGTCGTCAAATTACTTGCTTGTATAATTATTTGAAAATTCTAAATTTGTTTTAATACACGAATTAATTGTTATGATAATTGTTCCTCTCTTATTTTTTGTCAAATATTAATTCTTGAATTCCTGCAATAATTGCTACATACTGATTTGATTTATGTGTCTTAAATTATTACTTGACATTTAGTATATTAAATATTAAACTGCCTATTTTCTGCACGATTTTCACAATTAATTATTAATTGCCATTGTTTGTTCATAAATAAATTATAATTATTGTGTGCCTTGATGTTTAATAGTTTCTCATTGGACGTGGTACTTATTGGAGCAATTTTTATTACAATTATGAGTTGTTGAAATATATTGGGGGAACGGGTTGCACGCCGCAACGAAAATGAAAGTAAATATATCTATATTGGGGGATCGGATTGCATGCCGCAACAGACTTATTTAAAAGTCTATAATGGGGGATCGGATTGCATGCCGCAACAGACTTATTAAAAAGTCCATATTGGGGGATCGGATTGCACGCCGCAATAGACTTATTTAAAATTCTATATATATACTTGATTAAAATAAATATATTGGAGGATTGAAAATGAATATATTGTGGGAGCGGTTTGCACGCTGCAACGCAAATTGATTGAAGTAATAATTGGTTATGACTGTTGAATTGGCTTCAACTATTAGAAATGTGTTACCTGATTTAATTCTATTATTGTGGTTATTACTATTATTGCGTACAGGTTAATGTAAGTGGCCTGCCTTAGCCTCGTCACTACTTCGTGGAGGTTAGGCTCAGTACTTACCAGTACATAGGGCCGTTTGTACTGATACTATATTATGCACTTCTTGTGCAGATTTCAGAGTTGGTCCCAGCGGCGTACCATAGACTTGCTCGGATTTCAGCTATCAGAGGAGACTTGAGGTATAGCTGCACGGCGTCCGCAGTTCTGACGTCCCCGTCTACTTTACTTTAGCTGTGTGTTTGTTTTCTGACAGCTTTATTTTATTCAGACCTTTATTTGTATTATTCTAGAAGCTCGTGCACTTGTGACGCCAATTCTGGGATGGTATTTAGATGCCGTTATTTTTATTGATTATTTACTACATTTCAGAATTTACTTCCGCATTTATTTTTTTATTATTAATAGATTTAAAATTATTTTAAAATAGATAATATTATTCTAACGTTGGCTTTCCTAGCACGTGAAATGTTAGACGCCATCACGGTCCGTAGGTGAGAATTTCGGATCGTGATAAAATGTGGGGTCTAGCTCAAGTTTATATAAATCTCCATTCAAATTTCCAAAAACCCATAACTTTATTGTCTTTCAAAAGTTTTACCGAAGGATAATGAAAATTCAAATCATATCCACTATTTGATAGTCTTGAAAGAGAAATTAAATTTCTAGAATATTCTGGAACATAAAAAGTATTTTCAATATCTTAGTGAAAACCATCCTTCAAAATGAGCCTATAAGACCCCACGCATTCCACACGTGAACACGTCCTATTGCCGGAATAGACGTATTGTTCACTTTCTATCGGCTTCCTCCGAGTTAGAAAGCCCTACATGATTTTTGCAATGTGAATTGTAGCACCAGAATCAATCCAACATGTATTATCACAAACTTCAGTAAAATTAGATTCATAATATACAAAGGTAAAATTACCTTTCTTCTCAAGCCATTTCTTGTATTTCAGGCAATCCTTCTTCCAGTGTCCCTTCTTCTTACAGAAACGGCAAGCATCTTTGTCAAAGGTGCCTTTCTTCTTCATGGGAACACTTTTGTCCTTTACATTTTTCTTATTATGAGTCGCCAAATTAACACTTTCAGGTGTCTCATGCTTCAACCTCTCTTCTTCTTGAACACACATGGTCAAGATTTCATTGATTGACCATTTATCCTTATGCGTGTTGTAAGAAGTCTTAAACGGACCATATTCCACGGGAAGGGAGTTGAGAATGAAATGCACAAAGAAATGGTTTAGACATATCCACCTCAAAGGACTTTAGTTTAGTAGTAATGTCTCTCATCTCCATAATGTGCTCACGCACTGTACGACTTCTATCAAAAGTCATACTTGAGAGCCTCTTCATAAGGGTGCTGGCCAATGCCTTGTCAGAGCTTACAGATTGTTCATCAATTCCCTTCACGTAAGCTTTGACTTTATCTCTATTAGGATAGAACCCCTAATGCTTTGGCTTATGTGGGCTTTTATGAGCATTAAACTTAAGCGATTAGATCGCTTCCACCGCTCATAATTAGCCTTAGCCACTGGCGTACATGATTCCGTGGGAATAGGTGGTTCTTCCACATGGAGTACCAGGTCCAGATCCGAGCACCCTAAAGTGAGAAGGACTTTCCGAGCACCCTAAAGTGAGAAGGACTTTCTCCTTCCATTCAGCATAATTGTCACCAAAAAGTATTGGAATTCGAGCATTCTCATTAAAAATAGCGATAGGAAAACCTCTAAAGCCTGGAAAGCAAGGATAAACACACATAAGCTATGAAGTACAATCCATCAAAGGTGAATCGCGTAAAATACCAATTCTAAGTAAATTCTAGACCCTCATGTGGGTAGAGATTGCAACCCATCCATAGAATTTACTTTACTTTATTAGACTAGTAAACCAAAACACATAGAAATTAATCTGTACCTGTGGGCGTAAGATAATTTTTAACTTAAAAGTTTACTATCTCATTCCAATTAATCTCACCAAACTAGACCCTCCTGTGGGCAGAGATTGCAACCCATGCATAGAATTTACTTTACTTTATTAAACTAGTAAACCAAAACACATAGAAATTAATCTGTATCTGTGGGCGTAAGATAATTTTTAACTTAAAAGTTTACTATCTCATTCTAATTAATCTCACCAAAATGGTTACCTCCCTGTAAGGCCGGGTTACTATTTTAATAAGATAATCGGACAAAATAGATGTCATTATAATTTTAATTTTAATCACTAAATATGTGACCAAATATTTTCTTTTATATCAAATACGCAAGACGCTGTGGCTACTCCTAAATACATGACACAAAAGAAAACTCAATAACAAATATTATTACTAGTATTATCAGTTAAAACTTCATGCGAGATCATATAAATTCTTTATTATTAAAGATAGAAACCAGAATTCTCATAACAAAAAAAAAAAAAATTAATTTTGCCAAGACTGTGAACGGAGCCAAGATGCATGGAAATTGGTTTAAGAAACATGAATGAAAAGGCACGGTGAGCGGATAACCAATATTCATAGACATCTTTGTTACAAAATAAAATATAATAATATACTTTATCGATTTTTCCTTCTCTGATCAAAACAAAACACCCACCAAGAAACTAATACTCGAATCCTTCAATTAGTACTTGATTTCCGGATCAAATTTTTACACCAATTATCAATATTATTAATGAAGGATTAAAAAGCACAAACATACTTGAAGGAATATCGTTTTGACATATAAAGTGTGAACCAATTCTCTATGATTATGTTTTGCCTTCAATTGTCAAAACAGCAAACAAGCACTATATCTTGCCCCATTAAATTATCCTATTCTTGAAATCGAATCATAGCACAGAGTAAAAGATAACAAGGTAGGTTCTCAGCCTCAAAAGAAATTTTAAAACCGACGCATATACATGCGAAGGTTTCGAGTATGTGAAAACAGATGCGGTAAGCCAAAACCTTTTGCTCTTCTATATCCGTAATTTCATCAGAATATAACGCCAAACAACACAACTAAAAAAGGGTGGCTCTGATACCACAATGTAGTAATTAAACATATACACAGAGCCACCGCAGCACAAATTAAACAAGAAACGTACCTTCAGCCATAGTTGTTCAAGTGATGTGGGAAATTGCTGATGTTTGACTAAAATTCTATGTTTTTGCATGTAATTTGCCTTGCATTATGCCTTGATCTTGTTAAATTTGGTGTGAATATTTGTGACTCGATCTTAATAATGATATTTTTATGTGTAGGAGTCAATTGGAAGTGATTTGGGGAGTTTGCATGCAAATTGACGTCAAAAAGGGAAGAATTTGGAGCAAAGTGCACAAAGAAATTGGAGTAGAAAGATAAGACATACAAAAGGAGAAACTAACGAAAAAGAAGCTTAAGAGAACTTACCCGAAATAGCAACAATGTTGGTTGTGATTGTTGGTAATCTGTGTTCGAAACCAGAAAATCAGAGGAAAAGGAAACGTTAGTTCAATAAGCAAATCGTAAAATAATTTCGAGCCCACAAGTTGCTTGTGTGTCCTTAAGGAATTTAATCCCCTCACTGTTGTCCAAGGTTATGGATTACTTCCTCCCAGGATAGAACGGAAAAACTATTCTGTAATACTGGCAATCGAAATTACAGAACTTCAGCGAACTCAACAAACAGAGCAAATCACACTTGACACTTTATTTATTTAGAAAATAATGCAACAATGTAGAAAATAGGGGAGAAGTTTTCAGATTTTCCATCTCTAAAAAGTAAGGCTAAGTCTCTAAATTTTGTAGACAATGAAAGGGTGAGGTGAAGAGGTGCAATTCAAGAGGTGCATCTTCCATTTCCCATTCACACCCATTCACGAAACCTAACAATCCCCCACATGAATGGGGAATGGCCATATTTATAAAAATATGCATAAAAATAATGTGATTCTCAAGTAAGGATTAATCACATCTGGATAAGTAGGTTTCCCTTCGAATTTTCCGTAGTGAACTTATGTCGGATATACTCGGTCAATTGGTAGATTTGATATCTTTGAACCGTCGAACTTTGGTGTATATCTAGACAACCATAAGTCACACAATCAACCCTTAACCGTCTTT
Organism: Nicotiana tabacum; assembly: GCF_000715075.1. NCBI lineage: Eukaryota > Viridiplantae > Streptophyta > Magnoliopsida > Solanales > Solanaceae > Nicotiana > Nicotiana tabacum. The sequence continues at coordinate 80,468,338 of NC_134100.1, forward strand.
AGTTCTCATTGTTGTATTTGTTTCATCTATGAACACCGCCCGGTTTCATAAGTGCATAGAGAATTGGACTTACAGAACTCTCCTTGAAATGGCTAACACTTCATACTTACATAGGTGATTCCTAAACGTGTTATCCCATAGATACACTATTTGATATACCCCGTATCAAACTTAGAAACCATTAAAAAGTCTTAACGCTTTATCATTGGTACTGAACAATATCTCATCACGAGAATGGACCAAAAAAATTTTGTATTTGACAATGTTGAACCGTCATTAATGACTTTGTTTGATCTCCTTGAACCTAGATCTTGGAATCTTCAGTCTTCTAGGTAGAGTTACCGCCACAATGACTTGTCCTCGGCCATAGTCTCATTCCCTTCGATGATCTCTCAATTACCTCTCTAGTTAGTCCTTTTGTAAGTGGATCCAACACATTATCGCTTGACTTCACGTAGTCAATTATGATAGTCCCTTAGAGAGTAGTTGTCTATCGGTTATATGTCTTTGTCGTATATGACGAGATTTCCGTTATACTTAACGCTCCCAGCCCTTCCTATTGCCACTTGACCATCGCAATGTATGCACATAGGTGCCAATATTTTGGGCTAAGATGGAATTTATTCAAGAAATTCCGGAGCCATTCAACTTCTTCACCGACCTTGTGTAAGGCTATAAACTCAACCTCTATTGTAGAGCGGCAATGCACGTTTGTTTGGACGATTTCCAAGACACTGCTCTTCCAATGATTGTAAAAATATATCCACTTATGGATTTAGTTTAGGTTAATCCGGTGATCCAATTTGCATCACTATACCCCTCAATAACCGCAAGATACTTATTATAGTGCATTGCATAGTCATGGATATATTTCAAATATCCCAAAATTTATTTTATTGTCATGTCAGTTCAATGCGAACTTCCTTATGTCGTAGACTAATACGTCTCGACTTTTTATTGCATATCAGATTATTGACTTACACTTAATGTATCAATAGTATATTATAACAACAGCTGGAATGATTGGCATCAGTTGTGGCTACAACCTTTTAATATATAACACATTTCGCAACCACTCCGCCATTTTCAAGAATTTGTATGCTATTTATTCATATGTCTATATGATATGCAAATTATGAAACAAATCCAACTTGTAATTGATTTTGGTCATGTTCATCAATTGGTTCACCTCATTATAGACCAGCATATTAATACATTCGTTCATGAATTGTCATGTTTATACAAAACATACAAACGCACTTTTCATGAAAAGTCACAGCGTTCCAAGTGACAACCTTTAATAAAAGAGCTAAACATTATAAATGTTCAAGAAAGAACAAATCATTTCTGGAAAGGCACGTAAACAACTTTCAAATTTGTAGTTTCATCACTAGTCATTACTAAGACTGAACAAGTAATGAATTCTCCGACTATCATATCAATATCCACTAAGGATTGGTGAGGTTCAAAAATTATATTATTACGTCTAACATTGGCTTTTGTCATGCATAAGTTAAAAGCCCCCACATTTTAAATATTTCATCAACATATCATCCACATATGATCAAATACTAACTATATGATGTGAAGTATTCTTAACGTAAATACATTTGTTTATACTCATTAATTTTGAAACTATTTGACAATATTATTTGGTCAAATATCGCATGCCATTATTTTGGATGCTTGTTTTAATCCGTAAAGTGACTTAACTAGCCGACACACCTTCTTTTCTTTTACGGGAACCACAAACCCTTGAAGTTGTTTCATATAAATTTCTTCCTCCAAATCCCCATTTAAGAATGTTGTCTTCACATTCATTTGATGGATTTAATGCTATTAACACCCCAATAGATGTAATCCTCGTTACCAGCGACTAGGTGTCAAAGTAATCAATACTTTCTTGTTTTCTAAACCCTTTGACAACTAACCTTGCCATATATATATTTGTCAATAGCACCATCAACTTTATTTTTCTTTTGAAAATCCACTTAGAATCCATAGGTTTATATCCTGGAGGAGGATCAACCAATTCCCAATTATGATTAGTTATATGGATTCTATCTCACTATTGACTGCCTCTTTTCACAGTTGTGCTTCCGGGGAAGACATAACTTCTTTAAAGTTTGAGGCTCATTTTCTAACAAGAATGTCAGAAAATCTGATCCAATGAAAGTAGTTGTCCTTTGACGTTTACTACATCTTGGATTCACCTCATTAGGTGTACTTTCCTTTGCTTCTTCCCGAGGTCGCTTAGATATTTCACTAGACGACTCACATTCCTTTTTATACAGATAAATATTCTCAAAGAATGCAGCATTATCTGATTCGATTACCGTATCAATATGAATGTCATGATTTTTTAATTTATGAACCAAAAAAATGATATGCCTCAGTATTTGTTGCATATCCTATGAAAACGAAATCAATAATTTCTGGTCCGATCTTTACCCTTTTGAGTTTAGGAACTTGCACTTTTGCTAAGCACCCCCACACTTTAAAATATTTAAGTTGGGCTTTCTTCCATACCATTTTTCATATGGAATGGATTGCGTCTTACTATGGGGAACTCGACTGCGTATTCGGTTAGCTGTAAGAATAACTTCCCCCCATAAGTTCTGGGGTAAACCAGAACTTATCAACAAGGCATTCATCATCTCCTTTAATGTTTTATTCTTTATTTTTGCAATTCCATTATATTGCGGTGACTAAGGGGCTGGCGTTAGATGAATAATACCATATTCCAAACATATTTATTCAAAACGGAGATTCACATTCACTGCCCCTTTTAATTTGTAGAGCCAACTACAAGAACTGTTGTGTCACGACAGAGCCAGAATTAATAAATGGTGAAATTTTTAATTTTCAAACCATTCTAACAAATTCAGAATTAATAAACGGTAAAATTTTTAATCTTCAAACTGAGAGATTATTGACACAATCAAATTTAATAAACGATAAAGTTTTTAATCTTCAAATCAAATAATAAATTAGAGTAAAAAATTACTAATATTTTAATCTCCAAAATGAGTACAAAGTCACTTAGACTTTAATTTTCGACAAATGAATAGAAAGTCACAAAGACTTTAATCTCAACGAACAAGTAAAAACTCGTGCAAATTTAACTCGAAATAGGAGTGAAAAATCACGAAAATTTTAGTCTCCAACAATTGAGTAGAAAGTCACAAAGACTTCTCTCTCCAAAGTAGGGATAAAAAATCACAAATATTTTAATTTTCTTGTTAAGTTATGTTTCAACATCACTTTGGGGTCGAAAATAATGCACATGCCAATAAACGTAACCCCACATTCTATATGTCATCTGATCATTGAACTCCAATTCACGTTATAAGAATATTTATCATATTCCATTGTAACACGGAATCCGATGACATCACATTTCTTGAACGCCTGCAACCTTTACTGAAAGCCAAAATGATGTCTAAAAATAGATATCATTTTCTTTCTCATGATCTCAGAAAATATGAACATTTTCAAGTATATATTTATGATCTTTTCAAATAATATACTTCATATATTACAAAGTAAACTCCACATGATTGTATTGTAATATGGCCATTAATTTGGCTTCATCTTAAGTGGGGGCCAAATTTGCATGACATTTGCCATGTCATAATATCCACTATAACAAAATTTGTGGATCATGACATTTACCATGACATAATATCCACTATTAGGCCAAGAATTTCTTGCTATAAATAGATGAGCTTCTCCTCATTTGTAAACACACCAATTCAAGAGCTTTTCACTCTTGTCTTTCTTTCTCCTCCTTTGTTTCATTATAGAGTATTTTGTAAGAGAGTGAGTGTTGGGAAATACTTGTGTGAACCCTTTCTTTGTAGTGATCTTGTGAGGTTATTCTCTTGGGGTATTTGGGACTAATTAGAGTATTTACTCTAATTTTGTACTCTCTTTTGTACTCTCTTTTGTACTCTTATTGGTATAGTAAAATTACTCATCTCCGCTTGTGGATTTAGGTCACCTTGACCGAACCACGTTAAATTTGTGTCTTCTTTATCTTCTTTAGTTGCCGTTATTATCAACTTGCATTGTTTTTGTTATTTTCATTATAACATTATTTGGCTAAATTCCGCACTACCCGATTTACCGATCTTAACAAATTGGTATCAAAGCCAGATCTAACTAGGTTAGTTTAAATAGCCAAAATGACTCTAACAAAGTCTTATGTTGAGAAATTTGACCGAAGTGCAAACTTCGGAATGTGGCAATTAAAGATGGAAGCTATCCTAATTCAGGATGGCTTAGATTTGGCACTGCAAGGAAAGGAGAAGATGCCAGATAAAATGACGGATATAGAGTTTGCCGTCATAAACAAAAAAGCAAAAGCAGGTATTATTTTAAATCTTTCAAATGAGGTTTTGCGTGAAGTTGCAGCAGAAAGCTCAGCCAAAGGCATATGGCAAAAGCTTAAAACCCTATATATGAAAAGAACAGTAGAAAACAGGCTTTACACATCTTGATACTTTTGATTCTCTTCTTGTGGATTTAAGTAACATAGGTGCTGAAATCAAAAATGAGGATCAAGCTGTGTCATTACATCCTTACCCCAGTCATTTAAACATATAAGAGATACTATATTTTATGGAAAGAATAATATCTCTTATAAAGATATCAAATCTATTTTGAAATCAAAAGAACAAATAGATAGAGATATTACTGGGAAAACTAGTGGGAACCAAGGGGAAGGCTTATTCATAAGAGGTAGATCCAATAAGAAAGATTCAATTAGTGAGAAGCCTAAATAAAGGTCAAAATCCAGATACAGAAATATCATGTGCAAATATTGTCATAAGAAATGTCACATTATTTATGAATGCTTTAAATTAAAAAATAAAGAAAAGCATACAGAAAAGAAAAATGAGCACAAAAATACTGACACTGCCGAAGCAAGTGTAGCTGCTGATGAGACCGAGGGAACTATTTTTTTAGCAACTAATAATAGTTTCAAATCTAATAATGAGTGAATTTTAGATTCGAGTTGTTCTTATCATATGTGTCCCAATCGGGATTTATTTACCACATATGAATCTATTGGAGGTAGAGTTGTCTTGATGGGCAACAATGATGCCTGCAAAGTTATTGGAAAAGGTACAGTCCGAATCAAAATGCACGATGGTATGGTGAAAACTCTCACCGATGTTAGACATATTCCTGACTTGAAGAAAAATCTCATCTCTTTGGGCACTCTAGAATCTCTTGGGTGCAAGTACACATGTGGAGGTGAAGTTCTGAAAATTTCTCATGGTGCACTTGTGATCATGAAAACACGCAGATCTGGTATATACTCTTTTGGGATCTATTGTTACAGGTGCTGCTGCCGTTTCAATATAAGATAAATCAGATTCTGACATCACCAAATTGTGGCATATGAGATTGGGGCATATGAGTGAAAAAGGTCTTTCCATCCTCAGCAAAAGAGGCCTCTTATGTGGCCAAAGTACCGGAAATATGAAGTTCTGTGAACATTGTGTGTTCGGGAAGCAGAAAAAAGTCAACTTCAAATCTCCAGCGATTCATAGAACAAAAGGTACTTTAGATTACATTCATTCAGATCTTTGGGGTCCTTCACATACCCCATCAAAAGGTGGTGCCAGGCATATGTTAGCTTTCATTGATGATTATTCAATGAAAGTTTGGATTTATTTCTTGAAAAATAAAAGTGATATTTTCTTAAATTTCAAACAATGAAAAGTTTTGATTGAGAAGCAAATAGGAAAATAAGTCAAGCAGCTTAGAACAGATAATGACTTGGAATTTTATAATGATGAATTCAACGAATTTTGTAAGAATTAAGGAATTGCTCGACATCGTACTGTGAAAATGACACCTCAGCAAAATAGTATGGCAGAAAGGATGAATAGAACTCTTTTGGAAAGGGTTCGTTGCATGATTTCAAATGTTGGGTTGACAAATACCTTTTGGGCAGAAGCTATCTCTACAGCTTGTTATATTGTCAACCGAGCTCCTTCTGCACCATTGAACTTTAAGATTCCAGAGGAAATGCGGTCAGGTGCTCCTGCTAATTATTCAGATTTAAATATATTTGGTTGCCCTGCAAACATACATGTAAATGATGGAAAATTAGAGCCTAGGGCTAAAAAGTGTATTTTCCTTGAGTATGCATCTGGGGTGAAAGGATACCGACTATAGTATCCTGATCCCACAAAATCAAAATTTATAATTAGCAGAGATGTAACCTTTGATGAATCCTCTATGTTACATTCTAGAAAAGAGTATTCTAGTTCTTGTAATACAGATAAAGAAAAGACTACACAGAAGCAGGTGGAGGTTGAGATTGGCATTCTTTCTGAGCCAAGCTCATCAACTTTGGAGCAAAATACAGTTGAAATTCCTGAAGTTGAGCCAAAAGCAGAAATTCCTGAATTTGAGACTATTAAGGTAAAATTACAGTTGAAGAAGAGAAGTATTCTATAGCCAAACATAGACCAAGAAGAAAAGGTAAATAACCATTAAGGTTTGGAAATTATGTTACATTTGCTTTTTTAGTTGCACAGGAAACTGAAGAAATTAGAGAACCATCAAAATATTCAGAAGCAGTTTCTGGTGCTGACTCAGCCAAGTGGCTGATTGCAATGAATGAAGAAATTGAGTCTCTCCACAAGAATGGTACTTGGTCTTTTGTGAAGCCACCATCAGGAAAAAGAATTGTTGGTTGCAAATGGGTCTTCAAAAAAAATGATGGCATTCCAGGGGTTGAAGATGCGAGGTATAAGGCACGATTAGTTTCAAAGGGCTATAGTCAGGTACAAGGAGTTGATTTTAATGATATTTTCTAACCTGTTGTTAAACATAGATTTATTCGTGTCTTGCTTGCCTCGTTGCCATGTATGATTTGGAATTTGAACAACTTGATGTTAAGACAATTTTCTTGCATAGCGAACTTAAGGAACAAATATACATGCATTAACCCGAAAGATTTTAAATTGAAGGAAAAGAAGATCATGTTTGCTTGTTGAAGAAATCCTTATATGGATTAAAGCAGTCTCCAAGACAATGGTAATTTTTTTTTTTGATTCCTTTATGGTGGTCATAGTTATTCGAGGAGCATATATAATAGTTGTGTTTACTTCCAGAAGTTAAATGATGGTTCATTTGTGTACCTATTATTATATGTTGATGACATGCTCATTGCTGCTAAGGATTTAACAGAGATTCACAATTTGAAAAGTCAGCTGAAAAGTGAATTTGAGATGAAAGATTTGGGAGCAGCTAAGAAAATCCTTGGCATGGATATCAAAAGAGATCGAAAAGCCAACATGCTATTTCTGACCCAGAGGAAGTACTTGGAAAAAGTCTTGAAGAGGTTTGGCATGAAAGATGCTAAACCAGTTAGTACCTCTCTTGCTGCTCATTTTAAGTTATCGGCTGCTCAGTCCCGGCAGTCAGAGGAAGAAGAGAGGTACATGGCACAGGTTCCTTATTCCAGTGCAGTCGGCAGTATTATATATGCACTGGTTTGTACACGTCCAGACATTTCACAAGCAGTGAGCGTGGTAAGTCGGTATATGGCTTGCCCAGGTAAAGTACATTGGCATGCTGTGAAATGAATTCTCAGATACTTACGAGGTACTTCAAACACACATTTGGAGTTTGGGAGAAATACTAACACTTTGGTTGATTTTGTAGACTCAGATTATGCAGGTGATCTTGACAAAAGAAGATCACTGACAGGCTATGTATTTTGCATTGGTGGTTGCGCTATGAGTTGGAAAGCTACATTACAGCATGTAGTAGCTTTATCTACTACCGAACCAGAAAATATTGCAGTGACCGAGGCAATCAAAGAAGCCTTATGGTTGAAGGGTCTATTTGCAGAACTCAGTTCACACCAAGGTGGTCTTACCATTTTCTGTGATAGTCAAAGTGCCATTCACTTGACTAAAGATCAGATGTATCATGAGAGGACGAAGCACATTGATATAAAGTATCATTTCATCCAAGAAACCATTGCTGAAGGAAAAATCTCTATTCAGAAGATCAACACTAGAGACAATCCTGCGGACATGTTCACAAAACCTCTTCCATTGTCCAAGTTCAAGCTTTGCCTGAACTTGATTGGCATTTATGAAGAATGATTTTTCCCATTGGGGTTTTTGCGCAGAAGGTAGAGAAAATTTACTATATATAAGCCAAAATTAGGCCAATGTGGAGATTTGTAATATGGCCATTAATTATGGCTTCTTCTCAAGTGGGGGCCATATTGTCATGACATTTGCCATGACATTATATCCACTATAACAAAATTTGTGGATCATGATATTTGCCATGACATAATATCCACTATTAGGCCAAGGATTTCTTGCTATAAATAGAGGAGCTTCTTCTCATCTGTAAACACACCAATTCAAGAGCTTTTCACTCTTATATTTCTTTCTCCTCCTTTGTTTCATTATAGAGTATTTTGTAAGAGAGTGAGTGTTGGGAAACACTTGTGTGAACCCTTTCTTTGGAGTGATCTTGTGAGGTTATTCTCTTGGGGTATTTGGGACTAATTAGAGTATTTACTCTAATTTTGTACTCTCTTTTGTACTCTTGTTGGTATAGTGAAATTGTTCCTCTCCGCTTGTGGACGTAGGTCACCTTGACCGAACCACGTTAAATTTGTGTCTTCTTTATCTTCTTTAATTGCCGTTTTTATCAACTTGCATTGTCTTTGTTAGTGTTATTATAATATTATTTGGCTAAATTCCGTACTATCCGGTTTACCGATCCTAACATGTATGTATATAAATATGTGTATGCCAACTGAATTTTATTCGGTAACAAGCATAATCACGTCCTTAGCCACCATATCTATAGGCTAATTAAGGACGCGATGAAATTGGAAAAATACCATTCTCTCTTGCGTTGGTTCTGCGATATTATGCCTATAATTTTCAGCATATATAGTAATAAGAAAAAAAAAATGCCTTAACCAAAAATAAAGGAAAAGATAAATCTTCTCACATCCAACTTCTTGAAGACACAAATTTCGTGTCTCTATAATCTGCCTCATCCAATTGTTAGTGAATCTTGCGGGTGCGAACGGTTTTAATCCACCCTTTCGTAAAAGATTTCTTCTAGAGGAGACATCAGAATAATGTCCTTTGCTAATAAATTGCTTGCAATTTTCCATCATGACAAATTGCTCTTTGCATCTTTCGTCTCCCTTATACCATCAATAAAACAATCCCTTATACCATCAATAAAACAATCTCAAAAACTGGTTAGTAAAACCATAGTTACACATTTAACAATTGGTTAGAAACTTTTCCTAGTTATATCAAACCATCTTGTTTAAATTGAAGGTCTGTAGTATAATCCTGCATATGGCACCATGATAAAAGCTTCATGTGATAAATAATTATCAAATGATAAACATGAGAATAGAAAGACATAGTGCCAACTTTTATTAGTTTTCAGACACAGAATTGTAAAGCAGAATAAATTTCCTTTACCAAATTTTCCGAACCAACGTTAGGCAGAGGACACTTCACAAGTGTGTGAAACAAATTATTTGAACCGACGCGGAGTCTCCTCTAAAAAAACCAATTAGTCATTTCATAACTCGTTGTAATAAAGTGAATGTACACTTAAATTCCTTAAGATTGTCGGTAATCTGTGTTCGAAATCAGAAATTCCTTTCAACTATTTGAAGTCTTGAATAACTTTCTACGAGGTATTATGACTTGTGTGAATTATCGGTTTTGGTTTTAAGGTATTTCGGAGTTAGCTTGGAAGAATGAATTTCATGTTGGAAGCTTAAGTTGAAAATGTTGACCGGATGTTGACTTATGTGTAGCGACTCTGGAGAAATTTTGCTAAGAAAATTAAGGTTTGGTGGTGCCGAGATAAATCAATTGGGTTAAACAATGCACCGATGTGTAAAGAAAAATTTTGTCGGAAAAAGGTCATTTCTGCGACCACTATGCGGTCGCAGAATCACTATGCGGACCGCATAATGGTCGCAAAGTGGAACAGGAGGAGAACAGGAGGAGGGCAAGATTTGAGGAAAATCTGCGTTGCACTATGCGACCGCAGACCTGTTTTGCGATGCATTATGCGACCGCAGAACAAGTATACGGACCGCATAATGACCGCAGAACAGGTCAGTAACTCCCAGCTTTGGAGGCTAAATTATGCGGCTGGTATGCGGACCGCATACTTGTTATGCGACCGCATAACTGCGTCGGAGCTTCCATTCATTCTAATTTTTGACCCGACCCAACTTCGATTTATAGCCCTTGAAGCTCACTTTTGATCCAAAATCTGATATTTTAGAGAGAGGTGAGAGTATTTTAGAGAGAGAAAGTGAAGACTTAGTCATTTATCCATCAATTCTTGTTCATGGTTTAAAGATTTCACAAGGATCTTGCTAGGACTTCAAAGAGGTAAGAATTTCTTTCCCTAATTCTTTTATTTCGGGTTTGGAGTAAAGATGGGTGATTAATAGTATGATTCTTGGGTGTAGAGTATTATGTATACATACCAATAAGGTTGTGGAAAGATTGTTAAGTTCAAATGGGTAAGGATTGAGTTGAAAATGGTAGAAATCTTCATACACTTTAATTGAAGATTTGAGGATCGAGTTGATGTCTGATTTTGGTGAAATTTATATAGTTGGACTCGTGGTTGGATGGACTTTCATATTCTGTAACTTTTGTCGGGTTCTGAGACGTGGGCCCTACGGGTTATTTTTGAGTTAATTTCGAATTTTATTAGAAAAATTAGTATTTCCTTATGGAATTAATTACAATAATTTGTATTGACTGATTTGAACTAATTGTGGCTAGATACGAGGCTTTCAGAGACCAATTCTCGTGGCAAGGGCATAGCGGAATAAATAATTACACGGGTTGAGGTAAGTAACAATTATAAATCTGGTCCTGAGGGTATGAAACCCCGGATTTTGGTATCATGTGATTATTTTGGAGGTGACGCACATGCTAGGCAACGAGCGTGTGGGCAAGCACCGAGGAGATTGTGACTTGGTCCGTCCCGAAAAACTGTAAAGTTGAATAATTTGTTGTTAGTTGTATGCCCTCTATGTGTTGATAAAATTTGACTGTAAATCATGTTAGAAATCATGCTTAGGCTATGTGATAGTACTGTTGGGACCCACAGAGGTCAAGTACATGTTGAATTGCCTGCTAAATGCTATATTTACTCAGTCTCAGTTTTTACTTACACATTTTATCTTAGTCTCTGTTATTATTATTGATACATCATATCATTGTTGTTTGGGCTGATTTCATGATTATTGAGAGCCCGAGATACTGGAGAGATTTATGACCGAGGGAGGCCTAGGGCCTGATTGTGAGGAGGGCTGCCTACCTGCAGCAGGCCTTATTGGCTTATTATTGCACGTGAGTTGGTCGTGCAGCACGTGAGTTGGCCGTGCTGATCCTTATATTATTATTGCACATGAGTTGGCCGTGCAGATTCAGATATTTATATTATGGCACGTGAGTTGTCCGTGCTTATAGAGCTTGGGTTGTAGGAGCCCCTCATAAGTTTGTACACCCCCAGTGAGCGCGGGTATCCATTGAGAGTGAGTGATGTGGGCTGGGAGCCCAGGAAGTGATGAGGGCTGGGAGCCCAATGAGTGAGTGTTGTCCTAAGAGGTTGTACTTGATTTTCATTTGTTGTTGCACTTAGTTGCTATCTGTCATTGTTGTGAAATCTCTGAAAGATTTTTGATATACGGATTACCTGAACAAGAACTGTATAAAAATTGGTTTGACATTAAACTGCCAGATTTGATAGCATGTCTATTCTTTTGTTGGAATTACTGGAAATGAACCATAACTGTGCAACTCGTTACTATCTTCAGTTCCTTATTTATTTTTGTTACTTGCTGAGTTGGTTGTACTCATACTACACCATGTACTTTGTGTATAGATCCAAGTATTCCCGGACATAGCGGGTGTTGATCCTTTCGCGCGGTTTATTTTCAGGAGATTTTGAGGTAGCTGACGTATTCCGCAGACCTTGTCTCTCCTTCTCTATCCCATTGTTTACTGTATTTGGTCTCAGACTATTATAGACTATATTTTTCAGACTTGTATTCATATTAGATGCTCATGTACTTAATGACAATAGGTTTTGGGGAGTGTTTGTATTGTATATAAATATTATATTTTCAATCTTGAGAGAAATTGTGGTTTATTGAGATTTTTGGCTTGCCTAGTATTGAGATAGGCGCCATCATGACGGGTGAGATTTTGGGTCGTGACAGAAACGTTAGTTCAATAAACAAATCGTAAAATAATTCCGAGCCCACAAGTTGCTTGTGTGTCCTTAAGGAATTTAATCCCCTCACTGTTGCCCAAGGTTATGGATTACTTCCTCCCAGAATAGAATGGAAAAAATATTCTGTAATACTGGCAATCGAAATTACAGAACTTCAGCGAACTCAACAAATGGAGCAAATCACACTTGAAACTTTATTTATTTGGAAAACAATGCAACAATGTAGAAAAGAGAGGAGAAGTTTTCAAATTTTCCATCTCTAAAAAGTGTGGCTAAGTCTCTAAATTTATAGACAATGAAAGGGTGAGGTGAAGAGGTTCAATTCAAGAGGTGCATCTTCCATTTCCCATTCACGAAACTTAACAGTGATTTCATGAAGCTTGGAAAGAAAAGTTAGGCTACTAGCACTAATAAAAGAAATCAAATTGGAGTAACGACGCATGAGATATCCTCGCGTACAGTGGCGTGACGCGAGCCAATTCTCGCGCGTTTAAGGTCGCGAGGCCAGGTCTGACGCGAGGACGTTCGTGTGTTTCACACCTTGATGCACGGGTCCGTGTTTCGAAGTTACTTTATTTCCTTTTTCATTTTGAACTTGGTTATTTCGCCTAAGCTTTTCCCTACATCTATAAATACCTATCTTCCTTAGTTAAAAACCGTATTATATTCGTTCATGATAGACTCAATACCATAAAAATATAGGATTGATATATTGTGGATAGGCTAGTAGTATTGTGGGAACATGCTATTCATATAAACGATCCAGTCAATTAGCAACCATTGATATTCTGGATTAACAAGTGTGGTTATTGAACTTAATAGGATTGATAAACCGACCACAACCCTGGAATCTTCATCTCCTCTGAGTAAAATCTAAAACACACGTTTGCATCCCTGATAAATTAGCTAATTGTTAAATTTTTGCAAAAGTAGATTAGTAGATAAATAATATTTTTGATTATCTTGGTCAGTTAATTGATTTTAGTTTACTTAGTTAACGATTAATCTAAGTCTCTGTGGGTTCGACATGCGACTTTCGAGTCACATTATTACTTGACGGCTACGTATACTTGCGTGTACTTGGGGAACCAACAAATGTTTGGCGCCGTTGCCGAGGACTTAGTTCTGATTGTTTATCTAAGTTAAGCTTTTAATTGATTTCTGTTCAAGTTTTTAATTTTTCTATTTATTTATATTTCTAGATTAAACTTTTACTTTTATCTTTATAGGTTTTGCTTATTTTTTCTTTTTTGTAAATATTTTTATTTTTATAACAATTTAATTTTTCTCTTAGTGTGTTCATAGTTCTTTCAACATGATCTAGGGATGAAATATCCGGAGGTAAGGTTAGTGATGAAGACGCTTGGTTGATAGAAGACTTTTATAGGCCATCTTTTTGGGCTTGTCATAACTTGAACTCTGAGAGGTCTGAATTTAAATGTGGGAGTAAGGGTTGGTATTGGTACGAATATTTACGATTAAGAGAATATGCGGAATGATGTTATCTTCTAACAAAGTTGGTGAATGATTGGTCGAAGGAGAGAGTTGATATTGCACAAGAAATTGACAAGTTTGGCTTGACTTTGCACAACTTGGATGCAGATTTGAGTGCAAAATTGATGTGTTCAACACCCAACAATTTAATGATGAGTTGTGTGAAATTGACAAAAATCTTCTAGACCAAATTGAGGATCTTAAACGAGAATACCAAGCATTAGACCATATTTTTCTTGAGGATACCAATGTTGAGAAGAGTGTTCTAGAGTCATGTGAGGAAGTAGATATTGTTATATTTAAAGACTCTAGTGTGGGTACATATAAGGATATAAATAGTGACGCAGTTCTAGAGTTGAAACACATTGGTCCTCATTCCATGTATTTTTCGACATTGTGTTTGGATGATGATATAGAAATTGAGTCATTCGAGCCTTTGGAGGAGCCAACGGACGAGGAACAAGGTGCGTACATTCTGAAATTTATCGTGTCAGAGAGACATAATTACATACCTCATCTGAAGGCCAAGAAGTGTAGAATGCGAAATTGGTTACTTGGCTCAATTACATTTGTCCCACCACCCCGTGAGCATAGCAAAAAGCTTGAAGCCAAATTGGGGGGCTCAATTCACAAGTTCGAAGTGGAAACAAAAAGTGGTTAAAGTCGTTCCGCGACGTTAAATCAGGCGCTTGTTGGGAGACAACCCAGCTTTACTGCTTTCTTTTATTTTTATTTTTATTATATTATTTTTGTAGTGTCTGTTATAAGCATAGCAAGCAAAGCCATTGGAAGAGTGCAAAAACGAGCTAGATGGTGAGAACTAAGTGTGGTGTGCTCATACAAAGGACCATGCATGGGGGAAGTCTGAGTACCTCATGAGCCGCGATTGCTATGGCCTTTGGCCTTTCAGGGAGTTTCTTGTCCACCCTCGTTATTGTTTTACTTTATTTGTGCATAGGGGACACTGCACTCCTTTAAGTGTAGGGAGGGAGAATATTTCTAGATAATTAGTAGTAGTATAATAGAAAAATGTTAACTTCTTATTTTGATTTTAGCTTCTTATTTTTGTTTTCGTAGTTGTGTAGTATTTTAGTAGCTTAATCGTTTTTTAAAATGTGGAAAAAACGAAAAATCCAAAAAAAAAGGGTAGAAAAATTGGACTTTTCCCGATGATGGATCTCCTAGACAGATTTCTTGAAGGATTAAAGTCTAAACAAAAATCCAAAAATATGTCTTTTAGTTTTTTTTAGGTAGTAAAAATCCCCCGTAATTTTTCTTTGTGCCTCGGTTCTTTTTCATGAGATGTAGTTTGAACCGGGTAGTAGTTTTTTCTTTTATTTTATGTTTTTAGAGTAGGACTTAGGAAAAAATGGAGGAAGAAAAATTAGATTCCTTGGCGCCCTTGACTTGTTTGATAGTAGCATATTTAGGCTTTGGCATGTGTAATATCTTTCTTATGTGCTAAAATCGCTTATGATGCCTTGGTTATTTGGATAACATGTTTTGTGACTCCTATGTCTCATTTTCTTGACTTATGTTCACTTTGTGCTTAATGCTTAATATCTTGTGGCTCCGTGAATACTTGCATTAGTTTGAGAGTCGGAATGAGACCGTCCTTAGTGAGTCATGTGCCATGTGTGAAGTGAGATTTTTGTGTAGTCCATGTCATTGTACTTGTGTCTAGAACTTGCCCGGTATGTGAGTCGAAACGAATGTTTAGGTGAGGCTCGGCTAGAAAAATGATTTTAGGCTTTCTTTAATCTTTTCGAGCTTTATTGCTATCACAAATAAAATATATCCCTAGTTAACCATATTTGAGCTTATAAACTTTTATTTGGCACCCATATTACAAGCTTATACCCTTTTTATTCTTAATTGACGTTGTTTTGATCATTTTACCTCTTAAAGCACTTTAATTGTAAGATGAGCGCTAAAAGAAGTAAGGAGAAAATTTGGGTGGCTTTTGAGTGGAACCAATAAAAGGAAGAAAGGTGCACTTGTTTTGTAAAAGAATACACCACTAGCGAAAATTGTAAAGAAAAAAAATCTGAAAAAAAGAGAAGGAAAAATTTAGATGAATAAATTAAAGTAGTACCTAAAGAAAGAGGGAACGTTGTTGGGGATGATTTTAGTTGTGAAATTGAAGTTGGAATTGAAGAATATGCGCTTAAAATTAATTGTGTGAAGTGTTAAACTGCTTAGGAGGACTAGCCACTATTCCTATATATATATCCTACCCGTCCCTTATAAATATATCCTACCCATCCCTTAGCCCACATTACAATCATGAAAAAGTCCTAATTGATTTTAGATCGAGTAAGCCTACATTAGTAGAGATTTACATTAAGGGCAAGCATATTGTACCAATTGCATGCATGTGACTTCTTTTGTGAGAGTGAGTGATATTCTTTGATATATATGAGTCCTTAAAATATATTTGAGCATTTGATTTAAGTGTGTGGATTCAACTTACTCTTTTGTTCTTGTTGTGAGGGCACATAATTTCATGAGGGATAGGTAACGTTATTAGACTTCTCTAGGATGTTGGGTGTTCAAGCCATGAGTGCATTGTGATACTGAGTCGATTTAGAGGCTAAGATTGTTATAAGCATCTCGTCATTGTTGTGAATATTTTTTAAGAATGGCATAAGTTAAGGGAGGTGTAAGTGATTACCTATGCTACAGTTTAATTATTGCTATCAACTATGGTCATTGTTGTAGTGTGCCTCGATTGTGTAAATATAAAGTGCTCAAGGATAGTGTGAATTATTGGTTGACTCGAGGACGAGCAACATTCAAGTGTGGGGTGAAGATGTTTGGCTAAAATTCTATGTTTTTGCATGTAATTTGCCTTGCATTATGCCTTGTTCTTATTAATTTTGGTGTGAATATTTCCGACTCAAACTTAATAGTGGTATTTTTATATGCAGGAGTCAATTGGAAGTGATTTGAGGAGTTTGCATGCAAATTAACGTCAAAAAAGAAAGAATTTGGAGCAAAGTGTAAAAAGAAATTGGAGTAGAAAGATAAGACATGCAAAAGGAGAAACTAACGAAAAAGAAGCTTAAGAGAACTTACCTAGAATAGCAACAGTGTTGGTTGTGATTGCATGAAGCTTGAAAAGAAAAGTTAGGCAACTAGCACTAACAAAAAAATTCAAATTGGAGTAACGACGCAGGAGATATCCTCGTGTACAGTGGCGCGATGCGAGCCAACTCTCGCGCGTTTAAGGTCGCGAGGCCAGGTCACGCGAGGACGTTCGCATGTTTCACACCTTGATGCAGGGGCCGGGTTTCGAAGTTATTTTCTTTCTTTTTTGGTTTTGGATTTGGTTATTTCACCTAGGATTTTCCCTACATCTATAAATAGTCCTTAAACACCATTATTTAGGGAGGAATTGGACTAAGGGAGAGCACGGAGCCGCCGTGGAGGCCAGAATTCATCAGATTCCATCTTTCTTCCATCTAACTCAGTAAACTTTATATTTCTTTGGATTAATTATTGTTTAGCTACCATGTCTATGTGGAGCTAAATTTCGCGTTCTAGGGTTGTGGTTGTCATGAATATTGAAGTTTATTAATTATATTACAGTTAATTCGAGTTATCATCTTTGGTTGTTTCTCTAATTCTGTGCATAATTGCTTAATTGTTTGGCCAGCAGTTGAATTCTATTTACTATTTATGTTATGCTTGGGAAAGCCGTGTTTAGGTTAGAGTAGAATTAAAGAGAGTTTGTTTCTGAACCCGTGGCTCGGGGAATGATTTCGCGGTTAGGATAGGAATATACCTAACAGTCTTGCTTAGTTAAAAACCGTATTATATTCGCTCATGATAGACTCAATACCATAGAAATATAGGATTGATAAATTGTGGATAGGCGAGTAGTATTGTGGGAACATGCTATTCATATTAACGATCCGGTCAATTAGTAACCATTGATAATCTGGATTAACAAGTGTGGTTATTGAACTTAATAGGATTGATAAAACGACCACAACCCTAGAATCTTCATCTCCTCTGAGTAAAATCTAAAACATACGTTTGCATCCTTGATAAATTAGCTAATTGTTAAATATTTGCAAAAGTAGTTTAGTAGATAAATAATATTTTTAATTATCTTGGTTAGTTAATTAATTTTAGTTTGCTTAGTTAACGATTAATCTAAGTCTCTGTGGGTTCGACATCTGACTTTCGAGTCACTTTATTACTTGATGGTCACGTATACTTGCGTGTACTTGGGGAACCAACAATTGCCTTGGAAGAAACTTGACAGAAAACCTAGAGCCTTCTAGCTTGTGCCTACCGTAGGATGCCAGACTGATGGAGTCATTGGCATATTTATAGGTAGGCTAGGGACTCTTAGGCAAATACTTTAGTCATAGGGACTTCTCCATAAATTATAATTGCCCTAGAGACTCCTAATAAAAATTATTTATTTCCATAAAAAAAATTATCATATATGCATAACTACAGAATATTATCTGATATATTATTTTATTTAGGAGACAAGATAAATAATTTATTACCTTATATGTGGGCCACACTAGAAGTCTCCAGAAGAGACGGTAAATTTCTAACGGTTTATTCTAGGCTAGGTGTTCCCATATCCGATAGTTCAACATTTATTTTCACGTCTTTTGGTTGCGAGGATATAAAAGAAATGTTTTTTCTGTGACATTCCTCTTTTTCTTTTAATCTATTTTCTGTAGTATATGTCAAATGATTAGTAGAAATAATTCAGGTGCTCAAAATTTACTGACCTGACTACTCCAAATATGATCTACAAAGCACATTATGAGGGTTATACACTCCCTAATAAGAGATTTTGAATTTTAGAATTTTAATCTAAAGTCTCCGGTTAAAGATTGATCAAACTTTTACTACTCTACCGCATCATGTTATCTCTTATTACACCTCTTTAGCCGCCTTCCCTTTTGGGGTTTAAAATTCACATATACATAACTGCACTCTTCTTTGTTTAGACAAAAACCCTTTGGTGGAGGAGAATTTGACCTATTGATTTCAAAATCTGATTTACAACATACAAGGAGGGAACTTATGGTCTTATCTTATTGTGATCATTCTATTAGAAGAGTGGACATGCATGCCGACTTAGGGTGTCAAATGGACAGAGGTTAAAATAGGTTGAAATGTTTAAGTTGGCATGATCCCCTCAATCTGACATAATTAAATATTTGAGCAGGTTAAAATCCAGTCGTTGAATGGATAAATAGATTGGACTGCTCAAATGTTTAATTATGCCAAAGGGATTTTTATACAAATAGCGTGTCTGATTGATATTTTATCTTTTTTAGTCCGTATACATAGGTTATACATCGATTTTATACACGGTTACACACACACACATATATATATGTCCACCGACTAATTTTAATTTAAGCTATTGAATGAGCGGTTATTTATATTAATTCTTCTTAGTTGCCAAATTGAGGTGATTAATTTGGGCTAAACAATGAGTCATATCTCAACTCGTCCAATTCAAAAAACAAAATAAAATTTTTTACCTCCTATAGCAAACTATTACACCCTATTTATTATAAACAAAATAATTTCAAAATATTATTATTTATAGTTACCTTTTCAATCTGAATCATACGATTCTGAGGATTCTGCTCATGCATTGAGGCATGAAATAAGCCAATTATATTCTTTCTCTCTCTCTCTCTCTCTCTCTCTCTCTCTCTATATATATATATATATATATATATATATATATATATATATATATATATATATATATATATATATATATATAAGCAAGATTCTCAATCCTCTCTCTTCTCCATCAAATCAGCAGAATCGTCGGCGTCATCATCGTTGTCGTTGTCAGAATCATCGTCGGCGTCATCATCCACTATTGGCTCATCCTCTTTGCGAACAGATCTGGCCATGGCTATGCCGGAGAAGATTTGAGGGCCGATTTTTGTTCGTCTCCATTTTTAGTTTTAATACAATATATAATGTATTTTGCTTGGCCGAAAAATGCCATCTTCGACGAACTTTCTTTTCTTCTTTGTTATTTTAGTCACATACAATGATACAAATACATTGTATTCTGTACAAATATACTCAAATATATATTTTTTTGTATAAATACATTATTTTTTCACCTGTATTTTTGTATTTCCAAGATATGTATTTTTTTAATACAACCGAATATCACTGTGTTTTGTGATTTTTTATTGTTTGAATACAGTCGAATTGAATATGGTGAATTGAATATATTATATAATAGTGAATAATGAATATCTGTGAATTGAATACAATGTATACACATGAATTGAATAGAACGGTATACACCGTATTTCTTGATTACCTCATTGTCGCGCGAATACGTGGAATACAGTACAGTAGCAGCGAAAATTATGTAGAATTGATTTTGTTGAGTTAAATTAGGAGTGATACACGCTAATTGATCCTCTTTTCATTATTAAACAGCTGGACTCCCCTATTTACGGTGAATTTCGCTACCGTATTCATGAATATACAGTAGCGCGAATACATCGAATACAGTCGCACAGCTGGACACCCCTATTTTTAGGCGAATTCTGCTACTGTATTCAGTTAAATTAGGAGTGATACACGCTAATTGATCCTCTTTCCGTTATTAAACAACTGAATTTCCCTATTGTTTAGGAAAATTCTGCTACCGTATTCATGAATACAGTAGCGCGAATACAGACGTGTAACAACTAAATAGTAGCTATATGAAGTAATTATGTATATGATAGCTGTAGGAAGTTAATAGCCACTAAACAATAGTGGTTTCTGTAAATTCCTTTTTTTTTCATTTGTTTGTTTGTTCTTTTAATTTGTTTATTGACTAGCAAATCAAACTAATAAAATCTTTTAATTTATTATCATGCTATTTCAAATTAAAAAAAAAATATTTTTTCATATACTATATTTGAAAAAATTTCTTACTAGTCGATTCCAGTTAAACTTGGCTCAAACTTTTAGATGGATTAACTTGAGCTCAGTCCAAAATAATTCGTCAATTATCATCGGGACTTTTCGTATATATACGAGATTTTAAACGTATTTACCTGTTTTCTCTAAGTTTTTCTATTTACAGAAAGTAACTAAAGTTTTTTATAAAATATATATAAATTCGGTCAAAATTTATATTTTATCTACAACTTAAATATACTTTTTTTTTTTACAGAATCTGGTCAAACACTATAATTTACATATAATTTATATACAATTTGTTTATAATTATGTTAGTTATATATATTTTGTATACCACTTATACATCTGACACACAAAATATATACAATTTATTTATGTCTTCTTCTTCGAGTTTCAAACTGAAATTCTAACCTAACGACCTCGAATCGTCGCCAAATTCTCTCAAAATTGAGATATAAACTCCAAATGATATTTTCTATCATTTGCAGTAACACTCAATCCAAACATCTCCTCATCTCTTTTCTCCAACTCCTCCCTCAAGGCCGGCATGTCGCCCTCTTCGTGAAGCCGCCTCTGAGTGTCCCGGTACTTCCCGCAGAACTCCTGGTACTTAGCCTTCAATTTTTGATAAATCTATTTCCTCTTCTTCTCCCTCTGTACGCTTTCAATCTCTAGAATGATAGTCTGCAAATCAAAGAAAAGTAGAGGTTAAAGCTTAGAAGCAAGTCAACGAAAAGAAAAAAAAAAGAACGAGGATCGACTACACTTACCCTGAGGGCGAGGCCGGCAATGCTCTTCGAGAGGGTGTTGTCACTCAATTCTTCGACAATCTCACGCTCAGCTTCGGAGCAGAGAGGACCGAGAGCGTTGACCACGTCCTCAGTGTTTTTCAGCAGATCACGATCCATTGAAATTGTGATAGTTCTTGAACCCCCCCTCCATCCTCACCTCGATCTGAGTAGTTCCCTCATCGATCATTTTGAGATCCTCGGGTTCCAAGTCAGAACCAGAGTCATCGCCCTCTTCAACGTGAACCTTGACTTTATCCCCCTCAGTAGGAGAAGTATCCCCAGTCGGCCTAGAAGAAGAGTCTTTCTCACGAGGCACAGAACTATCGCACAACACCCCCTCTGTGACCGTCTCCACTTCAGGACGGGGAGACACGACCACGTTAATCTCCTCCAATTAGGCACCTCAGAGGTCACCCCGACGTCCTCACCAATATGAATCGTCGTAGTCTCCCGCACCACAAACTCATACTCCATAATTCAACGGCCGAGGGCACACCTTCTCCTGTATCCACGACCTTCCTCTTGCAGGGTCTCAGGTCCGCATCATGCTGGGAAACTTCATCATCCTCGATGACGAGTGAAACCGAGGGAGGAGTGGGTACATCAGCTGAGATGGGGGCAGAGGCAGAATATGCATCGACCCGTATCATCATAAATGAGGGAACATGCGCCCTGTTCCTTCTCGCAGCCCCCCTGACGGAACCTAGAGAAAATACAAAAGGTAAGTGCGACGATGTAAACCAATATGAGCAGGATGTCGACCAGAAAAAGGAAATTACCTGTCGAGGGGAGGGCCGATTTGAACTTCTGAAAGAAGCTCGGCCAATCACGAATCCCCACCTGTGCAGGGGAGAACTTACCCAACGCAGTCGGTGAGATATGTCACCAACTGAAGAGGTCGACCAGTAGTTGCAGAAAATGAAGGGTTATTCGACAAGCTCAGAATTAAATAATGTTTGAAAAGGTAAAATCAAAAGCACGAGTACTTACGAGTGTGGTTCCAGGCCTCATGAAATCCTATAGCATCGGCCAAGACAGTAACACCCCGTAAATTTAGCTTAGGTGTGAATGTGTTAAATGAGTAGTAATGTTATATTTTAGACATGTGAAGTTCTATTGGGATGGTTATGGGTGGAAATAATTGTTTTAGAACCAAGACGGAGAGTGAGATGTATAAGATTCGATAAAATCGACTAAGTTTACAAAAGGTCTGTCTTCCAGTAAGATTTAGTGAAAAGTTGTAAGGTATTTGGGAAAATTCAAAACACGAAAGTTGTAGCCCTTTGAAATAGATTTCCAACTATATATTTTGGAGCCCGAATGGATCTCTGCGAAAAACGTTATGTGTGTTTTACAGGACAATGCGCAGTATGCATGCCTAGCCTAGGTGCGCGCCCGGATGGTCCCGTGCACGGCCGGGCACTTGTGGCAGTGTTACTGCCCCTGTTGTGCATTCAGGTGTGGGGTTGGGCCTTTAGTTGCATGGAAACGCACCTGGGGGTCATTTTAAAAGACGTACTTCGTCCCCCACACCCCAAAACACAAACACTTGCTCAAGAAAGAGAAGCTCTCAAGAACCTAACATCTCCCAAGGTCCCTCCACCACCCAAGATGAGTTCTAATGGTGATTCTAAGTTAGTTTCAATTCTTCAACACCTTATTAATATGGGTAAACCCTTCAAATCATTAGATATTCGATTCAGGACATTGTTGTCGAGAAAAGAAACTCTAAGACTCGAATTCAAGAGGATTGAACGTCAAAAAGGTAATATCTTCACCATATACTTGATTATAGTATTGGATTAATGATTATAGACTCTAGTTAATGAGATATGAGTTGATGGGTTTGACAGAAAAGCATGAATGTTCATAGGTTTGGATTGTTGATTGTTGATTATTGGTTAAGGGTGTTGTTTATCTTATGGGTAATGAAGAATGATGCTGATTATAACCATTTGAGATTTTAGAATTTATTTTAGGATCAAGAGAATGGGTTATTGGGTGTAGAAATACCATTAATAAGGTCTATGAAGCTTTATTCCCACCAAGTATTTTATAAAATGCCTAAGTAACCAAAACATGAGTATTATTATTAATATGGAATCATGTTGACTTGTATTGCTATAGATTAAAGCTTAAAGGGTTGACAAACATTGTATTACGCTCAAGAATATGAAGTTAAGGTATGTGAGGCTAACTCTCTACGTTTGGGAATGTTTATGATTTTCCCTACGTCTCATTCTTATGACTATTACAAATTTTCTCAGAAAGTAATTATGCCTCAGTTCCATGAATAGTTGTAGAGCTTCTATTGTCTAGATGGCGTGGTTTCATAATTCATTCAATATCCCATGAGTCTCATGTATGAAAAATCATTTTGTTATGAATACATATTCCAGCCGAGGCTTATTAAGCATTTCAGTATCATGTATTGCAGTATGTTTCTCAGTTCCTTATTTTAAATCTTGAATGTTGAATACTTGTATGTGGGCCTAAGACTGTAGTTTATGTTTTATGTATATTTGGGACTGAGGTTATTGTTTATTCTTTATGCAACTTTGGGCATGGGGCTGTAGTTATGTATACATATACTTGGGCCCGAGGGCGTAGCTTGTGCACATATATATTTGGCCTGAGGCCGTACTTTATCAGATAAACAGGTGGTTCATTATTCAGAAGAGGGAGTATTCATATCCTTACTTCCTTGTTCAGTTATCAGTTTATCAATTATCAATTATCAATTCCCAGTTATCTGTTCTGTTCTCAGTTATCAGTTATTAGTTCAGTTTTTGTATTTACAGTTCTCTCTTTCAATTGTTTTACATACCAGTGCAATTCAAATGTACCGACGTCCCTTTTGACTGGGGCCTGCATCTCGCGATGCAGGTACCAATTTATAGGTTGACGACTCGGCTTGCTAGGACATCTCGTATCAGCTATTGATGAGCCCCAGTCTTTCGGGGCATTATTCCTTTTTTCAGTCTTTATAGTATTTCAGTTAATAAGGTATACTAGGGACCTTGTCCCAGTAAACAGTTAGCATTTTAGTATTCTTTAGAGGCTTCGTAGACTATAGCCCAGTCAGCCAGATATTAGCAGTCTTTTATGTGTTAGCCTTGTCGACTACTCGTTTATACTTGCAAACTTTTCAGTACTTTCCGTATTTATGGTATTTCGGTCAGACTCTTTAGTAGATTAGCATGTTGCATGTTTATATTCAGCTTATAGTTACACTACATGTTGATCCAACCATCCAGTTGTTCGCTCGGTCATATGCATTTAGACATCGAGTGCCGTGTTACACCCGGGCCATAGTTTGGGGCGTGTCAAAGCTTGGTATCAGAGCCTAGGTTCAAGATTCCTAGGGAGTCTATGAAGCCGTGTCCAGTGGAGTCACTTTTATGTATGTGTGCGCGCCACACGTGTAAATAGTTGACCACCAAGACATCTAGGATTGTTTCATTTCTTTAATACTCTAGATCGTGCAGTTAGAGATATGCTTTCAGGAATCCTTCTAACTCATGCGAATTGCGTATTTCAGAAAAATGCCTGCAAAAAGAAAGTACACCAAGAGGGCCTCAGCTACTAGCCAAGGGACTACGACTAATGCTACTCATGAGTAGGATACTCCTGCACGGGGAGTTGCATCAGACTCAGTGCCCAGTGCTTCAGACATGGATGTCAGGGTAGCTATCCAGTTGCTCACCCAAATTGTTGCTACACAGACTCAAAGGCAGGAAACAAGTGTTGTTGACGAGACGGGTAGTTCCAGGTTTAGGGAATTCCTCAACATGAAACCTCTTATTTTCACAGGGTCCAGAAAGGATGAGGATCCGCAAAACTTCATTGATGAGGTTCAGAAGATATTTCGAGTAATGCATGCTACAGACCATGAGGAAGCAGAGCTTGCTGCATACTAGCTAAAGGATGTTGCTAACACTTGGTATGAAACCTGGGAAGAGTCCCGAGGGGAGGATGTGGCTCCTGCGACTTGGAAGGAGTTTGCAAATGCGTTTCTTGAGCATTTTCTATGCATTGAGGTCTTGGAAGCGAAGGCTTTAGAGTTTGAGAGACTCAAACAGAATGAGATGAGTGTGAATGAGTACTATCTCAAGTTCGTCTCTCTGGCCAAGTATACTCCGGATATGGTACGTAATTTAAGGGCCAGAGTTAGGAGGTTTGTGTTGGGGCTTTCAGATTATTTGTTTGTTGATGCTAATATAGCTGCTCAGAACAATGACATGGCCATTACTAAGATGGTTGCCTTCGTTCAAGGGAACGAAGACAGGTTGAAGGAAGAAGAGCGGCTACAGAAATAGAAGGACAGGGAATTCAGCAAGAGAGCTAAGTCTACAGGAAATTTTAGCCATGGGGGATCTCGAGAAGGGGGCAATCGCCAGTTCTTCAGGAAATCAAAATCAGGACCTGTTCCATCTTCAGCTAGTGCACCAGTTCAGAGGTCCAAGTTTAACAATAAAAACCAAAATTTCAGAGCAGCATGCTCACAGTCATAGGCTAGTGTGAGTTACAGAGGCCTTGAGTAGCCTACTAGCAACACGTGTGGTAAGAAGCATCCAGGGGTGTGTTGTTTGGGCACAAATGGTTGCTTTGAGTGTGGTCAGCAGGGCCACTTCTTGAGGGATTGTCCATCAGCAGGGCAGAATAATGGAGGCAATGTAGCTCAGTCCACTAACTCAGCAGCCCCTCAGAATTCTCAGGCCCAACAAGGGCGTGGTGCAGCAAATTTTGGTAATGTAGGCGGTGGTCGAAACTGCTTGTATCTGTTGGCAGGCCGTCAGGATACAGAGGCTCGTGGAGATATTGTCACAGGTATGCTAACAGTCTTCACTTTTGATGTTTAGGCTCTTATGGATGCGGGATCCACCCTATCTTATGTAACCCCATATATTACAAAGAAATTTGGGATAGAATCAGAAAAGTGATGTGATCCCTTTGAAGTGTCCACTTCAGTTGGAGAATCAGTTATAGCTAGACGCATCTATTGGGGATGTCCAGTCAAAGTGTATCATCGCCTTACTATAGCAGAACTAGTGGAATTGGAGATGGTAGACTTCGATATAATCATGGGCATGGATTGGTTAAAGTCCTGTTATACCACAGTGGGTTGTAGAACCAAAATAGTAAGTTTTGAATTTCCTGGTGGACCAGTCTTAGAATGGAAGGGTGATGTAGTAGCACCTATGGGTAGGTTTATTTCCTACCTTAAAGCCAGAAAGATAATTTCTTAAGGGTATATCTATCATCTGGTTCGAGTTAGGGATGCAGATGCTCAGATTCCCACTCTCCAGTTAGTACCAATTGTAAATGAGTTCCCAGAGGTGTTACCTGAAGATCTTCCTAGAGTCCCTCCCGATTGAGAGATTGACTTTGGAATTGATCTACTCCCCGACACTAAGCCAATATCTATTCTACCTTATAGAATGGCTCTAGTAGAGTTGAAAGAGCTAAAAGTCGAGTTGAAAGATCTTCTAGATAAGGGATTTATAAGGTCAAGTGTCTCACCTTGGGGCACACCGGTCTTGTTTGTCCTAAAAAAGGATGGGTCTTTGCGCATGTGCATTGACTATCGTCAATTGAATAAAGTCAGCATCAAGAACAAGTACCATCTTCCCAGAATAGATGATTTATTTGATCAACTTCAGGATGCCCAGTGTTATTCCAAGATTGACCTCAGATCGGGGTACCATCAGTTGAAGGTTAAGGAAGTGGATATTCCAAAAACAGCTTTCACGACTCGATATGGGCATTTCGAATTTTAGGTAATGTCATTTGGTTTAACGAATTCACCAACAGCTTTCATGGACCTTATGAATAGGGTATTCAAGCCTTATTTTGATTTGTTCGCTATTGTATTTATTGATGATATCTTGATTTATTCCCGTAGCAAGACTGACCATGCAGAACATCTCAGAGTTGTACTGCAGACACTGCAGGATCACAAGCTATATGCGAAATTTTCTAAGTGTGAATTCTGGTTGAAATCAGTAGCGTTTTTGGGCCATGTCATCTTAGGGGAAGGCGTGAAGGTGGACTTTCAGAAAATAGAGGCTGTGAAGAATTGGCCTAGACCCACCTTAGTATCTGATATAAGAAGTTTCTTGGGTCTAACAGGCTATTACAGGCATTTTGTAGAGGGATTTTCCTCTATCTCGTCCCCTTTGACTAGATTGACTCAGAAGAAGGTCAAATTTCAGTGGTCGGACGCTTGTGAGAAAAGTTTTGAGGAGTTAAATAAGAGGTTGACTTCAGCTCCAGTTTTGACATTACCGGAAGGAACCGAAGGGTTCGTTGTTTATTGTGATGCTTCAGGGGTTGGCCTTGGGTATGTATTAATGCAGCATGGTAAAGTCATATCCTACACATAAAGACAACTCAAGGCTTGATCTTGTGTTAGCAACTGTGGTATTTGCGCTAAAGATCTGGCTCCATTATTTGTGTGGGGTGCATGTTGATATTTTCACAGATCACAAGAGTCTCCAATACATCTTTAAGCAAAGAGAATTGAATCTACGTCAGAGAAGGTGGCTCGAATTGCTCAAGGATTATGATGTTGATATCCTCTATCATCCGGGAAAAGCAAATGTTGTAGCCGATACTCTTAGTCGGTGTTCTATGAGAAGCTTAGCTCATGTTGAAGCAGACAAGCGGACTATGATGAAGGGAGTCCACCGCTTAGCAAGTCTAGGAGTTTGACTTTTGGACTACGAAGATGGTGGCGTTGTTCTTCAGAATAGGGCTAAATCCTCCTTAGTAGGCGAAGTGAAGGAGAATCAGTTCAGTGATCCCTACTTATTGCAGCTGAAGGATGGGATTCACAAACAAAAGACTACGGTTTTTGAACAAGGGGGAAGTGATGGCAATTTGAGTTACAAAGGAAGACTATGCATTCTAGACATATATGGGCTCAGAGAGCAGATTATGTAAGAAGCCCATAATTCCAGGTATTCTATTCACCAAGGTTCCACAAAGATGTATCATGATCTTAAGAAGATTTATTGGTGGAACGATATGAAAAAGAACATAGCAGATTTTGTGGCTAAGTGTCCAAATTGTCAGTAGGTGAAAGTCAAACACCAGAGGCCTGGTGGTTTGGCTCAGAGTATAGAAATTCCCGTTTGGAAATGGGAGATAATAAACATGGATTTCATAACAGGTCTACCTCGCTCGTTTCAGAAGCATGATTCGATTTGGGTGATTGCAGACCGACTTACCAAGTCAACTCACTTCTTGCCAGTGAAGACTACATATTCAGCAGAGGATTATGCCAAGTTGTATATCCAGGAAATTGTTCGATTGCATGGGACTCCTTTGTCCATCATCTCAGGTCGTGGTGCTCAGTTCACAGCGAACGTTTGGAAATCTTTTCAGAAAGTATTGGGCATAAGAGTGAACCTCAGCACAGCTTTTCATCCGCAGACAGATGGCCAGGCAGAGCGCACCATTCAGACTCTTGAGGATATGTTAAGGGAGTGTGTTATCTATTTTAAAGGTAATTGGGATGATCATCTATCCCTCATTGAGTTTGCTTATAATAACAGCTACCACTCTAGTATCAAGATGGCACTGTGCGAAGCTCTGTATGGGTGGAGGTGTAGAACACCAATTGGTTGGTTCGAAGTTGGCGAAGCGGAGTTTTTAGGACCCGATTTGGTCTATCATGCTATGGATAAAGTCAACTTTATTCAAGAGCATTTGAAGACGGCTCACAGTCACCAAAAGTCCTATTCAGATGTGCGGCGTAGAGACTTAGAGCTCCAAGTTGATGATTGGGTGTTGTGAATGTTTCGCCTATGCAAGGCATTATGAGATTTGGGAAGAAGGGGAAGCTTAGTCCCCACTATATTGGGCCATGTAGAATCCTACGAAGGATCGGGCAGGTGGCTTATAAGTTAGAATTGCCACAAGAATTAGCTGTTGTACACCAAGTGTTTCATGTGTCTATGTTGAAGAAATTCATGGGAGACCTGTCTCTTGTGTTTCCTACAGAGATTATAGGGGTTAAAGATAGCCTGGCTTACGAAGAAATTCCAGAAGTTATTCTTGATTGTCAAGTCCGCAAGCACATAACTAAGAAAATTGCTTCAGTGAAAGTGCTTTGGAGGAATCAAAAGGTTGAAGAAGCTACGTGGGAAGACGAAGAGGACATGAAGTCCAGATATCCCCATCTCTTTGAAGAGCAAATGGAAAATGTAGAAGGTAACTAACCTTTCCATTTAGACCTTATACTATAATCTCTATGTCTTTCAGTATTTAGTTAGCTCAGTATTCAGTCAATTCAGTAGTCATTCAGTTCAGTATCTCAGCAGTTCAGTAATCATGTGTTTTTTCAGTTTAGTATACATGTGTTCATGACAGTTCACTATTTGCATGTTTCCATTATACCCGTTTAAGGTCTAGAGTTAGTCGTAACTACAGCCAGGACAATCTTTCGAGGACGAATGATCCCAGGGGTGGGGGGGGGAGATAATGTAACACCCCATAAATTCAGCTTAGGTGTGCACATGTTAAATAAGTAGTAATATTATATTTTAGACATGTGAAGTTCTATCGGGATGAGTATGGGTGGAAATAGTTGTTTTAGAACCAAGGCGGAGAGTGAGGTGTATAAGATTCGATAAAATCGACTAGGTTTACACAATGTCTATCTTCCAGAAGGATTTAGTGAATAGGTGCAAGGAATTTGGGAAACTGCAAAACACCAAAGTTGTATCCCTTTGAAATAGCTTTCTAACGATATATTGTGGAGCCCGAACGGATCTCTGTTCAAAATGTTATGTGCGTTTTATTGGACAATGGGCAGTTTGCGCGCCTAGGTGCGTAGCCGCAGACTTGTGGCAGTGTTACTGCCCTACTGCACGTTCAGGTGCGCAGTTGGACCTTTAGGTGCACGGGAGCACACCTGGGGTCATTTTAAAAGCCTTACTTTATCTCCCACACCCCAAAACACAAAAACTTGCTCTAGAAAGGGAAGCTCTCAAGAAACTAACCTCTCCCAAGGTCCCTCCACCATCCAAGATTAGTTCTAATGGTGATTCTAAGTTAATTTCAATTCTTCAACACCTTATTAACATGGGTAAACCCTTCAAATCATTAGATATTTGATTGGGACATTGTTGTCGAGAAAATAAACTCTAAGACTCGAATTTAAGAGGATTGAACGTCAAAAAGGTAATATCTTCACCCTATACTTGATTATAGTACTGGATTAATGATTATAGACTCTAGTTCATGAGATATGAATTGATGGGTTTGACAGAAAAGCATGAACAATTATAGATTTGGGTTGTTGATTGTTGATTATTGGTTAAGGGTATTGTTTATCTTATGGGTGATGAAGAATGATGCTGATTATAATCATTTGAGATTTTAGAATTTATTTTAGAAGCAAGAGAATGGGTTATTGGGTGTAGAAACACCATTAATAAGGGCTATGAAGATTTATTCCTACCAAGTATTTGATAAAATGTCTAAGTGACCAAAACATGAGTATTATTGCTAATATGGAATCCCTTTGACTTGTATTACTATAGATTAAAGTTGAAAGGGTTGACAAATATTGTATTACGCTCAAGAGCAGGAAGTTAAGGTATGTAAGGCTAACTCTCTACGTTTGGAAATGTTTATGATTCTCCCTACGTCTTATTCTTATGACTATTAAAAATTTCCTCAGAAAGTAATTATGCCTCAGTTTAATGAATAGTTGTAGAACTTCTATTGTCTAGATAACGTGGTTTCATAATTCATTCAATATCCCATGAGTCTCAGTTATGGCAAATCATTTTGTTATGAATACATATTCCAGTCGAGTCATATTCAACATTTCAGTATCATGTAGCCCAGTATGGTTCAATATTTCAGTATCATGTATTGTAATATGATTCTCAGTTCCTTATTTTAAATCCTGAATGTTGAACACTTGTATTTGGGCCCGAGGCCGTAGTTTATGCTTTATGCATATTTGGGCCTGAGGCCATAGTTTATGCTTTATGCATCTTTGGGCCTGAGGCCGTAGTTATGTATACGTATGCTTGGGCCCGAGGTCGTAGCTTGTGCACATATATATTGGGCCCGAGGTCGTATTTTATCAGATAAACAGATGGTTTATCATTCAGAATAGGGAGTATTCATATCCTTACTTCCTTGTTCAGTTATCAGTTTATCAGTTGTCAATTCTCAGTTATCTGTTCAGTTCTCTGTTATCATTTATCAGTTCAGTTTTAGTTTTTGTATTTATAGTTCTCTCTTTCAGTTGTTTTGCATACCAGTGCAATTCAAATATACTGACGTCCCTTTTGCTCGGGGCATGCATCTCGCGATGCAGGTAACAATTTACAAGTTAACGACTCGGCTTGCTAGGACATCTCGTATCAGCTATTGGTGAGCCTCGGTCTTTCGGGGCATTTATCCCTTTTTTCAGTCTTTATAGTATTTCAGTTAATAAGGTATATCGGGGACCTTGTCCTGGTAAATAGTTAGCATTTCAATATTCTTTAGAGGCTTCGTAGACTATAGCCTAGTCAGTCAGATATTAGCAGGCTTTTATGTGTTGTCCTTGTCAGCTACTCGTTTATACTTGCACACATTTCAGTACTTTCTGTATTTTTGATATTTTGGTCAGACTTTTTTGTAAATCAGCATGTTGCATGTTTATATTCAGCTTACAATATACCACATATTGATCCAGCCATCCAGTTGGATCGCTCGGTCACATGCAGTTAGGCACCGAGTGTTATGTTACACCTAGGCCATGGTTCGGGGCGTGTCAACGACAACCTCAGTTTTGACAAAGAAATAGTCTAGCCAGAATTGCTGGCAACCATTATCATCTGTCTTCACTGATGGTAGGCTATAATCTCGTGTTTAAGTCGCTTATTGCACTTTAATTCACTGCACTTTACTTGTATTTGAGCTTTAATTAATAGTATTTTGCACTTATTGTGTGTTTTACGTCTTGTAGGAGTGATTTCGAGTTATGTAGATGTTGTGGAGCTAATTCGAGTTATTTGGAGTTTTGAAGTCTGAGTAAAATCCCAAGGGATTAAGTCGGGATCGTGTTCGGGGGGTGGAGGACCAAGTCTGGACGTCAAAAATCAAGCAAAAAGTCGTACTCTGAGAAAACTCCACAACCGCAGCGCGTGGGGTGGTGCGTGGTGCGCCGCGGCTATCCAAATCCTGCTGCCTGATAGATGTTGAGTTCTATGGATTTCCCTACTAATGCCCCTCATGGCGCGTCGCCCCATGCGGCGCGCCTGTGCAATTTTTACAGAGTGAAAATTCTATTTCGGCTAGGAAAAGATGGTTTCGTCTGGGCCCGACCCTACTTGGTATAAATGCATATAAAAATGATTCTGGACTTTTGACACACATCCGATCTAAGGAGGCTAAGGAGGAGGAAGAGAAAAAGCACAAGGATTTCATCATTCTTTCTTCACTCAAGATCCGAGTTTGGATTGAATTTTTGTTTTCCTATACTTTAACTTTACTTGTGATGAATTTCTCCATGTCTATGGAGTAGTTTCCTTTAGAGTTTGATGGGTTTTGTGTATTAATGATTGTTTGTAGATTATAACTCTAGTATTATATATTGAATCATTTTAGGATGAATTAATTGTTGCATCTATATTCAAGTGTTCATATAATCGAGAGAGGCCTAATTTGTGATATCTTTGTATTATATTGTTGGTTGAGTTCATAGATTCTTCTAAATAATCGAAAGAGTCTAGTTGAATCATTGATTAAACCTAGTTAGGAGAATAATCGAAAGATGTTTTCCTGAAGACCAATCCACTACGCATTCTTGCATATCTTCACGTGCTTAAATTGGTTCATCTCGTGAGGTTAAGACTTAATCGAGAGAGAAGTTTTTGCTGAACGTTTGACTAATAATTGAGTGAATTCGAGAGACTCACTTGAACATTAAAAGTGAATTATCTAGAGTTATATCCAAACAATTATCTTACACCTATCCTATCAACCTCTATTTTCTCCCACTGATAACTTTTTTGCTTGTTCCTTGTGTCGATTGTCATTAGTCAATAATTTTAAACTCTTAGTTAATTTTACTTAGAAATCATATACATCTCAATTGTTGATCATCTTGGATAACAATCAAGCTAGAAACTATAAGAATACTATTTAAATCCAATCCCCGTGGATACGATATTACTCAGTCTTGAAAAAGAAGTAGTCAAGCCAGAACTACCGACTACTTTTATCGTCCATCTTCACCACCAAGCATTTTTCCCCACGATGTCGAAGGTTCAACATCGTCTCTCTATAGAAGCTAGGCGCGAACAGATGCACCAAGTGTCGTACCGTGACCTCGACCCCGGTAAGTTCGGCAAACTTTGACAGCATATTGATAACCTTGTAAACATAGGGGGCGAGCTGAGCAGGGCAAACATTGTAATGGCGGCAAAACTCGTCCACCAGCAGAAAGAGTGGGAACAAGTAGCTGATGGCAAACGGGTAGGCATAAATAGCACAGTACCCAGGACGGTGGACGTGTACTTCGTCGTTATTAGCGGGAATTAGCTCCATGTGGTCGGGAAGGCCAAACTTGGTTTTAAATTCAGCCAAGTGCTTAGCCGTCGTCGATGATTAAAATTACTTAGTCATCACCTGCAGCAGCCAGTAAAGAACAGGTTTAGCATCGGGGTTATGGGGGATGATCTACTCCACTGAAGGGAGAGCCTCCTCTTCAGCGGGGGTGATGGTATCTTTCCAATGAACAGGAAATACGACAGCCAAGAAAGAGTTGGTTCTCTTCATTTATATCGGAAGGGATGTGCGACATGGCTATGGAAGTTGAGAAAAGTGAAGAGAATAAAACTGGAAATATGAAGAACAGATATGAAGCAAGGAAAGGAAATTCGAAGGAGAGTCTAAAGAAAGTAAAAGTTTGGGTTCTGGTAAAGCAAGCCCTATTTATAGAGATGAAGGCATCGAACCCGAAACAGTTCGTCATGATTGCCACCAGGATCGAAATGGTAGAACCAATCAGGAGCCGCGCATGAATCCATGTGATGCGTCGGGAACAAGGGGTCATTATGACAAATGACATCATGACGTCACATCTTTTCCTTGACAAGATGGTTCTATTAAATCACCCGAAAAATTTAAGATTTGAAATATGCGGTCCGCGAAATGCCACGTCACTTGTTTTTCACAACGAGCATGACCGTTGTTATCTGCTCATTGAGATCGCCCACGAGGACGATCTCAACAAGCGGAGGGACTAACTTTATCGGCTAAAATTATCATGATTATATGTGGACGAAGTCGACATTAAGGAAACCTTCGAAGGCTGCCACATGTTAACATGGTATAATGTCTTGGCTTCAAAAGTCGATGTCATGAGAAAATAGCGTGACGTCGACGAGGTCGAGGTGGCTCAACAGAGGACGAAGACGAGGACGAGCACTCCCATTCCCTTTATTAAAGCAGTAACAGCTAGTTCTGTGATTATAGTTCTTATAGAATATACCAGTGAATATTCCTCCCAGTTGTATTATTTAGGGGTTTGTGGCCCATGTATCCTTATAAATAGAAAGATTAGTAATTATAGAGGGGATTGAAAAATCATTATAAAAAAATAACACATTGATATTCTGTGAAGATTCTACCTTTATCATACACATACAAAGTTCACATTTTCTCTCATATGTTTATCTATCCTTTCTCTCTTGATCCAAGGATGATCTGAATATTCAAAGGCTTATAGTCATCTATTCTTGTCAGAAGAATTATTGGGGAATCTCACATTTGTCGGGTGACCATAATTCATTTATTTATTTAAATGCCACTTATTGTTATTTATTGATATCTTCCGTATTAGTGAATCATTTATTGTACCATTATTGCTGTCATTCATTGCTACAAAAATGTTTACTACAAAAAATCTCACTCCTCCTTTTTTGTATATCTAAACAGAAAAGTATTAACACGAAAATTACAAATGTACAAGATATAGCAATTTCTCAGAAGATATTAAAGTAGGATTTTTTTATTGTACCATGTATCACGTTGTGCTAATAAAACTGTTAAGAGCCCAAGCAAGTAGAAACAAAAACAGAATACCACCTTGATTTACATCCCTTTCTAAAGTGACAAGAGCATCAAAAATAGCAATAGTAAAGGAAAAAATAATAACCTCGGTAGTACATCAGAACTTCCCCTCCTTTCCTGAGCTGGAACTCTTTAATTTCTGTCATTTGCTTAACCTTTTTATGCCATAGTCGCACAAGATGGCTCAGGGAACTACAACAGCATCAAATATTTGTGGCTAACAAATAACAATACATACATTTTGACTCAAGCAGAAGAATAGTCAGCGAGTCAGATGCACTTGACTATGTGCAAAATAAGGAACTAAGAAACAGAAAACTTAACAACCAGTGGTAACCACTAACGAGCAGCAACCCAGCAGAATTTCTAACCCAGCAGCAGAATTTTTAATTCAAATTTACCCTTTACACAGCTGCAACAAAAATACAAATGCATGATGCATCATGCAACAGCCACTAATGAGCAGCAACAGATTAAACACAATGCAACAAAACAGAGAGGGCGTAAACCTGCCAAACATAATTCAAGTTTACACCAGTAACAACTAAAGTGTCACAGGTTCTGTGGCTTTTCTTTTCTTAGAATCTTGAGTATCAATTGTGTTGGCATTACTATCTTAAGTAATAGGTAAGCTTTCAGTTGAACCGGCATCACTTACTCTACTTTCATCCTCCATCTATACAAAATTAAAACAGATACAAACACAAATTGAGACTAGAGTTGAGTTTAGATATACACCTTATTAATTACTTTCTTAGCAGCAAAGATTGCACCTTTAATAATACTAAAGCAAAGATATACTAATTTTTATCAATAATTTCTTTGCGGCAAAGATGAAACATGCAAATCAAAACAAAAATTGTTATATATGGGTTTGTGGGGATGAAATTAAAAATAAATCATCCAAAACCAATTATAAATCCACAAAGCAGATACGAGTGCTTAAAATTAATTGCAATATCCATATCACATATCCATACGGACTAGATAACAGTGAATTGATCAAAATAAAAAAAAAAATTACAATCCTAAGACTTTTTGCTAGATTCTTGGCTATTTAAGACTTTAATTGTCAGAAACTTGAATTGTTCTCTAAGTACAACCGTATTGTATAAATAATGAAGAGTGAAGACTATATTAGTCCAATTGCTCAATTAACTATTTCTGATGAGATTGTTATAACAAAATATATTTAGTTAAGACTCATCATCTTTGGTTAACAACGAATTGATAAGAAAGAAATTTTTTCCTTATTATTTTTGCAGATTGCATCAGCATTTTCCATTTTATTTTTTTAACTAAAGTGTTGGGTTTATAGTTTATATAGCCTTTTGTACCAAAAATAGAAACTATTGGTTACAAAATACAAACTGAATATTAAAGAATGAAGAAGTTGTGAACTTGTTAAAGAGTTGAAGATTGAAGAATGAGGAAACAGGCCGTCACACTTGAGAGTCGTCGGCGCCGAGGTCATGAAGTCGCCGTGACGATCTGTTCTTCACGAACAATACTCGCAATCTGTTCTTCACTTTTTTGTTTGATACTTGAGAGAAACCTAATTCTAAATTTTTAATTCCTGTCGCTAGAAACAAGGGGAAAAGGCTAAGAGAGTAGGGGAATTGGGCTTAGTCTTATTGGGCTAAAAATACAATCTTAAAATTTTGGGTTGGACTAGGGCAGTGTAGGACTAGGATAGGAATTAGGAAGCACATAAAATACCTAAATAATTCGGTATTTCGGTATACCGAAATATCGAGTACCGTACCATTATACCGAATAATCGAAAATTTAATACCGAATTATATCGAAATATCGAAAAAACTGAAACCGAAGTACCGAATTAATTCGATCCGGTTCGAAATTCAATTTTTCGGATTTTATGCCCACCCCTAGCTGCACCACATCCTTTGACTGTAAAAATTATCCTGTCATATCACACAAGTGCCCCTTGGGTACTTTTATATTCGAGTATATGCAGATGCTGTGAAGAGTCGAATTATAAAATATTGAGTGCAGGACTCACCTTTTGCTCCTTTAAAAAGAAAAATAATATGTTTGCTTCAATTTATGTTTTTAATATTTTTAAAAGAAAGTTATTATTTATATTTAATAATTTTTTAATTCAATATTTTTACTTTTTCACTTAATGACAGTCACATATAAAAATGATATGGTAAATTTAAGTCATTTATTATTTTTGATATGTTATCCACACATTTAATTTAACATTATAAGATTCAAGAGTATTATTTGTAATCTTAAATTTCACGTTCAGTCCAACTAAAATATATAAATGAAATGAAAGGAGTATATTATCTGTATTCGTGAAATTGATAAACGGTTATTCTTTTACCATCTTGATAAATATATCGTAGTGGCCACGTAAAGTTTTAGAAATTCAAGATTATAATGTTGGAATCTTGATCAATAAGACAACATAATTGTGAAGACCCGATAGGTCATCTTTAAATTTAATAATTATTTCTGTGTTCTTAAAACTCAAATAGCACCATTCAGCTTTCCTCTACTTGCGTGCGCAGTCCGTAAATTTTCCGAGAAGTTTTTATGTGAAAAATTGATTAAAATGTAAAATAGTGCTTTAAAACTCATTTGAGTTGACTTCGGCCAACGTTTTGAGCAAACGGGCCTGGATCAGTGCTTTGATAGTTCCGGTAGGTCCGTATCGTGATTTGCGACTTGGGCGTATGCCCGAAATTTAATTTGGAGGTCCCTCGCTTGAGAAATCGCCATTTGTTAAAAATTGGAAATTTGAAAGCTTATAGATTCCAAAGTTTGATCACAAACTGACTTCTATTGATATCGGGGTCGGAATCCAGTTATAAAAATTTTCATAGGTCCGTTATGCCATTTATGACTTGTGTGCAAAAATTTGAGGTAAATCGGACTTGATTTGATAGGTTCGGCATCGAATGTAGAAGTTGAAAATTCTTAAGTTCTTTAAGCTTGAATTAGGGTATGGTTCGTAGTTTTAGCGTTGTTTGATGTGATTTGAGGTTTCGACTAAGTTCGTATGATGTTTTAGGACTTGTTGGTATATTTGGTTGAGGTCTCGGGGGCCTCGGGTGGATTCCGGATGGTTAACGAATCAAAATTTGGACTTAAGGAAAAATCTAAAATTTTGGCCTTCTAGTGTAATCGCACCTGCGGATTTTTGACCGCAGGTGCGAGCTCGCAGAAGTGAGCCTGGCCTCGCAGAAGCGGATGGTCCGCAAAAGCGGACAGGGCGTCGCAGAAGCGGCACACGCATCGCAGAAGCGAAAAAGGGGAAGGGGCAGCCTCGTCGCAGAAGCGGACTCTTGTCCGCAAAAGCGAGCCAGCCCGCATAAGCAACTATAATCTCCGCAAAAGCGGAACCACAGATGCGGTTAAGTGTCCGTAGGTGCGTAAGCACTGGACAGATTACAAAAACAGAGGGTTCCGATATTTTTTGTCATTTTGGACATTTCCAACACGGGTTGAGGCGATATTTGAGCGACAATTCACGAAAAAATTTGAGGTAAGTCACTTGTGATAATTGTTAGTCAATAATATTGAATTATCATTGATTATATCGACTAGATTATGTGTTTTGAGGTGAAATTCGACGATTTGAACCTAGGGATTTAAAAATAAGATTTGGGGATTTGAAGGTCGAGTTGATGTCGTAATTTTGTAAAATTTATATGGTTGGACTCGTGGTTGAATGGACGTTGATATTTTATAACTTTTGTCGGATTTCGCGACGTGGGCCGTACGGGCGATTTTTGAGTTAAATTTCGGATTTTAATTGGAAAATTTAGTATTTTCATATAGAATTGATTTCTATAATTCGTAATGAGTATATTGAATTGTTTGTGACTAAATTCGAGGTATTCGGACACCAATTCGCGAGGCAAAGGTTTATTGAAATCTTAAGTTAGTTGCAAATTGAGCTAAGTATCGTGGTTAACCTTGACTTGAGGGAGTATGACTTATTTGTCTATTTGCTACGTGATTTAATGTGCGGGTACAATGTATATGTGAGGTGACGAGTATTTATACGTTGTGGTTGAGTCAAAGTATACGGGTGGAATTTGTTTATTGTGAATAATTTCCTATTTAATTAAGATATTCATGCTTAAGCTATTAGTGTTTATTTGATAATTGTTTCATGAGATTATTTCTAGTTTAATAATTGTTGAATATTTTGAAAGGTGAAGTCGGTATTCTGGTATTGAATTGATTGATAAGTATATATCCCTGCATTTAAATACTCTTCAGAATGTATATTATTATTTTCATGGTAAGGAAGAGTGTAAAAGCACAAAGCGTGATGCTGCCATTTATATTATTTATATTATCCTTGCCATGGTGAGAAAGTGTGTAAAAGCATGAAGGGTGATACCGTTCCATTTTGTATTCTTAAACCTCAAATAGCACCATTCAACTTTTCTCGACAGCGTGCGCAGTCCGTAAATTTTTCGAGAAGTTTTTATGTGAAAAATTGATTAAAATGTGAAATAGTGCTTCAAAACTCATTTGAGTTGACTTCGGCCAACGTTTTGAGCAAACGGGCCTGGATCAGTGCTTTGATAGTTCTGGTAGGTTCGTATCGTGATTTGAGACTTGGGCGTACGCCCAAAATGTAATTGGGTGGTCCCTCGCTTGAGTAATCGCCATTTGTTAAAAATTGAAAATTTGAAAGCTTATAGATTTCAAAGTTTAACCACAAACTGACTTCTATTGATATCGGGGTCGGAATCCAGTTCTGAAAATTTTCATAGGTCCGTTATGTCATTTATGACTTGTGTGCAAAAATTTGAGGTCAATCGGACTTTATTTGATAGGTTTCGGCATCGAATGTAGAAGTTGAAAATTCTTAAGTTCTTTAAGCTTGAATTAGGGTATGATTCGTAGTTTTAGCGTTGTTTGATGTGATTTGAGGTTTCGACTAAATCCGTATGATGTTTTAAGTCTTGTTAATGTATTTGGTTGAGGTCTCGGGGGCCTCGGATGGATTCCGGATGGTTAACGGATCAAAATTTGGACTTAAGGAAAAAATCTAAAATTTTGGCCTTCTAGTGTAATAGCACCTGCGGATTTTTAACCGCAGGTGCGAGCTCGCAGAAGTGAGCCTGGCCTCGCAGAAGCGGATGGTCCGCAAAAGCGGACAGGGCATCGTAGAAGCGGCACACACATCGCAGAAACGAAAAAGGGAAGGGGCAGCCTCGTCGCAGAAGCGGACTCTTGTCCGCAAAAGTGAGCCATCCCGCATAAGCAACCATAATCTCCGCAAAAGCGGAACCACAGATGCGGTTAAGTGTCCGCAGGTGCGTAAGCACTGGACAGATTACAAAAACAGAGGGTTCCGACATTTTTTTGTCATTTTGGACATTTCCAACACAGGTTGAGGCAATATTTGAGCGACAATTCACGAAAAAACTTGAGGTAAGTTACTTGTGATCATTGTTAGTCAATAATATTAAATTATCATTGATTATATCGACTAGATTACGTGTTTTTGAGGTGAAATTCGACGATTTGAACCTAGGGATTTGAAAATAAGATTTGGGGATTTGAAGGTCGAGTTGATGTCGTAATTTTGTAAAACTTATATGGTTGGACTCGTGATTGAATGGACGTTGATATTTTATAACTTTTGTCGGATTTCGCGACGTGGGCCGTACGGGCGATTTTTGAGTTAAATTTCAGATTTTAATTGGAAAACTTAGTATTTTCATATAGAATTGATTTCTATAATTCGTAATGAGTATATTGAATTGTTTGTGACTAAATTCGAGGCATTCAGACACTAATTCGCGAGGCAAAGATTTATTGAAATCTTAAGTTGGTTGCAAATCGAGCTAAGTATCATGGTTAATCTTGACTTGAGGGAGTATGACTTATTTGTCTATTTGCAACATGATTTAATGTGCGGG
The DNA here is from genome assembly GCF_000715075.1 of Nicotiana tabacum. Taxonomy (NCBI): domain Eukaryota; kingdom Viridiplantae; phylum Streptophyta; class Magnoliopsida; order Solanales; family Solanaceae; genus Nicotiana; species Nicotiana tabacum. Next base: position 80,509,856 of record NC_134100.1, read on the forward strand.
TACAACGTATATGTGAGGTGACGAGTATTTATACGTTGTGGTTGAGTCAAAGTATACGGGTGGAATTTGTTTATTATGAATAATTGCCTATTTAATTAAGATATTCCTCCTTAAGTTATTAGTGTTTATTTGATAATTGTTTCATGAGATTATTTCTAGTTTAATTATTGTTGAATATTTTGAAAGGTGAAGTCGGTATTCTGGTATTGAATTGATTGATAAGTATATATCCCTGCATTTAAATACTCTTCAGAATTTATATTATTATTTTCATGGTAAGGAAGAGTGTAAAAGCACAAAGCGTGATGCTGCCATTTATATTATTTATATTATCCTTTCCATGGTGAGAAAGTGTGTAAAAGCACGACGGGTGATACCGTTCCATTTTGTATTCTTAAACCTCAAATAGCACCATTCAACTTTCCTCGACAGCGTGCGCAGTCCGTAAATTTTTTGAGAAGTTTTTATGTGAAAAATTGATTAAAATGTGAAATAGTGCTTCAAAACTCATTTGAGTTGACTTCGGCCAACGTTTTGAGCAAACGGGCCTGGATCAGTGCTTTGATAGTTCTGGTAGGTTCGTATCGTGATTTGAGACTTGGGCGTATGCCCGAAATGTAATTGGGTGGTTCCTCGCTTGAGTAATCGCCATTTGTTAAAAAATGGAAATTTGAAAGCTTATAGATTCCAAAGTTTGATCACAAACTGACTTCTATTGATATTGGGGTCGGAATCCAGTTCTTAAAATTTTCATAGGTCCGTTATGTCATTTATGACTTGTGTGCAAAAATTTGAGGTCAATCGGACTTTATTTGATAGATTTCGGCATCGAATGTAGAAGTTGAAAATTCTTAAGTTCTTTAAGCTTGAATTAGGGTATGATTCGTAGTTTTAGAATTGTTTGATGTGATTTGAGGTTTCGACTAAGTCCGTATGATGTTTTAGGACTTGTTAATGTATTTGGTTGAGGTCTCGGGGGCTTCGGATGGATTCCGGATGATTAACGGATCAAAATTTGGACTTAAGAAAAATATCTAAAATTTTGACCTTCTAGTGTAATCGCACCTGCGGATTTTTAACCGCAGGTGCGAGCTCGCAGAAGTGAGCCTGGCCTCGCAGAAGCGGATGGTCCACAAAAGCGGACATGGCGTCGCAGAAGTGGCACACGCATCGCAGAAATGAAAAGGGGAAGGGGCAGCCTCGTCGCAGAAGCGGACTCTTGTCTGCAAAAGTGAGCCATCCCGCATAAGCAACCATAATCTCCGCAAAACCGGAACCACAGATGCGGTTAAGTGTCCGCAGGTGCGTAAGCACTGGACAGATTACAAAAACAGAGGGTTCCGACATTTTTTGTCATTTTGGACATTTCCAACACGGGTTGAGGCAATATTTGAGCGACAATTCACGGAAAAACTTGAGGTAAGTCACTTGTGATCATTGTTAGTCAATAATATTGAATTATCATCGATTATTCCGATTAGATTACGTGTTTTTGAGGTGAAATTCGAGGATTTGAACCTAGAGATTTGAAAATAAGATTTGGGGATTTGAAGGTCGAGTTGATGTCGTAATTTTGTAAAATTTATATGGTTGGACTCGTGGTTGAATGGACGTTCATATTTTCTAACTTTTGTCGGGTTTCGCGTCGTGGGCCCTACGGGCGATTTTTGAGTTAAATTTCGGATTTTAATTGGAAAATTTAGTATTTTCATATAGAATTGATTTCTATAATTCGTAATGAGTATATTGAATTGTTTGTGACTAAATTCGAGGCATTCGGACACTAATTTGCGAGGCAAAGATTTATTGGAATCTTAAGTTGGTTGCAAATCGAGCTAAGTATCATGGTTAATCTTGACTTGAGGGAGTATGACTTATTTGTCTATTTACTACGTGATTTAATGTGCGGGTACAACATATATGTGAGGTGACGAGTATTTATACGTTGTGGTTGAGTCAAAGTATACAGGTGGAATTTGTTTATTATGAATAATTGCCTATTTAATTAAGATATTCCTGCTTAAGTTATTAGTGTTTATTTGATAATTGTTTCATGAGATTATTTCTAGTTTAATTATTGTTTAATATTTTGAAAGGTGAAGTCTGTGTTCTGGTAATGAATTGATTGATAAGTATATATCCCCGCATTTAAATACTCTTCTGAATTTATATTATTATTTTCATGGTAAGGAAGAGTGTAAAAGCACAAAGCGTGATGCAGCCATTTATATTATCCTTGCCATGGTGAGAAAGTGTGTAAAAGTACGAAGGGTGATACCATTCCATTTTGCATTCTTAAACCTCAAATAGCACCATTCAACTTTCCTCGAATGCGTGCGCAGTCCGTAAATTTTTCCGAGAAGTTTTTATGTGAAAAATTGATTAAAATGTAAAATAGTGCTTCAAAACTCATTTGAGTTGACTTCGGCCAACGTTTTGAGCAAACGGGCATGGATCAATGCTTTGATAGTTCCGGTAGGTCCGTATCGTGATTTGGGACTTGGGCGTATTCCCGAAATTTAATTTGGAGGTCCCTCGCTTGAGTAATCGCCATTTGTTAAAAATTGGAAATTTGAAACTTTATAGATTCCAAAGTTTGATCACAAACTGACTTCTATTGATATCGGGGTCGGAATCCAGTTCTGAAAATTTTCATAGGTCCGTTATGTCATTTATGACTTGTGTGCAAAAATTTGAGGTCAATCGGACTTGATTTGATAGGTTTCGACATCGAATGTAGAAGTTGAAAATTCTTAAGTTTTTTAAGCATGAATTAGGGTATGATTCGTGGTTTTAGCGTTGTTTGATGTGATTTGAGGTTTCGACTAAGTCCGTATGATATTTTAGGACTTGTTGGCGTATTTGGTTGAGATCCCGGGGGCCTCGGGTGGATTCCGGATGGTTAACGGATCAAAATTTGGACTTAAGAAAAAATCTAAAATTTTGACCTTCTAGTGTAATCGCACCTGCGGATTTTTGACCGCAGGTGAGAGCTCGCAGAAGTGAGCCCGGCCTCGCAGAAGCGGATGGTCTGCAAAAGCGGACATGGCGTCGCAGAAGCGGCACACGCATCGCAGAAGCGAAAAAGGGTAAGGGGCAGCCTCGTCGTAGAAGCGGACTCTTGTCCGCAAAAGCGAGCCAGCCCGCATAAGCAACCATAATCTCCACAAAAGCGGAACCACAGATTCGGTTAAGTGTCTACAGGTGCGTAAGCACTGGACAGTTTACAAAAACAGAGGGTTCCGACATTTTTTGTCATTTTGGACATTTCCAACACGGGTTGAGGCGATATTTGAGCGACAATTTACGGAAAAACTTGAGGTAAGTCGCTTGTGATCATTGTTCGTCAATAATATTGAATTATCATCGATTATTCCGACTAGATTACGTGTTTTTGAGATGAAATTCGAGGATTTGAACCTAGAGATTTGAAAATAAGATTTGGGGATTTGAAGGTCGAGTTGATGTCGTAATTTTGTAAAATTTATATGGTTGGACTCGTGGTTGAATGGACGTTCATATTTTATAACTTTTGTCGGGTTTCGTGACGTGGGCCCTACGGGCGATTTTTGAGTTAAATTTCCGATTTTAATTGGAAAATTTAGTATTTTCATATTGAATTGATTTCTATAATTCGTAATGAGTATATTGAATTGTTTGTGACTAAATTCGAGGCATTCGGACACCAATTCGCGAGGCAAAGGTTTATTGGAATCTTAAGTTGGTTACAAATCGAGCTAAGTATCGTGGTTAACCTTGACTTGAGGGAGTATGACTTATTTGTCTATTTGCTACGTGATTTAATGTGCGGGTACAACGTATATATGAGGTGACGAGTATTTATACGTTGTGGTTGAGTCAAAGTATACGGGTAGAATTTGTTTATTATGAATAATTACCTATTTAATTAAGATATTCCTGCTTAAGTTATTAGTGTTTATTTGATAACTGTTTCATGAGATTATTTCTAGTTTAATTATTGTTGAATATTTTGAAAGGTGAAGTCGGTATTCTGGTATTGAATTGATTGATAAGTATATATCTCTGCATTTAAATACTCTTCCGAATTTATATTATTATTTTCATGGTAAGGAAGAGTATATAAGCACAAAGCGTGATGCAGCCATTTATATTATTTATATTATCCTTGCCATGGTGAGAATGTGTGTAAAAGCCCGAAGGGTGATACCATTCTATTTTGCATTCTTAAACCTCAAATAGCACCATTCAACTTTCCTCGACTGCGTGCGCAGTCCGTAAATTTAAGTTTTTATGCGAAAAAATGATTAAAATGTGAAATAGTGCTTCAAAACTCATTTGAGTTGACTTCGGCCAACGTTTTGGGCAAACGGGCCTGGATCAGTGCTTTGATAGTTCCGGTAGGTCAGTATCGTAATTTGGGACTTGGGCGTACGCCCGAAATTTAATTTGGAGGTCCCTCGCTTGAGTAATCGCCATTTGTTAAAAATTGGAAATTTGAAAGCTTATAGATTCCAAAGTTTGATCACAAACTGACTTCTATTGATATCGGGATCGGAATCCAGTTCTGAAAATTTTCATAGGTCCGTTATGGCATTTATGACTTGTGTGCAAAAATTTGAGGTCAATCGGACTTGATTTGATAGGTTTCGGCATCGAATGTAGAAGTTGAAAATTCTTAAATTCTTTAAGGTTGAATTGGGGTATGATTCGTGATTTTAGCGTTGTTTGATGTGATTTGAGGTTTAGACTAAGTCCGTATAATATTTTAGGACTTGTTGGTGTATTCGGTTGAGGTCCCGGGGGATCGGGTAGATTCCGGATGGTTAACGGATAACAATTTGGACTTAAGAAAAAATCTAAAATTTTGGCCTTCTGTTATAATCGCACCTGTGGATTTTTGACCGCAGGTGCGAGCTCGCAGAAGCGAGCAGAAGCGAGCCTGGCCTCACAGAAGCAGACGGGACATTGCAAAAGCACGATCGCAGAAGCGGCACACGCATCGCAAAAGCGAAAAAGGGGAAGGGGCAGCCTCGTCTCATAAGCTAGTCCGCAGAAGCGAGCCAGCCCGCATAAGCAACCACAATCTCCGCAAAAGCAGAACCACATATGCGGTTAAGTGTCCACAGGTGCGAAAGCACTGGACAAATTACAAAACTAGAGGGATCCGACATTTTTTGTCATTTTGGACATTTCCAACACGGGTTGAGGCGGCTTTTGAGCGAGAATTTGCGAGAAAACCTGAGGTAAGTCACTTACGATCATTGTTAGTCAATAATATTGAATTATCATCGATTATTCAGACTAGTTGATGTCGTAATTTGGTAAAATTTATATGGTTGGACTCTTGGTTGAATAGACGTTTATATTTTATAACTTTTGTCGGTTTTCGCGACATGGGCCTACGGGCGATTTTTGAAGTAAATTTCGGATTTTAATTGGAAAATTTAATATTTTCATATCGATATGATTTCTATAATTCGTGTTGAGTATATTGAATTGTTTGTGACTAGATTCGAGGCATTCAGACACCAATTCACGAGGTAAAGGTTTATTGGAATCTTGAGTTGGTTGCAAATCGAGCTAAGTGTCGTGGTTAACCTTGATTTGAGGGAGTGTGACTTATTTGTCTATTTGCTACGTGATTTAATGTGCGAGTACAACGTATATGTGAGGGGCGAGTACTTATACGTTATGGTTGAGTCAAAGCATGCGGGTGGAATTTGTTTATAGTGAATAATTGCCTATTTAATTAAGATATTCCTACTTAAGTTATTAGTGTTTATTTGATAAGTTTTTCATGAGATTATTTCTAGTTTAATTATTGTTGAATATTTTGAAAGGTGAAGTCGATATTCTGGTATTGAATTGATTGATAAGTATATATCCCTGCATTTAAATACTCTTCCGAATTTATATTATTATTTTCATGGTAAGGAAGAGTGTAAAAGCACAAAGCGTGATGGTGCCATTTATATTATTTATATTATCCTTGCCATGGTGAGAAAGAGTGTAAAAGCACGAAGGGTGATACCGTTCCTTTCTGTGTTCTTAAACCTCAAATAGCATCATTCAGCTTTCCTCGACTTGAGTGCGCAATCCGTAAATTTTTCAGAAAGTGTTTATGAGAAAAATTGATTAAAATGTGAAATAGTACTTCAAAACTCATTTGAGTTGACTTCGATCAACGTTTTGATAAACGGGTCTGGATCAGTGCTTTGATAGTTCCTGTAGGTCCGTATCGTGATTTGGGACTTGGGCGTATGCCCGAAATATAATTTGGAGGTCCTTAGCTTGAGGTGTCGCCATTTGTGGAAAATTGGAAGTTTGAAAGCTTATAGATTCCAAAGTTTGACCACAAATTGACTTCTATTGATATCGGGGTCGGAATTCAGTTTTGAAAATTTTTATAGGTCCATTATGTTATTTATGACTTGTGTGCAAAATTTGAGGTCAATCGGACTTGATTTGATAGGTTTCGGTATCGAATGTAGAAGTTAAAAATTCTTAAGTTCCTTAAGCTTGAATTGGGGTATGATTCGTGGTTTTAGCGTTGTTTGATATGATTTGAGGTTTCGACTAAGTTCGTATGATATTTTAGGACTTGTTGGTGTATTTGGTTGAGGTCCTGGGGGCCTCGGGTGGATTCTGAATGGTTAACGGATCAAAATTTAGACTTAAGAAAAAATCTGAAATTTTGGCCTTCAGGTGTAATCGTACCTGCGGATTTGTGACCGTAGGTGCGAGCGTAGAAGCGAGCCTGGCCTCACAGAAGTGGATGGTCCACAGAAGTGGACGGGACATCGCAAAAGTGCGATCGCAGAAGCGGCACACGCATCGCAGAAGCAGACTCTTGTCCGCAGAAGCGAGCCAGCCCGCAGAAGCGACCACAATCTCTGCAAAAGCGGAACCGCAGATTTGGTTAAGTGTCCGCAGGTACGAAAGCACTGGACAAATTATAAAAATAGAGGGTTCCGACATTTTTTGTCATTTTGGACATTTCCAACATAGGTTGAGGTGAGTTTTGAGCGAGAATTCACGAAAAAACTTGAGGTAAGTCACTTGTGATCATTGTTAGTTAATAATATTGAATTATCATCGATTATTCCGACTAGATTACGTGTTTTTTAGGTAAAATTCGAGGATTTGGGCCCAGGGATTTGAAAATAAGATTTAGGGATTTGAAGGTCAAGTTGATATCGGAATTTGGTAAAATTACTCGTGGTTGAATGGACGTTCATATTTTGTAACTTTTGTTAGGTTCCGAGACGTGGGCCCCACTGGTAAATTTTGAGTTAAATTTCAGATTTTAATTGAAACTTTTAGTATTTTCATATAGAATTGATTTCTATAATTTGTGTTGAGTATATTGAATTGTTTGTGACTATATTCGAGGCATTCGGACCCCAATTCGTGAGGCAAAGGTATATAGGAATGTTGAGTTGGTTGCAAATCGAGATACGTGTCGTGGTTAACTTTGACTTGAGAGAGTAGGACTTATTAATCTATTTACTACGTGATTTAATATGCGGGTACAACCTATATATGAGGTGACGAGTACTTATGTATTATGGTTGAGTCAAATCATGCGGGTAGAATTTATTTATTGTGAATAATTACCTATTTAATTAAGATATTCCTGCTTAAGTTATTAGTGTTTATTTGATCATTTTTTTCATGAGATTATTGCTAGTTTAATTATTATTGAATATTTTGGAAGGTGAAGTCGGTATCCTGGTATTGAATTGATTGATAAGTATATATCCCTGCATTTAAATACTCTTCCGAATTTTATTATTATTTTCATGGTAAGGAAGAGTGTAAAAGTGTGAAGGGTGATGCCATGCCATTTATATTATTTAGATTATCCTTGCCATGGTGAGAAAGAGTGTAAAAGCACGAAGGATGATTCCGTGCCATTTTCAAAGAGTGTAAAAGCACGAAGGGTGATGCCGTGCCAGAAGAGAGTTAAAGCACGAAAGGTGATGTCGTGCCAATCTTATTATTTATTTATAAATTTATGGGAAGGATGAGAGTGAAAGCACGAAGGGTGGTGTCATGCCATTTCATATTATCAATTGCTCATTTTATTGTTGATGAATTAATTGGTTGCTATGTACACTTCTCCTGCTGAAATTACTATATCATCCCTTTTCGCATGTTCCCTCCCAAATTTATAAATTGTTATTTATTGTGCTATTGTTGCTTCGTATTTGTATATACTTGTACATGTTGTTTACGTACGTGTCTTTTCATAGCCTCGTCACTACTTCGTCGAGGTTAGGCTCGACACTTATGGAGTACATGGGGTCGACTGTACTCATACTACATGTAACGACCCAATCGGTCGTTTCGACTTTTAGAACCCCGTTCTCCTAAATAAAACTCCCCAAATATGTTTTTAATTATTTATGACTTGCGGGGATGGTTGGCTCGGAATTTGGAAGTATTTGGGTTGAAATCAGAACACTTGGTTTCTTAAGTTAGCCTTAAAAGGTCAAGTTTGACTTCGGTCAATATTTTGAGAAAATGACCCCGGAATCGGGATTTGAAGGTTCCAGCAGGTTCGTATGTTAATAAGTGTACGAGTCATATTATAAGTGATGTGGGGTCTAAGGAGAGCCCTAAGTCTAAGTCAAGTCTGAAATTACATGATAGACTAAAGTTCCAAATGAGTACATACAAAACCTAACTTTGGACGAACATGCCTCTCTCTCTCTCTCTCTCTCTCTCTCTCTCTCTCTCTATATATATATATATATATATATATATATATATATATATATATATATATATATATATATATATATATATATATATATATATATATATATAAGGAGTTATATGGTGGACAACCTATCAAATGAAATATCTTCGAGTCTAGTTTCTAACGCTTTCAACCGTTCGTCATTTGGATATTTCTACAAGAACTTATGGACGTTTTAGTAAAAGGTGTCCAACAAGGCAAAACTTGTAATACGAGGTACAACTTGCACAGCGCAAGGTACAACTCGCTGTAGCACCTCTGCCTATACAAGGCAGTCACGGGCAGCAGCCATTTTTGGGAATTTTCTTGAGCTAGGGATTGGTTATTTCATGGTGGATTCGACCTTGGGGACTACTTAAGAATACAAGGTGAGTTTTTTTTGGATATTTTAAGTTAATAACATCCTATTAACACTAGTATTAACATCTTTCAATCTTTGAAATCCCTAGAAATCTTTCAAGTTGTTCAAGAACACCAAATTTTCCAAACATTGAAATTTCAAGGAAAAGCTTCAAGAAGGTAATACTAATGCTTCAAGCTCATTTCTTATGAGTTGGTGAGAGGTATTTCTAATATTTGTTTCAAGTTGTTATGGTTGGATAATTGATTTCATAAACTCTAGTTCATGGCATGAATAGTGTTCTTGAGAAAATGAGGGAAAGATAAATAGTGTTCTTAGAAATGAAATTAAAGGATGCAATGAACCTATGGAATCATTTTCTAGCTTAGTTGGAAGTATTTAACTATGTAATCACCAAATTGAATGTTTTAAAAATGTTGGTTAAGGAAGACGATGAATATTAATTTGGCGGTGTTGGAGAAGTAATGTAGTATCATTGATGACTTCAAATGAGTATTGAATGATAAGAGTGGAGTTGAATGTACTAGTAAGTGAACCTATTAGACGATTTGAGCTGGAGGCTTGTAGCCAACTTGAGAGCCATAAATGAATATTGATAAATATTTTTGAGTCATATTTTGATTGTAATTGGGATTGTAATTGTAGATATCAATTTGTTGGTGGCGTATGAGCATTTTACTCAATGTTACGATGTCGGAGGAGGATTAAAAGCTTGTGAATGTTAATAAAGCGAAAGCGAGTTTTGGAGCGTTGGGCATCGGTCGAGTTATTTGAAAGGCTTGGGAGTCGGCTATGGAACTTCGTAGCGAGGTAAGTCTCTTGTCTAATCTTGTGAGGAAAAAATTACCCCATAGGTGATTAAATTAAATAATTGTTGCTAATTGTGGGGGCTACGTACGCACGAGGTGACGAGAGTCCGTGCGTAGCTACTATTAATGCTAAAGTCCGGGTAGTTTAGGACTCAAAAGCATGAATTACTTGTATAAATGGTAGTCTTTACTTAATTAAATTATTTGATATATTTATATATATGTTGTGAATTGTTAGATAAAAATATTAAAGGATGGAAATCTCATATGCTTGAATTTTCTGTTTAAATTAATTAATTGTTAAAAGGAATTGTTCATTTTTTCGAATTTATCTTATAATGAATATACTCTCTTTCTGGAGGTACATAAGAAAATGTCCTCCTTTCTTGTGAAGCGGGCCGAACACCTCGGCAGAATAGATGCATCTATGAATCGTGCCGCACGTCCCTCGCCAGTGTACACAATACTCTGGATCGGGCCGAACGACCTCGTCAGAAATCGTGCTTAATAATAATAATTACACGATACTTTGATAGTTTATTGCAACTTGCAAAGCTAATTGATAAATTAAAAATCTTTAAAATTTAAAGAATTATTATTCCTGCTTGTTAAGGAATTATTGTTATTCTTGTAAATGAGACTAATTGATAAACTGAAAATTTATTGGAATTGAAGGAATTTAATTAATATATTGAGAATTGTTGCATTTGAAGGAATTTAATTATTTCTGCTGGTTAAATAAATTATTATAAATTCTGTGAATCATGCTGATTTAGATATTCTAGTTTTATTTCAATTTTTATTATTGACCCATAGTTAGTGTCAAAGTTGGCCATCTCGTCTCTACCACTTCGAGATTAGGCTTGATACTTACTGGGTACACGTTGTTTACGTACTCATACTACACTTGCTGCACATTTTATTGTGCAGGCACAGATATGTCTAGCGGCCTTGTGGGCGCAGAGGTGTGGTTAAAATGCGGGGACTTAGGTGAGTTGCATTCTATATTACGATCCGCAGCCAACAGAGTCTCCTTCAGAGTTATTTATATTTTTCTGTCTAATTTGTATTTTGGACAGATATTGTACTTTATTTTTAATTCCTTAGTAAATGCTCATGCACTTGTGACACCGGGTTTTGGAAATGGTTGTGAATCGTTTAGAAATTTAGTTGCTAAAATTATTTATCATTTACTCTATGAGTTTTATCTTTATTATTTCGTTGGAGAAATTTTGATTTCAAAAATACTAAAATGAGTAATTAAGCTAAGTATGTATTGTTGACTTGCCTGACAGCGGTGTCCGGCGCCATCACGACCTATAGGTGAAATTGGGTCGTGACACTACATTCTTCACTTTTTGGGCAGATTTTGGAGTTGGTCCCAGCGGCGTACCATAGACTTGCTCGGATTCAGCTACCCAGAGGAGACTTGAGGTATAGCTGCACAACGTCCGCAGTTCTGAAGTCCCCTTTTATCTTATCTTAGTTGTGTATTATCTTTCAAATAACTTGAATTTTATTCAAACCTTTATTTATATTATTCTAATAGCTCGTGAACTTGTGACACCAGATTCAGGGATATATTTTGATGATTCGGTAGTTATGGTCTTTCGTACTTTATTTCAGTAATTGACTTCCGTTTAATTTAGTTTGTTTAAAAATGATTAATATTATTCTAACGTTGGCTTGCCTAGCAAGTGAAATGTTAGGCGTTATCACGGTTCCGAAGGTGGGAATTTCAGGTCGTGACAATAATATTACTGTTCGTGAGCATTTTCTTCCAAAAATATCCTAGGCAAACACAAATTAGCATTTTTGTAGCACGCAAAAGATATTCATATTGCCACATCCGTTTTATCTGTTACAACAGGTAATTAATGTATATCTTATTTTTTAGATCAAAAGTTCCACTCTGTAAAGAAAAAAATATATTTACAGTCAATCCTCTCCATAACAGTCTCGTTTACTCCGATATATTTTAACTTTTATAGTGAATGGTTGTTATACACCTATAACAATATTTGACATTTAAATATTTTTTGGCTGTTATAGATAAAAGTTATTCAAAAATAATTATTCTTTCTTTTTTAATGTTACATATAAAAGATAAAAAAACTATTCAAATTTAAATCTCAAAAGATATGCACATTTCAGTAGTTAAATATTGAAAAAAGCTAATACATTATTACTAAATTCATAACTAAACCTATACATATTTAAACTCTAAGGCAGACATTTTAAAGTTACCTAGAAAAATAAATTCTTTCAAGATTGATGGAAGAGCTTTTTAATTGTAGCTTGTTTCATAGATTTCATTCTCTTACTAATATAATGTTTGAATTGGCGAAGGTTGGTGTCCATATTTTCAGCAAAAAGATATCTAATAGCACTCCCTTGAAGACAATCTAAGAGCTTAAAAGTTAAATTTTCTATCTAAATATTTTTTAAAATTTGTCCAGGGAAAGATATCATATGCAAATCTTTCAATCTTATATATTATGCAAGATTGAAACTTTGTTTAATAGAATAGATTGTGTACATAGTTTTAGAATTATTAGTAATCTTAAAAATTTTATATAGCTGTTATAGAGGTGTAATTTTACAAAGAGCGTTCTGCTATAAATATGGTTATTGATGTTATAGGTAAAAAGCTGTTATAGAGAGGTAAAATATAACTAATATGGTTATTGATGTTATAGGTAAAAAGCTGTTATAGAGAGGTAAAATATAACTTCAAAAATTAGTTCTGAGGAAAACTTGATTTTTTATAATGAATGACTTTTGTATAGAGATGCTGTTATAGAGAGTTCTGACCGTAGATATTTTTTAAAAGTTTAATACTGTAAAAATTTCTTCGCACAATCAACATATTTAAGTTAAACTCCTCTATAAACAACAAACAATCTAATCACTTTTTTCTTTTATCTGAGTTGCTAAGTCGGAATTGCACTGTCCGACAAAAGGATATTCCTTTTCTTTTATTAACTCCAACATAGGGATATTCACTAGAGAACTTTTAATCAACTCCCATATGGTGCTTGATTAATTATATTCGGAAAAGTTACAAATTAATTTAGTATATTGCAGTGGAATATTCAACGTCGGATTTTGCTAAATAAAGAATCAACCTATGTTTCTTATTTGAACCATGAAGTGGAGAATCTCATCAATCTTTTTCTTTTCTTTTAACTATAACATGTATAAGACAATTCAGTGGAAGTCCAGAAGTTAAAGTTCAATAGAAAATAAAAAATGATTTAAAATCCAATTAGTTCAACTAAAACGTAACTGAGAAAAGCTATGGGTTGGAAGATCCAATCATTTTGCATGCTTTAGAGTTTAGCCGTTTTTCTACGAAAATAAGGAAGTTGGGTCTCATAAAATGTTGTATTTCTCATTAAACTGATCTTAATGAATTTTAATGGATCCATAATTGATCCATTGGTTATTGTACTTTTAGAACCAAAATGGAGCGTCACTTGTTTGACCCCAGTGAGTTTTGGTATAATGGGATATGATCTAGCAAACGTAGACCTATCTCGGAATTGTTTTGACAAACGTAATATTCGGATCAGCTTGTGCATATCTCAATTAATTTTACGAAGTATCTATTAGCTTCCACCAACCGAACTTTTCTGTTATCTCCTTGACTAATATCCCTTTCATTAAACTTTTCTTTTGAGTTCGATCCTTAGAAGTTGAGGATAAATCTTCGTAGGATGTATCATCTTAATATAGTCAATCATTAACTTAAGAATAAGAAATTGTACTGTACAAGGGGCATTCTAGCTATAGTGTTGCTTATATTTATAGTATTCGTGATGATCCAAAATGTCATTTTTAAATTTAATAATTAATTATGTGTTCTAAGACCTCGAAAAGCACTGACTTGAGTGCACTGTCCGTAAAATTTTCTAGAAAGTTTTTATGTGAAAAATGAATTAAAATGTGAATTAGAGTTTTAAAACTCAACTAAGTTGACTTTGGTCAACATTTTAAGCAAACGGACTCTGATTAGTGTTTTGACAGTTCCGGTAGGTCCGTATTATTATTTGGGACTTGGGCGTATACCCAGAATCAAATTTTGAGGTCCCTAGCCCGAGATATAAAATTTTGATAAAAAATTAAAAGTTTAAGTTCAAATAGTGATCGAATGTCGAATTATGTGCAAACGATCCCGGAATAGAATTTTGATGATTCCAACAGCTCTGTATGGTGATTTTGGACTATGGAGCATGATCGAAATTTTATTTGGAAGTCCGTAGTGAAATTAGGCTTGAAATGGCTAAAACAAGAATTTAAGTTTGGAAATTTGACCGGGGAGTTGACTTTTTGATATCGGGGTTGGAATCCAGTTCCGAAAAATTTTCATAACTCTGTGATGCCATTTATGACTTGTGTGCAAAATTTGAGGTCAATCAGACTTGATTTGATAGGTTTCGATATCGAATGTAGAAGTTGAAAATTTTAAGTTTCATTAAGCTTGAATTGGAGCATAATTCATGGTTTTAGCGTCGTTTTATGTGATTTGAGGTTTCAAATAAGTTCGTATGATATTTTAGGACTTGTTGGTATATTTGGTTGAGGTCCCGAGGGCCTCAAGTGAGTTTCGGATGGTTAATAGATCAAAAGTTGGACTTAAAACAGTTGCTGCAATTTTTCCTTTCTGCTGGAAATTCTGGGCCAAGATCGAGCCCAAGATCGAGACCCAAGATCTAGGCCTAGGATCGAGACCCATGATCGAGGCCATGATCGAAGCCACGATCGAGGTCGAGGATCGAGGCCACGATCGAGGTCATGATCGAGGGCTGCCTGGGCAGAATTATAAAAGAGGGCGTTCGTCCCATTCGTCATTTTTAAAAAATTGGAGCTTGAGCAGAGGCGATTTTTGATAGATTTTTAAGGAAAAGACATTGGGGTAAGTGATTCTAATTTGGATTTGGTCAATATACACGAATATATCATTGTTTTCACCATTTAATTAGTGTTTTGAGATTGAAATTTGGAATATTTTTAGAAATCTCATAGAAACGAATTTTTGAAATTTCGGTATCGATTCGAAGTCGGATTTAAGTGAAACGGGTATGGTTGGACTCGTAATTGAATGAATTATCGGATTTCGTAACTTTTGCCGGATTCCGAGACGTGGGCCCCACTGACGAATTTTTAATTAATTTTGATTTTTATTGAAAAATATAGTATTTTCTTATGGAATTGATTCCTATAATTTTTAGTAATTGTATCGAATTATTTTGGCAAGATTCAAGCCATTCAGAGTTGGATAATCGAGGAATAGGCCTTCTAGTGGATTAAATTGGAGCAAATTGAGGTAAGTCTCTTGTCTAATCTTGTGAGGGAGAAATTACCCCATAGGTAATTAAAGCAATAATTATTGCTAATTGTGGGGGCTACGTACGCATGAGGTGACGAGAGTCCGTGCGTAGCTACTATAAATGCTAAAGTCTGGGTAATTTAGGACTCAAAGCATGAATTACTTGAGTAAACTATATTCTTTGTTTAATTAATATTATATATATATATATATATATATATATATATATATATATATATATATATATATATATATATATATATATATTGTGAATTGTTAGATAAAAATATTAAATGATGGAAATCTCAATTGCTTAATTTTTTGTGTAAATTAATTAATTGTTAAAAAGAATTTGTTCATCCTCCCGAATTTATCTTATAATGAATATACTCTCTTTCCGGAGGTACATAAGAAAATGTCCTAATTTCTTATGGAGCGGGCCGAACGCCTCGGCATGATAGATGCATCTATTGATCGTACCGCACGTCCCTCGGCAGTGTACACGATATTTTGGATCGGGTTGTACGACCTCGGCAAAAATTGTACTTAATAATAATAATAATAATTACACGATACTTGGAGAGTTTATTGCAGCTTGTAAAGTAATTTGATAAATTAAAAATTTATTGAAATTGAATTGCAGCTTGTAAAGCTATTTGATAAATTAAAAATTGTTGCATTTGAAGGATTTTTATTATTTCTGCTAATTGAATAAAATTATTGTTAACTCTGTGAATCATGCTGATTTGAATAATTATAATTTATTCCATTTATTATTGTTGACCCTTAGTGAGTGTCAAAGTCGGCCATCTCGTCTCTACCACTTCGAGATTAGGCTTGATACTTACTGGGTACACGTTGTTTACGTACTCATGCTACACTTGCTGCACTTTTTGTTGCAGGATCTGAGACAGATACTAGTGGAGGACCTATTATCGCACATCCTCGTTATCCAGGGGCGTAGTGGTAAGCTACTGTGATGAACCACAAGGTCATCTTATGTTTTAGAACTTGAATATGTGCTCTTAAGCCTTAAAAATCTCATTTTTATCCTTCTCGATTTGTGTGCGCAGTCCGGGCAGGTTTCCGGAAAGCTTTTATGTTGAAAGCTAATGAAAATAAGAATTTTTGCCTTAAAAGTTAATTTTAGTTGACTTCGGTCAAAATTTTGGGTAAACGGGCCCGGATCCATATTTTGACGGTCCGGGTAGGTCCGTATCGAATTATGGGACCTGGGCGTATACCCAGAATTGAATTCGGAGGTCCCTAGCTTGAATTATGAATATTTGATGAAAATTAAAAGTCTGAAAATTATTTATTTTTAAGAATTGATTGATATTTGGCATTGTTAGTATGGGGTCCGTATTTTGGTTCCGGAGCCCGGTACATATTCATTATGATATTTAAGACTTGTTTGTAAAATTTGGTGAGAAACGGAGTTGATTTGACGTGATTCGGACGTCCAGTTGAGAAGATATGAATTTTTATAGTGTTCTTGAGAATTTCATTTGATTTGATGCTAAATTCGTAGTTCTAGGTGTTATTTTGGCGATTTGATCGCGCGAGCAAGTTCGTATGATGTTTTTAGACTTGCGTGCATGTTTGGTTTGCAGCCCCGAGGGCTCGGGTGAATTTCGGGTAGGCTACGGAGTGATTTTGGAACTTAGAAATTTGCTGATAAAACTCTGTCTGTAGCAGGCCTCTGATCTCGCAATTGCGAGATCAGGCTTCGCAAATGCGAACCAAGCAGGTATGGAAATTGAGAGGTTTTTATCGCAATTGCGAAGAAAACCTAGGCCAGCAGTTCTCGCAATTGCGAGTTTACCCGGGGGTCTGGGGAAGGGCATGTTCGCAAATGCGAACTTCTACCCGCAATTGCGATGGGCCAATGTCGCAAATGCGACATACTCTTCGCATTTGCGAAGGCAACAGAAATATGAAGGTTCTCGCATTTGCGATGACTCATTCGTATTTGCAAAGCAAATGCGACATCTGTAGCTGATCAAAATGACTTTTGGACAGGAATTTTCATTCATTTCCCAAATTTTCAAGACCTAAAATACAAGAGGCGATTTTTCCAAAGACCATTTCTTCCCCAAATCATAGGTAAGTGATTCTAAACTGATTTCTTTCAATCTTTCACTATATTTTTCAAGATTTCAACCTAAAATCTAAGGTTTTCATGGAAGAATTAGGGGTTTTGGGTTGAAACTAGGGATTTCGGAAATTTGGGAATTTAGACCTCAATTTGAGGTCGGATTCCAAAATCAATTGTATATCCGGGCTCGAGGGAGAATGGGTAAACAGATTTTGATCCGAACCTCGAGTTTGGACCAAGCGGGCCCGGGGTCGGTTTTTGACTTTTGTTGGAAAAACTTAGGAAAACTGTATTTTTGCATTAAAGTTGATTCTTTTAGCGATAATTGATGATATTAAACTAATTATGATTAGATACGAGTGGGTTGGAGGTGAATTCTAAAGGAAAAGTGATACTTGAGCAGAGAGTGGCTTGCAAAATTGAGGTAAGTGTTGTGTCTAACTTTGGCTTGAGGGAATAGGTATTGTATGAGAATTTGCTACATGTTTTGTTGTTGAATACGATGTATAGTTGAGGTGACGAGCATCTATGCGTTGTGGTCGAGTCATAGCATGCGAGTGAAATTCCATTCTTACAAATTTGTAGTCTTAAATCTTGTTATCAATACTTATTGTTGTTGTTGAAATGTTGGGAGACTTGTATCCGGTTCTACCAAGGTTGATAAAATTGTGAATATTTATTCGAGGTTGAGATGTTAAATTGTGAAAGTAATCATTGATGAAATATTAATTTCTTTGTGAAACTTCTCTCTATCCGTTGTTATTGATTTTGTGATTGGTGAGGAGGAGTGTAAAGCATGAATGGTGATGTCGTGCATGCATTATTTATATTCTGAGGAAGAGTGTAAAGCACGAAGGGTTATGCCGTGTATATTATGAGAGGTTTAATGCACGAAGGGTGATGCCGTGCCGTTCTATTTATTTATTTGTTGAGGTTGAGAGTAAATGCACGAAGGGAATGTCGTGCCGTTCTATTTCTTTATTTGGTGAGGTTGAGAGTAAAAGCACGAAGGGTGATGCCGTGCATGAATTATTTATATTGTGAGAAAGAGTGTAAAGCACGAAGGGTGATGTCGTGCCATTCTATTTATTTATTTGGTGAGGTTGAGAGTAAATGCACGAAGGGTGATGACGTGCCGTTCTATTTCTCTTTTTGGTGAGGTTGAGAGTAAAAGCACGAAGGGTGATGCCGTGCAGTTTCCCTTGTTGTTTTAATTGCTCAATTCGTTTAAGGATTTTCGGTTTAATTCTGTCTTTTCATTGTTCTCACTATTTATGTTGTATTCCCCCACTGTATGTTCCCTTCCCATTATTTCTGCGTTATTTTTTTATTTATTGTTGTTGCCACTAGCATGATTATACTGTTCAGGTTATATGTGGGTGTCTTGTCCTAGCCTCGTCACTACTTCACCGAGGTTAGGCTCGACACTTACCAGTACATGGGGTCGGTTGTACTGATACTGCACTCTGCACTTTCTGTGCAGACTTTGATACCGGCTCAGGTTGATCGAGATTTGTTATTGGTCCGCTGACCGGAGACTCAAGGTAGATTTGTCACCGTTCACAGACCTTGAAGTCCCCGTCTATCTTTTTATGTCCTACTATTTTCTTTCATTTAGACAGTTGTATTTCTTTCAGACTATTACTTGTAGTAAATTCTAGAATGCTCGTGAATTGTGACTCCAGATCCGGGTGGTAGTAATTAATACAGTTTTATAAAATTCCGCACCTCTTATATTTCATCTTAGTTAATTATTGTTATTTACTAAATGGAAATAAGGAATTGGTTTAACATTTTTCTAACGTTGGCTTTCCTAGCAAGTGAAATGTTAGGCGCAGTGGGAAATTTTGGGTCGTGACAGTTACCAGTGCCTCTTCTTGTATTTTTTCACTCTGTTTATTTTTATTTTAGACAGTATTTGGAGTTTTGTATAATCTACTAGATGCTCATACACTTGTGACACCAGGTCTTGGCACATACATTGGTAGAATTTAGAGTCTTATTATTTTTCTTGGATTTAAATTTATCGGTATCTTTTTATTTTCTTTAATATTGCTAATAAAATAATAAAATTACTTGGAAAATTATTCTGAAAATAATCGATGTATGTTTAATTTATTAGTTGACTTGCCTAACTGTAGTGTTGGGCGCCATCACGACCTTTAGGTGATATTGGGTCGTGATAACATGGTATCAGAGCACTAGGTTCACGTAGGTCTCACAAGTTATGAGCAGACCTAATAGAGTCTTGCGGATCGGTACGTAGACGTCTGTACTTATCTTCGAGAGGCTATAGGGTGTTAGGAAACTACCTTTCTTCATATTCCATCGTGCAATTGATGTAGTACTAAATATCCTTCTCTTATTCTCTCACATATGGTGAGAACACGCTCTAATGAGGTTCCGGACTAGGGAATAGCTACTCTCCCAGTTGCTAGAGGCCGAGGGAGGGCTCCAACCCATGGTAGAGAGAGAGGACATCCTAGGACTGTTCCTGTTATGCCACCAGTGGGTCCAACAAAGGATCCTATTATTGAGGAGTAGGGTGAAGTGCCTATGGCAGATCCGGCTCCGGTGGATTTCACATCGGCACCGGGATTCCAGGATGTTATGGGTCATATGCTGTGTTTCATGGACAATATGACTCAGGCCGATTTATTTCCGGCAGACCCAACCACATCTCAGGCAGGCGGGGAAGCACAGACCCCTACCGCGCAGGCTCATCGACAAGCAGCTGCTGTGTATCAGACCCAGGGTGCACTACCCGTGGGTGGAGCCCAGCTAGTGGCAGCAGCTACACCTGAGCCCAGGCCAGCTGCAGCCGCTGATCCGCAGAAACTATTGGACAGATGGACTAGACTACATCCTCGTATTTATGGGGGTGAGCGTCATGAGGATCCCCAGGATTTCATTTATCGGTGCAAGGATAGACTGTACAACATGAGGATATTAGAGTCTCATGGGGTAGACTTTGTTACTTTTCAGCTAGAGGGCAGAGCCCGTAGATGGTGGAAGTCTTATGTTCTTGGCAGACCAGCAGATTCTCCTCCCATAACTTGGGACAGGTTCACCCGTATCTTCCTGGACAGGTATATTCCACCCCTAGAGGGAAGAGTTGAGGTTTTAGTTTGAGAAGCTCCAGCAAGGTTAGATGTCAGTGACCGATTATGAGGCGAGCTTTTCTAAGTTATCTCGCCATGCACTTATGATACTCCCTACTGAGGCGGAGAGAGTGCGTAGGTTTGTTGCGGGTTTACATACTGGCATTCAGGCCATTATGGCTCGAGAGGTTGAGATGGGTACTTCTTATGAGCTAGTCGTGGAGATTGCCTGCATGATTGAGGGTGTACGTCAGCGGAGCCGAGAGAAGGTTACGAGAGATAAGCAGTTTAGGTATTCTGGAGCGTTCAGAGGTGCTCCGTCTGAGGGAAGATGTCAGTTCGTGAGAGGGCAGTCCAGCAGGCCCCCATATCTATCACTACCGCCTCCTCGGGGTGCTCCAGTGCGACATTATTTCAGTGCTATACCAGAGAATTCTTATCGCCCATCAGCTATTCAGGGTCCTCCCAGTGGGTATTTAGTTCCTCAGGGCCAGACTCTTAGTCAGCAGCCCATCGCACCAAAGAGTTATTATGAGTGCGGGGATCCCAGTCACATACAAAGATTTTGCCCCAGGCTTCGGGGTAAGCTAGTGCAACAAGGTCATCATCCTATGATTACTGGACCAGTTGCTCCACCAGTTGTCCGACCACCAAGAGGTGGAGGACAAGTGGGTAGGGGTCGTCCTAGAGGTGGAGGTCAGCCAGGTGGAGGCCAGCCGTTTGGCGCTCCAGCTCAGTTCTATGCTTTTCCGGCCAGACCAAATGCAGATGCCTCAGATACCGTGATTACAGGTATTATTTCTGTTTGCGGCAAATACGCCTCAGTATTATTTGATCCAGTATCTACGTATTCATATGTGTCATCTCTATTTGCTCCATTCCTGGGTGTTTCTCGTGAGTCCTTGAGTACTCCTATTTATGTGTCCACTCCTGTGGCGATTTTGTTATTGTGAACCATATCTACCGGTCCTGTATTATTATATTATGTAGTTATGAAACTAGAGTAGATCTCCTATTGCTTGAGATGACCGATTTTGAAATTATTTTGGGCATGGACTGGTTATCTCCATATCATGCTATTCTAGATTGTCATGCCAAGACTGTTACCTTGGCTATTCTAGCATTGCCTAAGCTGGAGTGGAAGGGTTCATTTGTTAGTTCATTTAATCGAGTTATTTCTTTTATAAAGGCTCAACACATGGTTGAGAAGGGTTGTTTGGCTTATCTAGCCTATGTTCGGGATACTACTGTAGAGACTCCGGCTATTGATTCAGTGCCTGTAGTTCGGGAGTTCTCCGATGTATTTCCTTCAGATCTTCCAGGTATGCTACCTGATCGTTATATTGATTTCTGTATTGACTTGGCTTCAGATACCCAGCCTATGTCTATCCCACCGTATCGCATGTCTCGAAAAGAATTGAAAGAATTGAAAGAACAGCTTGAGGAGTTACTAGCCAAAGGGTTCGTCAGACCGAGTGTATCGCCTTGGGGTGCACCGGTATTATTTGTGAAGAAGAAGGATGGAATAATGCGGATGTGTATTGATTACCGCCAATTGAACAAAGTTACTATTAAGAACAAGTACCCGTTGCCGCATATTGATGATTTATTTGACCAGTTGCAGGGTGCTAGGGTGTTCTCTAAGATCGAGTTGAGGTCAGGGTACCATCAGTTGAAGATTCGGGATTCAGATGTTCCGAAGACTGCTTTTCAGACTAGATATGGTCATTATGAGTTTTTGGTGATGTCCTTCGGTTTAACTAATACCCATCTGATGAACAGGGTATGCATGCCATATATTGATTCATTTCTCATTGTCTTTATTAATGACATTTTGATTTACTCGCGCAGTAAGAAGGAACACGACCAGCATATGAGAGTAGTGCTTCAGACGTTGCGGGAACAAAAGCTATATGCTAAGTTCTCCAAATGTGAGTTCTGGCTAGAGTATGTAGCATTTTGGGGGCATATTGTATCGGGCGAAGGTATTAAGGTTGATCCCAAAAAGATTGAGGCAGTTCAGAATTGGCATCGTCCCACTTCGGCGACTGAGATCAGGAGTTTTCTGGGTTTAGCAGGTTATTATCATCGGTTCGTGGAGGGTTTTTCATCTATTGCAGCACCTTTGACCAAATTAAACCAGAAGGGTGCTCCGTTCTGATGGTCCGATGATTGTGAGGTGAGCTTTCAGAAGCTCAAGACAGCATTGACTACAATACCAGTGTTAGTGTTGCCTTCCGGTTCGGGGATGCATAATCCTTAACATAAATAAATTTGATGCAAAATTATAATATTATTAATGAACTACATGATACACTATCAGGTGATCGAGAAGACGAAACAACATTATTACAAAATAATAAATGGTGGGCTCTTTTATAAAATATAAAAGTCTGGGACAATTGTTAAAAAATATAATAATGATATTTTGGCCCAAAACCAGCTATTGAGCTGATTTTGGGATTTGCGATTTGAGATTTGCGATTTTACCAAAATGTAGGCAAAATCTATGGCCAAACATGTGTTTGCCAAATAAAACCCAAATTTATTTTCGTAAAATCTATGGTCAAACGGAAACATGCGGAGTATAAATTTTGCTCAAAATCAAAACATGGGGAGTATAAATTTTGCTCAAAGTCAAAACATGCATCCAATTGCTTTCTTTCGAGGACCACAAACTAGCTTCTAAAAAGTGGTTTAACTTGTGCCTCCTTAGGTCAGTAAGCATGTGTTAATTAGATTAATTAATGCACTTTAATTAATCATTAGTTTCCATACTCTTAACTAGGGGAGCTAGAGTTTAAAGTATTGCTTTCAGCCGAATCTAATAATTTTGGTCTAAATTTTATATTTTTCTTAAAATTTTATTTAATATGTATAAACTATTAATTATTAATAATTTAAAAATATTAAAATTCTGAACTCATAAACTTTAAACCCTAACTCCACATTTCTTTTATTAAGTCTTAACTTTAAATATAGCTCATATCGTCAATAGTGATTAGACCATATTATAATAGGATAACGACAAGGACTCAATGGATCTTGTGGCCTAAGGCGAAACCAAATTGAGAGGCCCTTAATTTATTTTATAAAATATTTACACTAACAACAAAATTTACTTTTCAAATAACAAATTAATCAATTAAGAAAAAAAAAACTAATTTCAAAAAAAAAAAGGAAGAAGAGCACAAAAAATAAAGTGGTGGACTATCGGATGCGGAGGTCCAGAACTCAGAGTGAAATTTTGATTAGGCTATCATCACAAACAAGAAAAAGAAATAAACATACATAATGTAATAGCTTAAATTTTGAGCATTGACGGTGTCAAAAATATTTACTCCTTATGATCAATTTAAACGGTGATTGTAGATCATTCTATTAAGTAGCACTTATTGGTGAATATCTAAAATAAATTGTAAATAACCTAATATACTATGTCGAATTACACTAAAAGAAAACCGGTGCATGAATGCTTTTGTGTTCATACAGTTTTAGAGAACATTGTAAAAAATATTTATTATGTTGTCGATATTTATTTAATTCCTATATAAAAAGGATAAAATTAAAATTGAAGAGTGACACGAATATACTAATTAATGAGGAAAGAAAATTATTATAATTTATAAATTTATTGTATAAAATAATCTCAATCAAGTAACAAAAAATATACTGTAACACTTTTCTTTATACTAATTATTTATATAAATTATATAGTATATAGTAATAATAATAAGAATTTAAAATAAATTTGGGGCCTTCAAATTTTGGGGGCCTAAGGCAACGACCTTACTGCCCCAAGCCTTAGAGCCGCCCCTGGATAACGATTCGACTATAGTATAATTAATGGGATAGAAATGAACCTGTGATTATCAATCATCTATACCTAGTCATCATTAGTTCATTTTTTTTTGGGTGTGTGACTAATAATAGCTGATTTTGATAATGTACCTTACTTATTTAGTTCAAATTTTGACTCAACATTACCTTTCAATCTTCATACGTGCTAACTCCTGCATGCTACAGTTCAAGTAGAACAACATTTTTTTTTAGTTTATTATTTGATGTCCGGTATTCGAATTGAGGCTCCGACTAATCTGAATTTATGCCGCGTAAGACCCATCAAAGGGAGAAGCGCTCGATTCCACTAGAATATTTTTCATTCCCAAATCTTGAACCCTAGTAATCTAGTTAAGAGTAGAAAAACCCTATCGATCAATCTTATCACAACCCTTCGCAGTGAATAACAAGATCCATAGAAGAATTAATGCAGTGATGGAAATATTGGATATTCTTCACACTACTAAGGAAGATAAGAAAGTAACGTTACAAGCTCATCTATTACAAGTACTTCAAATGTAATTTTTTTCATTACATATTCTCTAATCAAGAAATAATAAGATTGGAGTAATTAACTAGGAATTCTTGGAATTAATGATGCTGGGGGTCAGGTCCTCCAGGACTATTCCTCATGAGCTTGTACTTCCTTTCTTGGCTCTTATCAAATTTCCTTTTCTCGAAAAGGACTTGAAAAGGTTCAGTTAGGCTCTTTTCCTTCTCTAGAATCCGAGCTTCTGAGCATTGCATCATAATCAGCACAATAATTAGACAAAGGTACAATTTCCCACCAGACATTATTTTCCTACATTATAATGCTTTGTACCAACAGAGTGTAGTCTAGCTATTTAAGGACATAAGGCACAACCAGTATATATAGATGGTTTTCATACAAAATGGGAAGTGCACAACCAACATGTGTCTTTATTTCATTCTGTTCCATTGTTAACCGAGGTGGATTCAAAATTTGAAATTTATTGATTCCTACGGCAAGCTCAAATTAATATACAATAATAATTGAGTTCACATTCAAATATTTATATACATTTACTGAATTACATAATACATGGACAAAAGATACTAAGTTCATGTGAATCTATAATTATACTATAGATTCGCCTTGGATTATTAATTAATTTGCATGAATATCATAGGTTGATCCAGGATATAAACTCTATGAATTCAACTTTTCTTAATATATAACTTATTATATCCTTAAAGTTATGAGTTTATATATACAATTTATTGTGATTTTAGTGATTTTCTGTTCATAAATTTTTGTTTCTCATCACAAGTCATGGGTGCAATTGAACCGTTGCTATAGGGTGTACCCTGATGAGTATGTAGTACATTTTGGATGTATCTGAAGATAATGACTTACAGCAAATATCTAGCGGCATATCATTAGCTATCCATTTTTTCTGGAAAATATATTATTCAACCTGGTACCCTCGAACATGTAAAGATTCTTCGGCATTCTAAGTAGTTCAATTCTATACTATAATCATTTTTGGTAATGAGTGAGCGTCGAGTCAGCTTTAATTTTGGCCTTCTTAAGAATTTGTGATGCGGCAAACCTAACACACAATGACCTTGAAATCGAAGGGTCACTGTCTCCCATATCACCTTCAATGCAACCATGTACACCACAAAAAAGTCCAAATATAGTCAATTGCCTTTGCAATAGCCTATGTTTCAATCTTCCTCTTGTCACGACCCCATTTTCCTCTTCTTAGGGTGTCGTGATGGTACCTAGTCTCTAAGACTAGGTAAACCTAACAATTTATGGAATCAATGAGTAATAAACTGAACTCCCATCTCAACACATGATATATAAATATAAAAATGCCATTCAATAATTGCAACTCCCAAAATCCGATGGAAACAAGTCACAAACTTCTAAGAGCAGATACTAAGTGTCTCTATACATCTAGTCTAAGGAGAATCAGGGAACTAACATGATAAGGATAGAGAGGGACTCCGAGGTTTGCGGACGCTGACAGATATACCTTGAAGTCTCCACGTGCGGTCCAACTCACTGATATCTGGTCTAGTGGGAAGAACCTGGATCTGCACAAAAAAGATGTGCAGAGTGTAGTTTGGGTACGCCACAATGGTACCCAGTAAGTACTAAGCCTAATTTCGGTAGAGTAGTGACGAGGTCAGGTCAGGGCACTACTGGTTTAAAAGAAAAGTAAGGCAGATGATATAATAATATTTTGAAATGACTGAGAATTTAAACAATAAGAAGTTTCAGAAAATATCAGCACAATAAATAGAGGTACACAAAAGGGTCACTCCCGAGGTACCGCTCGTAGTCTCAAATGTAAAGATGCAGTATGGGAGGATCTCCCGAGGAACCGCCTCGTAGTCCAAAGTAAATATGCAGTACTGGAGGATCTCCCGAGGAATCACCTCGTAGTCCCAAAGTAAATATGTAGTACAAGGGGATCTCCCGAGTAAACGCCTCGTAGTCCCAAAGTAAATATGCAGTAAAAGGGGATCTCCCGAGTAAACACCTCATAGTCCCACAGTAAATATGCAGTATAAAAGGATCTCCCGAGTAAACGCCTCGTAGTCCCAAAGTAAATATGCAGTACAGGGGGATCTCCCGAGTAAATGCCTCGTAGTCCCAAAGTAAATATGCAGCAGGTAATCGAAGGGAAACACGAATTTTCAGGAAGAATTTTACAGTTAAAGATTTAATTCAAATTAAGTAAAGCAGGTAATTCAAATAAGCATGTTGCACAAATTGCAAATAAGAATTAAGGCACGTAGGCATGCGATACTAGGCTAAACATGATCACTACATATGTTAAGGCAACTCAGTTAATGTATTTTAAAAGAAAACAACTTCGTTAGTGTATTTTAAAAGATGACAAATCAGCAAGAACCAAATTTTCCATAATCAGCCCATGTACGCACTCGTCACCTCGCGTACACGGCGCTCACATATCATAAATAGTTACAACAGTTCCAAAACCTAATGGGATTTTCCCCACACAAGGTTAGACAAGTCACTTACCTCAAATGTCGCTCAATCAATCGGTAAGAATCGATTTTACGACTCCGAATGGCCCAAATCTAGCCAAAAGCAATTACATAACATGAATACAACTACAAGAAACTAATTTAAATAATGAAACTACGACTTTAGCAAAGAATCGAAAATTTGGCCTAAAAAGTCGACCCGAGCCCACGTTTCAAAATCGGGTAAAAATCATAAAATACAAACACCCACTCAACCATGAGTTCACTCGTACCAAAATTACTCAAATCCGATATCAAAATCCCGATCAAAAACTCAAAATCTTGGTTGAAGAACTTTCCAACTTTCCCCCCAAATTTCGCAATCTAAATCCTTAATTAAATGATGAAATCAATTATAGATTAGTGAATATAACCACAAATGAGTTAAGAATCATTACCCAATAGCTTCCTCTGAAAATCCTTCAAATAATCGCCCCAAACCGAGCTCTCAAAGTCCCAAAGTAAAAATGGGATAAAACCCTCGAACTTAGCTTTTTCTGCCCAGCGATCTCGCTTCTATAAGGGGTTCACCGCTTCTGCGGTTCCGCACATGTGGAAAAACCATCGCAGGTGCGGACTTAACTTAAGTCCTTAAAAATTGCTTTTGCGATCAAGGGCCGCTTCTACGCGACTGCTTCTGCGTTCCTTCTTCTGCTCCTACGAGTTTGCTTATACGAGACTCTGACCGCATCTGCGGTCCCTGCTGGACAGGCCCATAATCGCTTCTGCGGCTCGATGGTCGCTTCTGCGGGATCGCACCTGCAGCCCAAAGTGCACAGGTACGATTACACCAGGTGCAACAACTTCAGCCAATCCAACACATTTCCAAATGATCCGTTAACCACCCGAAATCAACCCGAGGCCCCCGTGACCTCAACCAAACATACCAACAAGTCCTAAAATATCATACGAACTTAGTTGAACCTTTAAATCACATCAAACAACGCTAAAAACACGAATTACACATTGATTCAAGCCTAATGAACTTCAAAGTTTCAAACTTCTACATTCGACGCCGAAACCTATCAAATCAAGCCCGATTGATCTCAAATTTTGCACACAATTCATAATTGACATTAAGGACCTTTTTGGAATTGAAATCCGACCTCGATATCAAAAAGTCCACTCCCGGTCAAACTTCTTAAAAATCATTCCATTTTCTAACTTTCGCCAATTGACGCTAGAATGACCTACGGACCTCCAATTCAACATCCGAACATGCTTATAAGACCAAAATCACCCTACGGAGCCATAGAAACCGTCAAAACTCCATTCCGGAGCCGTCTTCACATAGTTCGAACTACGGTTAAATTCCTATGACTTAAACCTCTAATTTAGGGACTATGTGTCACATTTCACTCCGACCCCGAGGAGGCTATCAAAACTGTAGTGGTCCCTGACCCCGAGGAGGCCATCACCACCCATGTCGAGGGATACCTGAGTGTTTACACTTATCCCTTCACATTGGGATCGATGGACCCGATTATCATAGATTTCTGCAAGAGGTATGAGGTTTGCCTCGGCTAGATCCATTATTTAATGTGAAGGATCGTAATCCTTCTTCGGTTCTTCGTGAGAAATATTGATGGCTGCCGATTCACCGTGGATCACCTACTTCGGTTGTACAGTTCCCAACTATTCTGAGGGGGGTTGATAAAGCTTGTGTGTCGGACCAGCATAGCCCCATTCTGTAGCATCGTTGAGGACCGGGACTAAGGCTGGCAATGTTGTTTTGTCCGAGTGAGGACTTCAGACCTGATTCCGGCAGAATACATGCCATTCCCTGAGAAGTGGAATACAAAACGTAAATGGAGCTTTCCTTTGAATGTTGATTTTACGTTTACTTTTCTTTTTCATATTGATGTTTAAGGTGGTGCAGCCATTGCCTGGGTTCCAAGTGCTGTCCCCTGACTCAAGGAGAGGGTCGAGGGTATCGTTTCCCAGATGCCCTACTCCGAGCTTTCATGGCGCAAACTCTCGAAGGGTCGTTTAGAGGCCCGTTCCCACGGTGAGATCACTTTTCCGACCAGGTTGTGTTAGGCCTCTCTTTTTACTATCAAGTTCTTACTCCCTTTGTTTTCTTTCTTAGGTTTGCCTAAGGATATCGAGCTTAGGCCTTCGGTTGGTAAAGAGGACTTTCCCGTCGAGTCTCCTGCTCCGGGTCAGGCCGGAGAGAAGAAGAGGAGGAGGGCTCCGAGCTCCCCGAGCTCGGAGAAAAGGAAATCGAAGAGGAGGCTGGTCCGCAAGCCAAAAGAAATCTCCAGCTCCCGAATACTTGACTCGGACTCCCTCTACCGGCTCAGGGACGAGTCTGAGGAGGATGAAATTTTAGTGGCCTGGGAGCCATCGATCCCTGAAGAATGGGAATCAACCGAAGGGGGGACGACAAAGGCCAATCCCTCCCAAAATCAAGAGGCTGATGCAATAGTGAGGGTCGAGAATCCTCAAGACGCCGGTTCAGCTCCACCAGGTGTCATCGATATAACGGGATCGACGAAGGAGCGGTCAAATGAGGGGGTCCAAGGAGCGAACGATCCCCTCCAAAGCATTTTTGATGGCGTGGATTCTACTTCCATGGAGGATGTCACCGGATTCGGTGACTTAGAAGTACCAAGGAAAAGTCCGCCCTCGGGGGTAGGTGGGTTTAGTTCGAGCCCGAGACTGGTCAACCACTTCCCTGCCCCGAGTGCCAATCCCT
The DNA here is from genome assembly GCF_000715075.1 of Nicotiana tabacum. NCBI lineage: Eukaryota > Viridiplantae > Streptophyta > Magnoliopsida > Solanales > Solanaceae > Nicotiana > Nicotiana tabacum. The sequence continues at coordinate 80,539,868 of NC_134100.1, forward strand.
GTCGGAAGCGGTCAATCATTATCTCCATTCTAGAGGACGCCCGGGTCCTTTCCGCGCTCGTTGAGGTAGCTATTTACCTCCGGTGCCTGGTGACTAAAGAAGACCAGGTAAAGATGAACGAGGTGGAATCTCCATGTTTGTTCAACGAAGCACAATGGGTGCTGAATCGGGTAAGGTGTTACTAAATCTTTTCATTTGCCAGCTTTGGTTACTTAATGATCTTAATATTTCTCCTTGTATTCGCAGGCCTCGGTGCTTCACCATGAGACTTCCTCTGTTACCGAGAAGAGCTGAGTCTCCTCGAGGCCGAAGTCAAAGAGCTTACTGAGAAGAGAGATATGTACAAACTTCTCAGTGAGCAACGCGAGGAAGATGCTTAGAGTCTTCGGGCCAAGTTGGACGCGGTTCAGAAATAACATGCCGACCTGGTGGAAAAGGTAAAAGTATTTGAGGTTAGTGACGATGAACTAGACTCGGTGACTAACGGTCTGAACCCGCAGGTCCAACAGAAGCTTAACTAGATCGACCAGCTTCAGGCAGAGATGGACGTGGTAAAGGTCGAGGCCGAAGAATGGAAAAGCAAAATAGACCGCTTGGCCTCGGAAAAGGAAAATGCCCGGGCGCAACTGGCTTCGGCATAGGCTCAATATCGAATGATGAGGAAAAGGCTAAGGCATAGTCTCAGAGAGCCGAGGAGCTCTAATATCAACTGGGCTCGGTTGTTGAAGATCGGGAGGCCCTCGTCAAGGATCTTAAAGTGTCCAAGTCGATGACTAAAGTAACCAAAGCCGATGCCGACGAGATGGTGACCCAGTATAGATCCGATGCTGAGGTGGCGCAGGACCGCTTGAAAGATATTGTTGAATATGAGAAGCGGCAGTCACGAAGAGAGGCCCTCGAGGAGATTCACGCTCGGGGTTTTGACCTGTCGGCCGAGATCGAAACCACTAAGGGGCTTGAGGCCGAGGCCAAGGCCAAGAAGTTGGCTTACCCCGAGGAAGAAAAAGAACAAGACTCCGAGGGTTCCGGTGGATCCGTGGGTGGAGAAGACCCAGCTATTTAGACGCCTTTGTAGATGTTTTTGCTTTTTTGTTTTTCTTGTACTTGTGTACTTTTGTACTTTTTGTCAAGGCCGTTGGGCCTTTGTAAAGACTTTATGTAAATATAATACAAGGCTTCCTTTTTCCCTTCAACAATTTCTGAGTTTTATTTTCCTTTGCTTTATTCTTTATGTTTGCAAATATCAAAATGCCTTAGCATGAACTCGTTAGGTCATGTTTGGAGGTTTGAACAGGCCTTGCCTTTGACATTATTATGTCAAAGGCATCGTGGGGGTTCGGTATGACCAGAACTTTTCACCAAAGTACTTATAATTTTTTAGATTGTATTTTGCCGAGGGTAGCCTTTAGACCCGGTTTAGAAATATTTCAAGGCCTTGTTTTTTATTACGGGTCACAGACGTCTCCTATTCGTTTTAGTATGGCTGTAGCCTTTTTAGTTCGGGTGTTGCCTAGTGGGCTTGTCACCTAGAGTTATACGGGCTTACCTAAGATAACAGTCCCCGAATGGGGATGGTCGTAGCTTTTAAGGTTCGGGCGTTTCCTAATAGGTCTTGTGCCACCGTGCTCCCTTAGCCTGAGCCGTCCGAGTTTGTTTTTGGACGGCAGTCCCTGATTGGGAGTGATCATTTGAACCCGGATAATGGTGGCCCCTGGGCTCGATATCTTTAAGGGATCAGATGTAAGAAATTCCTTAATAGGAAAGAAAAAAAGAGAAATTTTTAAGGGACAAGATATTTATCCGCAAGGTAGGGACTTTTTTTTATTCTTGTGCATAATAGTTACACATGTGTACAAGCTTTGTGCCCGGGCTCGAGCAGTCTATGCGGGCACGGTTCATTTGACCGTTTGGCCCTTAGAGTAAATCTTATCAATTGAGCCGAGACCATTCAATCATAAAGTTTATTTCCTTGCTAAAGTCGTTATCCGAGGGTATTGCCCCCCAGTGTTCGGGGCCAATCATCGAGAGGCCTCGAATACTGTTGTCGTGATCTACGATACCGGTTCGAACCGGCCATCAATTTTAAGTTAGCATAATTTACTGTTGCCTCGTTAAAAACCTTGCCGAAAAATCTATTTGGGACAAAACCGGTTCAAGGGAAAAGGAGTGCAACGCGTGCTTTCACACCTAAAAATTGTATCGTTCCTTTTTCGTTACCTGCAAGTGTTAGTTCAAAATATAAGAAATGAATGGGGCCGTACCTTAGCAGTAATATCGTTTCAAGTGAGGTATATTCCAGTTGTTCGGTAGTTGCTCGCCATTCATTGCTCCGAGATTGTAGGACCCCTTTTTGGTGACCTCGATAATTTGATACTGACCTTCCCAGTTCGGCTCCAACTTCCTTTCGTTCAGGTTTCAGGTGTTTAATGTAACCTTCCTTAATACCAAGTCCCCGACATTGAAGTGTCGAAGGTTGGCCTTCGATTGTAATATCTCTCGATACGCTACTTTTGGGCGGCCATCTGGACAATGGCGGCTTCACGCCTTTCATCTAATAGATCCAGGCTTGTATTCATGGACTCGTCATTTGATTCCATGGTTGCATATCGGAACCTGAGACTTGGTTCTCTGACTACTACCGATATAAGAGCTTCAGTGCCGTAAACCAGTGAGAACGGGGTGGCCCCGATACTAGACTTCGAGGTCGTACGGTATGCCCATAAGACTTCCAACAGGATTTCCTTCCATTTTCCTTTGGCATCAGCTAACCTCGTTTTGAGGTTCTGGAGTATGGTTTTGTTGGTCGATTCTGCTTGTCCGTTCCCACTAGGGTAATATGACATTGATAGGATCCTTTTGATCTTGTGATCTTTGAGAAACTTGCTTACTTTGCTGCCGATGAATTATTTCCCGCACGATCTCGGTCGGCATTCTGAACCGGCATATTATGTGGTCCCAAATGAAGTCGATGAACTCCTTCTCCCTGACCTTCTCGTATGCCTGGGCTTCCACCCATTTAGAAAAATAGTCAGTCATAAACAATATAAATTGAGCCTTACCGGGTGCCCATGGAAGGGGGCAACCGATGTCCATTCCCCGCTTCATGAATGGCCATGGTGACAGAACCGAATGCAGAAACTCCCGGAGTTGATGAATCAACGGAGCATGTCTTTGACATTCTTCACATTTTCCTACGAACTCCTTTGCGTCTTTTTCTATATCGATCCAGTATTAGCCGGCTCTAGTTACTTTTCGAACCAATGATTTGGCGCCTGAATGATTTTCATAGGTGCCTAAGTGGATTTTCCTCAGAACGTACTCGTTGTCTCCCGGTCCTAAGTAAATCGGGCTGCCTTTGTACGCAGGGCCCTCGATTCTTTCGGATCCGAGGGCAATTTTTTGGTTTTCAGATATTCTTTATATTTGTTTTTCCAGTCCCAAGTTAGGCTCCTTGAGTTAATCTCGGCATGACCTTATTCCACTACCGATCTCATAAATTGTATGACTACCCCCTAGTTGAACTCGTCGTCCTCGACCGATGATCCTAAGTTAGCAAGGGCATCATCCTCACTGTTTTGATCCCGAGGTACATGTTGCAAAGTCCATTCTTTGAACCGATATAATGTTACCTGCAGTTTATCCAGGTACCTTTACATTTGTTCTTCTCTAACCTCGAACGTCCCATTAACTTGGTTCACCACGAGAAGGGAGTCGCACTTAGCTTCGATCACCTATGCTCCCAAGCTTTTGGCTAGTTCGAGACCTGCTATTATGGCCACATATTCGGCCTCGTTGTTAGTCAATTTCACAGTCCTTATAGATTGTCTAACTATATTGCCTGTTGGTGGCTTCAATACGATGCCAAGTCCGGACCCTTTTGAGTTCGAGGTACCATCCATAAAGAGGGTCCAGATCCCCGAGGACGTCCTCGATTTCACCAACAACTCTCTTTCGACCTCGGGTCAATGTTCGGTTAGTACGACTTGTTCTAGTTCCTCGGTTGTTGATTTTGTAGCATCAAAATCATCGGGGGTTATGAAAGATATGGGGAATCCGTAGTCGTCGTCCTCGTCTACTCTTCGTTCCTTCGATTTGGTCGAGGCTAGTATCGGTGATTGCCTTTTGGCCTCATCATTGACCATCCGATTTGGATCCTCCGATGTCGAGAGTGTGGATGTCATGGTCACCTCATCGATCCCGAACATCTCCTTGGTGGCCGGTTGTTCCCCATAAACTGTTTGGACTCCTCCGGGTGTTGGGAATTTCCGCACTTGGTGCAGTGTCGAGGGTACAACTTTCATGTTGTGAATCCATGGCCTCCCGAACAAAGCGTTATATCTTATATCCCCTTCGATTACATAGAACTTGGCTTCTTGCACGGTTCCAGCGACGTTCACCGATAATGTTATCTCCCCTTTAATGGTCTCGCATGCCATGTTGAACCTGTTCAGGACTCGAACCTCAAGTATGATCTGATCTTGTAGGCCAAGTTGTTCCACGACCCTCGATCTGATGATGTTGGTTGAGCTACCTGGATCAATTAACACATGCTTAATTCGAAATTTATTTACGAGTACCGATATTACCAATGCGTCGTTGTGGGGCTGCACGATCCCCTCTGTGTCTTCGTCATTGAATGACAAGGTTCCTTTCGGTACATAATCCCGAGTCCGTTTTTCCCTTGTGATTGATATTTTGGTGTGTTTCAGCATCAGACCCTGGGGAATGTCGACTCCACCGATGATCATGTTAATGACGTGCTGAGGCTCTTCCTTCTCGGTCTGCTAATTAGAATCCCTATTCCTGAAGTGGTTCTTAGCCCAATCACTCAGAAACTCTGGGAGATGCCCGTTGTTGAACAGCCGGGCCACCTCTTCTTAATTGTCGGCAGTCTTCTGTTCTGTGGCCATGAGTGCCATGATATTTTCACATTAGGTTGGGATCCCTTTGGGATGGATCAGACTGTAAAAGTCTAGGCCATTTGGTATCTTTTATGAATCCGATGGTAGATACAATAGCGGCGGCATCGACATTGAAGTTGTACTTCAATAATCTCGGTGCTTCTTTAGGCCCGACAGGCTTATCGAAGTTGTTTTTTCTCATGAGTCCCGATTGCTCTAACCTCGATCACTTATCCTTTTATTTCTCGTAGAGTTCTGCCCAGACCCACTACTTCTTCGGTCTGTACGGCTGATACCAATCACTGTTTGATCTCGGTTCACGATCGATGTCTCTCTTGACTCTGCCAATGGTTCTGATGGGATACACGGACCCGGAAGGGGTCCCAAGCTGATCATCTCCGACCCTGATTTTCGATTGGTACCAGTTATGGATATCGGCCCAAGTCACAGTCGGATATTCTACTAAGTTTTGTTTCAACTATTGTGAAGCCAACGAGCTCCTAACATTGAGTCCTTGGGTGAAAACCTGAACGGCCCAATCATTAGTGACCAGTGGAAGGTCCATGTGTTCCATTTGAAACCGGGACACGAACTCTCTGAGCATCTCATTATCTTTCTATTTTACTTTGAAAAGGTCTGACTTCCTAGTCTTGATCTTGATTGCCCCAGCGTGTGCTTTCACGAAAGAATCTACAAGCATAGCAAATGAGTCAATAGAATTAGGAGGTAAGTTCTGATACCATATCATAGCTCCTTTTGACAGGGTCTCTCAGAACTTTTTCGACAAGACAGATTCGATCTCATCATTCTCTAAGTCGTTCCCCTTGATGGCACACGTGTAGGAGGTAACATGCTCGTTTGGGTCGGTCGTTCTGTTGTACTTAGGGATCTCGGCCATGCAGAACTTCTTAGAGATCGGCTTTGGAGCCACGCTAAGAGGTAAAGGTTTTTGCTAGAACTTCTCGGAATTCAGGCCTTTCAATATCGGTGGTGCGCCCGAGATTTGGTCGACCCTAGAATTGTAGGTTTTTACCTTTTTGTCATTAGCTTCAATTTTCTTTTCCCCTAACTCTACCCATTTTGTCAGTTCCTCGAGCATCTTTATGATCTCGGGGTTAGTCCCCGATTCGTTTTCATTCGACCTCTCTATGACCAGTTCATCCATGTGGATGACTTCTCGGAACGGATCGTTTTCAATTCTGTTCGGTGAGCGGCTTCGGTTCTGTAACTGAGCTATCGCTGCCTGTTGAGCCTGCAACATTTCGAAGATCACCCTTAAATTGATCCCGTCACCTCTAATGTTTTGTGTATTTTGAGCTTCCGATCGGGCTCCACTACGGATGCTATCTTCAGGATCGGTAGGCAGTTTTGTGTTGATAGCCACATGTGAATTAGCATCAATCGGGTCCGCGACCAGAATTCCGATTGGATCAACGGGCGGTACCTCGTCACCGGGCGCTATGTTGTTGTTTTCACCGTGATGACCGGACTCATTATTAACATGTAGGGGTGCTGACTGAGAGTTTGACATTTTGAGCTTTAACCTGAAATTAGAGACACTTCAAAGAACAAGTTTAAAGTAGTGTGTGTTATGGAGATTTGTATTAAATAACCACTATTATCCTTAGCTCCACGGTGGGCGCCAAACTGTTTACACTCAAAATCGGATAACAATTAAATTTGTAAGTGGTTTTAAGGTTACGTGGATTAACTTGATATAAAATAATAAATTAGATTGCAATTGAAATAAATAACGATAAAGTAAATGCAAACCACACGAATTGGACAATATCCGCCTTGGAAGATTAACTACCCTCGAGCCGAATGCACTTCTATCGGTATCAAGACACAGAAGAATAAGAGCTTAAAGAGAATAATAATAATGTATTACTTTGGAATACGTGTTACAAAGTCTTTTACAAGTAATCAGACCCCCTTTAAATAGTAGGAGAGTCCTACATTAGGTACAACTCTATAAAAGATAAAAATCTTCTAATTAACTTACTGTCGATCTCTTATCGATATGTGTCGACATCTCCGTTGTGATATTCGGTCGGTCACGGATATCACGACCTTCTGTTGGCCGGACTTGACTGCCTGGCAACGTTCTTCTAAGTTAATCGAGGCTAGGAACCGATCCCGAATCATGACCCCGACATCCTCGAGGGCGGGCGTTATGGTACGGACTCCAAATTGATAAGATCTCTACCTCGATCAAGCTCCCTTGTTACCATATCTCGAGTTTGGCTTATCATGTCGGAGATCGGAATGTACTATGAGACCGGTTCTACCCGTATACAACCTTTTAACTGCAATATGCTAGCAATATAAATCATTTAACATAATACAATACATATGAATAATAATAGCAGAAGATAATAGTCTGCACTATTGAAAAGCTAACCAAAGTCTATTATGTAATTCTATACTCTCCAATGTGACTAACTATAATTTGAGGGATACTAATTGGCCGTATAAACATCAAGAAAAGCGCTAATTAGCATTAGAACCATTAGTTAACAAAATCTCCCGCACAATTATTGAAACTTCCATTTCAAACTTATAGCCTTTAATGCCATGTTGCATATGAAAATTTCAAATTTAACACCTTATGGTAAAGTTCCTTACTGAGATTTTTTCTTGTTGATTTTTCAAATGCAGTTTCTCAAGTTAAATCTTTCAAACGCAAAAATCAAAGAGTAAATAATATACGTAAATCATTGTATGTGAAGAAAGAATAGGAGATCTTGTTAATATGTAATTAAAGGGAACAAATCCCATAACCTGCAGAAAAGTCAAACAATAGTCTTTTAAAAGAAACCCAAAAAATGAGCACCCAGTACAAATACATACCTAAAATGCCGAATTCAGCTCTCAAGTAAACAACACAGTTCTTGTAATTTAAGACATATTATCAAACACCTTGGTTGCACATATAGCACACACTGAAGGAAAATTAGAAAAATTTGAAAGGAAACTCAAAAAATAAGGCTAGAAAGTGTAACAAAAGGAATAGAGTATACGGAATGCAAATCTGGGATGTGAAAGTGGAATACACATATATTCGAAAGGCAACTAATTAATTAGGATCAAATTCAGAAGTAGACCCATGTGAAAGAAGAGATCGAAAAAGAGAAGGAAAGAGCTAAGAGAAACATACACGAAAATCTGAGTCATATTTACTCTTGGGCTTGATTGTTGTCACCGGCTGAGTATGAGTACGTGTTTTATGGAAAATGAAGCTAAAAAAGGCTATGAAAGAGATTGAAAAGATGAAGGAAATTGAAAAGGCAATTCTAGACGGAGAGTATAAAGACAATTTTATCCTTGGTCGACCACACTTGCCTCTGTATAGGGTGAAGTATGATATGACAGGGGATGGCCGAAGACCGAACGCAGTCATTCCGCTTGTCACCGGAAGGGATAATGTTCATAAAGGTGTATTAAATTCTCTGCGCCCGGTAGCATTTAATAGGGAGTATTCTGCAGCATTAAGAGCGACTGTCCGTTACAGAGAGTTTGACATTTATGTTCACTATTATATCTTAATCAATGACCCTCATAATTGGCATTGAAGGAGGACACGATCCTAGGGCCTCCTTCCCTAGACACAGCTATAAATAGTAAGCCTAGTTATCATTGTAAAGAAGAGAAATTTTCTGGCTAAACTTACACTACATTCTATACAAAGCTTAATACAATCTTACTTTTTCGCTTTTTTATCTCATCATTACTGTACCCGGAAACCTTGTTCTCGGAACTGTCATCTCTGCTGTTTCACCTACATTTTAAGGCTAAGTATTGTACATTTCTTCAATTATCGCATTATTTTAGGATCAAATTAGTTCACATATCTAGAAATTATATATAAATTTAACTGTACCATTTCACAGGTAAACAGTTTGGCGCCCACTGTGTGGCCTAGACAGCCGTGCAATTAAATTGATCCTTGCCTTTTTTACTAACGTGATTTGATTATTTTGTCTTAGAAAAAATCACAAAAAATGGCAGATAACACTGTTAACAACACGTACAACCTTGAAATTCGAGGGGAGCAGTCTCATTTCGAGGATTCAATCAGTAACATCCGCAATAAGGGAAATAACGCCACGCTGGTGCATGACAGGCAGAACCCTCGACAAGTTCGGGAGACAACTCCCGATGAAGCTGATGAGGAGCATGTCGTGGATGCGGTGAGGGTCCTGCAAGAGTAACATGCAATTATTATAGGCCATCTCACGCGGCAGGATCAGGTTATGACAGAACTGAAGTAGGTGCTATCAGGGGCATCAAATAATGTAAACAAATGAGATCTAATTCCTATCGGTGTTCCCGCAAACCAAACAACGCAGAGAGTCGACAACAACACTCCCAGGGGGTGAAGTTGGTTCCGGCGGGGCTGGGGGGAGTAGATCCTGTCTCAACAACGAGAATGACCCGTTCAAGAATGAACTTTTATGGTTTATGAGGGAAGTAAACACCCGCATGAACCAAGTCTCGGGCGCGCCACCAGTATTGAAAGGCCCAGACTCGAAGAATTATTCTTAATTGCCGTGAAAGCTGAGTGCGGCACCAGAACTAATCCCGAAGCGGTTCAAAATGACTGAAATGCCAAAGTATGACGGGACTTCAGACTCACAAGAGCATATTACTACCTACACAATGTCGGTAAAAGGAAATGATCTAGCTCTTCATGAAATTGAATCTGTTCTGCTAAAGAAATTTGGAGAAACTCTCACGAGGGGAGCTCTAACGTGGTATTCATTATTACCCGAGAATTCCATAGATTCTTTGAGATGCTCGCAGATTCTTTCATCAAGGCTCATGCCAGGGCCAGAAACGTACAAGCCCGGAAGGCCAACATATTCAGGATCGCACATGGAGAATTTGAATTATTACAAGAGTTCGTTACCTAATTCCAGAACAAAGAATGTTGCTCCCGGTTGTCCCGGATGAATGGGCAGCTGAAGCATTCACCAAAGGATTGAATTCGAGAAGCTCAGTCGCGTCCCAGAAGCTGAAGGAGAGTTTTCTTGAGTTCCAAGTAACAACTTGGGCAGATATCCACAACCAGTACGAGTTAAAGATAAAGATCGAAGATGACCAGGTCGGTTCTGCATCATCGGCCAAAGGACGGGAGAAGAGCAGAGAAAAATCAAAGGATGACTACGACGTGGACAGACAGACTTCGAGGGGCCAGTTTTTGCCTTACGAACGGACCGAAGGCCGTGGCAGAAACTTTCGGGCAGCAAACAAGTTCACTGTTGACAGAGGGACTGATCATCATCGAAATAATAGATCACTCCAATATAAAGAGACGCCGGAGTCTCGGGATCCTCATTACCCCAAGTTATCAGAATATTACTTCAACGTCAGTATAGTGGAGCTGGTGTTATCCATGAGAAACATTAAAGAGGCGTGATTCCTGAGACCTATAAGATCTGATCCCAACCCGAGGGATCCCAACTTATGGTGTGAATACCATGGGACGAACGGACACCGAATAGGGGAATGCCGACACCTCCTGGAGGAGGTGGTAACACTATTGAAGAATGGTTACCTCAGAGAATTCTTGAGTGACCAAGCTAAGAACAATTATGGCAGTAACAGAGAAAATGCAGAACCTTCGAAAGCAGGAGAAGAACTCCCATGCCAAACGATCAATATGATCTTCGGAGGGAATGAGATTAACGGGGTCACCTTTTTGGCCCCGAAAAAGACAAAAGTATCAATAACTCATAGTAAAAGACTCCGGGAAGACGATATCACTTTCACGGATGAGGACGCAGACGAACTACTATTACCACACAACGACGCACTGGTAATTTCTTTAAATGTGTTAGATTTTAAGATTAAACGTGTTCTAGTGGATCCAGGAAGTTCGGCTAATATCATACAATGGAGAGTATTGGAGCAAGCTAAACTCATCAGAAGCATTATTCCGGAAACAAAGCTCCTCGCTGGATTCAACCTTGCGAGTGTGACAACACGGGGAGAGATTTTGCTGCTCACGAACACTGAAGGAGTAATGAAAACAACTCTCTTCGAGGTAGTAGATGGTGACATGGGATACAGTATCATCCAACGAGATGAAAGCTATACCCTTAACATATCACCAATTGCTGAAGTTTCCAATGCTCGCAGGAATCAAGAAGATAAGAGGTGATCAACTGGCGGCAAGAGAGATGAACGCAATTTCGATTTCTAGTAGCAAAGGGAAGGATCACACGACATAGCAATTGCAGGAACTGCCACCTATTCCCGAGATAGAAGAAGTTAGCCCGGGAGCAGAGTCGTCAGAACATTATCAGGTGCCGAGATATTTCCAAGTTCCAGAAGAGACGGACGCAATGAAGTCCACGACGGAGGAACTGGAGCAAGTTGCATTGTTCGAAGAATCCCTGGAAAGAAAATTCCATTTGAGGACAGAACTGCACCCGGTGCTCAGGTCTGGTTTTATTGAATTCCTTAAATTTAATGCCGATTGTTTTGCATGGTCGCACGAGAATATGACAGGTATCCCGACGGAAATAGCCGTGCACAAGCTGAGTTTAGATTCCAACATACCTCTGGTAAGATAGAAGAAATGCCCTATTGCCGAGGCCAGGAATAAATTCATTAAATAAAAGGTAACCCGCTTGCTTAATATCGGTTCGGTACGAGAGGTAAGATATCAGGACTGGCTAGACACTATAGTAGTAGTTCCTAAGAATAACAATAAATCTTTCGCATGTGTCTAGACTATAAAGACCTTAATAAGACGTGCCCGAAAGACTCGTTCCCACTGCCAAATATCGATCAAATGATTGATGCCACGACCGGGCACGAGTTAATGAGTTTCCTCGATGCTTATTCCGGGTACAACCAAATCAAGATGAACCCGGAAGATCGGGAAAAGACTTCGTTTATACCAAATTTTGGTACATATTGTTACAATGCAATGCCCTTCGGGTTGAAAAACGTCGGAGCCACTTATCAACGGCTCATAAATAAGATATTTGAAAAGCAAATAGGAAAGGCTATGGAAGTTTATATAGACAATATGCTCATTAAGTCTTTGAATGCAGGTGACCACCTTAAGCATTTGCAAGAAACATTCGACATCCTGAGGAAGCATAAAATGAAACTTAATCCCGAGAAGTGCGCGTTCGGGGTCAGTTCTGGTAAGTTTCTGGGATTTCTGGTCTCACAAACGGGAATTGAGGTAAACCCCGACAAAATCTAGGCCATAAATGATATCCCGGATCAATTGTCGAATGTAAAGGAAGTCCAAAGGCTCACAGGAAGATTAGCAGACTTGAGCAGGTTCATTTCCTGGTCGTCAGAAAAATGTCATCGCTTCTTCACACTGCTCAAAAAGAAAAATAATTTTGAATGGACACCGGAGTGCCAGCAGGATCAAAGGGACCTGAAGAAGTACTTATCAAGCCCTCCATTACTCTCAAAACTAAAAGAAGGTGAAACATTGCTGGTCTACCTTGCGATTTTAGAAGTTGTGGTAAGTGCGGTTTTAGTCCGGGAGGACGAAGTTATGCAATTTACCATTTATTACGTTAGCAAAATTTTAACGGGAGCAGAAACTCACTACCCATATTTGGAAAAACTGGCCTTAGCTCTTGTAGTCGCCGCTCGAAAGCTGAGGCCCTACTTCCAATGCCACCCGATAGCTATGGTGACTACTTTCCCTTTACAGAGCATCCTCCATAAACCCAAACGTTTGGGCAGATTGTCCAAATGGGCCGTCGAAATGAGTGAGTTAGACATAGAATATAAATCAAGGATTGCAATTAAGTCGCAAGTCTTGGCTGCCTTCGTGGCCAATTTTAGTACGGGACTACTGCCTCTGTCAACCAAGGAGGCAGTAATGGTGTCGAAATCGACATCGGAGGTTTGGACCTTATTTACGGATGGAGCTTCCAACGTAAAAGGGTCCGGACTCGGAATAGTCTTAATCACGCCTTCGGGGGAAACCCTAAGGAAAAACATCAGAGCGATCCCTTTAACTAATAATGAAGCAGAGTATGAAACTTTAATTGTAGGGTTCGAATTGGGTCGAGGACTTAATTTTGAGGACGCAGCTGGTGGTAAATCAGGTATACGGGATCTTTGATACCAAAGAAGAACATATGCAACAATACGTGGTAAAGGTCCAGGCTCTTTTGGCACGACTCCGGAAGTGGTCAATTACTCACATACCGAGGGAGAATATCACAGAAGCGAATGCATTAGCAAACTTTGGATCATCGACGAAAATAAAAGGATCAGAATCCGGGACGGTAGTTCAACTGAAGAGCTCAGTCCTAGTTATGGATGGTTACTATGAGGTAAATTCGACTAGTCTAGTCTGGGAATAGAGAAATGAAATAATCAATTATCTCGAGCACGGGAAGTTTCCCGATAATCCCAAAGCATCACGGGCGTTACGTGCCAAAGCCGCACGTTATAGCTTCAAGAGAGGCCAATTGTATAGAAAATACTTCCAAGGCCCGCTGGCCCGGTTCTTAGGAGCGTCAGAAGTTAATTATGTCATGAGAGAAGTCCACGAAGGGATATGCGGCAATCACTCGGGTGCAGATTCTTTGGTGCTAAAGTTGGTACTGGCTGGATATTATTGGCCTTGCACAGAACAAGATGCCAAAGACTTCGTACGATAATGTGATAAATGCCAACGCTACGCACCACTAGTACACCAATCGGCAGAACCCTTACATTCGGTTCTGTCCCCATGGACGTTCCTGAAATAGGGATGGACATCGTCGGACCACTGCCACTGGCTCTTGGAAAAGTAAGGTTTTATTTTAATACTGACTTACTATTTTTCTAAATGGGTGGAGGCAGTCCTTATTAGAAGATCGGAGAACGCGAAGTGGTCGATTTCTTGTGGGAAAGTATAATTTACAGGTTCGGAATACCAAAAGAGATAGCATGAGACAATGGGCCACAGTTTATCAGTGCAAAAGTTACAAAGTTCCTCAAAGATTTGAAGATAAAGAGGATCACATCTTCTCCTTATCATCCAAGCGCAAACGGTCAAGCGGAGTCAACAAACAAAGTGATCATTCAAAACCTCAAGAAAAGGTTGGAAGCAGCAAAATGCAAATGGCCCGAAGAATTGTCCGGAGTTCTATGGGCCTACCGAACAATGGCCAAATCGAGTACAGGAGAAACTCCTTTTTCCCTTGTGTATGGTGTTGAAGCCCTAATCCCGGTGGAAGTGGGTGAACCCACTTTGAGATATTTTTGGGCAGATGAAGAATCGAACAATGAAGCGATGCTAATCAACTTAGAACTACTCGAGGAATGTAGGGAATTGGCGCATGTAAGAATGGTAGCTCAAAAGCAGAGAATTGATCGATATTATAATCGAAGAGCCAACTTCCGTTATTTCAAAGTAGGAGACTTGCTTCTGAGTAAAGTAACCCAAAATACCCGGGAGCTCAACGCGGGGAAGCTAGGTCCAACATGGGAGGGTCCCTAGCGGATTTCAGCTATCACTGGGAAAGGTTCATACGAGTTGGAGAACCAAAATGGAGACAAGTTGCCTAGCAACTGGAACGTGGCACACCTCAACAGATATTATTGTTGATGAACATTATTCAAGCGGAAAGTATGTGCTGCACTCTTTTTCCCTTCATTCTGTTTTTGTCCCAATTAGGTTTTTCTGGCAAGGTTTTTAACGAGACAGTGATAGAAAGCATACTACAAAGACAGCAACAATAAGACCTTTGATAGCAAGGCAAACAAACAAGATTCCACTCGGGGACGGTTGGATAATCTTTGGTTTGATAGCAAATTCCTAGTAGGAAGTTAAGTTTGCTACCGAACGATGGTTACCCGACCGTTCACGAGCACAAACCACTAGAGGGTTGTTAGATAGTCCTTCACTCGATTGCATAAATTCCTGAGGGGAAGTAAAATGTGTTACCAAGTTGAGGATTATCTAGCAATTCATTAGTGGAATCTTCAAAGATACAAGACTTCCAGTATTCCAATTTGCACCCTTCGCATTCGAACACTGGGGGTGAATGATATGAGGATACGACAACAATAACTGCCATGTCAACCGGTGGACAAAAATTTGGAAACAAAACACATCATCGGGATCGGGGACTGCGCAACCAGCCCTATAGAAGCAAGTTGTACAAGATAGCCACAAGTAATGGCAATTTTGTTTTTAGCATAGCAAATGCTTATGTATTTTTTTAAAATAGATGGAATAAAATAAAATCCTTTTGTTTTTATCTTTTTTTTGTCCAGAAGAATCTATGCCCGGAATAAAAAATGCCATCAGGGAAAAGTACACCTGAAGCCGCATATGAAAAGGACACAAAAAGTAAACTTGCGCAAATACTTATAAAAACCCTCACGTTAAAGGGTTGGTTCCAGAAGAATCTATGGTCGGAATAAAAAATGCCATTGGAAAAAAATACACCCGAAGCCGCATATGAAAAGGACGAAAAAAGTAAACTTGCGCAAATACTTATAAAAACCCTCACGTAAAAGGAATAATGCTCGGAACCAAAATGCTTCGAGAAAAATGCATCAGAGACTACAGATAATAAAGCGCGAATAGAAAAATATGCACAGAATTCTTAAGCAAATGTTAAAGACATGCATGGATATTCAAACGAGAGTAAGACTCAAATAATACTTGAGCAAAAACATGTATTTATTTAAAAGAATGTGCCAAAATGGTAACAATACAAAATGGAGTAAGAAAAGTAAAGCTAAACTGCAGTGTCTCCTGAACCAGGAGGAAGCCGCATCCTCGGGAGAAGTAGGTAGGTCCACCAATGGCTCGACGTTTTCCCCAGTCTGGTCTTCAACATCGTCGCCCTCCGATCCCTCTTCAATTCTTGAAAACTCAAAACTGGAACTAGAAGAAACAAGAGTATCAGACTACGTCGGGAGTCCGGTTTTAGCAGCCAACTCAAGCTCTCGGGCCTTAACAATTTTGGCATGAAAGTCAATGATACCAGTTTTGGCCTCTTCCAAGGTTTTTCTCCTCAAGCTGTACATGACATAAGTTTTTTCAATAACGAGGGAAGCCGCTTGGCGCTTACGTTCTTCTTTGAGTTGGGTAACCTCGGCAGAAAAGTTCTCCCGGGCGGATCTAACAGATCTAAGGCTAACATCAAGGTCATGGATGGTAGAACTAAAGAGCCTGTTGTGCTCGATAGTTTTCTTGTACTTTTCTTCCAACTAGGCATGTTTCGCCCTCACAGCAGCAAGCTCTTCGATTTTGGAGTTCAAGGCTGCTTCTAAGTCTGTTAGATTTTCGGCAGTAGCAGCCTCGCGCTCGGTTGCAGCAGGAACGACGTCCTGGACATCAGCCCATTTGGCCTTGCCTTCATCAAATCTAACCCTCAGCGGGCCAATTTCTTGGCTAAGGTTTACCACTACTTGCTCGATTTGCTGCAAAAGGGCCTCCAAAACAGCGACCTCAGTAGCTTTTGTTTCCAATTCCGAGAGTTGGAGAACAGTTTGATCCCGTTCCACCAAAAGTTGATTTCGTTCGGAAGTAAGTTCCTCCTTCTTATGAATCAACCTCTGAAGGCCCTCAGAAGCAAGAAAGTTGACCTACAAAACAAGAAGAACTAAGACTTAGAATATATTCATACAAAAGAAGAAGAAGTAATGAAGGGAGAAAAGAACATATCGTTGCGGCATTGTTCAACAAACACTCTCCCGAGAGTGCCTGAATCTTTTCCAAGTCTTTCTTTGAAGCCAAAGGATTCAGATAATTAGCAAGCTCCACCGGCTGGGATAGCAAGTTGCATTCGGTAGAGATCGAAAGAGTAACGTTCCTCCTCCTTTGTGGATCTTCAGAAGGGACAACATAATTTTGCCCCAAATTCCCATGAACTGGGGACTGTGGAAGAGGAACACCTTCTTCATAGTCAGATGAGGCCGATGGAGGTGATGTAGCAATTGCTGGTGGAAGAGTGAATGAAAATGGAAATGATGCAGCAGTTGCTGGTATTGGTGAAGGTAGAGATGAAGCTGATGGAGTTGAAGAGTGAGAAGCAGCTGTATCAAATCCGATGCTGGATGTTGGGTGCTCGCCAACCAAAGACGGCAAGGAACTGATACTCAGCCCTGCAGTACCAGGCACAGCGATTGGGGCCCAAAAATAGGAGTTGGCATTTTCTACCAAATCATATTCTCCCTAAAGTGTCGAGACATCGTCCTTAGTTGGTGTAACTATCTCAATAGGTCGAGCATCCTGTTAAGATGATGAAGGTCGTCGCCTGCTATGTAGAGAAGCTCCCTCATCACTAGCTTCCTCATCATCATCAATCATCACGGTGTCTATGACCAGCCCGGAAGGAGGACCAGTCACCATCATCACTGAAGATGACTTGGGGGAATCAGTCTTTGCCCTCTTATTATTTTCCCCGACCGCAGAGGAACGTCTTCTCTTTGATGGTTTATCCTACGGCCGGAGACTCCGTAAAGAAGTATTTGCGCCCAAAACAGGCTCGGAGATACCTGTTCGAGTAAGTTCCTCCTGAAGCAGCCTTGCTGCATTAGCAGGATCAGCCAAAATGTCCTACCCGAGGATAGAAACACAGCCCACAGGTAGACCTAATTTCGTGAACAGGACAGAAGGGTTCGACCAAGTTCTCCATATACAAAAAACTGGAAGCAAGGTAAGTTACAATTACCATGATTTTTGGCTTTCCACCAGTATTTAAGGGCCAGTTCTTTCCATAAACGATATTTGGGCATCGTGATGTCCAAAATCTTCTAAACCCACCGGTCCAAGCCTTCCACCACCGGTGGGATCCATCGAGTTGCTGAAATATGCGAAGGGTCAAGAGTTGATACGGACATAGAAGAATACTTAGTGAAAGAAAATATATTAAATAAAGATCTTACGAGTGAGGTTCCAAGCAGCCGAAAAGGATAAAGCCGTCTGAATGAAATTATTGGTGGAAACTACAACGAACCGTTCCGTCCACCTACGGTCGTTTAAAGAGGTTGATCATACCCCCACAGAAAATCTTTGGGGAGTAGAGATTCATCATACGAGCTAATGTTAGCTCCTCTTCAGCCTCCTAGCACAAGCGTCGAAGACAGGCGACCGTTCTCCACACTGAAGGACTTACCTGTGCCAAACACACTTGGTAGCGAAGGCAAAACTTTGCAATCACATAATCAAGCTCTCCACTCAAAGAAAACTCACCCAAAGTGAAGGGATATGTGTAAAAGTATGTAAAACCTTCATTGGGAAGGGTCACTTACTCCGATAGATCGAAAGCAATGATATCCAACTCATGGCAGCGACAGTCTTTCTTCACAGAAGGAATACTGGAAGGACGAATGGAAGAAGGGTACCTACTAACATCCCATGTACGAGGGTTAGCAGGAGGGAATTTACCTTCAAAGTCCTTTGTTGTACCGAATCTTCTTGGGATGATGGAACCCACCGTTGCAGGAGTAGAGTCCTCAGCTTTCTTCTTCTTCTTTGAAGAAACAACAGGCTTGGAGAAAGAAGGCATTGAATAAGAAGAATGAAAAAGTTTTGTGTTTGAATAGAATTAGAGAAAGGATAGAAAACAAAGATGCAAATCGGAAGCTCGAGAAATTATGAGGCGCAAAGGAAAAGAATGATGCGTATAAGTAAAATTGTGGCGGCTAAATTCATGGCCATGATTACCTCGATAATCGGCAAAAGCTGTGCTGAATCGTGGGATGATGTGTGTTCGAGGAATTAAAAGCAGAGAGATGTGCTTCTAATCAACTGTCAGAAGCCTTCAGAGGGAATTATAGTAATTCCCGCCAAAAGAGTATTTCTACCAACTTCCCGGTAACACAAAGTTATGTCACCGAAAAACAGGGGGACTATCTGTATAGGGTAAAATATGATATGACACGTGGTCGTCTAAAGGAAAGACACGTGGAATCTAAGACGGGGATGGCCGAAGACCAAACGCAACCATTCCTCTTGTCACCGAAAGGGATAACGTTCATAAAGGTGTATTAAATGCTATGCGCCTAGTAGCATTTAATAGGGAATATTCTGCAGCATTAATAGCGATGGTCCGTTACAGAGAATTTGGCATTTATGTTCACCATTACATCTTTATCAATGACCCTCATAATTGGCATTGAAGGACGGCACGATTCTAGGGCCTTCTTCCCTAGACACAGCTATAATAGTGAACCTAGTTATCATTGTAAAGAACAGGAATTTTCTGGCTAAACTTATACTACATTCTATATAAAGCTTAATATAATCTTACTTTTCCGCTTTTTGATCTCATCATTACTTTACCCGGAAACCATGTTCTCGGAAATGTCATCTCTGCTGTTTCATCTACATTTTAAGGCTAAATATTGTACATTTCTTCAATTATCGCATTATTTCAGGATCAAATTAGTTCACTTATCTAAAATCACATATAAATTCAATTGTATCATTTTACGGGTAAACTAACCTCTTCTATATAATAGAAATATGGGGCCGCTAATCCAGTCCAATCAAAATAGCACTCTTTATTTTATTGTTTGCTTATTTTTGTGCTCAAAGAATCCTCGGACAAACTCCACTAAAGGAAAAAAAACATTTGAAGACGTATATCCCCAAAAGAGATTCACTTAATATATAAGAATCTAGCTACTTATTCTTTTTCAACTGAAAAATTCATAATTTAATTGCACCATCATGTGTTGCTAAAAAAGATCCAATAATATTAATTGTAATGACCCGGCCGGTCGTTTTGAGTATTACATCCATATTCCCTTATTTACTGCTCAAATTATGCTTTACAGTTATTATTTAACTTATCGGGGTAATTGGTTCGGGTCCGGTGAGGTGTTGAAAGAAATTAAGACACTTAGTCTCCAAGATGGAAACTTAAGTTGAAAAGGTTGACCGGATGTTGACTTATGTATAAATAACCCCGGAATAGAATTTTGATAATTCCAATAGATCCGTATGGTGATTTTGGACTTAAGAGCATGTCCGAAAAATTATGTGGAAGTCCGTAGCTAAATTAGGTTTGAAATGGATAAAATAGAAATTTAAGTTTGGAAGTTTGATCGGGGAGTTGAATTTTTGATATTGGGTCAGAATCCAATTTTGGAAATTGGAATAGGTCCGTTATGTCATTTATGACTTATGTGCAAAATTTGAGGTCAATCGGACTTGATTTGATAGGTTTCGGCATCGAATGTAGAAGTTGAAAAATCTTAATTTCATTAACCTTGAATTGGGGTATGATTCGTGATTTTAGCGTTGTTTGATGTGATTTGAGGTTTCGACTAAGTTTGTATGTTGTTTTAGGACTTGTTGGTGTATTTGGTTGAGGTCCCGGGAGCCTCGGATGAGTTTCAGATGGCTAACGGATCGAAATTTGGACTTAAACAGCAGCTGAAAATTTTGGCCTTCTGGTGCAATCACACCTGCAGAATTTAGCTCGCAGGTATAAGTTGAGGCCGAGGTCGTGATCAGGCATGGGTTGAGGCCGAGGTCACAGAAGCGAGTAGATGGTCCGAGGTCGCGTCCAGGCATGGGTTGAGGCCGAGGTCGCAGAAGCGAGCAGATGGTTCGAAGAAGCGACCAGGCATGGGTTGAGGTCAAAGTCGCAGAAGCGAGCAGATGGTCCGAAGAAGCGACAGGCATGTGTTGAGGCCGAGGTCGCAGAAGCGAGTAGATGGCGACCAGGTGTGGGTTGAGACCGAGGTCGCAGCAGCGACCAGACACGGGCTGAGGCCGAGGTCGCAGAAGTGACAGCTCGACCGCAGAAACGGCTAAGTTAGTCGTAGGTGAGAAAAGCCCTGGACAGAACATATAAATTCGGGGGTTGGCCATTTTTACCCATTTTTGGATTTTAAGAGCTTGGGTGAGGCAATTTTCGGGAGGTTTTTAAAGGAAAACATTGGGTTAAGTGTTCTTAACTCAATTTTGCTCAAATTACCCGAATCCATGGTTGTTTTTAACATTTAATTGGTGATTTAAGTTGGAAGATTTAGAAAAACCATCTTGGTTTAAATTGAAGATTTGAGGGTCGAGTTGATGTCGGAATTTAGTAATTTTGGTATAGTTGGACGCGTGGTTGAATGGGCGTTCATATTTTGTAACTTTTGTCGGGTTCCGAGACGAGGGCACCACAGGCGATTTTTGAGTTAAATTTCGGATTCTTTTTGGAAAATTAGTATTTTCATATGGAATTAATTCCAATAATTTTTATTGATTGAATCGAATTAATTGTGACTAGATACAAGGCTTTCGGAGACCAATTTGCGAGGCAAAGGCATAGCGGAGTAAGCAATTACACGGTTTGAGGTAAGTAACACTTCTAAACTTGGTTTTGAGGGTATGAATCCCCAAATTTGGTATTATATCAATTGTTTGAAGGTGACGCACGTGCTAGGTGACGAGCATGTGGGCGTGCACCATAAAAATTGTGACTTAATAAATTATATGAAGTTGTAAAATTAAAGAATCATGTTATTATCCAAATATTCTCTATGTGTTAGAAAATTGAGTTGAGATTCATATTGAAGATCATAATTAGGCTACGTGCCGATATTTTTGGGACCCACAGGGTCATGTTGCTGTTGAATTTAATTGTTTAAAAAAATGTATATTTCATACTCAGTCATGTTCATCCATTGTGAGGATATTTATGGGACTGGGGCTGCTTGCCTGTAGTAGGCCATATTGACTTTATATATATTACTATTATATGGAACGGGGCTGCTCGCCTACAGTAGGTCTTATAGGCTTTATCATTAATGGATCAGGGTTGCCCGCCTACAGCAAGCCATATCGGCTTTATATCACGCTTGGGCTGATAGAGCTCCCCCGGAGTCTGCACCCCCCACAGTGAGCGTAGATGATTAATATTTAGGATGGACTTCCCAAGGCATGGACTTACCTTACTTATTTATATTAGTGATGAATCTCCCTGGACATGGATCTTGTCCGAATCATTTACATTTGGGGATAAATTACCCCACGGCTAGATTGGCCTTATACGGTACTGAGTGACTGACTGTCAGTTGATGGATATATATATATGGGATGGAACTTCCCTAGGTTGGATTGGCCATATATAGTACTAAGTTTAACTGTTGAACTTGAAAGCATTCCTACATTTATGTACTGTTATTTCTATACTGGTCTGTACTGCTGAGATCGTCACTCCTTTCAGCCCAAAGATTAGTCTTATTACTTATTGAGTTGGTTGTACTCATACTACACTCTGCACCTCATGTGCAGATCTAGGTGATTCCGGACACGGCAAATGTTATACCTCAGTGTGTTACCAGTTGGTGACTATCAAGGTAGCTTCATGGCTTCCGCTGACATTGTCTTTCTTCCTTTCAGTTATTGTTCTATTTTATATTTTCAGACAGTGTTTTTATCAATCAGACTTTGTATTCATTTAGATGCTCATGTACTCAGTGACACCGAGTTTTGGGAGCATTTTGTATCTGTAATTGTGAGGCTTTCTATTGAATTAAAGTATTATATTTTCAAACTTAAGAGAAATTGTGGGTTATTGAGTTTGTCGGCTTGCCTAGTATTGAGATAGGCGCCATCACGACAGGTGTGATTTTGGGACGTGACAAGTTGGTATCAGAGCCTAGGTTACATAGGTCTCACGAGTCATGAGCAGGTTTAGTAGAGTCTTGCGGATCGATACAGAGATGTCTCTACTTATCTTCGAGAGGTTGTCGAACCCTTAGGAAAATTTCACTTTCTTGTATTCTGTTGTGCGAATTTGTTGATTTCGGAAACTTAATTTATGTTATTCTATTCTCTCACAGATGGTGAGGATACGTACTACCGAATCAGATGGTCAGCCACCAGTGTTACCAGTTAGGGCCACGAGAGGCAAGGGTCGTGGTAGAGGCCGGAGCCAAAGTAGAGGTCGAGTTGTAGCTCGTACAACAGTTGGAGTAGCCGACAGGACCAGCACAGGCAGCAGCTGTGCCCTTTGTGATTCCAGGCCATCAGGAGGCTTTGGCCCAGATATTGACAATTTGCACTGGCCTTGCTCGGGTGGTTTCGGCCCAGGCCGCACCTGCCACTTCTCAGGCCGGGGGAGGTCCTCATACCCCTATTGCCCGTACTCCAGAGTAGGTAGTACATGGACTTTAGATACCGGGGGCACCACAGTACAGCCGGTTGCAGCTGCTCAGGCCCAGGTGATCCCAGTTATGGCCGATGACGAGCAGATAGGACTTGAGAGATTTGGGAGACTACGACCTCCATCATTTAGTGGTGCTGAGTCAGAGGATGCTCAGGGTTTTTTGGATAAGTGCGAGCGGATGCTTTGGACAGTGGGTATTCTGGAGACCAGTGGGGTCTCGTTCACTACTTTTCAATTTTCTGGGGCTGCCTTCAGATGGTGGGAGGCTTATGAGAGGAGTAGACCAGTTGGTGCAGCACCACATTCATGGCATGAGTTCTCTATATTATTTTTGGAGACGTTTGTGCCACATACCCGTAAATAGGAACTGCGTAGGCAGTTCGAGTATTTATGTCAAGAGGACATGTCTGTGACTCAGTATGAGATGCAGTTTTTAGAGTAGGCTCGTCATGCAGTTTTGTTGGTTCCGATTGAGAGAGAGAGGATCAAGAGGTTCATTAATGGCCTAAACCAACAGTTCCGTTTTGTTATGACTCTGGGGAATGTAGCAAGTGCTAGATTCGATGAGGTGGTTGACAATGCTCGACGGCTAGAGATGGTCCGTATTGAGGAGCGTGAGAAGAGGGAGGACAAGAGGTCTCATGGTCCGGCTAATTCCAGCGGTGTTCCTTCTAGGGGACAACCTTATCACAGTAGGGGTCGTCCTTATAGGCCCGCTCAAGTGGCTCGTTCAGCTCATCGTGGCGCATCAGCTAGCCATAGTTCATACAGTGCTCGACAGAGTCAGTCTTCTCTTGGTGCACTTCCAGCTCTGAGTTCATCTCGTGCACCATCAGTTCAGGGTTCATCTGCACCAGGTTCTTCTGGTTCTCGAGGTTCGCCTCAAAACTCGCCACCATTTTTCGAGAGGGATTGCTATGAGTGTGGAGAGTTGGGTCATGTGAGGAAATATTGTCCCCGCCTTTCGCAAGCTCCAGTTCAGCAGAGGAGTCAGGCTATGAGTTCTACACCAGTTGCTCCACCACCCACCCAGCCAGGTAGTGGTGGGGCTCAGTCAGCTAGGGGTCGCCCAAGAGGGGGAGGTCGATCAAGTGGCGGCCAGGCCCGATTCTATGCTTATCCTACCTGTCCAGATGCCGTTGCTTCAGATGTAGTGATCACAAGTATTTGCCTCAGAGTGCCACAGGGAAGCTTCTATATTATTTGACCCTGGTTCCATATATTTGTATGTTTCATCGTATTTTACTCATTATCTAGATATGCCCCGTGAGTCCTTAGTTTCACCTATTCGTGTATCTATGCCGGTGGGCGATACTATTATTGTGGACCGTGTATATCGGTCCTGTGTGGTAACTATTGGGGGACTGGAGACTATGGTATGGATTGATTTTCTCCATGTCATACTATTATGGACTCTCACACAAAAATCGCGACGTTGGCGATATCGAAATTGCCGAAGGTCGAGTGGAGAGATTCTCCAGATTCTTTTCCCGATAGGGTAATTTCTTACTTGAAGGCTCAACGTATGGTTGGGAAGGGGTATTTGTCATATTTGGCCTTTGTGAGAGATGTTGATGCAGACACTCATACTATTAATTCTGTACCGGTAGTACGGGATTTTTCGGATGTATTTCATGCAGACCTGCCGGGTATGCCACCCGAAAGGGATATTGATTTCGGTATTGACTTGGTGCCGGGCACTCAAACCATTTCTATTCCTCTGTATCGTATGGCACCAGCTGAATTGAAAGAATTGAAATAGAAACTTCAGGAACATCTTAATAAGCGATTTATTAGGTCTAGTGTGTCACCTTGGGGTGCACCTGTTCTGTTTGTGAAAAAGAAGTATGGTACTATGCGGATATGCTTCGAAAAACCCATACGTGATTTCCTACCTTAGTCCAAAAGCCTTCATTACATGCCGAAAAATCCACACGTGATTTCAAGCCGAGTGAGCTTACATTTGTGGTGATTTACATGAGGGGCAATCATATGGTACTTAGAGCCGTACTTGTGACATTCTTTTGAGAGTGATGAGCGAACTTTTCACAAATCATTGAATTGAGTGCTACATTCTTAAGTGAGATGAGCTAACGGAGAGTATAGGGGGAGGATTTTGGGATCTGCAGTGACCTATATGAAAGTGCAAACTTCCTTGATGAGTAAAGTCAACTCTTGATACTTAAGTGTCACATTAGAGCTATTTGTGCTTTAACCTTCAAAACATTGCCCTGTTGATGATTCATGAGTGTGTGGGTAATTGTTGGTCCCAATTGATGTGGGTTTGGTTCACCTTAGCTTAGCTAGAACAACTCTTTTCTTGTGGAGGTGAGAATTACCTTATTTGCTTGAGGACAAGCAAAAGCATAAGTTTGGCGGAGTTGATAAGTGGGGATTTTGACTACTTATTTGCACCTTTTGACTTTCGTTTTAGTTCAAAAATACGTAAAGGTATTCCCGAAAACTAATGAAATATGCTTACTTGCAGAAGTATTGGAAAATGAGCCAAAGTGATGAAATTCAACTCAAGAGGAGTGATTTTGAACAGGGACAAAAATCAAGCAAAAAGGCTAAAGTGCGGACCGCAAAATTCTGTCTGCGGCCACAGAACAAGAAGAAATTTTGACAGTGCTGCAATGCAAAGTGCGGACCGTACAATAATTATGCGGCCGCAGAAGTTAAGGTTCAGAGAGTTGGGAAATCAAGAAAATCAAGATCTGTGGACCGCACTATAATTGTGCGGCCGCACCCAGAATTGTGTGGTCCGCAGAACTCAAGAACTGCATACGCAATTCAGAATTGTGCGGCCGTAGAAACTACTCCTGTCAACAGCTGCAGCAAAGTGCGGACCGCACACAGAATTGTGCGACCGTAGAACCTCCTAAAGGGCAGTTTTATCCGAAAATTCCAGATTTGTATAAATAGACTACTTTCAAGAAATTAGGAAAAGTTTGGAATACCAGAAAGTCTGTAGCCGTTTTTTCTTTACTCTTTTAGGCAACTTTAGCTCATCTTGTTGATTTTACATTGGATTTTCATCTATTTATCTTTCAATATGAGTTTTATCATCTTTTCTTCTTTATTTTCTTCATTACCCACTATGAGTACCTAGATTTCTAGTTAGAGTTGTGACCCAACCCTAGTGTGGGAACCTAATGGGTGTTTGATTTAGGGCTTGTTTATGGTTGGGTGTGTATTATTTAGCCTAGTTCTTGCTATAATTGTAGAATTAATGGTTGCAAACATTGGTTCAAGCCTATTTGATTTGGTCTCTACTTGAGAAAGAGAGACTTAGTCTAGGAAACCTTGGCTAACAAGAGTTTGGGATGAAATCAAGAGATTGATAGTCCCAATTAAAGGGTTGAACCTAGAGATAGTAAAACCCAACTTAAGCAATTTGTCAACTGTTTAGTCCAATACCCATTTGGACTTGAGAAAGCCAAATTGGGCAAAACCTCTCTCTTACTGAGAGGTATTGAGTGGGTATTTGAGTGTTGATTGCTATAATACACCCCGACTAATGAAACTCACTCTAAAGCCCACAACCCGTTAGGCAAACACCTAGGTGGAAGCCACAACCCTAGACCCTTTACACATTTGAAAAACAACAACAAAAACGTTCTTCTCTAGTTTCATATTTTTTAATTGCAATCCTTAGTATAATTTTAGAAGTAAAATCAAAACAAAGTTTGTGGAAGTGCAACTTAGACAATTCACGGGCTTAAATCAAATATATACCACTAATCCCATCTACGCTTCCTGTGGATTCGATCCCAACTCCTAGTTGTGTATTATTATTGCAATCGACCGCTTCATAACCCCAATTTGAGGTGTGACGTGGGCGATATCAGTGGCCTCGGGTGAGTTTCAGATGGCTAACGAATCGAAATTTGGACTTAAACAACTGCTGGAAATTTTGGCCTTCTGGTACAATCGCAGCTGCAGAATTTAGCTCGCAGGTATGGGTTGAGGCCGAGGTCGTAGAAGCGAGCAGATGGTCCAAAGAAGCGACCATGCATGGGTAGAGGCTGAGATCGCAGAAGCGAGCAGATGTTCCGAGGTCGCGACCAAGCATGGGTTGAGGCCGAGATCACAGAAGCGAGCAGATGGTCCGAAGAAGCGACCAAGCATGGGTTGAGGCCGAGGTCGCAGAAGAGAGCAGATGGTCCGAAGAAGCGACTAGGCATGGGTTGAGGCTGAGGTTGCAGAAGCGAGCAGATGGTCCAAAGAAGTGACCAGGCATGTGTTGAGGCCGAGGTTGCAAAAGCGAGCAGATGGTCCGAAGAAGCGACCAGGTGTGGGTTAAGGCCGAGGTCGCAGAAGCGACCAGACATGGGTTGAGGCCAATGTCGCAGAAGCGACTGCTCGACCGCAGAAACTGCTAAGTTAGTCGCAGGTGTGAAAACCCCTGGACAGAACATATAAATTCGGGGGTTGGCCATTTTTGAACTTTTTTGGATTTTAAGATCTCGGGTGAGGCGATTTTTTGGAGATCTTTTAAGGAAAACATTGGGGTAAGTATTCTTAACTCAATTTTGATCAAATTACCCGAATCCATGGTTATTTTAAACATTTAATTGATGATTTAAGTCGGAAGATTTAGAAAAACCCTCTTGGTTTAAATTGAAGATTTGAGGGTGGATTTGATGTCGGAATTTATTAATTTTGGTATGGTTGGACTCGTGGATGAATGGGCGTTCATGTTTTGTAACTTTTGTCGGGTTCCGAGACGTAGACCCCACGAGCGATTTTTGAGTTAAAATTCGAATTTTGTTGGAAAATTAGTATTATCATATGGAATTAATTCCAATAATATTTATTGAATGAATCGAATTAATTGTGACTAGATACAAGGCTTTCAGAGGCCAATTCGCGAGGCAAAGACGTAGCGGAGTAAGGAATTACACGGTTTGAGATAAGTAACATTTCTAAATTTGGTTCTGAGGGTATGAATCCCCAAATTTGGTATTATATCAATTGTTTGAAGGTGACGCACATGCTAGGTGATGAGTGTGTGGGTGTGCACCACAGAAATTGTGACTTAATAAATTTTGTGAAGTTGTAAAATTAAAGAATCATGTTATTATCCGAATATTCTCCACGTGTTAGGAAATTAAGCTGAGACTCGTATTGAAGATCATGATTAGGCTACGTGCCGATATTTTTGGGACCCACAGGGTCGTGTTGTTGTTGAATTTAATTGTTTAAAAAAAATATATTTCATACTCAGTCATGTTTATCCATTGTCAGGATATTTATGGGATCGGAGTTGCCCGCCTGCAGTAGGCCATATTGGCTTTATATATATTACTATTATATGGAACGGGGTTGCCCGCCTGCAGCAGGCCTTATAGGCTTTATCATTATATGGATCGGGACTGCCCGCCTGCATCAAAGCATATCAGCTTTATATCACGTTTGGGCTGAAGGAGCCCCTCCGAAGTCTGCACCCCCCACAGTGAGCGTAGATGATATATATTCGGGATGGACTTCCCAGTGCATGGACTTGCCTTATTTATATTTGTGATGAATTTTCCTGGACATGGATCTTGTCCGAATCATTGACATTTGGGGATAAATTACCCCACGGCTGGATTTGCCTTATACGGTACTGAGTGACTGACTGTCAGTTGATGTGTGTGTGTGTGTGTGTGTGTGTGTGTGTGTGTATATATATATATATATATATATGGGATGGATCTTTCCTAGGCTGGATTGGCCTTATACAATACTGAGTTTAACTGTTGAACTTGAAAGCATGCCTATGTTTCTGTATTGTTATTTGTATACTGGACTGTACCTGCTGAGCTCGTCACTACTTTCAGCCCAAAGGTTAGTCTTGTTACTTATTGAGTTGGTTGTACTCATACTACACTCTGCACCTCATGTGCAGATTCAGGTGCTTCCGGACACGACAACTATTAGACCTCAGTGTGTTACTAGTTGGTGACTATCTAGGTAGCTGTTTGGCATCCGCTGTCCTTCTCTCTCTTCCTTTCAGCTATTCTACTGTTCTATATTTTCAGACAGTATTTTTATTAGTCAGACTTTGTATTCATTTATATGCTCATGTATTTAGTGACACCGAGTTTTGGGAGTGTTTTGTATCTGTAATTGTGAGGCTTTCTATTGAATTCAAGTATTATGGTTTCAAACTTAAGAGAAATTATAGGTTATTGAGTTTGTCAGCTTGCCTAGAATTGAAATAGGTGTCATCACGACAGGTGTGATTTCGGGTCGTGACATTAGCATTTCCATTGGCGACTGAAGATTAGTTATTATTCCTCTGCATAAGTATTTGGTTGTAGTTTAATCCGATGTCATGGATGACTATATCACTAGCATTAACTTTGAATTGCAAGAGAACCAACTTGATGAATAAGGCAATATAAGTTATCACCTCTAGGATAAAAGTATCAACATTTTGAATGTTGTGGGGATCTATCATAAATATAAGTTATCACCTCTATCCTTATTTGAACATTAAATGAATTTTGAGCAGAATTTTAAAAAGTTTTTCAGGCTCGCCTCTGGTCGGAGTGCTTTCAAAACGCTCTAGAACTCACGTGTGAGGCTTAGTCATCTGAGGCTTGCACCCAAAGCGCGTGAATATGCATCCTAAATACATCTAATACTCAATGCCCGGAACTCGCCTAATAGTTCTTACGCAAATCATGTGTCGAATTTTCTAATTAGCATCGTTGATCCTCAAAATTCTTTAACAAATGAATGATAAAAGTTCTATATGAAGATTGAGAGTAACTCAAATAATGAGCCACATTATTGCAAATTTAATAATAAAGAATATCGTGAGGTTGAATATGATTTAAACATTTGTTTTGAAAATAGATAGCCAAAACTTATATTCTCACTTGTTATTGGCCATGTCTTAGTTCACACGACTCTCAAAATTACAAACTTTTATTATTTTGATATTTGAAAGTAATCTTTTATGTATTCATGAAGGAGTAATATTTTAAGTTCTGTATTAATAAAGTATATTGATTATTTTCTTTTAGGGAGGTACAATGTAGTTTATAATATTTTTTTAAGAAAAATATAATTTTTTAAATTTTTTGAAAGTTAAGACGTTATAGTTGATTTGTATCGCAAAATAACTTTAATATTATTCGATTGTTTATACTTCTAAAAAATATGCTGCATATTTTATTTTCTTTGAATTTCTTTATTTTTTAAAAATAATTTTAATGTACTTTTAATAATTTTTGTGTTATTATGCCATTTTATTTATTTATAAAATGAAAAAATGTAAAGATCTGGGCTTAACACTCCGCCTCACGCTCCCATCCCTTTAGCATAGCAGCAACAGTAACTTTTGCATAGACGATGTATCTCTATTAAGAAATTCACTAAATATTTGTAAATATCTAATCATGCACCTAGTTATTATTGTCTATTAATTTAAAATTAAATAGAAACCCATAAACTTCAAATACTGAATCTGTCTCTGATATCAATTGGGTTGAACTTGATCTATTGTTAAGGTCAACTTTGCTCCGGGGCAATTGGTAGTCATTGCTGAAATCCTTTAGTTAAAGATTTCTTGTTTGATCTATAAAAACGTACGGAGAATAAATTTTGCTTAAAAGTCAAAACATGATCTAATAGTACTTTCTTTCGAGGACCACAAACTAGCTCGTTCCAAAAGGTGCCAAGGTGGTTTAATTTGTGCCTCCCCAAGTCCGTAAACATGTTTAATTAAATTAATGCACTTTACTCTTAACTTTATAATATTCTTCCTCCGATTCACTTTAAGTGATTTTTGGTTATTTTCACACATACTAAGGAATTCACCTTTTAGCATTAATTAACAATGTAATTGACCATATTAACCTTAATTTGTTCGTCGGAAATACAATAAATACTCATGTTTGACCCAAAATTTAGATCTAGGTTTAAACAATTAGATTTTCTAATAGAATAGAGTTAGTCTTTGCCAATATTAATATCCAAAAGATTGTTTAACTGATTTCGTAGAAAAATGTCACTGAGTATTGTTCAAATAGAAGTAAATGGGCAACTATAAAGCGATGTTCAATGGCCCAAGAACAAAGATAATAGCATTAAATAGTAGTAAATGATAAATAATGGCATCTATGTAAATAAATGCAAGTGAGTCAGCCAAAAAGGGATGAGATTCTGTGATATTCCTTCTGACAATGATAAATGATGAGCCTTTGAATATTCGGATCCTCCTTGGATCGGGGGAGAAGAGTTAGACAAAGATCTAAAGAAAAGGTATATTTCGTATGTGTATAATAAGGCAAGAATCTTCAGAGAATGTCAATATGTTATTTTTTTTATAATGAGTGTCCATAATACCCCTCTATAGCTATATATCTTTTTATTTATAAGGGCACATGGGTCACAAAAACCCTAATAGTACAGAATCGAGAAATATTCACTAGAATATTCTCTTTGAAGTCTTATTTCTAAAACTAACTGTTGCTGCTATGCTAAAAAGAGTATTCGTCCTCGTCCTCGTCCTCGTCCTCGACCTTTGTTGAGTCCTCGACCTCGCCTTCACCCTTCATTAAGATCAACTTTATGACACGTGGTGGCCTTCGAAGGCCTTCTTAATATCGATTAGGCCCACATATAATTATGACAATTTGTAGCTCATACAGTTAGTCCCTCCGCTTGTTGAGGTCGTCTTCGTGGGCGAGTTCAATGAGCTGATAATTGTGGTCGTCTTAGTCCCTCCGTTATTTTTTTACAATGTGTGTCCATAATACCCCTCTATAGCTATATATCTTTTTATTTATAAGGGCATATGGGCCACAAAAACCTTAATAATACAGAATCGAGGAATATTCACTGGAATATTCTCTTTGAAGTCTTATTTCTAAAACTAACTATTGTTGCTCTGCTAAAGGGAGTATTCTTCCTCGTCCTCGACCTCGCCTTCACCCTTCGTTAAAATTAACTTGATGACACGTGGTGGCCTTCGAAGGCCTTTTTAATATCGATTAGGCCCACATATAATTATGATAATTTGTAGCTCACACAGTTAGTCCATCCGCTTGTTGAGGTCCTCTTCGTGGGCGAGTTCAATGAGCTGATAACTGTGATCATAGTCGTTATGACGAACATGCGACGTGGCTTATTGTGAACCGTATATTTCAAACTCATGGTTTTCCCGAGTGACCTGCTGAAACCATTTCGTCCATGAAAACGCATGTTCTCGAAGCGTCGTATCGATTTACATGCGGCTTTTGATTGGCTTGGTTTCGATTCTCATGTCAATCATGATGAGCCGTTTTGGGTCTTGTGCCTTCATCTCTATAAATAGGGATCATTCCCTCATTATTCAAATTTTACTCTTTGAAATCAACTTAGTTCTTACACAAGTTCTTCTGTGATTCTTGAACCCTCTTTGCTTCCCGATTTTCAACTTCTTCTCATACTCTCATCTTATATAAACTTCATAACCATGTCTATTCTTCCCTCTAATGTTGATAAAAAGAGTCATGCCATTTCTTTGGTTATTGTGTTCCGTGCTCATGGGGAAGGTGTTGTAGCCTCCATAGAAGATGAAGCTCTTCCTTTAGTGTAGGAGATCATCCTCCGCAACCTTGAGGCTAGGTCCGATTTTCAACAGCCGCCGGACGTGATGACTGGAAAATTTCTATCGTCGATGACATCTAAGCACTTGGCTGAATTCAAAACCAAGTTCGGCCTTCCCAGCCATGCAGAATTGATCCCTATTTGTGAGGATGAAGTGCACATTCACCATCCCGGGTATTGTTCTCTCTATGCCTACCCGTTTACCATTGGCTACTCGTTCCCCCTTCTCCCGCCGGTGGAGGAGTTTTGCCGTCATTATGGCATTTCCCCCCTTAACTCTCCCCTTATGTTTATAAGGTCGTCAAGATACTATCAAAATGTTTGTGCATATGTTCGCACCTAGCTTCTACAGAGGGACGATGTTGAACCTTCGACATCGTGGGGGCAAATGCTTGGTGGTGAAGATGGACAATAAGGGTAGTCGAAAATTCTGGCTCGACTACTTCTATGTCAAGACTGAGACCGTCGTGGATAGTGTCGATGGTTTTCCCGAGGCCTGGAACCATACACGTAAGTGTTAGATTTTTTTTTGTTTTTACCTTTTGAAGAACTTTGTTCATCTCAAATTGGTCGAATAATTCTTCACTTCCCACAGCCAGTAGTCATCCTCATCCTCTAGCAATATGTATCGCTGATTGGGCAAGGCAGGTTCTCCCCTACACCATGGGGATTCGTGACTGGTCTAGCTTTTTTCAGAAGTTCAGATCGGCCCTCCCCTCAACATGTAATTTTTCTCTTCTAGTCGTGATTGTATTTTGCATTGGCTTGTGTCGTTATAAACCCCTATGCTTTTTCGTTTTTAGGTTTAGTCAGGGGACTACGAGAAGGAATAGGGATCCCGTGCCTACGTTTAGGAGGAGAAGGGCCGCTACACCTTTCGTCTCCGCCCATGTTTTAGCCGTTGCACCTTCCGAGTCTACCCCCATTTTAGCTGCGGCGCCCGCTCTTCCCTTGTTTTTGCTTGTCGACAAGGATGATGAAATCTCACCCAGTGATGGGGACCTACGTCCCCGTAAAGGAAAATCTGTGGATGCATGAGGGGGAGTTCCTTTGGCCGTCGACTCAGCAGAAGGTGAATTCACGCTTCGGGAGACGGCGACGATACATGTTGGGGATGATATTAGGTTTAGCTCTGAGGCCCCTTAACTGGAAGAGGCTAATAAGGGCATGCCTTTGTGTCCTGAGGGGGAGATGGTCGTGGAGAAGACGCTGGGTGACAGCTCTGTGTCTACAAGGTAAGAGGAGGCTTCATCTTCCAAGCCGGTAGTGGATGTTTCTCCTGCTGACGAGGACAAAGGGAAGGACATCATCGATGAGGGAAAGGAGTCAGGCTCCGACATGGACCCTAACGATCTCAGGATGATCGATGAGGACTCACTTAGATCGAGATGAGGATGGAGGGAGGCTCAAGGACCATCACAATCCTAATAGATCGTGATTTGTTGAGAAATATCAAGGAGGTGGTCCCTGCTCTCGGTCTTATCTGCTCTTACTGAGGATGTGACCCTCAAGGAGATAAATGATAGTACCCTGTCAAAGAATATTGCTGATGGTCGATAGGTATTTTCCAATTTGATCAAAAACACCTTTAAGTTAAGGCAAGGCCAGGGGCCAATAGGTGTTGTTCGAGCTGGTCGAACATACCTTTAAGTTAGGTTGAGGCTAGGGGCCGATAGGTGTTATTCGAGCTGGTCAAATGTACCTTTAAGTTAGGTCAAGGCCAAGGGTCGATAGGTGTTATTCGAGTTGGTTGAACGTACCTTTAAGTTAAGTTGAGGCCAGGGGCTGATAGGTGTTATTCGAGCTGATCAAACGTACCTTTAAGTTAAGTCGAGGCCAGGGGCCGATAGGTGTTGTTCGAGCTGGTTGAACGTAACATTTTGGAGAGTAGTTTTGACAAACGTGCATCATTATTATTTCAACGTTGTTGCTTCAATTACATCGTTTTTCTCCCTTAGGCGATTTTTGGAGAAAATTACAAGTTTGGAGTGTTGGCTGGCATTCAGGTCCAAGTATATCTAGTCCTTACATTATTCGAATTGGAGATTTTGGAGGAGTCAAATAATGAAACAATAAGTTCTCTCGTGTATTCCAACTTGAAGTGTCCTGTTCGTCGCCTCGTTAAAAACCACCTTGATAAAACCCTATTGGGACAAAACTCAAGTGATGAAAAAAGAGCACGACTTATAGGGCATTTCTTGTTTAATAGAAGTTGAAGTACTTGAGATGGCTAATATTCCAATTGTTTGGTAGGAGCTGCCCTTCCACAGTTTCTAATTGGAACAAGCCCTCGTCTACTTTGCCTATACTTTTGTATGATCCATCCTAGTTTGTTCCCAACTTGCCTTCTCATGGATCTATGTTTGCTTGGATTTTGTCTTTGAGTACGTAGTATCCGATCTTGAGAAATCGAATCTTTGCCTTTTTTTTGGTAGTAGTGTTCTGCTTGTTGTTTCGGAGCGACCATCCTTATGTACTCCATGTCTCGTCGCTCTTCGACCTCGTCGAGATCTTGTCTCCTATTCTCGTCATTGCTGGTGCCGCTTTCATGAAAGTACCTCATGCTAGGTTCTCCTACTATGACTGGTATAACTGCTTCTGTTATGTAGACGAGGGGGTAAGGTGTATCTCCTGTGCTCGTCTTCAGGGTAGTTCTGTGCGCCCATAATAGTTCTGGGTGTATTTCCGTCCATAACCCCTTTACCTCTTCAAGTTTCTTCTTCATGATGTTTAGCATTGACTTATTGGAGGATTCCGCTTGTCTGTTGCCAGCTGGGTGGTAAGGAGTTGAAAGTATTCTTTTGACATGCTATGTTTTGAAGAACTCGGTGGTTCTTCTTCCCGTGAACTGAGGTCTGTTGTTACAGCTTATTTCTTTAGGCAGGCCGAATTGGAAGATGATGTTTTTCCATATGAAAGTGAGTACTTCTTGCTCACGAACTTGGGAGAATGCCCCTGCTTTCACCCATTTAGAGAAATAGTTAGGTAAAACTAAAATAAATCTTACATAACCTCGTCCCGGCGGAAGTGGACCCACGATGTCCATTCCCCACTTAATAAATGGCCATGAACAGGTGATCGAATGGAGGTGTTCACCTGCTTGGTGGATTATTGGGCCGCACTTCTGACACTGTCCGCACCTCTTTACGAATTTTGAGGTGTCTTTCTTCATGGTGGGCTAATAGTACCCGGACCGTATAAGACACCTTACGAGTGCTCGATCACCGGAATGAGTGTCACAATGACCTTCGTGTATTTCCTCAAGAACGCGTCGGGTTTGGTTTGGGCCTAAGCATTTTTCCAAGGGACTGTCATACGTTCTTTTGTATAACTCGTTGTGAATGAGGTTGTATCTAGCGGCTTGCATTATTAGCTTTTTAGCTTCCTTTTTATCGTTTGGGAGGATGCCGTCTTGCAAATAAGCAATAATACAATTGCGCCAGTCCCAAGTTAAATTTATAGATTTTACCTCAGTTTGGTCTAATGACGAGTTGAGGAGATGGACTACGCTCTTGTCCCCGGCCGTTATGCTTTTGGTGGAGGTGGCCAATTTGGCCAGGCCGTCTGCTTCGATGATTTGAGTTCGTGGGATTTAGTCAAGCTGGCATTCGTCGAAATTGGGCAGCAATTTGCAGTTCTTGGTGTGATATTTATGCAACCTTTGTTCTTTGATTTGGAAAGTCCCTATAACTTGGTTGACTACGAGCTGAGACTCACAATGGATTTTCAACCACTTCACCCCATATTTGAGTGCTAGTCTTAACCCTGCAATTACGGCCTCATACTCGGCCTCGTTGTTAGTCATATCCGGACACCTTATGCACTGGCGAGTTGCTTCGCTGGTGGGGACCTCGAGTACGAGTCTCAGTCCAGACCCGGAAGCATTGGATGCGCCATCAATGTATAGGACCCAGAGGTCCTGTGTTTGAAGAGAAGCTTGAGCGGCTTCTTTCTTGGCTTCACACATTACGTTTGCGCTAAAGTCTGAGATGAAGTCAGCAAGGAATTGCGATTTTATTGTTGTTCGAGGCTGATGTGTGATGTTTTGCACACTTAAGTCGATGGACCATTTGGCCAGCCTCCCCGACAACTCGGGTTTATGTAAAATGCTTCCTAAAAGAAAAGTAGTGACGACAGAGATAGGGTGGCACTGGAAATGGAGTCTAAGCTTTCGTGAAGCTACGACCAGGGCCAATTTATCGAAGTGTGGGTACCTTGTCTCAACATCGACAAATATTTTACTGATATAATAAATAGGAGATTGCGTACCTTTATTTTCTCGAACCAAGACCGCACTTACTGCTACTACGGAGACGGTTAGGTAGACGGGGAGGTGCTCCCCGGGCTTGGGCTTCAAGAGCAAGGGTGGTGATAACAAGTACGCCTTTAGTTCTCGCAGTACTTGTATGTACTCTGGTGTCCATTCGAGGTTGTTATCCTTTTTGAGTATGCCGAAAAACCTGTGACATCTATCGGGCGACCGCGAGATGAATCTAGATAAGGCGGTAATTCGACTAGTTAATCTTTGGACTTTCTTCTTAGCAGTAAATTTCTCAGGTATCTCGTCGATAGCTTTAATTTGATCTGGGTTGACCTCAATTCCTCGATGTGATACTAAGAAGCTCAAAACTTTTCTCGAGACTACGCCAAACACGTGTTTCTCTAGGTTTAGTTTCATTCTGTACTGTCTTAGTATGTCGAAAGCTTCCTTTAGGTGGTCGATATGATCCTCTGCCTCCACGGATTTGACCAACATGCCGTTGATATATACATCCATGGTTGATCTTTGAACATTTTTGTGACCAACATTTGATAGGTAGCTCCTGCTTTCTTCAACCTAAACGGCATGACCCTATAACAATATATTACCTTGTGGGTGATGAACATAGTTTTCTCTTGGTCTTCTTCCTCAATGAGTATTTGATTGTGACCTGAGAATGCGTCCAAAAAATTTAACAGCTCGTGCCCTGCCGTTGCGTTGATGAGTTGGTCAATATGTACCAACGAGAATGAATCTTTCGGGCATCCTTTGTTTAGGTCTGTGAAGTCCACACACATCCTCCATTTTCCATTTTTTTTACCGTCACTACATGGACAATCCATTTGGGGTACTTCGATTCCTTGATAGAGTCATTTGCCAACAACATTTCTAGTTCCTCGTGGACGACCTCATTGATGGTGGGGTTGATCTTTCGTCGGACCTGCCTTACCACGGGGTAGAAGGGGTCAATGTTTAGTTTGTGTGTGGCGATCTCTTTGGGGATGCCTGGAATATTTGCATGACTAAAGGCAAACAAATATGTGTTAGATATCAAGAATTGACTAAATTTACCTGGTTCTCAGAGTTTGCAGCCGATGTAGGCCTTTTTACTGAGGTCGCTATGGTCTAATTGGATGGGGTCGAGGTCTTCTATGGTCGATTCTGCGGCTTTGACTATCTCGAGGTCCATAATGACTTCCTTGGCTTCGTCTTATGGTGACCTCGACGATGCTGATTAATATGCTTCTTTTTCCTTATCTTTATTTTGTTGAATTGTGGTGATGTACATGGAGATTCGGTAGCATTCCTAGGACGTGCGTTGTTCCCCTCGTATGCAGAATATTCCCCAAGGTACTGGAAATTTGATCACTTTTTACAATCTGGAGAGGATGACTCTCATGGGGTGTATCTATGGTCGTCCCACGATGGCATTTTATGGGGTGGCCTGGTCCATGATGTGGAATATTGTCTCTAGAGTTACTCCACCGATGAGAACATGGAGTGTAATTTCCCCCGAAGTTCGTTCAACAGCATTGTTAAAATCGGTTAGTGTGATGTAATGTGGCACTATATTTTCCTCGAGTCCTATCTGTGCGAGGACTCAGGGATGGATGATGCACGCTCCACTCCCGTCATCTACCATAATATTTTTAACATCAGTATCTAAAATTAATAAAGTAATGACAAGTGCATGATTGTGAGGGAAAGTCAAACTATTAGCATTTGACTCATCAAAGATGATACTCTATTCGAGTCCGTCATGCCGTTCATAGTTGATCGATCTATTGAGCTTGTGGGTGGCGGTGAACTTGATGTTGTTGATAGAGGCATCAAGGCTGCCACCAATAATCATATTGATGGTACGAGCCAGTGAAGGGTGCTTTGGCGGTCCTGGACGTTCTTGGCCCTTGCTAAGGTTTTCATGCCTTTGTCACCGAGAAGTTCTTTGATGTGCCCTTTCTGCAGTAGATTCGCTACCTCTATCCTTAGGGTGATGCAGTCTTCTGTTTTGTGTCCGCGTTCTAAGTGGAACTCGCAGAGGGCGTCAGATTTCCTGGTGCTTAGGTCGAACCTCATCTTTGGTGGCCATTTTACCTTTGTTCCAAGCTTTTCAAGAGTGTAGACCACCTCTGTAGGTGAAATACAGAAATCGTGAGCAGATAACAAAGGGCTCATACCTCTATCATTCCTGTGAGTTCCTGATCTTGGCCTAGACGGGTCGTCTTCATAATTAAAGGAGGAATGGGTGTCCTGACATAGGTTTAATGTCGTTCCCTGCCCGACCGCTATAATGGATGATCTCTCCTTATATTATGTCTGCTCTCTTTCCTGGGCTCGGATTGTACCGAGGTGATTCTCTAAATTTGTCCACTGAGGTCGTCATCATCTTCTATGACATCAGCACAGTAGACATTATGGATTTCATCCCAAATATTTGGTGGATAGTTCACTAACCGAGTGTAACGACCCGATCGGTCGTTTTGAACATTTGTACTTCGCTCAGTAGTTTGGGAGCGTGAGTAGCTCCATATGATGTATTATGATTTGTGTGAATTGTCGGCATTAGTTTTCAGGAGTTTCGAAACTTCTTTGGAAGAATGAATTTCATTGTTGAAGCTTTAGGTTGGAAGAGTTAACCAAGTTTGACTTTACTGAATTTGACCCCGAAACGGAGTTTTGATGGTTTCGTTAGGTCCGGATGATGATTTTGGACTCAAGCATATGCCCGGATTTGCATTTGAATATTTCTAGAAGAATTCGACACTAATTGGCGAAAGTTAGAAATTTAAAGGATTGAAAAGTTCATAAGTTTGCCCAAGAGTTGACTTTGAGGATATCGGATTCGGATTTTAGTTTCGAGAATTGGAATAGTTTCGTTATGTCATTTGGGACTTGTGTGCAAAATTTGGGTTCATTCCGGGTTGATTTGATATGTTTCGGCACAAGTTTGGAGATTGAAAGTTCAGTAAGTTTGATTTGAGGTGAGATTCGTCGTTTCGATGTTGTTATGTGTGATTTGAGGCCTCGAGTAGGTCCTTGTTATATTATGGGAATTGTTAGTATATTTGTATGGGGTACCGAGGGGCTCAGGTGAGTTTCGGACGAGGTTCGGACCATTTCGTCGCATGTTGCATTTGGCTAAGGCTACTGGTTCTGGTGTGGCCGCATATGCGGATAATTGGTCGCAGATGCGGGGTTTTCTTCGCAGAAGTGAAAAGGGACAGCTGGGCGTGAGGATCGCAGGTATGGGTGCATGGGCTCATCTGCGCGACTGCAGATGCGGTTCAATGTGCGTAGAAGCGCTATCGCAGAAGCGGGTATCAGATCGCAGAAGCAATGGTTGCTAGTTCAGAGATTTTTTGCAAAAGTGAAATAGGTACTGCAGAAGCGGGGGTCGCAGATGCGACGATTTGATCGCTGATGCGATGAAGCTGGGCAGACTATATTTCAAGACTTGGTCATTTTCTTTTCACATTTTTGGGATTTTGGTGCTCGGTTTGAGCGACCTTGGAGAGGAATTTCACCACATGAATTGGGGTAAGAATTCTTGACTTGCTTGTGAATATATTTCATAAATCTATCCTCGTTTTTGGCATTTGGTTGATGAATTCAAAAGAGAAATTTGGAGGGTTTTGCCTAAAGTTTCATAGAGTGAATTTTTGAACGTCGATTCTGAGTCAGATTTGAGTGAAACTAGTATGGTTGGACTAATAATTGAATGGGTTGTTGGATTTTGTGAGTTTTGTCGGGTTTTGAGGTGAGGGCCCGTGTTTGGCTTTTGGGTTGATTTTGGGCTATTGATTGAAGATTCGACCTTTATCGATTGGGTTTGTTTCCTTTGGCATTATTTGATGTATTTGAGTTGCTTTTGCCTAGTTTTGAGCCGTTCAGAGGTCGACGGGATGGCATTTTTGGAGCATTTTTTGGCTTGCTCGATATTGAATTCGGCTTGTTCGAGGTAAGTAACATTTCTAAACTTGGTGCTGAGGGTATGCACTCCTAAATATACATGTTATGTGCTTAGTGTTATGGTGACGCATATGCTAGGTGACGGGTGTGTGGCATACACCGTGTGAATTATGACTCGATTGATTATTTGATAATATGTAGTTACCTAATCATATTTCTATCCATGAAATTTCCACGTGTTAGAGAAATGGAGCTGTGAATCATGTTAGAAATCATGTTTAGACTATATGCTTATTCTGTTGGTACCTACTGAGGTCATCTCTATTATTGAGTTATTTGCTTAAAATGCATTTACATACTCAGTCATGTTCATTCATTTACATATCATATCTCAGTATTTGTTATCATTTGTTGTCATATCATATTATTGTCATTATTTGGGCTGATTGGCATGAGATTTGTGAGCCAAGTGACTGGAGAGATTGATGGCTGAGTTGGGGCCTGAGGGCCGGATTGTGAGTAATATTGATGTGATCGGGTTGCATGCCGCAGCATGTATTACTGATATATGTGGATCAGGTTGCACGCCGCAACAAGACTTATGGCTATATATATATATATATATATATATATATATATATATATATATATATATATATATATGAATCGGGTTGCATGCCGCAATAAGCTTATGGCTATATGTTGATCGGGTTGCATGATGCAACGGGCCTTATGGCTATATGTGGATCGGACTGCACACCGCAGCAGGTTATATTAGCACTAGGGCAGGATCAGCCCCTCCGGAGTCTGCACACCCACCGTGAGCGCATGTTCTATTGATTCATGATGGGATCGGGCTGCACACCATAGTAGGTACCATACATTGTTGAGTGACCGATTGTGTTGAGTGATTGAGCGTGATGAGTGGGAGTGTGAGACAGTGAGATTGAGTACTCTGAGAGTGTGGGTACATGAGTTCGTCATTGTGGTGCTTTGCATTGACATGTATACTTGGCACACAGGCATAAAGATGCATTCCCTCATGTTACACGGTTTTGTGACATTTATGACATTCACATGCACATTGACATGTAGGCGTAAAGATGTACTTTCTTCATGCCATCTGATAATGAGACTTCTTAACTGTTGTTGAATGTTTTTAGGAAAAATCATAGTTTTCAAACTTACTCATATTTTTTAGTGTTTTCAGTGAATGATTTGAGATTTACTGTTATACTTGAAAAGAATGCCTATTTTTAGTAACTACGAACGAGCTGAGTTATTTTTTTCTACCTTATATATTATATTGTTATGAACTATTGCTGATTATTGGAGTTGGACTCTGACCGTTGTCCCAACTCGTCATTACTTTCAACCTAAGGTTAGGTTTGTTACTTATTGAGTACATGGGGTCGGTTGTACTCATACTACACTTCTGCACCTTGCGTGTAGATATTGGATAATGATATTGCTACGTACGGTGGGAGCTGGATCTGAAGATGTACCTGCATTCCAGTTATTGCTATCACTTGTCCTTGGTAGCTTTACATTCGAATTCTGTTTATTTATATTTCAAACAGATGTTGTACTTATTTCAATTCAGCTTTTGTAAAAATATAGATCTTAGAAGCTCATGATTTCTACTACCAGTCCTTGGGAAATCCTTGTATAAAAGTTGTTGTATTATCATTTCTTTTATTAATAAATCTCATTAAATTGGATAGTTGTTAATTGGCTTACCTAGCAGGTTGGGTTAGGTGCCATCATGACTAGTTGAATTTTGGGTCATGACAAGTTGGTATCAAAGCTCTAGGTTAATAGGTTCTACGAGTCATGAACAAGTGTCTAGTAGAGTCTTACGAGTCGGTATGATGACGTCCATACCTATCTTCGAGAGGCTATAGGTCATTTACGATAAAATTTCTATCTTTCTTTCCTTATTGTGCGGAATTGATTCAGCTTGAAGCGTAGCTCTTTGAATTCCTTCCACGCATTCGTATGCACATGTGAGCGCTCGGTATCAGTTGTGCATCGACGATTTGTGATTCCATAGATGAGGTGCGAGATGTGATTTCTATGTGCTGATGAAAGGCCAGTCTGGAGGACTTGAGGTCGGGTTTTGACTGTAGCTTGAGCACAAGGATTTTGGTTGTGTGAGTGTTTTTGGACTTATATGTCTGGTAGTGTCCCTATGAGTGGAATTTGTGGCTCGATGAGTGGCTGGATGGCTATATGATGAGCATGACGTGACTACGAGATGTGTTCAAATGGTTTGAACGTGACGAGAAGTGTTTGCTTGGGATGTGAAAAGGACTATTGGGTGCTTGATTTTTGTCTTGATGTGACGTATAGTCTCAAGTTATGAGTGTGTTAAAAAGTTTTTCATGTTGTTCATTCGTGGGGTGAAGTAGATTCTTATGTTTTGTTAACGAGCTTAGACTCTGGAAGATATAGTGAATGCTTAGTGGTTATGGCCATGGTAGGACGTAAGAGCTGTCAGTTTAAGGTTGAGTAGGTGGGTTATCTCATATGGGGTGTCCTGAGGTTGTGTGATCCCTATGTTGTTTTTCTTGAGAGTTCTCTCTTACCAGTGTATTATTTGTGTTACAATTTGAGTTTGGATCGCTTGAGGAAGTTGTCTTGACTGTTACAAGGATGAATGCGAGATTTGTAGATAATTTGAAGTATTAGATGGTTTGTGTTACATGAGCTTATAAAGGACTTAGTTGAATATCATTGAGGTATTATGACAGGAATAAAGTATGGGTATTGTGAGTTATCGACTGTCTTGATCTATGGATTTGAGCCAAGTAGGGGGGGTCTGTGATCGACGATTGGATTGCATGGTTATGCGTTATACTGATTTCGGTTTGAGGCATACTTGTGAATCGGTTATGACTTGTAGAGTCTGGTTTTAAGAATGACTTAAGAAAGGAAACTTCTGGATGCATGATGTATTACACTTTATGGGTATATGGAAATCGTAGAATGATTTGAGTTTGTTATTCGTGACGGATGTAGTGTGCATGGAGTAGGGGTTCACTCGGTTGTTTAGAGGTGTGGGTTACTTCTTTGGGTATTGTCCTGCTAATGGGGCACAGGTCGTTTGGCCTGTTTGGGCGGTGCAATTGAGATTTGAGCAGAGTGGATGACTCTCGAGAAAGTTCTAATGGGTTCAAGATTTATATGTAGCAATTGAGAATTATTTGGAGTTGTATATGGCTAGAATATGATATTTACATTAGATGATGTCGATACTCACGATATTTCTATATCATTATGGATTATACATTTCAGTATGAGGAGGGTGAAGAAAATGACTTTAGACTCATAGAAGGTCTCTTCAGAGTGAGTATCTCGATTGTGATACTTTTGGGGTGCTTAAGGGGGAATACGGCGGCTTATGGGCCTTAGGGCGGTGTGATTTTATTCTAGGATCTCGCGGGCTGAGTTTTGGTTAAGGATCGTGGTATTCTGCCAAGGAGAAATGTCAATTTGAGAGTAATTCAGAAGGAACTCGGAGAAGTAGGACAGTTTGATAGTAGGTTGGATCAGCACGGTAATGAGTATGATCGGTTCTTTGGGCACTTATGATGCGG
This sequence comes from Nicotiana tabacum, assembly GCF_000715075.1. Lineage (NCBI taxonomy): Eukaryota > Viridiplantae > Streptophyta > Magnoliopsida > Solanales > Solanaceae > Nicotiana > Nicotiana tabacum. The sequence goes on from NC_134100.1 coordinate 80,584,236, forward strand.
TGAGTCTCTACAGGTGTTTCGTGGCAATGCTCTTGGGTTTTGGGGACCTGCGTGGCTTGGGTTGAGTTAGAGGGATTCGGTTTTGATAGCTGGGTTATGTGTAAATGGATTTCAAAGTGTTATCAATGGTTTCTACCATCAATGATTTCGACCACAGTTCAAAGTGTATATTTCCTACTAGCATGAAGAACATATTGCGTATTGGGATTTTCTCCTGGACGAGATCAAATGGAAGTTTTTTGGCTGATAGGATATGTATTCTACTTGTGACTCAGGGTTGATTATGAGATTCCCGTACTTTTCACATGATGGCATAATAGATGTGGTGTGTTGTGTGGGATTGAGATTTGCATGTGCAAGTATACGATTCAATTCCAAAAGGAAGGACATGGTTTTATGTAGCACAAATGATTTCGGATGTCGGCAGTAATTGGTAATTCCTGAGAATGGTGCGCATTTCAGAAGGCACACTATGTTCTGACTTACGAATGCTTCATTGGTATTGCGGTACTCGCCTGGTTGATTGACTGCTGACATTCAGATTTTGCTATATGGCACGAAAGAATTATAGAAGTTTTCCTCGTGGGAGGGTCGTATATGAGAGGTGTGTTACACATTCGTGCGGTGGAGATGGGATCGGATACGGTGATTCGTGTGTTCTATGGATTTGGAGACTGGGAGTTCTCAGGAGCAGATTGTTTCATGGTGGTGGACTGTGAAAATGTGGCCAAAGCTATCGAGAGGATGGTGTGTTATAATTAGGTCATTGTGGACTTTTGGAGGGTTATTTATCTATTTGTGGATGACCAGAGTTGATTTGGGGGCCCGTTGGTAGGCCTAAGGAGGATGAGTATTCTACACCGGGCCGGATTGGTTGACTCTGTACTGCTACTGTTGAGTAATGTGTCATTCGGTTAGAGTTGAGCTTATTCGTGTTCTGATATGATCTATGTGTTACTCCTCTATGCTACGAGGGGTTGTAATTTATTGGTTATATGCATACACGGTGCGGTTCTATTTGGGCCTTATAGTAGAATTTGAGCGAGATAGGTATTAGGGTATTGAATGGTTGATTGCGCCTTGGTTATGGTCCTTTAGGATTGTGGTATTGTGTTATTTTCTTCTCCGTGGTTACGGTCATGCACTTTGGGTACTTGATATCGAATTGCGCGTGGTTGTTGATTTTGAGCATGGTGATTTGAGGTATTTCATATGGACTACTGTTTGGATGGGGTCACGCATTGTAGCGGAGTTATGTTGAGATATGATCCTTTGTGTTAGATTCGTGTGTTTTGGTTCTACGGTGTGTGATTGGTTCTTAGCATTGCGTTGTGGTGGTACTTGTTGAGCTTGCAGGACTGTTCTCTCATTTGGGTCATTTTCTATGTTTAAGCACACTTGAATTATTGCGTATTAGTACACGGATTGCACGGTTTGTGGCTTAAGGTTGTATTGGTGTGGCATGTCAGTAGGGCGGCTGTATTTGATAAGATGAGGTCGTTGAACCTAGGATGGGTGCTATCGGATTTGATTGTGCTATATTTGGAAGGATAATATCGGGAGTCGGCTTAGAAATTTAGCTGTAGTTCTTGTCGAAGGAGAGGGAGCTCCGTGACTTGTTGATATGATAAGTGGTTACGGTTTTATACGTGTTTCTTTCATCATCAACAGTGTACGAAGGTTTTAGAACGGGGTTTTGTTCGATATGAGATTTATTACCGGTATTGGGTTGTGTTGAGCAACTACTGTGATCGGAAGTTATTGCTATGAGTATTGGAGTTATGTGGTATATCATGTGATTGTGTCTTGGGTTATGGTTATGGATTGATGTAGCTTGTTCAGGCTTATACAGTGTGTAGATGCGGGATTCAGGTCTTATTGAAATTTCGGATGTTGAAAATTGGATTCTAAGATTTATGGGCTAAGGTTGAATTAAGGATCTTCAGTTAGGTTGTGTTTTCAAGCTTATATGGATTAGGTGACATGGGATCACCCCTGGGTATGTGCATGGTAAGGTTACACGGCGATTTGATGGCTTTGGAATAACTCTAGCATGTTCGAGGACAAACGTATGTTTGAGCGGGGGAGAATGTAACGACCCGACCAGTCGTTTTGAGCATTTGCACTTCGCTCGGTAGTTTGGGAGTACGAGTAGCTCCGTATGATGTATTATGACTTGTGTGAACTGTTGGCGTTGGTTTTCAAGTGTTTCGGAATTTGTTTGGAAGAATGAATTTCATTGTTGAAGCTTTAGGTTGGAAGAGCTGATCAAGTTTGACTTTTGTGATTTTGACCTCAGAACAGAGTTTTGATGGTTCCGTTAGGTCAAGATGGTGATTTTCGGACTCAGGCGTATGCCCGGATTTGCATTTGGATATTTCTAGAAGGATTCAACACTAATTGGCAAAAGTTGGAAATTTGAAGGATTGGAAAGTTCATAAGTTTGACCGAGAGTTGACTTTGAGGATATAGAATTTGGATTGTGGTTACGAGAATTGGAATAGTTTCGTTATGTCATTTGGGACTTGTGTGCAAAATTTGGGTTCATTCCGGGTTGATTTGATATGTTTCGGCGCGAGTTTTGAAGATTGAAAGTTCAAAGTTCATTTATGTTTGATTTGAGGTACGATTCGTCATTTCGATGTTGTTATGTGAGATTTGAGGCCTCGAGTAGGTCCGCGTTATGTTACGACACTTGTTGGTATATTTGGACGGGTTCCTAAGGGGCTCAGGTGAGTTTCAGATGAGGTTCGGACCATTTCATCACATATTGCATTTGGCTAAGGTTGCTGGTTTTGGTGTGGCCGCATCTGCGGACAATTGGTCGCAGAAGTGCCTTCGCAGATGCAGGGTTTTTTTCGTAGAAGCGAAAAGGGACAGCTGGGCATGAGGATCGCAGGTGCAGGTGCATGGGCGTATCTGCGCGACCGCATATGCGGTTCAATGTGTGCAGAAGCGCGATCGCAGAAGCGGGTATCAGACTCGCAGAAGCGATGGTTGCTAGTTCAAGGAGTTTTCGCAAAAGCAAAATAGGTAACGCAAATGCGACGATTTGATTACAGATGCGATGAAGCTTGGCAGACTATATTTCGAGACTTGGTCGTTTTCTTTTCACATTTTTTGGATTTTGGAGCTCGGTTTGAGCGACCTTGTAGAGGAATTTCATCACATGAATTGGGGTAAGCATTCTTGACTCACTTGTGAATATATTTCATGAATCTATTCTCGTTTCTGGCATTTGGTTGATGAATTCAAAAGAGAAATTTGGAGGATTTTGCCTAAAGTTTCATAGAGTGAACTTTTGAGTTGTGAATGTCAATTCGGAGTCGGATTTGAGTGGAACTAGTATGGTTGGACTCGTAATTGAATGGATTGTCGGATGTTGTGAGTTTTGTCGGGTTCCGAGGTGCAGGTCCGAGTAATTTTTGAGTTTTGAACGTCGATTTGGAGTCGAATTTTAGTGAAACTAATATGGTTGGACTCGTAGTTGAATGGGTTGCCGGATTTTGTGAGTTTTGCCGGGTTTCGAGGTGCGGGCCCGGGTTTGACTTTTGGGTTGATTTTGGGATTTTAATTAAAGATTCAACCTTTATCGATTGGGTTTGATTCCTTTGGCATTATTTGATGTATTTGAGTTGCTTTTGGCTAGTTTTGAGCCGTTCAGAGGTCGATACGCGCGGGATGGCATTTTTAGAGCATTGTTTGGCTTGTTCGATATTGGACTTGGTTTGTTCGAGGTAAGTAATACTTCTAAACTTATTGCTGAGTATATGAACCCCTGAATATACATGTTATGTGCTTAGTGTTATGGTGACGCATATGCTAGGTGACGGGTGTGTGGCATACACCGTGTGAATTATGACTCGATTGATTCTGTGATACTATATAGTTAACTAATCTTGTTTCTATCCATGAAATTTCCATGTGTTAGAGAAATGGAGCTGTGAATCATGTTAGAAATCATGTTTAGATTATATGTTTATTGTGTTGGTACCTACTGAGGTCATCTATGTTTTTGAGTTATTTGCTTAAATTCAATCTACATACTTAGTCATGTTCATTCATTAACATATCATATCTCAGTCTCTGTTATCATTTGTTGTCACATCATATTGTTGCCATTGTTTGGGTTGATTGGCATGAGATTTGTGAGCTGAGAGACTGAAGAGATTGATGACTGAGTTGGGGCCTAAGGGCTGGTTTGTGAGTGATATTGATGGGATCGGGCTGCATGTCGCAGCAGGTATTATTGATATATGTGGATCCGGTTGCACGCCGCAACAAAGCCTAATGGCTATATATATATGGATCGGGTTGCACGCCGCAACAAGCCTTATGGCTATATGTGGATCGGGTTGCATGCCGCAACAGGCCTTAGGGTTATATGTGGAATGGGTTGCACGCCGCAACATGTTATATTAGCGCTTGGGCAGGATCTGCCCCTTCGGAGTCTACACACCGAAAGTGAGCGCAGAAGGTTCTATTGATTCATGATGGGATCAGGCTGTGCGCCGCAGCAGGTACCGTATAGTGCTGAGTGACCGCGTGTGTTGAGTGATTGAGCATGATAAGTGGGAGTGTGAGACAGTGAGATTGAGTACTCTAATTGTGTGGGTACATGAGTTCGTCATTATGGTGCATTGCATTGACATGTATACTTGGCACACAGGAATATAGATGAATTCCCTTATGTTACACGGTTTTGTGATATTTATGACATTCACATGCACATTGACATGTAGGCGTAGAGATGTACTTTCCTCATGCCATCGGATAATGAGACTTATTAATTGTTGTTGAAAGTTTTTGGGGAAAATCACAGTTTTCAAACTTATTCGTATTTTTTGGTGTTTTTGGTGAAAGATTTGAGATTTACTGTTATACTTGAAAAGCATGCCTATTTTCCGTAATTGTGAATGAGCTGGATTATTTCTTGTACCATATATATTATATTGTTATGAACTGTTGCTGGTTATTGGAGTTGGACTCTGACCATTTTCCAGCTCGCCACTACTTTCAACCTAAGATTAGGTTTGTTACTTATTGAGTACATGGGGTCGGTTGTACTCATACTACACTTCTTCACCTTGCGTGCAGATGTTGGATGCTGATGTTGTTGCGTACGGTGGGAGCTGGATCTGAAGATGTACCTGCGTTCCAATTAAGGCTATCACTTGTCCTTGGTAGTTTTAGATGTGAATTCTGTTCATTTATATTTCAAATAGATGTTGTACTTATTTCAATTAAGTTTTTGTAAAAATCTAAATTTTAGAAGCTCATGATTTGTTCTACCAATCCTTGGGAAATTCTTGTATAAAAGCAGTTGTATTATCATTTCTTTTCTTAATAAATCTCATTAAATTGGATAGTTGTTAATTGGCTTACCTATCGGGTTGGGTTAGTTGCCATCACGACTAGTTGGATTTTGGGTCATGACACCGACTCAGTAGCTTTATGGTCGCTCTTGAACCCTCTCTTCTCAACCTATTTTGAAAGGCTGCAATGGCCATTCCTTCAAAAATATTTGGTAAGGTCATCTTCACTCTGTTGAACCGGGCGGGGAAATCCCTCAGTCCCTCTCCTAGGGATTTCTTGATGGCGAAGATATCGTTTAATCTTGTTTCAGCTTTCTTGGCCCTGTCATGTATCGTCACTAACTAATCGGCCATTTCTTCAAACGTTATGGAACAGGCTGGTAACTGTGAATACCATGTCAATGTACCTCCAGCGAGGGTTTCGCCAAATATTTTTAGCAAGATGGAGGACACTTTCCCTTTGGTGAGGTCATTGCCTTTCACAACTGTAACGTAGTGAGTCACATAATCTTCGGTGTCGGTCGTCCCATCGTAGATTCTGAGATAAAGGGGCATCTTGAAGGTCTTTGTTATGGTGTGTGGAGCCGCTTCCTCGCAATATGACTATTCTACGAACCTATCAGCATCCTTTTTTGGAAGCAATTTGGGGACGCCATGTTTTTTTTATACTCGTTCCAGGTGCTCTTTCATTTGGTCTCTGAGCGCCTTGTTTTCGTTTTCAATTTCTTCCATTCTTTCCAGCACGGCAGTGGGGATGCTGTCACCTGCATTATCAGTAACATTATGAGTTTTACCTGAAGTCGGATGGTCTGGTTGTTCGGCTTGTTCGTCCCCTCGTTGTGTTGCATGGACTCTCGTGGTTTCTGCGGTCGTGCATGGAGCTTGTTTACTGAGCACGCTGAGTAGGCTATCAGTTAGCCATGCTTCGAGGAACTTTTCCATAGCGGGTGTCGTCCCCTCTCCCGCGGACGCAGAGGCCCATTTTCCTTTTGGCTTTGTTATGCTGCAGAAAGGTGGGGGTGACCTTTGTCGTCTGGGAGAGGTCGTGGGCATTATCCCCTCATCACGGGTGTCATAGCCTTCGTTGATAGCATTCATAAGGTTAAAGGGAACATTATTTGTTGCCATGAAAATTTTGTACACACAAAGAGGAGAGATAAACTTTGTGATTTGTTAGATTAACAAGTTGTGTGAGTTGTAGATCTAATGGAAACTAAAAGATTGGCTGAGAAAATTCCAAGAGGCGGCGCCAAACTGTTTGACCCAAAATTTAAATGTAGATTTAAATAATTAGATTTTCTAATAGAGTATAGATAATCTTAGGCAATATCAATATCCAAAAGATTGTTTGACTGATTTCATAGTAAGATGTCACAAGTATTGTTCAAATAGCAATAAATGGGCAACAGTTTCGATGGCCCAAGAACAAAGAGAATAATATTAAATAGCAGTAAATGATAAATAATGGCATTTATGTAAATGCATGCAAGTGAGTGAACCGATAAGGGATGAGATTTTGTAATTTTCCCTCTGACAATGATAAATGATTGATGAGTTTTTGAATATTCGGATCCTCCTTAGATCGTGAGAAAAACTTATACAAAGATCTAAAGAAAAGGTTTATTTCGTATGTGTATAATACAGCAATAATCTTCAGAGAATGTCAATGTATTATTTTTCACAATGAGAGTCCAAAATCCGCCTCTATAGCTACATATGGGCCACAAAAATCCTAATAGTACAGATCCGGGGAATATTCACTGGAATATTCTATTTGAAGTCTTATTTCTAAAACTAACTGTTGTTGCTATGCTAAAGGGAATATTCATCCTCGTCCTCGACCTTCATTGAGTCCTCGACCTCGCATTCACCCTTCGTTGAAATCAACTTGATGACACGTGGTGGCCTCCGAAGGCCTTCTTAATATCGATTAGGCCCACATATAATTATGACAATTTTTAGCTCATACAATTTCTAGACTCTTTACTCCAAGGGCAATTTTAAAAAAAAAATTAATTCTTTTATGATATTTGAAAAAATTAAATATTATGAGCTACAAAAGTAAGGCATAAAAATCACTTGAAGTGGACATGAGGAAATAACTCTTATCATTAATAGCGAGACTATAGTCTAATGGGATAGAAAATGACTTGTGATTACCGGTCATGATTTATACCTAATCATCATTAGTGCATTTTTTTTTGGGTGTGTGTGACTACTAACAGCTTTGATAGCATAATTAGCTTATTTTGAGAAATATTTTTTTTAAAGTGCTTTTTTTAAAAGTACTTTTAGTTAGAAACAGCTTGTGTTTGGCTAATTAATTTGAAAAGCACTGAGCAGCAATTAGTATTTGGCCACGCTTTTAAAAAGTATTTCTAAGTGTATTTTTCTCAAAAATGCTTTTCAAAAAAGTGTTTTTGGAGATAAGCTACTTTTTTCTGCTTCTCCTCAAAAACACTTTTTTTTCTTCAAAAAGCTTGGCCAAACACTTCAACTTTGAAAAAACAATTGAAAAAAAGTGTTTCTAGAATTAGAGAAGTTTGGCCGAACAGACTATTATTTAGTTTTAAACTTTGGCTCAATATTATCTTTCAATCTTCATACATATACTTACTCAAGTAGATCAGCAAGAATAGTAGAAGGCATTTATGAAAATACTTCTTCACATTACTAAGAAGATAAGAAAGTGACGTTACAAGCTCATCTATTATAAGTACTTCAAATGTCATCTTTTTTCATTACATTCTCTGATCAAGGAAAATATAAAATTAGAGTAATAACTAGGAATTCTTGGAATTAATGATGCTGGGGGTCAGGTCCTCCAGGACTACTTCTCATGAGCTTGTACTTCCTTTCTTGGCTCTTATCAAATTTCCTTTTCTCGAAAAGGACTTGAAAAGGTTCAGTTAGGCTCTTTTTCTTCTCTAGAATTCGACCTTCTGCGCATTGCATCATAAACAGCACAATAATTAGACAAAGGTACACTTTCCCACGAGACATTATTTTCCTAGATTATAATGCTTTGTACCAACAGAGTGTAGTCTAGCTATTTAAGGACATAAGGCACAACCAGTATATATAGATGGTTTTCATACAAAATGGGAAGTGCACAACCAACATGTGTCTTTATTTCATTCTGTTCCATTGTTAACCGAGGTGGATTCAATTGGTTCCTATAATAAGGTCAAATTAATATACAATAATAATTGAGTTCACATTCAAATATTTATATACATTTACTGAATTATCTAATATATACATTGTCCGGACAAAAAATACTAAGTTCATGTGAATCTATAAGTTACACTGTAGATCTGTCTTGGATTATTAATTAATTTGCATGAGTATCAGAGGCAGATCCAGAATTTAAACTCTGTGGATTCTACCTTTAAGGTTCTTAGTTTATAACTCATTATATCGTTGAAGTTATGGTTTCATATCTACAATTTATTGTAATTTCAATAATTTTACATATAAATTTAAGTTTCGCATTAAAAATTATTGGTTCGATTGAACATGTTACTTATCCGCCCCTTATGAGTACGTAGTACATTTTGGATGTATCTGAAGATAATGACTTACAGCAAAAATCTTACGGCATATCATGGGCTATCCTTTTTTTTTGGATAATATATTATTCAACCTAGTACCTTCGAACATGTAAAGATTCTTGGGCATTCTAATTAGTTCAATTCTATACTATAATAATATTTGGTAATGAGTGAGCGTCGAGTCAGCTTTAATTTTGGCCTTCTTAAGAATTTGTGATGCGGCAAATCTAACACACAATGGCCTTTATAGGCCCAAGGGTCACTATCTCCAATTTCACCTTCAATGCAAGCATGTCCACCTCAAAAAAGTCCTTATATAGTAAATTGCCTTTGCAGTAGCCTATGTTTCAATCTTCCTCTATACACATAAAATTACATATAGTGACTCGCAGGGGTGTTTATAACAGGCGAGATTTACATGCAATCTAATATATTTTACCCCTACTTTGGTATATTTTTAGGTGTTCTAGAGGTTGAAATATGATCCATTGAACTTAATGTTTGAAGTTTGTTATGTAGGCAGTCAAGAGTGAAAAATAGAGCTGATTTAAGCAATAATAAAGCTAAATGGCAATTACTGAAGAAATAAAAAGAAAATCGTGACCCAGGCAGTGAAGTAACTGTCCATAGCACAGGAAGATTGTGACCCAGGCAGTGAAGTAACTTCCCATAGCACAGAAAAAACTAGAATTTCAATCATATCATGTGCGAACCACAGCTATAGCACAAGTACAAATTCGCCTGTGTTTTATCGTGAGGGGCAACTTAGTCATTTGGCTAAGGGACGTGATATAAAATCTTCTAACCCTTATTTCAGTTGCATCCTTGATCTGAGAAGGCAAGGAACACCATTGTTGAAGCAAAGTTGAGCCCGGAAGATCCTCAAGTCCATTCCACAAGATAAATCGAAGAGCTTTTCTCTACTTTTCTATACTTATTTCTATGGATACTGGTTTGAGGATAGTTTATGTGTTATTGACCATGCTTACTTATAATTGCGTCGTTTATATAATCTATTTGTTTAACTACGTTTTGCTCGTTGTTAATTGAATGGACATCGATTAATTGTGCCTATTTATCATGTGTTGGTTGAAAAAGAATACTTGATTAGGTTGTTGTTGAAAATCTCCACTTCTGAGTAAGTTAAGAGATTTATTACTTGGATTTGAAAGTGGGTTAGTTCTGAATTGCTAGCCAGGGTTAGTTCGAGAGAATAATTCTAGAAAATTACTACTTTTGATCGAGAGATAATTGTGGTAACAGGATAACTCACGACTAGTGGAGAATAACTTGGCATGATTATAGTGAACACGTTAAGCATTCATCCTAATAATTGAGGAAATTATAATCCTAGTTTTTTTTTCTCTTCAATTCACATATTTCTTTTTAGTTGATAATCTTATTGCTTTAGTATTTTATTTTTTAGTTAAGTAGTTTAAAACAAAAATCTTAATTTTTATAACTCAAAAATTATTTGAACTTGTTTTCTTAGTGATATTAAATAGTTATAGCTAAACCTTAGTTCTCTGTGGTATTCGACCATGGACTCATAAACCAGGTTATATTTGCAGCGACCACTTATCTTTTTTAGGACTAGAGTTGGGCGTGATCAAATTTTGGCATCGTTGCCAGGAAACTAACGGTGTTGTTGTAGGTGTAAATATCGCTAGGGCTCAAGTTTGGATATTAATTTTATTTTGTTTCATTTTATTTTATTTATTTTATTTGTGATACGAGAAACATGGCATCTTGAAATTATGGGAGTTTGGATGTTGGCAGTTCTTCTTTTGATCTTCCTACTGCTTATTGTAACGGAAATCACCAGTGGAAAAATTATCAAAATATTTTCGAGAGCGAGTTATGTGCACCAATTCAATCGTATTTGTGGAATGTGTGTGATGTATGTGGTGGTCAAGATGGTCACTTTCATGGTTGTGTTTATATTACTTATCCTCCCCAAAACCCTTATTATGATGCTACTACTTTTTTTTATGAAGTTAATAGGAATAAAGAACCAGAGGACGCGGACCTGAGAAGATAAAAGATATGTTAAAGTGCCTCATGGAGCAAAATAATGAGAAACAACTACCGATGCAAAGGCAGGAGACAACTATTCACAACTTGGAGGCTTAAGTGAGTCAACTAATTAAAGCTTTAAATGCTAAATAAGCTAATATTATGGATATTAGCCAAGAAGTGCATGAAATAAAAGTAGAAATTGAGGTGCTAACGGAGGAGGTCAGATTGGAACACCAATAGTCTAACAAACTAGAATTCGATGATGTCGATGTTGAAGAAGTGATATTAGAGTTGGTCATGGACGTTGAGGATACTAATTTAGTTGACTCTAGTGTCATTTGTGTTGAGGATATTGACAAGCTTGAAATTTATGTATTTAAGTGCGTAAGACTACATTCCAAACACTTCTCTACATTGTGTTTGGACAGTAAAATGAGAGTAGATCCTTACGAATATAAAAGAGAGTCAATGGAAGAGGTAGACGAGTTATACATTCTGAAATTTGCAATGCCATTTAGGCAAAATAACATTTCTCATTTGAAGGCCAAGAAGTGAGAAATGCAATATTTAGTTTTTGGCTCGCATGGGGTTTGTTCCACCACCCAAGAGCATAATCATAAGTTTGAGTCTAAATTGGAGATTCAATTCACAAGCTCGTGGTGAAGACAAAAAGCGATTCGCGCCATGCCACGACGTTAACTAAGGCGCTTGTTGGGAGGCAACCCAACTTTATTGTGTTTTTATTTTATTCTATTTTTATTCAGTTAATTTTTATTGTATTATTTTCATAGTGTTATTTTTATTTTGTAGGTGTTTGAGTATGGGAGGCAAAGCCATTGAAAGAAGGCAAAGCAAGCGAGATGGTTGGAACTAAGTGTTGGGTGCTTACATAAAGGACTATGCATGTGAGAAGTCTAAGTACCCCGTGAGTTGCTAATGCTTTGGCTTTTGGCCTTCTAGGGAGTTCTTTTTTATTCTCTTATTATTTATGGTGTGCATTAGGGATAATGCATAATTTTAAGTGTGGGGTGGGATATCTTATCTGTACTGTATTTTAATTTATTTTTTAGCATAGTAATCTCATTGAGTTTTCTTGGACTTGGTTCTTTCCCAGTGAGTTTTCTTTTGAACCAAGCAATTTCTTTTTGTTTCTAAAAAATAAAAATAAAAATAGAGAGAACTTAAAGCAAAGAAAATTCAATCCTTGAAAAACAGTATTTTGTGAGAATCGCCTAAGTTCTTCTTGAACCTCCTTTCTGAGCTCATATTTGTACATTGGCGGTTGAAACCAAGTGACTTGAAAATCCCATATAAATTGTGTGCGGAGTTTTTGTTATATATTTTCGTGTATACATGTTAGTCTAGAACTTGCCCTAACTGTTATTTGAGGAGAAATCCTTAGAAGTCTTGATCCTTAGAGTGATAGTAGGCTTTCTTTGATATAAACCACTAGTGCCTAAATTAGCCACAAATGAATGAATATCCCTAGAGTCCCAATTTGCGCCTATTAACCATTTCTTTGGCAACCCATGTTACAAACCATGTCCATTTTGAATAATCTCTTGTTGACCCATCTTCCCCTTAACTACTTTAGGTTATATGATTGGACAGAAGTTGTGGTTATGAGAAAATATTACATACTTGGAAAATCAAAGTTTCCCCATGAATGAAAGTAATGAAAGTTAAGTTTCTTGATATTCCCTTTTTGAAGCTGCATTCTCATCTTTTAAAAAAAAGAGAAAAATGTAGTTGGAAAAATAAGAGGGAGACCGATTTTTTTTTTTTTTGGAGACTCCTATGATTGAGTTGCGCAAAAAATAAAAGTAGGAAGTGTTTACAAAAAGAAAAGAGTGGGAAAAATAGAAGTTAGTGATTCTTAAAGTGTTTAGGGGAAGATTTAGTCACTATATAACCAAAAAGTGTCAATACCTTACCCCAAGCCAATATTGCAAGCTTTGAAAAGTCCTACATGACTGTGGATTGAGACTCTTCCATTAGTGTATACTGACAGAATGGGCAATCTTATGGTACTGTATGTGTTGCATGTGAAACTCCTTGATCAGTGTGAGTGTTTTGTTTTATATGCCCTAGTGTTTGTGATTCGCTACTATAGATGTGTGTTTTGGGGGCATTTCTTTGATTGTGAGGTTCAACGGAATTTGTGAGGAACAAAGTTTCGAGTTTCAATATATGAATATGAGCAAAAGAAAGGTGTTCTACTCTTGTGGTTGATGTCTCTGAATAATCGCTTGACAGGGAGTTTGAATGAGCTTGATTGCTTTTTTGTAATTTTTCTATGATGTTTTGTGTTTTATTGAGGACGAACAAAAGCCTAAATGCAAGGTGGTGATAATAGGCGAGATTTACACACAATATGATATGTTTTACCCCTAATTTGGCGTATTTTTAGGTGTTCTGAAGGTTGAAATATGACCAATTGAACTTAATGTTTGAAGTTTGTTATGTAGGAAGTCATGAGTGAAAAATAGAGGTGATTTGAGCAATAATAAAGCTAAATAGCAATTACTGAAGAAATAAAAGGAAAATCGTGACCCAGGCAGTGAAGTAACTGCCCATAGCACAGGAAAATTGTGACCCAGGTAGTGAAGTAACTTCCCATAACACAGGAAAAGCACATAAAAATTTGGAATTTCAACCAGATCCTGTGTGAACCACAACTATAGCACAAGTACAAATTCGCATGCATTTTATCTTGAGGGGTAACTTAGTCATTTGGCTTAGGGACATGATATAAAAGTTTCTAACCCTTATTTCAGCTGCATCCTTGACCTGAGAAGGCAAGGAACACCATTGTTGAAGTAAAGTTGAACCCGAAAGATCCTCAAGTCCATTCCACAAGACAAATCGAAGAGTTTTTCTCTACTTTTCTATCTTTATTTCTATGAATATTGGTTTGAAGATAGTTTATGTGTTTTTGAGCAGTATTATGAGTAGCTAAACCTTTCTTCTAGGGTTTTGATGGAATCAATTATTGGATGAATTATTGACCATGCTTACTTATAATTGGGTCATTTTTATAATATATTTGTTCGGGTACATTTTGCTTGTTGTTAATTGAACGGCCATCGATTAACTGTACCTATTTATCACGTGTTGCTTGAAAAAGAATACTTGATTAGGTTTTTTTTTAACATCGCCACTTCTGAGAAAGTTAAAAGATTAATTACTTTGATTTGAAAGTGTGATTAGAGATAACGAAACTTTAGCACGATCTTTGTGATCGCTTGAATTGCTAGATAGGGTTAGTTCGAGAGAGCAATCCTAGAAAACTATTACTTTTGATCGAAAGATAATTGTGGTAACAGGAGAACTCAAGATCGTGGAGAATAACTGTAACAACTTGATCGGTCATTTTGTGTAATTACTCCTCATTACCCCTTTTACTGCTTCACACTTGTGTGTTTATGTTATATTTTACATTTTCGTACGTTAAAGTTTTATCGTAAGTTAATCGACGTAGACTCGGGAATGAGATTATTTCTGAGATTATAAGCATTTATGCTCTTTATAACTGGTGATAAGTAAGTACCGTGAAGGTTAGAGGGTAAACAAATCAAAGAAATTGAGTTTCGTTAAAGGTTGTCAATTTGGGATAAAATACGGTCGAAGCTATAATACCCGGTATTTATAGACTAGTGCCACACAAGGTACCACATGACCATGATAGTAAGGTGCATATATGTTAAAAGTGAGTAGTATTTTAAGTAATTTGAGATAATTCTTAGTTATGTAGATAATTAGATAATTAGTAATTTTAGTGGGAGATTAACTAAGTAATTAAAATATTTGGATAGGCTTAATAAGCCTCCCAACGTGGCAGCCAATGAAGTCTTGATCAAAGCTCAACAAATGACCCTTAATTCATGTAGCAAGGTGGCACATTTAAGAGAGTTTTATGGCTAAGTCACCACATAAGTGAGCCCCATACCTACTAAGATTAAAAACCTCTCTAAATCACTTAAGGGAGATGCTTACATCTCTAGAATGTAAGGAAAAAAAGCTTCAGCAAACTCATACAAGGTTTTATGATAGCAACGTGATTTGCTACAACAAAATTCATACAAGACTACTTAGCAACGTGAGATTTGCGATTCGAAGGGAGTACGGTGCAATCTTTCTCAAGAATATCATACGGAATTTTCCATATTTCGATATTATCGTTACATGTTCTGTCGCAATTGGCGTGTGTTAGAGGGATTGTCAAGAGAATCGACTCAGGTATGTTAAGGCTATCCCTTCTTTCTTATTGACATGATTCATATGATACAAACGAAATGAGCAAACGAACATTTTTCATAAATGACTCTATTCATAAATGACTTTATTCATAAAAGTATTAGGGGTGTCTATGTTCTTGATTTTCCATGTGGTTTATTATTATATCTTATGTTCATGGGTCTCAGAAAAATACGTAGTTAATAAAGTTTATCCGAAGGCATATTGATCTTATGACATTCCGAGAAATCTTATTAACGTATTTCTTATACATTACATTCATTTATAAATGTATATTGACTCATGCCCAGATGGCGTTATATATGTGTATATTATATGTATATGGGATATGGGATATGGGAAAAGGTTACGGCGTTATATACGCACCGGCACCTGATCAGCTGGTATATATTGATGATTTTTCCCACAGTGGCCGAGATGATATAATGGGATGCCCTCAGAGGCTTGATGATGTTATGTACACCTATATCTATGCATTATACGACATTTATATGCACGTGCATGACACTATAAATGTTTCAGGATTCACAAAGTTATTTAGACTTACAGGTGGAATTCTTTACTCTATGTTTCATCTATGTCTTTATGTACTTATTTCCATGCCTTACATACTCAGTACATTATTCGTACTGATGTCCCTATTTCTCGGGTCCTGCGTTTCATGCCCGCAGGTGCAGGAAGACAAGCTGATGGTCCCCCTTCTTAGGATCCTTGATCAGCGAGAGTTGGTGTGCTCCATTTGATCCGGAGCTGCTTTGAGTTTTTGTATGATGTGTTTGTATACATATGTGGGTATGGCGGGACCCAGTCCCATCCTTGTATAGCTGTACATTCTATTAGAGGTCTATAGACAGTTATATATAGTTGGATAGTATATGGCCCTGTTGGCTTCCAGTCTTGGATATATAATTGTCTATAGTAGCCTTGTCAGCTCGCCCTATCGTATTCCGCATGTATATGTATATATGTCTTTTGGACATATTTTTCTCACGTATATCATTCACGTAATTCAGTAGTTTATTGACATATGTTATTCATGACCTACCCATAATTCATGCTTATATCTTAGACGCATGCTTAAGGGTGTTCGACAGGTAGGACTCGGGCACTCGTCATGGCCCATCGGTTTGGATCGTGACAAAAGTGATATCAGAGCAGTTCTGTGCTAGGATTATCTATAGACCGTGTCTAGTAGAGTCTTGTTTATGGGTGTGTTGTGCACCACACTTATAGACAGGAGGCTACAGGTTATTTAGGATGGTTACTTTTCTTTACCTTATTTATGTTTTTAGTGATGCCTATTACTACTAGAAGACAGGCGCAAGCCGCTAGCACGGGTCAGAAGGCTACGAAAGTGTTAGAAGAAGATATAAGTTACACTATGGAGTCAGACCCATCAGAGATTATGGGTTCTATTGAGGAGGATCCTTCCGAGGATCCATATGGGTCATCCGTTCGAGTAGTGTCGATTTCGCCGGCAGCAGATGGGGTGAGAGGAGTTTCGACCTCACCAAGGCCCTTAGTTTTATTATCAAGGCCCATTGATCATTGTATAAGGGGAGTGGTGCACGGATTGGCATAATCGGGTTCCCCCCCAGGCTCAAAACTTTGTCAGGTATTTATAGACACCAGCTCTTCTGAGGTTCCAGATAGTCCACAGTCTTGGGAGTCTGTCAATCAAGGTTCGTCTGTGTATGTTATGGGATATGCAGAGGAAGAGGATAGTATTTGGTCCAAGAAGAGGAAGGTAGATGATAAGGATATGAAGATTTCGCTTCGAAGTGTGTCTGATTGAGGCTCTTATATAGGACGGGGCGAGGACCCTCTACTATAGGCTTCCTCCAAACATCAGCTTTTGGTTGGTGAGCTACATTTCTTCTTGGAGTATTACCAAGTCAGGGTTCTGTATATGTTATGTTGTTTTATAAGGACGTAGGGAGCCCTGTCCCGGCTTGTATATATTATGGTTATGTTTTCTTAGAGGTTTTGCAGACAGTATTACGTGTATAGTTTTGGGTACGACATGTCTACGGCCTTGTCGACCCCTATGTATCTATATAAACCTTTTTTTGAATTAGTTATGCGAGTTAAGTCCTAATATTGTTACTTATATATATGGATGTGGCCCGTAAAGCCCGTGATAAGTTTGATAATAAACAAGGATAAGGTGTATGGCGCTCGGTTGGGTAGAATTTGATGTTATACTGGGCATGGATTGGTTGGCTTCTTGTTGTGCTAACGTCGATTGTAGATCAAAGATGGTTCGGTTCCAAATCCCAGGAGAGCCTGTTTTCGGGGTGGAAAGGTAATACGGCATCGCCGAGAGGTAGATTTATTTCCTATCTCAAGGCATGGAAGATAATCAAAAAGGTTTATATTTATCACTTAGTTCGGGTAAAGGACGTGAAATTAGAATCACCAACCATTCAATCTATCCCTGTGGTTAATGAGTTTCCCGATGAGCTTCCGGGTCTTCCGCCAGAGTGATAAATTGAGTTTGCTATTGACCTATTATCAGATACTCAACCAATATCTATTCCTCCTATAGAATGGCACCCGCAGAGTTGAGAGAGTTGAAGGAAGAACTAAAGGACTTGCTTGAAAAAGGCTTTATCAAACCTAGTACATCACCGTGGGAAGTACCTGTGTTATTTGTGAGGAAGAAAGATTGTTCATTACGAATATGTATAGATTATAGACAGTTGAATAAGGTGACGATCAAGAATAAGTACCAGCCCCCGAGGATTGATGATTGATTTGATCAGTTGCAAGGTGCCAAGTGTTTCTCAACGATAGACTTGAGGTCCGGGGTACCATCAGGTAAGGGTTAAGGAGAAGGATATTCCGAAGACAACATTCAGGACCAGATACGGGCACTTTGAGTGTCGTGTTATGTCATTAGGTTTGACTAATGCCCCAGCAGTACTCATGGACTTGATGAACCATGTGTTCAGACCCTTTCTAGATCTGTTTGTGATTGTATTTATCGATGATATATTGGTTTATTCCCGTTCAGAGGCTAAGCATGCATATCATTTGCGTACGGTGCTCAGAGTTCTACAAAAGAGAAGTTGTATGCCAAACTCTCTAAATGTGAATTCTGGTTGAATTCTGTAGCTTTCCTTGGGCATATTATTTCAGGTGAAAGTATTCGAGTTGATACACAAAAGATTGAGGCAGTAAAGACTTGGCCTAGACCTACGACACTGACAGAAGTTCGTAGTTTTCTCGGTTTGGCAGGTTATTACAGGAGATTTGTAGAGGGATTTTCTTCTCATTCAGCACCATTGACAAAGTTGACTCAGAAGGGAGCTAAGTTTCAGTGGACCGATGTTTGTGAACAGAGTTTTCAGGCATTGAAGGATAGACTAACTTTAGCACCGGTTCTAACACTTCCAGAGGGAACCGATGATTATGCTATATATTGTGATGCTTCGGGCGTTGGATTGGGTTGTGTACTGATGTAGCATGATAAGGTTGTAGCTTATGCTTCTAGACAACTAAGAAAACACGAGAAGAATTACCCGACCCACGATTTAGAATTAGCCGCGGTGATTCATGCACTAAATATGTGGAGGCACTACTTGTATGGCATTCATGTTGATATCTATTCGGATCATAAGAGCCTTCAGTATATCTTCAAGCAAAATGAATTAAATTTACGTCAAATGATATAGTTGTAGATACTAAAAGACTATGACATTGATATTTTATACCATCCGGGGAAGGCGAATATAGTAGATAACGCTCTCAGCCGTAGATCTATGGGTAGCATGTCATATTTACAACCAGAGAAGAGTGGGATAGCCCATACATTCATCAGCTAGCTAGTCTTGGAGTTTGATTATTGGACTGAGGTAATACTGGAATTACTATTCAGGACATGGCAACATCCTCTTTAGTAACTGAAGTGAAGGATTGGCAGTACGAGGATCCTGTGTTAGCTCATTATAGGGATACAACCCCTCAGAAGGAGAAGAAATCATTTCAGATTACATGAGATGGGGTCTTCAGATATCAAGGACAATTATGTGTCCCTAATGTTACAGGGCTGCGTCGGCAGGTTATGGGAGAAACTCACTATTCTCGTTATTCTATCCATCCAGGAGCAACAAAGATGTATCATGATATCATGGAAATATATTGGTGGGACGGAATGAAAAAGGATATAACGGAGTTTGTTGCTCAGTGCCCTAACTGTCAGCAGGTTAAGATTGAGCATCAAAAACCCGGTGGATTATTGCAGGCTATAGAGATTCCGACTTGGAAGTGGGAAGTAATCAATATGGATTCAATCGTAGGCTTACCTCGTACCCAGCGTAAGTTTGATTCTATATGGGTGGTTGTTGATAGACTTACAAAATCAACCCATTTTATGCCCGTTAAGAATACATATTCCGCAGAGGATTATGCAAGGCTTTACATTAAGGAGATAGTATGACTTCGTGGTGTCCCAATATCTATTATCTCAGATAGAGGTGCTCAGTTACAGCTAATTTATAGAGGTCCTTCCAAAAAGGATTGGGGACTCAGGTAAGTCTTAGTATGACATTTCATCCCCAAACAGACGGACAGGCTGAGCGTACTATTCAGAAACTTGAGGATATGTTACGGTCCTATGTGATAGACTTCAAGGGTAGCTGGGATGATCATCTGTCGCTTATTGAGTTCGCGTATAATAATAGCTATCATTCCAGTATTCAGATGGCTCCATACGAAGTTCTTTATGGACGGAAGTGTAGGTCGCCTATAGGATGGTTCCATGTTGGGGAAACTAAGTTAGTAGGACCAGAGTTGGTACAACAGGTAATCTAGAAGATTAAGCTTATACAGGAAAGGCTATTAGCAGCTCAAAGCCTTCAGAAGTCTTATGCAGATAATCGACGATGAGACTTGGAGTTTTAGGTTGAGGATTGGGGTATTCCTAAAGGTATCACCAATGAAAGGCGTTATGAGGTTCGGTAAGAAAGGAAAACTTAGCCCTCGGTACATTGGACCATATAAGATCATACGTAAGGTAGGCCAGGTAGTATATGAGTTAGAGTTGCCTTCTGACTTGGAGTCTGTACATCCAATCTTTCATGTGTCTATGCTCCATAAATGTATTAGAGATCCTTCCAAAGTCGTGTCAGTTGACGATATTCAGGTCACAAAGTAGCTATCATATGAGGAAACTCCCATTGCTATACTAGATAGATAGGTTCAGATATTGAGGACTAAAGACGTAGCTTCGGTGAAAGTACTTTGGAAAAATAATAATGTGGAAGAAATGACTTGGGAAGCTGAAGAAGACATGAAGTCTAGGTATCCTCACTTGTTTCCTCTTCCAGAGAAGGATCTGACTGAGACATCACAGCCTTAAGGTACGAGTATGGATTCTTGTGTTAGTTATTGTCATTGGTTGTGTGAGGCCATTGTCGTGATTGATGATTGTGGCAATATGTGGCATTGAATTATTGAGTTTTCTACATAAGGGTTGATAGTAGTACTATTACAAAGGCAACTCTACCAAAAGTTATATAGATCCCCGGGAGTTAAACATTCGAGGACGAATGTTTCTAAGGAGGGAAGGATTATATTTCGCGTTTTCGTACGTTAAAGTTTCGTCGTAAGTTAATCGACGTAGACTCGGGAATGAGATTATTTTTGAGATTATAAACATTTATGCTATTTATAACAGGTGATAAGTAAGTACCGTGAAGGTTAGAGGGTAAACAAACCAAAGAAAATGAGTTTCGTTGAAGGTTGTCAATTTGGGATAAAATACGGTCTGAGCTATAATACCTGGTATTTATAGACTAGTGCCACACAAGGTACCACATGACCATGATAGTAAGGTGCATATATGTTAAAAGTGAGTAGTATTTTAAGTAATTTGAGATAATTCTTAGTTATTTGGATAATTAGGTAACTAGTGATTTTAGTGGGAGATTAACTAATTAATTAAAATATTTGGATAGGTTTAATAAGCCTCCCAACGTGGCAGGTAATGAAGTTTTGATCAAATCCCAACAAATGACTCTTAATTCATGTAGCAAAGTGGCACATTTAAGAGAGTTTTGAGGCTAAGTCATCACATAAGTGGGCCCCACACCCACTAAGGTTAAAAACCTCTCTAAATCACTTAAGGGAGATGCTTATATCTCTACAATGTAAGGAAAGAAAGCTTCAGCAAACTCATACAAGATTTTATGATAGCAACGTGATTTCCTACAGCAAAATTCATACAAGACTACTTAGCAACGTGAGATTTGCGATTCTAAGGGAGTACGGTGCAATCTTTCTCAAGAATATCATACGGATATTTCCCTACTTTGATCTCGCCGTTATGTGTTTTATCACGATTGATTTGTGTTAGAGGGATTGTCAAGAGAATCGGCTCAGGTATGTTAAGGCTATCCTTTCTTCCTTTTTGGCATGATTCATATGATATAAACGAAACGAGCAAACGCACAGTTTTCATAAATGACTCTATTTATAGAAGTACTATGGGTGTCTATGTTCTTTATTCCCCATGTGGCATATTAATATATCTTTTGTTCATGGGTCTCAGAAAAATACGTAGTTAATAAAGTTTATCCGAAGGCATATTGATCTTATGACATTCTGAGAAATCTTATTAACAAATTTCTTATGCATTTCATTCATTTATACATGTATATTGACCCATGACCGGATGGCATTATATACGTGTATGTTATATGTATATGGGATATGGAAAAAGGTTACGGCGTTATATACGCACCAGCACCTGATCAGCTGGCATATATTGATGATTTTGCCCACAGTGGCCGAGATGATATAATGGGATACCCTCAGAGGCTTGATGATGTTATGTACACCTATATCTATGCATGATATGACTTTTATATGCACGTGCATGATACTATAAATGTTTCAGGATTCACAAAGTTATTTAGACTAACATGTGGAATTCTTTACTCTATGTTTCATCTATGTCTTTATGTACTTATTTTCATGCCTTACATACTCAGTACATTATTCGTACTGACGTCCCTATTTCTCGGGTCCTGCATTTCATACCCGCAGGTGCAGGAAGACAAGCTGACGGTCCTCTTCTTAGGATCATTGATCAGCGATAGTTGGTGTGCTCCATTTGATCCAGAGTTGCTTTGAGTTTTGGTATGATGTGTTTGTATACATATGTAGGTATGACGGGACCCAGTCCCATCCTTGCACAAATGTACATTCTATTAGAGGTCTGTAGACGGTTATATATAGTTGGATAGTATGTGGCCTTGTCGGCTTTCAGTCTTGGATATATAATTGTCTATAGTAGCCTTGCCGACTCGCCCTACCGTATTCCGCATATATATGTATATATGTCTTTTGGACATGTTTTCCTCACGTATGTCATTCACGTAATTCAGTAGTTTATTGACATATGTTATTCATGACCTACCCTTAATTCATGTTTATATCTTAGACGCATGCTTAGGGGTGTTTGACAGGTAGGACTCGGGCACTCGTCATGGCCCATCGATTTGGGTCGTGACAGTTTATGTCTTTATGACTTTAGGGTTAGATTAGTTTCGTTCCAGGAATCTTTCGGGTTGATTTGGACCCTTGATTCTAGACTTAGAAGTTTAAATTTGAGAATGTTGACCAAACTTTGACTTTTATGAAAATGACCTCGGAACTATGTTTTTATAACTCCGATAGTTTCGTATCGTGATTTCGAACTTGGGCGTACGCCCGGAATTGATTTTGGAAGTCCATAGGTTGATTTATGTTGATTTGCCGAAATCTGGTAATTTTAAGTTGAAAAGTTTGACCGTAGGTGGACTTTTAGCTATTGAGCTCAAAATTTGATTTTGGGACTCAGAATATGTCCGTTATAGCATTTAGAACTTGTTTGTAAAATTTGGCGTCATTCGGAGTTGAATTGATAGGAATCGGACGTGTAGTTGTAATTTTAAAAGTTCTTGAAATTCTCTTTGAAAATCATGTGTTTTAGAGTTCAATTCGTAGTTTTAGATCTTATTCTGTGTTTTGATCACGCGAGCGAGTTTGTACGATATTTTTAGACTTGTGTGGATGTTTGATTTGAAGCCCCGGGGGCTCGGGTGATTTTCAGACGCTTAGTGGAGTGTTCTTCGAATTTTTAAGTTGTTAGTTTCTGCATAGGCCTCAGATCTCGCAATTGCGAGCTGTGAGTTCGCATTTGCAATGTTTAGCCAAATCTGCAGGGTTCGCATTTGCGTAGTGTGCTAGGAATGAGCTAGTTCGCATTCTGATCGCTTTGGACGCAATTGCAAAGGTCTAGGGTTTGCATTTGTGACCACTTCATCGCAATTTCAATAATAGCAGAGATGGGAGGGACTTCGCATTTGCGAAAGATTCTTCGCATTTGTGACATCTGCAACTGATCAAATAGTAAGGAGACAAGATTTTGAGTTCATTCTCTCATTTTTAACCCTAGACTCGGTAAAAGGCAATTTGGAGTGGGGATTTTCACCTACAAACCTTGGGTAAGTGATTCTAATCATATTTTATCAACATACTTAGATTTTATTAAAGTAGAAATTTATGAAACTTTGTCAAGTTTTTGAAAAATAAGAAAATTGAGTTTTGAGAGTCGATTTGGACTGGGATTTTGGTTTCTTCTACCCGACATAACATAAAGGTACTAAGTGGTTCCGTCCGTAAGTCCCTCGGTAAATAATAATTTCATAAAAATTACAAGCTAATATATCAATTACTTATAAGTATTATTATATAAAATATGAAATTGACAATTAATTAAATTCTAACTAACAAATTACTATGAATCAATAAAAATCAAACTAACATTTTACAAAAATCTAACATATAATTGTGTAATATAATTCTTCTTAGTGTAATATTTCAAAAAAATCCATTAATATAATTCTCAAATTTAGAACAAATTGCAAGCTAATGATATCACTAACATATCTTAGGCTTACATTTTACTTAGTGCGATCTTCAATGAATTAGCTAATTAATTATTAATAGTAAGTAATGATGTCACTAATATATTTCTACTTACTTTAGTTATCAATTTAAGATAATTAAATAATCACTAAGATTTTTCACGTATACCATTAATAAACTTCTGGTTAGTCTATAATTAATAATGTATAGGCTAGTGAATCACTAACATTACTTAAGGATATATCCTTAGTACATACACTTCTACTTAGTGTAATTATCGATATCTATAAGCTAATTATAACTATTACACTTCTGCCTAATAAATTATTAATATTAATTAACGATATTCCTAATATATTTTTACTTACTTTAGTTGTCAATTTAAGATAATTAAACAATCACCAACATTTGTCACGTATATATAACGACCCGACTTATCGTTTTAAGAATTAACGCCCCATTCAGTGACTTAAAGTCTCGAGCATCTTCGCAATATGTATTATGATCCACGGGTGTGGTCGAGTTTGATTTACTGAAGATTCGGAATTAAATTAAAAGAACAATCCTTATTTAGAAGCATAAATGGAAAGAGTTGACCGGAGAGTTGACTTTTGAGTAAATGATCTCGGATTCAAATTCTCATGGTTCCAATAGCTCTGTATGGTGATTTTGGGCGTAGGAGCGTGTCCGAAAAATTATTTGAAAGTCCGTAGTAGAATTTGGCTTGAAATGGCAAAAATAAAATTTTGGGAAGTTTGACCGGGGAGTTGACTTTTTGATATCGGGGTCGGAATCCAGTTCTGAAAATTTGTATAGGTCCTTTATGTCATTTATGACTTGTGTGCAAAATTTGAGGTCAATCAGACGTGATTTGATAGGTTTCGGCATTAAATGTAGAAGTTAAAATTTTTTAGTTTCATTAATCTTGAATTGGGGTATGATTAGTGGTTCTAGCATTGTTCGATGTAATTTGAAGTTTCGACTAAGTTCGTATGATATTTTAGGACTTGTTGGTATGATTTGACGGGTCCCGAGGGGCTTAGGTATATTTTTGGATCATTAGTTGAAAAACGGGTAAAGTTAAGAAATTTGGGAGTTTGACCATGGTCAATATCGGGTCAAGACGACCTCCTTTCAATGTTTTGAGTGCGCGAGAAGGTCCGTAGCATGTTTTATGATTGAAATTCATATATGGTTTGTGTCCGGGAGGTTCCGGATGAGTTTCAGGGTGGTTTCAGATCATTTCGGAGAAGTTTGAGATAGCTGGTTTCTGGTGAAACACTGTTCATTCGCAATTGCGAACCATTTATGGCAATTGCGAAAACACTGTTCATTCGCAATTGCGAACCATTTATAGCAATTGCGAAAATATTGTTCATTCGCAATTGCGAATCATTTATGGCAATTGCGAAAACATTGTTCATGTGAGGTACTGTTCATTCGCAAATGCGAAGTTTTAGTCCGCAAATGCGAACCTGGGCAGAAACTTAAGGATTGAAAATCTGTTATTTCTTCATTTTCGATTGGGATTTTTGGAGCTCGGTTTTTGGGCGATTTTAAGGATTTCTTCACGACTTCGACTGGGGTAAGTATTCTATATCCTAAAGTGATTATATTTCATGAATCTAAGATTATATTCATCGTTTAATTCAGATTTAAATGGAAGAAATCAAGATTTTTACAAAATCTTCTAAAAATGAAAATTTAAGATTTGGATGTCGAGTTGTTATTGGAATTCGATAAAATTAGTATGGTTGAACTCGTATCGGAATGGGTGTTTGGATTTCATGAAAATTATGTTGGGTTCCTAGGGGCGGGCCCCACGTTGACTTTTTGGAATAAAATTTTAATCGACGTATTATTATCCGGAATTGTTTCCGATGAATTTTAATGAAGTTATACAATTAATTTGGGTAGATTTGAGTTGTCCGGAGGCCAATTCAAGCAAAAAGGCTATTTTGGAATATCGGCCTAACTTCAAAAAGGTAAGTGTCTTGCTTAACCTCGAGTGGGGGAATTACCCCTTAGGTATTGAGTCTTATGTGCCATTTGTGAAATGTGAAAAGCCGTGTACGCGAGGTGACAAGTACGTACTCGGGCTTATACGTGCAAAATTCATTGAAATAAAGTCTTAGGCATTATTGCATAGTAAATTGGTAAATTATTGAAGATTATTAAATCATCTGTTTGCCATGCCTAAATCCTTATTGTTGAATTTGTTTTTATATGATAATTTGATGTGATTGTTACTTGAAATATTTATGAAATTTTGTGAGTATTGTTGGTTTAATATTTCTTGGAAATTAATCTCAATATGAATCTTCTTATGCAAATAATTAATTTAAGCGACCTTAAGAATAAGTGTTAATATAATTATCTAAATTTGCATTAATGAAGGTTTTGCTTTATGCTGAGTAATTTATATCTCAATAGATTATTTTTGGGTGTTATATACATTGTGTGGAGCCTTTGGGCTATTTGTTGTGAAATTAATTGATTTTGTTATATCTTTGGAATTTGGTTGTGGCCATTGGGCAAATTGTGATATGAATTGATTTTATTATATTGTCGTGTTAATTTCCCGTGTAAATTGTTGTGTTGTGTGAGTTACTATTTCGGGGAGATAAGGGTGGCATTTCACCGTTGATATTATGTGGGTATAAGGGTGGCATTTCACTGTTGTTGTGTTTGTTGGAATATTGTCTGGGCGGAGCGATAAGGGTGGCTATAGGAGCGATAAGGGTGGCTATTGATATTGTCTGGGCGAAGCGATAAGGGTGGCTATAGGAGTGATAAGGGTGGCAATAGGAGCGATAAGGGTGGCTATTGATATTGTGATGATGTGGGGTTGTGGTGTTGATAATTTTCATGTGATATTGTGATTTTCTTGTGTTTATTTCTATACCTTGTGCAACTTGTCTTGTTGTTGGTAAATTGATAACAATCTGATTTATGTTGAAATTGAGAGCATGTGGCTATTGCCAGGCAGATTATAAAATGAAATGTGGTCACGAGGTGCTGTGATGAAATGATAATAATAATTGGCACGTGAATTGTCCATGCAGTTGTAATATGAAATGTGGGCACGAGGTGCTGTGATGAAATTATAATGATAATTGGCACGTGAATTGTCCGTGCAGTTGTGATATAAAATGTGAGCATGAGGTGCTGTGATGAAATGATAATGATAATTGGCACGTGAATTGTCCGTGCAGTTGTGATATGAAATGTGGGCACGAGGTGCTGTTATGAAATGATAATGATAATTGGCACGTGAATTGTTCGTGCAGTTGTGATATGAAATGAGGGCACGAGGTGCGAGAGAAATATGATGATTTAATTATGGGCATGGGGTGCCGTGAAAATATGAAAATGGGCTGAGACCCGTGTTTACAAAAAATATGAAAATGGGCTGCGACCTGTATTTTTATGATTATGAAATGAGATGTCACATGGTGACTTTTTAATTGAAAGAATTATATTTAAAATATTTATTTGGAAGGATTTTTACTTAGAAAGTATTATATGAAAGAATTTTATTTGAAAGATATTTATTTGAGGAAATTATATTTGAAAAGATTTATTGAAAGAATTATATTTAAAAAATAATTATTTGAGAAAATTATATTTGAAAGAGAGTTATCTGGAAGAATTATATGTGAAATACATTTATTTGAAAGACTTGATTTAATTGGGTGTACTTGTGTTTATTAATTGTTGAGTGATATTAATGGTATTCTTATTGTCTGATGTGCATATCACTGGTTGTTCCATGTTGTCCTATTGTTATTTGTTTCCTATTATTTTGTATATTATATTGCACAGGTTATTACACTAGTGAGTGTCTTGACTGTACCTCGTCTCTACTCCATTGAGGTTGGTCTTGATACTTACTGGGTACCGACCGTGACGTACTCATACTATACTTCTGCACATTTTTGTGCAGAGCCAGGTATTAAAGATATCGGACTTGAACAGAGTTAAAGCGTGATCATAAGGATTCAAGGTAGATCTGCTTGGCCGTTGCAGTCCCTTGGAGTCTTTTCATTTCATTGTACTGTTAATTTGTAATCAAACAGTATTGTATATTCGGTCCTCGTGATCATTCCATGTATTCAGTTAGAGTTCTTGACTCAGTACTACCAGTCTTAGGAGGTTGTGTATTGTAATTATTTTTGCTGTTAGATTTTAATTCAAAAAAATAAATGGCTTCAAAATGTAATAGAAATCGGCTTACCTAGTCTTAGAGACTAGGTGCCATTGCGACGCCTGTGGTGGAATTTTGGGTCGTGACAATTTGGTATCAGAGCTCTAGGTTCATAGGTTCTACGAGTCACGAACGAGTCTAGTAGATTCTTGCGGATCGGTACGGAGACGTCTGTACTTATCTTCGAGAGGCTACATAACTGCTAGGAAATTTCCATTTCTTTCATTCCTGTCGTGCGGAATTTGTTGAATTTGGAATTTGAGCCTTTGTATCTCTATTCTCTCACAGATGGTGAGGACACGTGCTACCAGGCTAGCTGAGCAGGCATCCGCTCATACTGCTAGAGCAGCAAGAGGTCGGGGCCGAGATAGAGGCCGAGGTAGAGGTCGAGGAAGAGCACGTGCTGCGACTAGAGCACCTGTCAGAACAACAGTTGAGGAGCCACAAGTAGCTCCAGTTGGGGGACAGGTAATAGAAGCACTTGTTGTTACCCCCGGACTTCAGGAGACTTTAGCATAGTTCCTGAGTATGTTTGGTACATTAACTCAGGCGAGATTGATCTCTGTTGCACCAAACATTCCGCAGATTGGGGGAGTATCTCAGACTCCTACCACAACTCCAGAGCATCAGGTTCCCGTTGGTCAGGTTCCGGGTGTAGTACCGGTACAACCTGTTATTCCGGTTCGACCTGAGGTCAGGCCATAGGCATCAGAAGAAGAACAAAAGAGACTAGAAAGGTTTAAGAAATATGATCCACCAACTTTCAGTGGCACAACCACAGAGGATGCCCAAGAATTTCTGGAAAGTTATCACCGTATTCTCGGCACCATGGGTATTGTGGACTTGAGCGGAGTTGCCTTTACTATATTTCAACTGTCAGGCGCAGCGTATCAGTGGTGGCAAATCTATGAAGAAGGTAGACCATCCGATGCAACACCACCAACTTTGACTCAATTTTCGGAAATATTTTTGAAAGAGTTTGTTCCCCAGACTCTCGGAGATGAGTGGCGCACGAAGTTTGAACGGTTGCATCAGGGCACTATGACAGTGTCAGAATATGCTATCAGGTTCATTGAGTTAGCCCGTCATGCACCTATCTTAGTTCCTACAATCAGAGAACGGGTCCGCAGATTCATTGAGGAGCTCGATTATGATATTAAAATATGCATGGCTAGAGAGTTGCAAACTGATGCTCCATTTCAACAAGTCGTGGAGATTACAAGGAAGATTGAGGGTGTTTTAGGCGAGGAAATAGAGTCTAAGGAGGCCAAAAAGTCTCAAAGATCTGGAGGGTTCAGTGGGTTTTACTCTTTAGATAGAACCCATTATAGCGGAGGCTCGAGCAGTCGGTCAGCTCAGTCTGCACATCAGATTACTCGGAGTGCTCCAGTTTACAGTGCACCACCGACATGAGATTCTTACAGTGGTTATTCCAGTTATCCAGCACTTACTCAATACGAGCAGCCGCGACCTCAGAGGGGTTTTTATGAGTGTGGTGATACTAGGCATATCATGAGAGATTGTCCCAAACTTGGGAGGGGTGGATTTTATCTGAACACTCCAGCTACAAGCTTTATTCCAGTTGATACTCCACGTGCACAGTTAGCTAGAGGTAGAGGACAGGCAAGTAGTGGGCGCCTAAGAGGTGGAGGCCCGACCCGTTGATATAATCACTATGATTTGGCTGGGGCCAATACACCAGATGGTGTCGTTACAGGTACGATCCTGATTTTATTATAAAAGGATATTTTCCTTAATTTGATTCGGTTCTGAATATTGAGGTGAGTCCTCCTATTATGCTCCACTTATGGTGAGCTTCGTAAATTTGTGACCCACTTATATGTTTATCCCTGTTGGGAGATTTAAAGATGTGAGCCCGTGTCTGTTATTTTATTTCTGTACACCATTGAGGGCTATAAGTTCAAAAGTAATTTTTATTATTCATTACAGTGGGTTTAATGTGTGTCGGAATAATTGATTCCAATTTTTGTGAATTATATTCCCTACCGGTATGAGGGTTCGTTATGTGTTATGAAAAATATTTACGAAATTTATTGAAAAGAAGGAAGAAAGGAAATTGAAAATTTCAGTTGGCACAATGTGCAAAATACTTGTGATTCAGAGTTGAGGACGAGATCCTCGCATTTTATACATTATGTGAAATATTTAAACCGGGCTACAAGCCACGATGGAAGTTATGTAAGGACGAGGTCCTTGTGGTGAAATATTTATGAGTTTAAAAAAAATTCCTTTGTGAAATTTAATTGTACAATAGTATTAATAGGGAGTCATGCCTGTTAGGCTTATTTGATAATTCTTGTATATTTTTCTGTGCATATTCAGCCATTTTGGTGCTGTAAATATTGAGTTTTAACCTATGAGATGAGTGCCCAGGTGGCGTTAAATGTGACTCATTAATCCAAGTAAGCAATCATGAGGTCATCATGCCTCACATTTTGTTGTAAGTGTTGTGAAAATTCAGAATGAGGTGGTGGTTAATATGTGATTAATTGATGATGCTGGAATTATTTATGAGCAGCTTTTAAGACCAGAGATGTGGTTATGAGCATACATATGATGTGCTTCATGTCATGATATCATTATGATAATGCAGTATTTGTAACGCTGAGATTGTGTTATTGATATATACATTGTGGATGTGTTGTTAGGAGTTATTTTGGTGTTACTCTGGCAGGTGGATAGGCCCAATTATAGGGGAGACTTGCCGGAATTTCTGAAAAATTTAGGAGTTAGTAAAATTTGAAGTATTGAGATTTGCAAAGGAAGAGATAAGTTCTGTTATGTGTTTGAGGGCGAATGACCCTACGCGGGGAAGAATGAAACACCCCAGAAAAATTTTGAAGTACTTCAACACTATCAAGAAAAATGATGTGTGCGTAGGCACGAGTTACTATAGCCAGTTGAGACTAATACCGTGCGTTGTTGTGAAAAAAAAATCAGACCTTTTGAAATGTTGGAGTACAAGAAATTGATCTTAAAATTTACAAATATGGATAAAAGAAATAATCTCAAATGAGATGATATTGTCGGGCATATCTCAAATGCGGTAGCGTGGAATCAACTGTGAGTATATGTGTAAAAGTAAAATCATCAATTTAGTAACCCCAGAATAATTCTTAGAACGTTCGAGGACGAACATTTGTTTAAGAGGTGGAGAATGTAACGACCCGACTTGTCATTTTAAGAATTAACGCCCCGTTCAGTGACTTAAGGTCTCGAACAGCTTCGCAATATGTATTATGACCCATGAGTATGGTCGAGTTTGATTTACTGAAGATTCGGAATTAAATTAAAAGAACAATCCTTATTTAGAAGCATAAATGGAAAGAGTTGACCGAAGAGTTGACTTTTTAGTAAACGATCTCGGATTCAAATTCTCATGGTTCCAATAGCTTTGTATGGTAATTTTGGATGTAGGAGCGTGTCCGGAAAATTATTTGAAAGTCCGTAGTAGAATTTGGCTTGAAATGGCGAAAATAGAATTTTTGGAAATTTTGACCGGGGAGTTGACTTTTTGATATCGGGGTCGGAATCCAGTTCTGAAAATTTTTATAGGTCCTTTATGTCATTTATGACTTGTGTGAAAAATTTGAGGTCAATCGGACGTGATTTTATAGGTTTCGGCATTAAATGTAAAAGTTGGAATTTCTTAGTTTCATTAAGCTTGAATTAGGGTGTGATTCGTGGTTCTAACATTGTTCGATGTAATTTGAAGTTTCGACTAAGTTCGTATGATATTTTAGGACTTGTTGGTATAATTTAACGGGTCCCGAGGGGCTTAGGTGTATTTTTGGATCATTGGTTGAAAGACTAGTAAAGTTAAGAAATTTGGGAGTTTGACAATGGTCAATATCTGGTCAAGAAGACCTCCTTTCAATGTTTTGAGTGCGCGAGCAGGTCCGTAACATATTTTATGATTGAAATTCATATATGATTTGTGTCGGGGAGACTCCGGATGAGTTTCAGGGTGGTTTCGGATCATTTCGGAGAAGTTTGAGTTTGCTGGTTTCAGGTGAAACACTGTTCATTCGCAATTGCGAACCATTTATGGCAATTGCGAAAATACTGTTCATTCGCAATTGCAAATCATTTATGGCAATTGCGAAAACACTGTTCATGTGAGGTACTGTTCATTCGTAAATGCGAAGTTTTTGTCCGCAAATGCGAACCTAGGCAGAAACTTAAGGATTGAAAATCTGTCATTTCTTCATTTTCAATTGGGATTTTTGGAGCTTAGTTTTTGGGTGATTTTGAGGATTTCTTCACGACTTCGACTGGGGTAAGTGTTCTATATCATAAAATGATTATATTTCATGAATCTATGATTATATTCATCGTTTAATTCGGATTTAGATGGCAGAAATCAAGATTTTTACAAAATCTTCCAAAAACAAAAATTTAAGATTTGGAGGTCGAGTTGTTATTGGAATTCAATAAAATTGGTATGGTTGAACTCGTATCGGAATGGGTGTTCGGATTTCATAAAAATTATGTCGAGTTCCGAGGGGCGGGCCCCGCATTGACTTTTATTGACTTTTTGGAATAAAATTTTAAGTCGACGTATTATTATCCGGAATTGTTTCCGATGAATTTTAATGAAGTTATACAATTAATTTGGATAGATTTGAGCTGTCCGGAGGCCAATTCAAGTAAGAAGGCTATTTTGGAATATCAGCCTAACTTCAAAAAGGTAAGTGTCTTGCTTAACCTCGAGTGGAGGAATTACCCCTTAGGCATTGAGTCTTATGTGCCATTTGTGAAATGTGAAAAGCCGTGTGCGCGAGGTGACGAGTACGTACTCGGGCTTATACGTGCAATATTCATTGAAATAAAGTCTTAGGCATTATTGAGTAATAAATTGGGAAATTGTGGAAGATTATTAAATCATATGTTTGCCATGCCTAAATCCTTATTGTAGAATTTATTTTTATATGATAATTTGATGTGATTGTTACTTGAAATATTTATAAAATTTTGTGAGTATTGTTGGTTTAATATTTCTTGAAAATTAATTCCAATATGAATCTTCTTATGCAAATAATTAATTTAAGCGACCTTAAGAATAAGTGTTAATATAATTATCTAAATTTGCATTAATGAAGATTTTGCTTTATTCTGAGTAATTTCTATCTCAATTGATTGTTTTTGGATATTATATACATTGTGTGGAGCCTTTGCGCTATTTGTTGTGAAATTAATTGACTTTGTTATATCTTTGGAATTTGGTTGTGGCCATTTGGCAAATTGTGATATGAATTGATTGTATTATATTGTCATGTTAATTTTCCGTATAAAGTGTTGTGTTGTGTGAGTTACTATTTTGGGGAGATAAGGGTGGCATTTCACCGTTGATATTATGTGGGTATAAGGGTGGCATTTCACTGTTGTTGTGTTTGTTGGAATATTATCTGGACGGAGCGATAAGGGTGACAATAGGAGCAATAAGGGTGGCTATTGATATTGTCTGGGCGGAGCGATAAGGGTGGATAGAAGTGTGATAAGGGTGGCAATAGGAGCGATAAGGGTGGCTATTGTCAGGGATAATATGTGATGATGTGGGGTTGTGGTGTTGATAATTTTCATGTGATGTTGTGATTTTCTTGTGTTTATTTCTATACCTTGTGTAACTTGTCTTGTTGTTGGTAAATTGATAACAATCTGATTTATGTTGAAATTGAGAGCATGTGGCTATTGCCAAACGGATTATAAAATAAAATGTGGGCACTAGGTGCAGTGATGAAATGATAATGATAATTGGCACGTGAATTGTCCGTACAGTTGTGATATAAAATGTGGGCATGAGGTGCTATGATGAAATGATAATGATAATTGGCACGTGAATTGTCCGTGCAGTTGTGATATGAAATGTGGACACGAGGTGCTGTGATGAAATGATAATGATAATTGGCACGTGAATTGTCCGTGCAGTTGTGATATGAAATGAGGGCATGAGGTGCCCGAGAAATATGATGATTTAATTATGGGCACGGGGTGCCGTGAAAATATAAAAATGGGCTGAGACCCGTATTTACAAAAAATATAAAAATGGGCTGAGACCCGTATTTTTATGATTATGAAATGAGGTGTCACATGGTGACTTTTTAATTGAAAAAATTATATTTAAAATATTTATTTGGAAGGATTTTTACTTAGAAAGTATTATATGAAAGAATTTTATTTGAAAGATATTTATTTGAGGAAATTATATTTGAAAAGATTTATTGAAAGAATTATATTTAAAAAATAATTATTTGAGAAAATTATATTTGAAAGAGAGTTATCTGGAAGAATTATATGTGAAATACATTTATTTGAAAGACTTGATTTAATTGGGTGTACTTGTGTTTATTAATTATTGAGTGATATTAATGGTATTCTTGTTGTCTGATGTGCATATCACTGGTTGTTCCATGTTGTCCTATTGTTATTTGTTTCCTATTATTTTGTATATTATATTGCACAGGTTATTACACTAGTGAGTGTCTTGATTGTACCTCGTCTCTACTCCATTAAGGTTAGTTTTGATACTTACTGGGTACCGACCGTGGCGTACTCATACTACACTTCTGTACATTTTTGTGCAGAGCCAGGTATTGAAGATATCGGACTTGAGCAGAGTTAAAACGCGATTATAAGGATTCAAGGTAGAGCTGCTTGGTCGTCGCAGTCCCTTGGAGTCTTTTCATTTCATTGTACTGTTAATTTGTAATCAAACAGTATTGTATATTCGGTCCTCGTGATCATTCCATGTATTCAGTTAGAGTTCGTGGCTCAGTACTACCAGTTTTCGGAGGTTGTGTATTGTAATTATTTCCGCTGTTAAATTTTAATTCAAAAAAAAATGGCTTCAAAATGTAATAAAAACCGGCTTACCTAGTCTTAGAGACTAGGTGCCATCACGACGCCTGTGGTGTAATTATCAATGTATAAGCTAGTGAATCACTAACATTGTTTAAGGATATATTCGTAGTACACTTCTACTTAGTGTAATTATCAATCTATAAGGTAATTATAACTATTATACTTCTACTTAGTGTAATTAGCAATCTATAGGCTAATCAATTATTAACATTACTTAACGATACCACTAATAAACCTCTACTTACTTTAATTATCAATTTAAAGATAAACAGTCACTAATATTTCTCACAAATAGCGTTAATACACCCCCATTTAGTGTATAATTATCCATGTATAGGCTATTTAATCACTAACGTTACTTATATAAGGATGCCACTAATTCACTAATACTTAATACTATTATCAATGTATATAAATAGCCTAATCAATCACCAACATTACTTACAAATATATTATTAATACACTTATACTTTGTGTAATTATCAATCTACAAGCTAAATACAACTAATACACTTTTACTTAGTATATTATCAATGTGTATGATAATCAATTATTAACGTTACTTAAGGACACCATTAATACACTTCTACTTACAGTAATTATTAATTTATAAAATAAACCATCACTAATATTTCTTACGGAAATGACTAATACACTTCTTTTTAGTGTGTAATTATTGATGTATAGATTAATCAATGTAGTTAAGGATACTACAAATTCACTTTTACTTTGTGTAATTATAAATTAATAAGCTAATTATCACTAATATATTTTTAAGTAGTGTAATTACCATGAATACAGTTCCCCTAAGTATACTTTTCAATAAATAGGCTAATCAACCACTAAGATAATGAAGTAAATACTTACCGACGGCCTCCCTCGCTATCGTGTAATAAAAAATACAAAATAATTATATATAAGATTATATATTTAAGTTATCGATGGAAGTCCATTAGTATTGTAAGAACAAAATTCAAAATATTATGTAAATGCAATAGCGATTGAGTTCGTCGATAACTTTATTTTCTTTTTCATTTATCTTTTTAAAATGCACCGAGAGACACCGTCAGTGCCTAAAAATAATAATTCAAAAATATAAATACAAAATGTTGCGAGAGAGTCCGTCGTTAAATTACCGACGGAGTGCATCAGTACAACAAATTAAATTTTGACCTGTCAAAGTATCATTATTTACCGAGAGTTGTACGTCGGTAATTTTTTTAAAAAAAATTAGAAATTAAAAAGTTCAAAAGTACCGAGGGACTCCGACGAAAAGTCCCTCGAAAAAGCGACGGAAAAAAGTCCGTCGGTACTGTTGTGTCGGTAAACAACTGTTTTTAGTAGTATTATTAATTAGCAATATTTGTTTTATGCAATTTTGTTATCTTTGTTATTGATAATTTTAGTATAATGCTATGACTTATATCATATTGTTGTGTTATTTTCTTGAAAAATAAATTATATAGTTGTAATCTTATTAGGGCTAAAGAAATATTTGGAGCACAAGTTATATATTTTGTGCTATGAAGACTTTACCGGGAAAAACTCGAAAAACTCGAGAAAAATCGAGATTGAAAAACCCGACTTTGTTGGTTTGGTTTGGTTTATAGATTTAAAAACCCGACACCATTAATTTGATTTGATAATTAAAAAATCTGAACAAACCCGACCTATGTACACCCACACCCACAGTAACATGGATATATGATTCCGTTCAATTTCGAAGCAGCTTCGTTTCCGTGGAGAGTGAATTTAATTGAACGCTAACATTTTCAGCATATATATATATATATATATATATATATATATATATATATATATATATATATATATATATATATATGACTGCGATCTAGACAGGTCAATTACCTATCAAGTTCAAATTTTGAATCAACCTATATTTGACGAAAGGACGAACAGTTGAATAAACAAACTCAGTTGGACAAACACGATAGGCTTAACTCCAAGATTTTAAGGGCACAATTTTCATCAGTTCGTGATTGTAAAAGTATTTTAAAAATAAAGTATGTCACATAAAGAATGTAATAGCTGTCACATCACAGACAGAGCCAGGATTTGAAATTTGTGGGTTCGAGATTCAAGCTCGTTTATGTTACTTCATTCTAAAATTAACAATTAATACATATTTAATGAATTTTTAAGATAAATACAGAATTTAGACCAAAGTTTCTAAGTTCGGCGGAACCCGCAAATCCAATACTATCTCCGCCCTTGCGTCACATACATTTGCAGTTCTCCCATTGTAAATATCAAGTAATATTTAGGTAATCGATCTTGCAATTTCTTACTATTGGGTTTTAAGTTTAGTTTAGCTTAAAAAAGGGTGAATGGGAAATGGAAGAAAAAATAAAATTTTGATTTTCCCTTTTTAACAAAGGAACATTGTCCCATATTGTAGGAGAAAAAGACTTTTGATGGGTAAATATATAATTGTTTTTCTTCTGGCTCTTAAAGAGTTAAGAAGAACGCAAGTTTCGCGTCGTCGGCGTCGCTCGCTCGACTTCGACCAAATGATTGATTAACTTTTTTGGATCAAATTTATTTGTTAATATTAAGATTAACGTAATATTATTTAATCCAAATTAGCCGTTTTTGTAACAGTAAATTAATTTTCCTCCGCGTTTGGATTTCCCGTTTTATTTTGCGTAAATAGCCATTTACGTAATGGCCATTTTAAGTGAACAGCCATAACAGACATTTTGAAGAGTTGCACCTCTTCGTTTAAACTCAACATGTTGGCTATAAATAGAAGATCATTCCCTCAGATTTTTCTTACGAAATTTCTAAATTCTCTTCTTCCTTTCTGCATTGTTTTCTTATGAAACAAACAACAAAAGTGTGATTTTTTGCCACCATTTGTGTTCGTTGAAACACTGGGATTTGAAATACCGCTACACCAGTGTGTAAGCCGTTCTATCCTGGGAGTAAATAATCCACAACCTCGGGTACTAGGAGGGGATTAAATTCCTTAAGGAAACACTGTGAATTCAATGGGCTCGGATTAAATTCTGTTTCTTCTACATTTTTGTTTATACGTTATTTTTCCCTCTCGAGAATTATTTTACAAATACATTATTCTAACACTTACATCTATATGGGGCCCCTAATCTAGTCCAAACAAAATAGCAATCGTTATTTTATTGTTTGCTTGCTGTATCTTTTACATTATTTCGGATTTTTGGTGCACTAAGCATCCTCAGACAAACTCCACTAAAGGAAATAAACTTTAGAAGTTGTATATAACCAAAAAGATTCACGTATCTGATAAGAATCTGGCTACTTGTTCTTTTTCAACTGTATAACTCATAATTTAATTGCATTATAATGTGTTGCTAAAAAAGATCCAATAATATTAGCACGTCCATTGGCGACTGAAGATTAGTTATTATTCCTCTGCATAAGTATTTAGTTTTAGTTTAATCTGATGTCATGGATGACGACTCACTAGCATTAACTTTTAATTGGCGAATAAGGCAATATAGATGACAACGAACTTAAAACCTCATAAGCCGATTTGGATATTCATTTGCTTATATCTTACTTGCTTTCTGTGCAAGAGCGTTCTACCAGTAAGTTATTACGGCTCTTTCAAGGGTGGCTGTTTTTAGGCAAACGTTATCACTGAGAGGTTATTTAAGCGTCTTATTAGTTGGTGATCCGGACTGTTTCCCTTATCCTTGTTCAGATACATATAGGACTTCTGTGGTTTGAAATAAGCCACTTCAAATAGGTTTATCTCTTGGCCCGGAACACGGTTACTCTTGTATGGCTTCATCAGCCCTTAGTAGTTAATCACATAAATTGATAAGTCGGTCACTAGTTTCCGGGCAAGACCGGCATCGCTAAGCAAAAATTAATTTTGGAACCAAACAAAGTCTTTAAAAAAATATAGTCCCAGATCTAAAGTCATAAGGGGTCGTTTGGTACAACGGTGGGATATCTCAGGATATTCGATGGGGTGCAATATCCCATGAGATTAGTTATCCCATCTTTTATATATGATAACTAATCTTACTATTTTAGTTTAAATCCTGGGATTACATAATACTCCAAACCAAACATGGAATAAAGTTAATTTCAAATTCTATCCGGGATTATTATTCTTATTTTATGTATCAAACGACTCAAGAATGTTACTCCTGGTTATCTAAATTGAGTTGTGAGAATAGGCTGATGCTACTTCTGCAAATCTCAAGAATGTCTTGATGGCCAAAGATTTATGGCCATAAATATACAGTAACATAATGTCAGCGCACCCTGCCCCCTCCCCTCCCAAAACTGTACTTGCAAGTTTTCCCGCAAAAAGGTATCCACGCCTACTTTTATAAAGAATATTATTTTTTCTTTTAAGTTAGATAGTTCTCCCTATCGTAAGACCCTTTATGATTAAAGTTAATCGAAGGCCGGAGAAAGTTTATTGGCAAGATAGAACCATTTCTCACCCAACCCTACTTACCCTATGTATTCGAGGGAGAAGCGGAACCAAAAAATACCAGGTTCCGCACATACAAGACAGACAGAAAGTATGGGACGAGCACTTTCTTGAAGAGCGAATTCGATCTTATATATAATCATCTTCTTTATTCTAAAAATGCACAGTAGAAAGGAATGTTAGTTGGCTCGGCCAAGTTGTAGATCAAAAAAAAGAACCTATCTTGTCAGGGGCCAAGACCCAAGTGGAACGCTCGAGTAATCGCCTCATGTCTCTTCATTGCATTTCGAGCCAAATCATTTCAGAAAATAGTGATTTGATTACATCATAAACTGTTAAGTTAGTAACTTAGACTAAAATTGAATTACTTGTATAGTTGGGTGCAAACCGGTTGGCACGAACTCATCTGGAAAGGATACCTTTTCATCGATTCGAGGTTGTAAAGGTGATTTCAAAAAAGAAATGCACCTCTTTCCTATCGGAAAAATACAGATCCTTGCATCATAGATCAATCATCTTGTAGAACCTGTATTCCACTTTGATAGATATCTTACTGTGTCACATGCTCCCTCCATTTCAATTTATGTGAATCTACTTAACTGAGCACGGAATTTAAAAAAAAAAAAAACTTTTAAACTTCTGGTTAAAAATAAGGCACATATATTTTGTGTGACTATAAATCATTGCATAAAGGTAAATTGTTTCCAAATAAGGAAAGAGGTCATTCTTTTTGGTACAGACTAAAAAGGAAATAGGTTCACATAAATTGAAACGGATGGAGTAATATTTAGGGGTCGTTGGATAGGGTGTATAAGAATAGTACTGAATATGGTGTATTAGTAATGCTGAAATTATTTTTTATCGTCCGTTTAGTTTGGTGTATTAATAACATGCATTGCATAATTTTTTTAAAAGAAATTATTTGTTTACAAAAATACCCTCCACATTCTTTGGAAAGAATTTAGAAAAGGTTTTGAAAGTGTAATTTTGTCTTTATACATGTTTATTCATGTATTAAAAATTATGGTGCTGCTAATATCATAGTTTGCTATGTATGAGAATAGTACTGAATATGGTGCATAACTATCAAATAAGAGATTACTAATATCAAAGCTAATACATACTGTTGATAGCCAATTTTGCCCTCATGTTTTAAAATATAATCCGTATACTTTCAAAATATCATTTTGCATTTACAAGGGTCATATAAGTACTTTCTATAATTTTTCATAATTTTTAAAGGTTTTAAAATTGATTTTCTTGTACTTAAATTGTTCAAATATTTATTAATAACCTCTTCAAATTATTTGTGATGACTTAATCATCCAAATTTATTGTTTACACCTACATATATGCTTTATAATATTCTACTTCATTTTTTTAAATAATTACATCTGCATTTTTTAACTATTTGTGCAATATTTCAATAATAGTCTATATTTTACAATTAATTGCATTTGTCATTTTATTTAAGGTCAAAATAATGTTTTACATTTTTATAATCTTCAATTATTGTTTTAAAGTACTAAGATTCATAAATAGAATTTTTATATTTTTATTTATCTATTTTATTAAATTATTTTCTCTTAATTTCTTGTATTTAAAATCCAGCCCAATCCTAAGCCAATTTTCGGACCAAATTAATGGCCCAAGTACCCCAAACCTCAGCCCAATAAACCCTAACCCAATACTAGTGACCCACTACCTTATACCTGACCCGCATTCATTAAATCCTGGCCATTGATCTCAAAGATAATCGGCCCACAACCTCCCCCTTAATTTTATTGCCCAAACCCCTGAAACCCTAACCCATCTCTCCTCAAACGGCCGCACCAAAACACTCTCAACCCCCCCCCCCTCTCTAAAGAAACCCTAGCAGCCGCCTCTCCTAATTCCCTCCCCTAATCCTCGTTGATAATGGGATTCCACCATTATTTGCTTATCATATATGTGTTTCTTCGCCACTGGTCACACGTTTATGGCATTACTTAGGTATTTGCCCAATTTTGGCAAGTACCATCTCTATATTTAGCTGGAATCGACCTCAATCTTGGAGATTGGACAATATTTAATCCATATACATGAAGGAAGGCCTGATTCTTCATACCAGTTGGACGATTTTTGAGTATCGAACCCTAACTAGGGTTTGGAGTTTGATTTATTTTCTTTTTTGTTACTCTACTGATTGCATGTGTTATTTTACTCGTTCTTGTTTGTGTTTGCTTGATTTTTTCCCTTGATTACTCGCCTGATTCAACATTATATAAACCCCATCCCCTGATTCCCTTTACGGACTTTTACAATCAGTGCATTATTCTCTCATTCTCATATTTTATACTCTGAAACTTGAGACCTTGGTCGGCTGAAAGTGACGAACTAAAAATACAACACAAAATTATGCTCACTAGTCGAATATAGTATAGAAAATATCGTATCCTCAGGGATTGGAGTTAAATAGTATTTTCGTAGTTTACAGCTTTATTGCTATTCAAGATGACCAACAATTTAGATTTGTGTGAATTAAAACTAACATTAACTAAAAGTTTAACTATTGGATAATGACAATTGCAACAAGAGTAAGCAAGAAGATATCAAGGGGAGAAAATATGGGTTGATGGGATAGGTGTAAGATACTTTTTCGGGAATTAACTCTAGTTGATTCACATCTAAGGTTCAAGTGAGTCTCTCGAATTTACTCAGTTTTTAGTTCAATGTTTAGTAGAAACTCCTCTCTCGATTAAGTCTCAACCTCACAATATAAACTAAGTTAAGCTTAGTGAAGATATGCCAGAATTCGTAGTGGGTTGATTAGTCTTTAGGAGAACCTCTTTCGATTATCCTCCTAACTGGGTCTAAACAATAATTCAACTAACCTCTTTCGATTACTAAGAAGAATCAGCGAATTCAACCAACAAGATAATGCAAAACATCACAAATTATGCCTCTTTCGATTACATAAACATGTGAATATATATGCAATAATAAAAATACCCAAAACGATTCAATACATAAAAACTAGAGTTAATATCCACAAACAATTCTCAAAGCACCAAAACTATCAATCCCTAAGGAAGAATTACTCCATGGATATGGAGAAATTCATCACAATTAAGTTTAAGTTAAAGGAAAACATAAAACATCTAAACTCTTGTCTTGAGTGAGGATGAATGGTGAAATCCTTGTGCTCTTGCTTCTCCCTCTTCTCCTTAGCTTCCTTAGGTCTATATTATGTCAAAAGTCCCCAAAATACTATTTTTTTCATGTATATATACCAAGTAGGGTCGGCCCCAAACAAATACACCTTTTCTCCTACGTGAAATAGGACACTTTTCCTGGACAAGACATGCGCGGCCGCGCACCTTGAAGTGTGCTCGCACACTTGGCCGCGCACTTTTCACCCTATTATGCCTCATATGCGCGCCCAATGCGCGGCCAGTGCGCGGCCACGCACGTGGGCGGCGTTATGTTGGTAATTTGTTAAAACCTAAAACATGAAAGTTGTAGCCCTTTTAAATAGATTTCTAACGATATATTGTGGAGTCCAAACGGAGTTTTGAGCGAAACGTTATGTGCATTTTACTGGACAATGCGCAAGATGCTTGCTTGATTCTTCGTTTCGCTCCACTATCATCCGTTGATCCCCGAACTAGATCCCAACTTAATCCTTGGGCTTTTAATCAGACTTCAAATCTCCAGAATAGCTTGAATTCATTCCATAACATCTACATAGATCGGAATCACTCCTACAAGGCATAAAACACACAATTAGTGCAAAACACTAGCGATTAAAGCTCCAAATCAATTAAAGTGCAGTAAATTAGAGTGTAATAATCGACTAAAACATGAGATTATAGCCTACCATCATAGGGTTTGACATTTAACCCATTGCTCGTCCTCGAGCAATCAAATTACATTTCATAATGACACGACCTTCTTAAACAACTCTCATAACTCATCATACCAAGAATATTTAAAATAGACTAAGCACAATAGTGTAACATCTTCACCTCAAGAATTGACTCAACATACCATGCACCATTTACAACTCGCTCATTTACTCCAACATAGAGGTCAAGCACTATCTTTCCTTAATGAATCAAGTGCCCTCACAACAAAAGAGAGTAGTTCCATACACCATAAAAATTTAGAACAATCAGGAACTCAAGATAGAAAAAATTCACTCACTCTCAGAAACAACATTCATATGCCACAAAAGATGAACCATAAGCTTGCCCGTAGTGTACTACTCTACTAGTTGAGCTCATTCGGTAGAACTTTAATTGGTTGTAATGTAGGTTGCGGGACGGGTAGGATACATTTAGATATAAGAGTGACTACACCTCCCTAAGCACTTTTAATACATACATTTTACCTTTCAAAACCCGACACTTATGTCAAACCATAACTCCACCTTAACATCATTATACATTAACTCTCACTTCTTTAAGCACAATTACATCAAAAGTTACCACTTATCAATGAATATTTTGCACAACAATACAACTATTCTTTTTCTTTTCCAATTTAAGTGGCTCTTACTTTTTGAATTTAGTGCACCTTCTTCTTATTTCATTAGTTCCACTCAAAAGCCAACCCAATCACCCCACACTTCAACTTTTACAAAGTTCATACAATTTCAAGTGCTCAAGAGAGGTAAATGGTTCAAAACAATGGTCAATTCAAACAAATGTGTAAGGCTTATAATGTGGTTTCTAAAAAAATAGGATTGCGGGCTCAACAGGGTTAACTATGATACATAACAAGTTGGTGGGTAAACTATATAGCTGGCTCAACAAAGAAACGCCTATATCACTTTCAAGACTGAACAAAACTACTATTTTGCTTTGCAAACACACGGGACAAGTTCTAGACATCAAATGAAATGCACAGAATACACCAAAACCTCACTATAAACTATTTCAAACACTATTGATTGCCAATCTCCGG
Source organism: Nicotiana tabacum (assembly GCF_000715075.1). Classification (NCBI taxonomy): domain Eukaryota; kingdom Viridiplantae; phylum Streptophyta; class Magnoliopsida; order Solanales; family Solanaceae; genus Nicotiana; species Nicotiana tabacum. The sequence continues at coordinate 80,628,786 of NC_134100.1, forward strand.
CAACGGCGCCAAAATTTGACGAGCTAAAAACACAACATAAAATTATGCTCGCTAGTCGAATATAGTATAGAAAATATCATATCCACAGGGATTGGAGTTAAATATTATTTTCGTAGTTTACAACTTTATTGCTATTCAAGATGATCAACAATTTAGATTTGTGTGAATTAAAACTAATATTAACTAAAAGTCTAACTATTGGCTAATGACAATTGCAACAAGAGTAAGCAAGAAGATATCAAGGGGAGAAAATAGGGGTTGATAGGATAGGTGTAAGATATTTGTTCGGGAATTAACTCTAGTTGATTCACTTCTAAGGTTCAAGTGAGTCTCTCGAATTCACTCAGTTATTAGTTCAACGTTTAGTAGAGACTCCTCTCTCGATTAAGTCTCAACCTCACAATATAAACTAAGTTAAGCTCAGTGAAGATATACCAAAATTCGTAGTGGATTAGTCTTTAGGAGGCAAATTCCCCATCATCCAAGATCATTCTAACTACTGACCAATTGGTGTGAGTAGGCAAAGGATTGTTCGCCATATTAGGGACCTCTTCACCCGTATGAACTCTTGCCCTGACCTCGATTAGGTCTTTCACTGCTTTTTTAAGAGTCCAATGGTCTTTAGTATCATGTCCCACTGCTCCAAAGTGGTATTCAGATCTAGCATTAGCTCAGTGCAAGGGGGACTCGGGGTTTGGCCGGTTCGGGGCCACTGGCTGCAGCAGACCTCGCCTGACTAGCTGTTGAAACAAGCTCGAGTATGATTCACCAATAGGGATGAATTTATTCCATCTGGGAGGCTCTCTTGGGCGAGGATTGTATTGGGGAATATTTAGTTGGGGATTATATAGAGCTTGGTAGGGATGGGCATTTTTGGGAGGTGGAGCTCGATTTTGTGTATAATACTGTGTCTGCGTGTAAGGTTGCGCGTTTATCATCGCATTGGGAGGCAGTGCCATGGCATAAGCAGCATCTTGATGGGGATAATAGTGTTGTGGGGCCTTAGGAAGCATATATGATTTGTTGAATGACCTACGGGCCCCCTCGAGCTCGAAATCATCATGGCTCCCTCTTCCCTCCAGTTTCTGTTCATCAAACCCCCCGAACCATTCTGAATGGGCTGTGATGTGGCGTTAAGGGCAGCATGACTTAAGATTCGGCGCATTTTTAAATCATTTTCGACCATCTCCCCAGTTTGATAGCCTCAACGAACGGCTTACCCATAGTGGACATCATTTTCTGAAAGTAATCTGCCTTTTGGGCCTGTAGGATGACCGTAACCATTTCTGCTTTGTCCATTGGAGGCTTTACTCTAACAGTTTGCTCGCGCCATTTGATAACATATTCACAGAAACTTTCTGCAGTTTTTTTTTTTCAAATTGGACAAAGAGTTTTCTTTTTGGATTTTTTCACTCATGCTTTCTTTTCTTTTCTTTTTTCGCTCATTGTTTTCTTTGTTGTTGTTTTGTCACTCTTTTCTTTCTTTCTTTTTTTTTACTCAATTTATTTGATGGCAATGATCGAATCCGATGGGGATTGCCTACGTATCATGACGCCACATGAATCAGATCATTACGTAGTTCAGGAAAAGATCAGGAATAGTAAATAAACTAACTCTTTTTCCTTTATTTGTTTTGTACTCATATACGAAACAAACCACGAAATCTTCTAACAAGGAAAATAGTTTTGAATTTTGAATATTATTTTTAATAATTTTTTTTGGGGGGGGAAATTTTTGAAAGGAAAACTTCTTTAAGAATAAAGAAAATATTTTTGAATTTTAATTTTTTTTAATATATATTTTTATGTTTTTTGTTTTTTGGGAATTTCGAAAGAAAAACTTCTAAAAAGAAAGAAAATATTTTTTGGCTTTTTCTTTTTTTTTTTTGGGTAATTTTTGAAAGAAATAACATATTTTTTGAATTTTGATTTTTTTTTTTTGAATTTTGGGAGAACGACTTCTATAAAAAAGATTTTATTTCTTTTGGACTTTGGATTTTACATCTCAAAGAAAGACTTCTAAAGAAGGAACTAAAGGAAAATATATTTTTTTGGATTTTATAAATTGGGAGCCGAAACCGATGAGCTTTGCCTACGTATCTCACATCCAGTGAGAATCAGACCCGCGTAGTTCGGTTAAATAAAAATATATTTTGAAAATTGTGATTTTACACATTAGAACCCTTCAAAATATTTTTTTTTAAAAAATGGAAACTTTATGAAAACATGGAGGAAATTTTCTCTTTCTCTCTCCTCTGTTCAATCAATCTATCCTAAAGCCGGTCAACATTTGAGTAAAGCCTACCAAATAATATTGCATATAGCACAAAAATGAACATGCTGGTCTGAAAAATTGGTACATGTCCTAGACGGGTCCGGACCCTGTGCCGAGTCCCGCTAAGTCTAATGCACATGATGCAAATAAAGCGTAGGCTACCAGGGATATTCATTGCTTGTGTCTTGTTCTTCTAAGTTTTTAAATCCTAAAGAAGATGGTATCTAGACCTGGCTTATCCGAGCAGACAACCCGAGTCGAGGAGCGTCAAGCGTCACCAGTAGTAGAATAACACTGGCTAGCTAACGGCTCTCCCGCCTAAATATGTGTGACTAAATCCTTCACCAGAAGCTGGTAGGCTAACTGGCTTTATCTCAAGATAGAAATTTTGTGATGTTGGTAGGCAAATACAACATAACTAACTATCAGAAGACTCAGAGGGGTGCGAGAGAGGATACAATTTATATGTACAATTTAACAATATCAAAGCGGTAAAAAGTGGACAAGTAGCATATTTAGGCACAAATAAAGCACAATATATACAAAAAGTAATAAAGCCAAATAAAATCAATGTACAAGCTCGAATTCTTGAGAGTTCCCCAGCGGAGTCGCCAGAGCTGTCACACCCCTTTTTTACCCCAAATGATATATGTATGGTATGTGGGTAAAAGAGTTTTTCCAATTAAATTGATAATTTTTAAATAGGAATTATTTATTATTCAGAGTCGCCACTTGGAATTGATTTTTGGTGTTCCAAGTCACCTTTTATTTGAATCCCTAGTCAAAAGAAAGTTTGACTCTTTTATTATTGGTCTGCGAAAATAAAGTTCGGATAAGGAATTCTGTTGACCAGGGAGAAGGTGTAAGGTATTCCCCGAGTCCCGTGGTTCTAACACGGTCGCTTTATTGACTAAAAATGGCCTGAAATAATTTTGGACAAACTGTGATTTATTGACTTTCATATTTTATCTATTCGCTTTTATTGCTTGATTATTCGTAATTATGAAATTATCCTGAAACGAGCCACGCATACGTGTACTCGTTTTGTTTGGCGCGTCAAGAATCATGTCACGCGTACGTGTACACAATTAATAACATGTTATTAATATTAAGATTATTTCGTCCAAAGTTGTGCAAACGCATACCTTAGTTTTAATTTTGAAAATCATAATCTTGTCACGCGAACGTGTACATAATCACGATAATTGATTTATTACTGCGCGCTTAAAGCATACTAACGACATTTATGAGTTATTTTCCTAAACTAGTTTGAGATTATTGTGAGGCCATGAATTATGGAAATAACTTTGTGGATAAAGTATACAGTTTATTAAACCAAAGGTTTGTTTCAACTCAACACTTTACGGCCAAATTATTTAAAATAGATATCGACTTAACTCATGAATCAGTCACACATAATGAGCAAACGAGACTAACCCAATAATTAAAATAACAACTCCAAAGACATATGACCAGATAAAAAAAGAAAAGATCCAAACAAAATAGATTCTATACAAAAGACTAAATCGCTAATGCATCTGATTCAACAAAGAAAACCAACATTTTGCAACTTAAGAAATTAATTATTATTGAATTGTTCACCAAATAAAGTGCACTCACCCTTTATTAATTCAAAACCAATCTGCTTTTAATTCCAAAACTTATTCTATCCTATTTAATTAATGAATTCAATAGTAAAAACATACTAGTTCACAAATCTGAACAATACCAATATTGATCTAAGCAGTAGCACATCGCTAAAAATTGCACAAAAGTACCAAAATTGCACAAAAACCCTAATTCAACATTAATTAGATTAAAGCAAAAAATGAACCTCAAACTTTGAATTTGAAACTTTAACGGTTTTACAGCTCCGCAATCCGAAAGTGAACTAAACCATGAACGAACCAATCGAACTCGGCGGACTCGGCTCGGACCTCAACTCGACTCAGAAACTCTAGCTATTTTCTGGTAGTGCTTTGGAGGTTAGAAGTTGGGTTTCATGGTTATTTTGAAGTTGTTTTAATGGAAGTTCAAAGTCGAAACGGGCACAGCATGGAGCTACTGGTTTGCCGGTTTCCATAGCTGTTTTGGAGCTGCTTTTTCATGAGTTTGGGGGCTGTTTTAAGCTGATTTTCGTTGCTTTTTTGGCTATTTTTGCAGTTGAATTTTGCTGGAAAAAGAGCTATTTTTCAATTGCTTTTGGAGCTGTTTTTTTGGTGATTTTCGGCTGTTTTTCGGTAGGTTTGGAGTGGTTGACTAGGTTGTTTAATGTTATTTTTAAGGTGAAGATGATGTCGGATGAGTGGAGGTGGAGTATGGTGGTTCCATTGTATAAGATCAAAGGTGATATCCAGAGTTGTAATAATTATAGGGGTATCAAATTACTGAGTTATACTATGAAAGTGTGGGAGCGGGTGGTTGAAGCAAGGATGAGGATGGCAGTGTCTGTATCCGACAACCAGTTCGGGTTCATGCCAGGTCGTTCGACTACAGAAGCTATACATCTTGTTAGAAGGTTGGTGGAACTGTACAGAGAGAACAAGAAGGATCTGCACACAGTGTTTATTGACCTAGAGAAAGCGTATGACAAGGTACCTAGAGAAGTTCTCTGGAGATGCCTGGATGTAAAAGGTGTGTCGGTTCCATACATTATGGCGATTAAGGACATGTATGATTGGGCTAAGACTCGAGTTAGAACAGTAGGAGGCGACTTTAAGCATTTTCCGGTTGTAATGGGGTTATACTAAGGTTCCGCGCTCAGTCCGTTCTTATTCGCCCTGGTGATGGACGCGTTGACATACCATATTCAAGGAGAGGTGCCATGGTGCATGCTATTCGCCGATGACATAGTTCTGATTGATAAATCGCGAGCCGATGTTAACGAGAGGCTGGAGGTTTGGAGACAGGCTCTTGAGTCTAAGGGTTTCAAGCTGAGCAGGACGAAGACGGAATACCTGGAGTGTAAGTTCAGTGCTGAGACGATAGAAGTGGATGTGGATATGAGGCTTGAATCACAAGTCATCCCGAGTAGAGGCAGCTTCAAGTACCTTGGTTCGGTTATCCAGAGGGGATGGGAGATCGACGAGGATGTCACACACCGTATTGGGGTAGGATGGATGAAGTGGAGGTTAGCATCTGGAGTCTTGTGTGACAAGAGAGTACCACCGATACTCAAAGGTAAGTTCTATAAAGCGGTGGTTAGACCGGCCATGATGTATGGGGCTGAGTGTTGGCCCGTTAAGAACTTACATATCCAGAAGATGAAAGTAGCAGAAATGAGGATGTTGAGGTGGATGTGCAGGCACACTAGGATAGATAAGATTAGGAATGATGATATTCGGGAGAAGGTGCACGTAGCTCCCATTGATGGCAAGATGCGGGAAGCGAGGCTTAGATGGTTTGGACATGTTCAGAGGAGAAGCCCAAATGCTCCGGTACAGAGGTGTGAGCGGCAAGTAGTGCAGGGCACGAGAAGAGATCGAGGGCGGCCTAAGAAATATTAGGGAGAGGTGATCAGGCAGGATATGGCGAGACTCCAGATTTTCGAGGACATGACACATGATAGGAAGATATGGAGGTCGAATATTAGGATTGTAGGTTAGGAGGTAGTTGAGTCTTGCCTTAATTCGTACCATTGTGGGACTAGCCAGGTAGGGTTTTTGTCTAAGATAGTTAGTAGCAATGTTGTATCTTACTATTTCGCTTTTCAATAAAGGACCTATTTAATAGCTATCGCTTTGCTTTGCATCTTTCTTCTAGATTTCATGGTGTTCTTAATTTTCCTATGATTGTTGTGGTGATACTAATATTGTCTCCTTTTGTCCTTTTGTCTTTTTGTTTTCTTGAGCCGAGGATCTTTCGGAAATAGCATTTCTACTCCTTCGGGGTAGGGGTAAGATCTGTGTATACACTACCCTCCCCAGACCCCATTAGTAGAATTTTACTGGGTTGTTGTTGTTGTTGTTGTTGTTTCGACTGTTTTTGCTGCATTTTTTAGCAGAAAATGGCTTGGGGTCCTTTCAGGATGAATTTCGGGGGTCTTTTCACTCATTGTGGCAGCCATTTGAGCTGCTATTTTTAAACGTTTTTGGGGGTATGGAGTGGGGAACAAGGAGTGGGAGATATGAGTGGGGAACAAAGAGCGGGGCACATGAGTGGGGGACAAAAGAGTGGGGGACATGAGTGGGGACAAGGAGTAGGGGATAAGAGTGGGGGAATGAGTGGGAAAGTGAATTGGGGACACGCGTGGGGAAAATGGGAGCGAGAATGATAGAGTGAGAAGTTAGGTATTCGTGAGATGAGGGGGAAAAAATTCAAGCATGGTCAAAAATTAGGTGCTCACAATCCTTTAGGCTAAAAACTTAGGACCCCCTTTCTTTCTACGCTTGTTGTTCGCATTTAGTCATTTGTACTCCTTGTGATTTTTTAAGACTTATATCAATTAGCCATATAGTTAATTCTTATGTTATAATAGAATTTTCAACTTCTATATCTTTCTTTGCTTATTTGATCACCTGGCTTAATTCTCTAATCCACATAGTTTAAACATCGGCCGGGAACCACAATTGTGGACCTCGAAGAATGTCGAACACCTTCTCTTTGAGGTAATTTGAGCCCTTACCCGATCTTTGGTGGCGTTAACTAGTCAAAACAAAGTTATTTGCAAATATATGCCCTAACGCACCTTAAACCGTTAGGTGGCGACTCTTCAGAGAAAAGAGTTATCATGTGTCGAAGTCCGCTTTTGCGAGAAAACGGGACGCGACACATACTCCCTCCGTTCACTCTTAGTTGTCAAGTATTCTAAAAATAAATTTTCATTTTTACTTGTCACTTTTCGCATATCAAGAGAAAAATAATTTATTTTTCCTATTTTGCCCTTAGCATTAATTACTCATTTCAAATCATTTTTCAAATCTATTAAGACTACACCAATTAATATGGATATTATAGTAAATTATGCACTTTAATTGTTGTTTCTTAAGGGGTGTGCAAAATCGATAGTGGACAAGTAAAAGTGAACGGAAATAATATATTATTTTCCCAACCACATCCTACCACATAAAGGATTTACAGTACACGCTTATATACATAGAATCTCTGTGGTTCTTCTATCCAAGACGTAATGAGTCGATATCAAGGTGCTAACAATTTTGTCAACTAGAGTTTTAGGATGAAAATAGTGTTTTCATTGCAGGGAAGGGAAAAATTGTAAAATATTATTTGTGAATTATTACCCTTTCTATTATTTTTTTTCTCAAACCTTTTCACGTAGTACTAGCGCATAGCCGCGTATATTTTGTAGAATTAACGACCTTTTCATATAGCAAGTAATTTGTCTAAACTTGTGTCAATTACTCGATTTATTGGATTACTTCCATATTCAGGCTCTTACATTGGAACTCGGCCTCCTTTAAGGGCCAAAAACTGAACAAGAAGTACTAGGAAAGTAACCTTTCAATAAATCCCGCATCCGAATCCCAGTCAAATTGGGCATATCTTCTTCAATTCTATATAATCTAAGGTAGAGACATAAACATAGTAGCCTCAATCCTAAATCCTCTGTATTCATCACTCTATTCTATTGTATACTTTTCCCACCTGCTGCTGGTTCTTTTCCTTGAATCAAATTTGCTATTTCACTAATACCACATTGAGACCAAGAAAAACCAACCAATCATTAGTCCAACAAAACATGTCACGCCCTAATCATCCATCCTACAATAATGGAAATCCACGATATGTCCCGAATGCACCAGTTAGTCTCTTTTACTGGCAAACATGGAGCCATCAACTTCATAATTCTCAGCAAACAATGATGCAAATGGCATTATCAGTGCTTAATGATAACTATAACTACGAAAGTGATCGAATGTCAATGTACCTAAAAATAAGAATGCATTATGTTCCTGGAATGGATATAGATCCTGACGAGGGTCCAGATTCAGGAGCTGATTATGAGGAGCCAGAGACATGTGCGATCTGCATAGTAAGTAACAATGCAAAAAATTCCATAAATTTTGTTCGTTTTACTAAATAAGCAGTTGATTACATAGAGTTTGACTATTTTCTCTATGCTAACTGAGTCTATTGGTTTTGCCAGCTTGAGTATCAAAATGGAGATATCATAGGGAAACTTCAATGTGAACATGAGTTTCATGTGGACTGCATCAAGAAGTGGCTGCTGAAGAAAAAAGTTTATCCGTTGTGTAGAGCTTCAGCGGATACATTTAGTTCTTTATTAGTATTATTTTTAATCTTTACTCATCAATTCTTGTTAGTTTTTCCCATTTTTCTTTTCTTAGTGAAGTACTGAATTCAACTTTGAAATATGACCGACTTGTCTGTCTAACCTGTTCATAAGTTGTGTAAGGCACAATCATTATTCTTGCTGTTAAGATTCTTCTTGCTTGAACCCTGAACCCAAAACCCTAAACTTAAAACTTGAAGATTTCGACACCTTAACCTGACCTGTTGAGCTAGTCTGATTGGTATGACGAGACTATGAGTAACACTTGATTACAAAGGGCCACCTAGAACTCAAGTTGATGCATATAGAAACTAAAAGGCAAGGCAGTCTAGCAATTCATTTCAAGTATGAGTGTCTTTCCTATGCAATGACAAACAGAGACAATTCACATTTCACAAAATATTCCAAAAAGGGAAACTTGAATTTCTAACATTTGGATACATACTGTTTAATGCTGGAGAGCATGTGGAACAACATCAGCTACCTGGAGCTTTTGAACTTCTCTACAAAAAAACTTGTTTATACTCTACAGTACATAAAATGGAGTAAAAATTCGTATGACCTCACAAAATTAGCAGAGTTGCAGACAGCAGATTAATAGCCATAAAGATGAAAATCGAACTGCTGATTGTACAAGTGCTGCTACTTATATCTTCAGAAGCTGAACCCAACCCCGTAGTTATTGATCCATTAAAGTTTCCACTACTCCTACTCAAGCTGCAACAGTAAAGCAGATCGTTTACCTCAAAAGCTGAAGAGTAAGATATAGCAGAGATTCAAGAATGTCCTTCAGATGACTTTGGCAGAAGGACTTTTTGGAACAATTGGTAAAGGAAGCTGCAAACACAATTTGCAAAGTTTCTATCTTTGATTCTATTTACAAAGTTAACTATAATTCAAATAAGTATCCATATTAATAGGAGGAGGATGTAACAGCTTTTGACACAATCCTTTCAATTAGCACCACGCTCAAATACCTGACCAATGTCTCGCGTGATGTTGTGCTTACTAAAGTTTCAAATAACATGGCATGTTTATAGTTAAGCAAAAGCAAATGCAAATGCAAAGATTATAGCTAATTCTTCTTCAAATTCTGCATCTGATGACAGTGCACTATATCAATTGGTACATCATACACAGTACACCAATCACGCAGGTGAATTCAAAATTAAGGGTCGAGATTCATTTGAGCGTGATCTATTATGTATATATATTTTAATTTTTTTTAACATAATGTTTTCATCGTTTGAGCCAAAGTAGTAGGTTCAGTTGAACCCGTGCAACCCGCTCTAGATCCATCTTTGCCATCAGTGACAAATCTACTATGTTGGCACTAGGTGCATGCACCAATTACCTTCATCTCGACTGATATATAGCTGAATTTTTTTTAAAATACACACAGTGATGCGTATGTGATTAAACTGGGTTTGTTGTTGTTGTGACGCTAAGTTAGAAAACATCACCACAAAAAGTTGTGGGTGCACTAGTATTACCCACCCACTGAATTAAACTTCAAAAATCTAGATTGACAACTGCATTTTTCTGAAGTAATTTAATCATATAAGTTAAACTTAAGATGTATTACCACAAATTACAGTAATTACCTCGATGGAAATTTACAACCATTATGACCTGAAAATTAAAAAAAAAAAAGAAATTAAGGGGAAAAAACAATCACTAACTGTATTATGTAATTATATTGAGATGCAAGTTAATATAATACTCACTGGGGTTTAGAGAAGTTAGAGCAGCAGAGTTGGCGAAATTACAGCTATCATCAGTCATTCCATGTTTAAGGAAGTAATCATTGAAGGCAAACGACGCCGTTCGCAGGATATCGGAAGCGTCGTAGCACGGCCCACCGGTCTGAATAGGCCCACAAGTAGCACCGCCGGGACCACAAGCCCAATCTATAGCGGACTGTAGAACAGCATCCTCAGCGTTGTTCTTTGCCACACACCACAACTCCACCGTCGCCCCTCCACCGCTGTCTCGGGCTGCACATAGGACGGAGATTAGAGACAATACAATGAAAGAAAAGGAGAATTTGGGAGACATCTTTTATGGGGTTATAGGGATTGATTAGTGAAAGCTTTAGGGGATTTTTTGAGAGAATTACAGTCAGAATTTGACCGTTTATTGAGATTCGAGAATGACGAGAAGTGAAAAAAGGGACGATTAGATTATTGGAAAGAGATGGTTCAGAGGCGACAAATGCACAGAGATTAGTACGAAACATACTCAGTTTCATGTTGCATTTTCTGGAATCCAGAGTGTTCCTTGTCAGCTTTATTGTTATGTTCCATTTTGAAATTGAGAATTGGTGGAAAAAAGAAAATTTCTTTTTCATTTTTTTCTTTTTCTTTGAGATAGTTGGAAATCACACCATAATATTTTTTTCAAAATAATGAATATGGATTTTCATACTATATGTTCAACATAGTCCACACAGAATTTTCAAATTAATATTAATTCTTGGTCATCTGCGGTAATGAATTCCACTTCACTTCCTTTTACCAAAGTGTTTCCTGTAGATTTTACTAGTTATTTAAAGGAAAAGAATTTGATGTAAAATCATATTTGGATTGAGTTATAGCTATCCTCATGTATACTGTTAAAATCGGGCTCACCCGATTCTACTGATTAACCGAGACCAGGAGGATGGATCGAGGATCGGCCCCGTAATAGATCAGACCGAGGCATGAGGATAAGGCACCGAGTTCGAAATTCGAGGTACGTGTCGAGATCGAGACCAAACGGGATAGACATCGAGCAAGACTGAAGATAACATAATAACGGAAAGGCGAGATATCCGTGACTGGTCGAGGATCATGGCGAAAATCTCGGAACGGATCAAATCAAGGACGGTTATTTAGTTAATCATGGGATTTCCTTCTGTAATTAGAATTGTACCATAAGTAAAAAAATTTTACTATATAAAGAGGAGTTCTAATCATTTGTAAACCATCTCATTCTCGCATATAAAAACAATATAATACTCTCTCTCTTATACTTTCTTGTTCATTAGTTTACTTCATACTTTATAACTTTATTATCAGTCAGTTCGAGGGCGTTCTAGCTCGAGGGCAGGATTGCATTTCAATACTGGTTTGCTTTACTTTACTGTTAATTTCTGTTATTAATCATTGCATTTACCAATTGGTACTAGGTGAAATCACGTGTCCTTAAAACCACTTATAAGTTTAATTGTTATCCGATTTTAAGGGTAAACAGTTTGGCGTCTACCGTGGGGCTAAGGATAATAGTGATTGCCCGGTATTAATTCTCATAACACACACTACTTTATGCTTGTTCTCGTAAGTATTTTTGATTTCAGGATCAGCATGTCGAACTCACAAGCAGTACCAACACACGCCGACAACAACCTTGGTTTTTATGGAGAAAATGGCAATATAGCCGCCCCATGGATCGAAGTACCTTAGGCTGGCCTCGAGGGAGTACCGATTGAAAATCTCGTCGACGTCAGTTCCCATGTCGCCCTAAATATAAATCTGGGTGTTGATCCCGAAAATAGCATCCACAGGGAAGTTTGATCAGGTGGTCGAGGTACGTAGGGCAGAGAAGACGGCGGAGTCAGCCTTCAACTGATATTTGAAATGTTACGGACTCAACAAGCTGCTATAGCGCAACTACAAAATCAGAACCGTGCACCGAGTGGGGTCGAACCCGAGCCCTCACTAGAAGTTGTTCACAAGGCCGAACCAGTACTGGAGAGGCCAAACGAGAATGAATCGGGGACTGACCCTGCCATTATGAAGATGCTCGAAGAGCTTACAAAGAGAATCGAATCGGGGGAGAAAAAGATTGAAGAAAATGACAAAAAGGTAGAAACGTATAACTCCCGAGTTGACCAGATACCGGGGGCACCTCCGATTCTTAAGGGTTTGGATTCGAGAAGATCGTGCAGAAGCCTTTCCCCCAAGTGCGGCTCCTAAGCCCAATCCTGAAGAAATTCCGCATGCTAGAAATTCCCAAGTATAATGGGACCACTGATCCTAATGAGCATGTCACTTCTTATATATGCGCAATAAAGGGGAACGATTTAGAAGATGACGAGATTGAGTCCGTTCTACTGAAAAGGTTTGGGAAAACTTTATCGAAAGGGGCAATGATATGGTACCACAATTTGCCGCCCAATTCCATTGATTCCTTCGCCATGCTTGGAGATTACTTCGTCATTGAACACGCCGGAGCAATAAAGGTCGCGACTAGGAAGTCGGACCTCTTTAAAATGAAACAGAAGAATAACGAAATGTTAAGGGAATTTGTATCTCGGTTCCAGATGAAACGCATGGACCTACCCTTGGCCGCAGATGATTGTGTTGTCCAAGCCTTTACTCAAGGTTTGAACGTACGAAGTACGGTAGCCTCACGGTAGCTAAAGCATAATTTAATTGAGTATCCAGCTATGACCTGGGCCGATGTGCATAATCGGTACGGGTAAAAAATTAGGGTCGAGGATGATCAGTTGGGAACTCTTTCCGGTTCCGTTTATCCAAACAGGCTCATCGACAGAATTCAAAGGGACATCGACAGAGAACCCCAATCAAACAGAGATCGGTATCAACCATATGGCAGAGATCGTAGGAACAACGGCCCTGTATGCAATCCTGTTCGAAGTGATCGAAGTAACGATCGAGAATAGAGCTCCCGAGGGCTCACGAGTAAGAGTGGTTTCGATAAACATGTTGAACCCACAGAAGCATCACGACTATCAGAATACAACTTCAGTGTCGATGCATCAGCTATTGTATCAGCCATTGGGCGGATCAAAGATACCAGATGGCCTCTACCTCTGCAGACCGATCCGGCACAGAGGAACTCAAATTAGATATGCAAATACCATGGTACCCATGGTCACAGAACGGAAGACTGCAGACTGCTAAGGGAGGAGGTAGCCCGCTTGTTCAACGAGGGCCACCTTCGAGAATTCTTGAGCGACCGAGCCAAGAACCACTTCAGAGATAGGGATGCAAACAGGAAGAACAAACAGGAATAACCACAGCACGTGATTCACATGATCATTGGTGGGGTCGATGTTCCGCAGGGACCCGTGTTCAAACGCACCAAGGTGTTGATCACCAGGGAAAAGCGAACTCGAGACTATGTACCATAAGGGACCTTGTCTTTTAATGACGAGGAAGCAGAAGGGATCTCACAACCCCACAACGATGCACTGGCAATATCTATTCTTATGAATAAAATTAAGGTTAAACGTGTTTTGATTAATCCAGGAAGCTCGGCCAACATTATTCGATCGAGGGTCGTGGAGCAACTCGGCTTACAGGATCAAATTGTACCCGCAGCTCGGGTTCTTAACGGCTTTAACATGGCAACTGAAACTACCAAAGGTGAGATCATCTTACCAGTAAACGTAGCCGGGACCGTTCAAGAAACAAAGTTCCATGTGATCGAGGGCGATATGAGATACAACGCCCTGCTCGGACGACCCTGGATTCATAACATGAGGGTGGTCTCTTCCACCCTTCACTAAGTTCTGAAATTCCCAACACAAGAGGGAGTAAAAATGGTGTATGGGGAACAACATACCGCCAAAGAGATGTTCGCGGTCGATGAAGTAATACCGGTATCGGTGCTTTCATCAACAAAGGGATCAGAGTCAAAAGGAAAGTAGGAGGCCAAATACAACCACAAGCACCAGCCTCAACTCATTCGGGGGAGCAGGGAGCAAACGAGGACGATAACTACTGGATCCCTCGATCCTTCATAATTCCCAACGATTTCGACGCCACCAAATCGACAGTTGAAGAGCTGGAACAAGTCGTACTGATCGAGGACCTGCCCGAACGAAAGGTACACCTGGGCACAGGGTTAACCCCCGAGCTCAGGAAAAAACTTATTCAATTCCTTTTAAATAACATGGATTGCTTTGCTTGGTGCCATCTCGATATGACAGGGATCTCACCAGAAATCACTACACATCAGATGAACTTGGACCCGAAGTTTCGTCCAATAAAGCAAAAGAGAAGGCCTTAGTCCGAGATTAAGCATGCATTCATCAAGGATGGAGGTAACAAAAACTTCTCAAAATAGGGTCCATTCGGGAAGTAAAATTTCCTGAATGGTTAGCAAACGTAGTGGTAGTCCCTAAGAAGGGAAATAAACTTAGAATGTGCATAGACTATAAGGATTTAAACAAAGCATGCCCTAAGGATTCTTTTCCTTTGCCAAATATCGATCTAATGATCAATGCCACGGCCGGCCACGAGATTCTTAGTTTTCTCGATGCCTAACCCGGATACAATCAAATACAGATGAACCCGGAGGATCAGGAAAAGACCTCATTTATCACTAAATACGGCACCTATTGTTATAACGTAATGTCATTCGAATTAAAAAATGCTGGTGCAACTTATCAACACCTAGTAAATCGAATGTTCGAAGAACAAATAGGAAAATCAATGGAAGTTTATATTGATGACATGTTAGTTAAGTCCTTGCGAGCAGAGGACCATTTGAAACATTTGCAGAAGACCTTCGATATACTAAGAAAGTACAATATGAAGCTCAACCCGGAGAAGTGCGCGTTCGGGGTTGGCTCGGGCAAGTTCCTTGGCTTCATGGTATCAAATCGGGAGATCGAGATCAATTCCGATAAAATCAAGGCCATCGAAGATATCACGGTCGTAGATAATGTCAAGGACGTACAAAGATTAACAGGGCGCATAGCCGCCCTAGGTCGATTCATTTCGAGGTCCTCAGATAGAAGTCACCGGTTCTTCTCACTCCTTAAGAAGAAGAGCAATTTTGCATGGACCCCGGAATGCCAGCAAGCCTTAGAAGAACTAAAATGATACTTGTCGAGCCCGCCACTTCTTCACACCCCGAAAGTGGACGAACAACTCTACTTATAATTAGTCGTCTCGAAAAAAGCGGTAAGTGGGGTCCTAGTTCGAGAAGAGCAAGGTACGTAATTCCCTATTTATTATGTTAGTCGGACCATAGGTAAGACTGAGACACGATACCCATACTTAGAAAAATTAGCGTTTGCTTTAATAAGCACCTCTAGGAAATTAAAACCATATTTTTAGTGTCACTCAATTCGTGTTGTGACTACCTGTCCCCTTCGCAATATTTTGCACAAACCCGAACTCTCGGGTCGATTGGCCAAATGGGCCATCGAGATCAGCGGGTACGACATCGAGTATCAACCCCGAACAGCCATCAAGTCTCAAATCTTGCAGACTTCGTGGCCAACTTTATACCAGCCTTCGTACCTGAGGTCGAAAAGGAACTGTTATTAAAATCGGGTACATCTTCGGGGGTGTGGACGCTCTTCACAGACGGCACTTCGAACGTGAAGGGGTCCGGGCTAGGCATCATTTTGAAGCCTCCCACAGGTAATACAATTAGACAATCTATCAGAACTTCAAAATTTACTAACAATGAGGCCGAGTATGAGGCCATGATTGCAAGTCTCGAGCTGGCTAAAAGTTTGGAAGCAGAGGTCATCGCGGCCAAATGCGATTCCCTACTTCTTGTAAACCAAGTCAACAGAACTTTCCAAGTCCGAGAAGATCGAATAGAGAGGTACTTAATAAGCTACAAGTGACTTTACATCGATTAAAAGAGTGAACCTTACAACACGTACCCCGGGAACAGAACAGGGAGGCTGATGCCCTTGCAAATTTGGGGTCATCGATCGAAGATGACAAACTTAGCTCGGGGACTGTCGTACAACTTTCATGGTCAGTGATCGAAGAAGGCCACGCTGAAATAAGCTCTACAAGTCTGACCTGGATTGGAGGAATAAGTACACCGAATACCTAAAGAACGGGAAGCTTCCGTCGGATCCTAAGGAGTCGAGGACTCTACGCACAAAGGCAGCACAATTCATATTGGCCGGGGATGGAACGATGTTTAGGAGAATGTTCGATGGACCATTAGCGATATGTTTGGGACCAGGAGACACCGACTATGTCCTGTGAGAGATTCACGAAGGCACTTGCGGAAATCATTTCGGCGCCGAGTCATTGATTCACAAAGTTATCAGAGCAGGGTTTTATTGGGCTGATATGGAACAACAACAACAACCTAGTATAATCCCACTAGTGGGGTCTGGGGAGGGTAGTGTGTACGCAGACCTTACCCCTACCCCGGGGTAGAAAGGCTGTTTTCGATAGACCCTTGGCTCCCTCCCTCCAAGAACCCCTCCCCCCCCTGCTCTTGGGGTGACTCGAACTCACAACCTCTTGGTTAGAAGTGGAGGGTGCTCACCACTAGAGCATATTGAAAAGGATATAAAAGAGTTTGTTCGGAAGTGCGACAAATGTCAAAGGTATGCGCCGATGATTCACCAGCCCGGGGAGCAACTCCACTCAGTCTTATCTACATGGTCGTTCATGAAATAGGGAATGAACATCGTCGACCCTCTTCCATCAGCCCCAGGTAAAGCTCAATTTATTTTGTTTATGACTGACTATTTTTCTAAGTGGGTTGAAGTACAGGATTTCGAGAAAGTTAGAGAACAAGAAGTCATAGACTTCATTTGGGATCACATTATATGTCGATTTGGGATGCTTGCCGAGATTGTGTGCAATAATGGAAAGCAGTTCATCGGCAGCAAAGTGACAAAATTTCTTGAGGATCACAAGATTAAAAGGATTCTATCGACACCATATCATCCCAGTGGGAACGGACAAGCCGAATCAACAAACAAGACCATCATTTAAAATCTAAAGAAAGGATTGACCTACGCTAAGGGGAAATAGAGAGAGATACTACCCGAGGTTCTTTGGGCGTACCGCACGACGTTGAAATTCATTACGGGGGCAACACTGTTCTCTGTAGTCTATGGTGCCGAAGATCTAATCCTGGTCGAAGTCAGGGAACCTAGCCTCAGGTTTCGATATGCAACGGAAGAATCAAATCACGAGGCTATGAATACAAGCCTCGAATTGCTGGATAAAAGACGGGAAGCCGCCCTCGTTCGAATGGCCGCACAGAAATAACGGATCGAAAGGTATTACAATTGAAGAGCCAATCTTCGACACTTTAAAATCGAGGACTTAGTACTAAGAAAAGTCACCCTTAACACTCGAAACCCGAATGAAGGAAAACTTGGCCCAAACTGGAAGGGACCATATCAGGTCCTCGACATCATCGAAAAAGGATCCTACAAGCTCAGCACGGTGAACGACGAGCAATTACCAAATAATTGGAATGTTTTATTCCTCAAACGATACTACTGCTGAGGTACGACCTTCTCCATTTTCATTTATATTAACTGATTGCAGGTGTTCGATCGAAGACGTCGATGGATTTCTTCAACACAAAATCCTTAGGTCTGAAAGCACGCGTTGCACTCTTTTTTCCTTTGACCGGTTTTTGTCCCAAATGGGTTTCGTCGGCGAGGTTTTTAACGAGGCAACCATTATTCGTGCTTACTTAGAGCAATTCAACAGTATCCGAGGCTTCTTTATAATCAACCTCGAATAATGGGGGGAATTACCCTCGAATGTCAACTTTGTTGCAAGGAAAGTACTTTATGTCAACATGGTCTCGATAGGTAACTTTTGTAAGGGCCAAACGGTCGAATGAGCCGTAACCATGTAGGTTACTCGAGCCCTAACATCAAACATGTACGCATGTATAATCATCTATTAAGAGAAGTATTTTTCCTTGCCAAATATTTCATGCCTTAGAAAAATTTTACTTTACAATTTCATACTCTTGATCTATTGTGTAAACGAGCTTAAGGGCCAATCACAACTGAAGTTCGAACAACTAACCCCACACTCGGGGACTACCGTCCGAAAAATAGACGTGATCGAATTATTAAAACCTCGAGATCGTAAGACCTTAAAAAGGCAACCCTCGATTTTTATAGGCCACGGCCACCCCAGTCGGGGATTGACACTTTGAACAAGTTCGAAGTGTAACGGGAAAATAACCCCAAGAGGCAAGTCCCAAACTAAAGAGGCTACGACCAAATTAACACGGTTCGGAGATGTCCGAATTCCATAATAAAACAGGCCTTCGAATATTTTCATAAACGGGTTAAAAAGGCTACCCTCGGCAAAATTACAAAGGGCTTCGATAATATCGAGCCTCGAAAACCCTAATGGGTACAGAATTGTTCGAACTCTCAAACAAATTCCTTTCTTCATGCTAAGGCATTACGAAACAAAGGGTTTAGTTGGATCCTTATAGATATGGTATATAGACTAGCCAAGCACATTCTATTACATCCTATAGGTATGTTGTCTAAACGTGCCCAATGAGAAACAAGTACAACAAATACTTAAACTAACATGCTTTGAGTGGTGAACAAGTATTAGACAAGTTAAGTGAAGTGTATGATTTCCTATAGGCATGATTTCTATGAGTATGTCACATACCAAACAAATAACAAACTAGGCATGCTGAATGAAACAACCAATCATAACACATAGACCTTATAGGTAGGTTCTCTACCCTTTCAATGCAAATATCCGAATATACCCGTTTTTCTAATTTCACTAGTACCCCAATTATTTATTTACAAATTATTACAGGCCCAAGAATGAAATAATACTAACTGGAAAATGACAAAACATGGGCTGAAACGAATACAAGCCCACTAAATTACAATTACATGCCCAACATAAAAGTAAACCGCATATCCCAGGCCTTCAATAGTCTTACTCTCCGAACAAATAGCAGGCCCAAACCACAGGCTCACAAGTCAATTAGAGTGCACTTGAGTCCAGTGCCCCAGGTCCAGCAACATACATGGCCCATATCCAGCCCCAATGAAATAACTTACTTACCCAAGCGGATGCTAAATTGAGATATGCAAGTGACACAACACTCATAAAACAACAACCTAAACACTTAGTTCTTAAAAAGCTTTAACCATCAACAGTTTTAGCCAAGACGTATAAATAGGATCATACTAAATGGAAAAGCACACAAGACACATATAAGGCAAGCTTATATTTTGTAATTCAAGAAACAGAGTTTGATAGTGATAAGATTGACCATCATAGGACAATATAACATTTCAATGAGTTTTAAAGTAAAGCATAAACCAGAAACAACCTAAAGACCTTGAGATGATAGTTTAACAAAAATCATGGACATGAAGCAGGTAGAGTGCAGTCTATATAGGAAGGTTTTAACATGAGAACCTTGTGAAAATGTGGTGGCAAACAGCATAACAACATGCTAGTGGGCACAATTTGGCAAACATACCATTTAATTGATCATGAAACTTAACATGATGGATATTAACTATAGCACAAAGATTCTAAAAAACTGACATGTCAATTATAGGATAGCAGGACAAGCAGACATTAGGATTCATGTCAGTCAACCCTACATGATATAAAAATAACACCTTGGATTTATCCTAGAATCAAATGCTAAGAGTGCAGGATTGACAGGTCAAGGAACACAATTATCAGAGTTACAAAACATGCTTGGCTAGAAATCAAGACAATGCTAGAACATGGGAGAGTCAAGTATCATTTTGCATGAAGCAACAGATTACACATGAAAGATATAGTAGGAAAAACTTCATTAAAGCAGACTATGGGCAAGCGGTTTCTACAAAAGTCCCAAAAATTCAAGGCATGAATGTGAACTCATAACAGGTAAAAGAGACGACAATCAAGGCTAACATGAGCATAACCAATCAGACAGAACCTAAGAAAGCCAGAAACAATTTGAATCAATCACACAGAGTGAAGGTATACTACACATATTGAAACCTATCATGTTCGATACTAGAGCACATGGAACTGCAGAATATCATTGAGATAATAGCATTATAGAAAGCATACAATAATACAATGCTAGGAATTCTTAAATAACAAAGAGGCTTAAGGCATGCTTGTCTAAAAGTTCAAACAGTGTTGGCACACAGAATACACATACATGAACAAGTATAGGAGTAATAATTAAGGCTGTAGAGAGTCAAGAATGCTAACCAGTTGCGAAGATAAACGAGCAAAAGAGTGAGGAACTTAGAATATCAGTAGTGATTCAGTCGTAGTAATTGAAAGAGGACAATAGAACCCCAAATCCCCGATGCTTCAGAGTTCACAAGAGCCTCGAGAAGGGCTCCGAGCAGTGCTTGCACCGGAGGAGGTCATTTAATGGTATTATGGCCTTGGATTTCAGCCGGCCAAGAATTCAATAATTTTAGAAAATATTCGAGTGTAACAGAGTGAGTGAGTGAGTGAAAGAGGAGAATAGTGAGAGTAATAGCAGTGATGAGGTCTTTTAAAGGGGATTAGGGAGAGGGGTTTATATAGTAGTAGAAATCGAACAAGTAAACATGGAAAACAGTTATTCAAACACAAATCAGGAAAGAAAATCAATCAAGTTTAAGAAGGAACAGGGAAACTCACATGCATAGCCTATTCCGAATCAAAATGGGTAAAAAATGGGACAAACCCTAGTTTGACAAATGGTCAAAATTAGCCAAGAATCTCGGTGAATCGGACCCATACGACATTGTTGAGAGTGCATACAGACGAATTTTCATCTGAATCTTGTAGGTTGAGGACGATTGCACTCGATTCGGAGAAATAATACTTGTCAAAATCGGGCAAGTACTAGGTAATGCCATAAACGTGTGACCAGTACCAAAGGAACCCAAATATGGTAAGCAAATAATGGTAAAGTCCCATTATCAGCGAGATTAGGAGAGAAAATTAAGGGGGATGCGGCTAGGATTCTTCAGAAGAGAGAAGATGAGAGTTGAGAGCGTTTAGGGGCGGCAGATTAAGGGGAATGGGTAGGTTTTCATAGGATTTGGGTAATTAAAAGTGAGGGAGAGGCTGTGGGTCGTTGATCATTTGAGATAAACGACCAGGATTGAGCGAGAGACGGGGCGGGTTGGAGATCGGGTCCCGACTGGGTTGAAAATTAAAAGGGGTCGTCTGGTTTGGGCTGGGGAAATTGAGCCAGGGATTTTGGGGTGTTTGGGCCTAAATTAGCCTTGAATTGGGCTGTAAATTAAATACACGCAAATTATTAATAAAATAGTTTATAAAATTATTTTAATAGATAATAAAATATTACTTATGCAACAAAGTGATTGAAAAT
Source organism: Nicotiana tabacum (assembly GCF_000715075.1). Lineage (NCBI taxonomy): Eukaryota > Viridiplantae > Streptophyta > Magnoliopsida > Solanales > Solanaceae > Nicotiana > Nicotiana tabacum. The sequence continues at coordinate 80,650,391 of NC_134100.1, forward strand.
AATGACCTATAATTATAAAAATATAAAAATACTATTTTGGCATAAATAATATATAAAAAAAATGTAAGTATGCATGAATATAGGCTATTAACGCAAAATTATGTAAATAGCTTAAAATTACAAATATACTTACAAACAATAAAGTAAAAAATATTCTGAAACATATATGTTGATGAAAATAATAACCTTGGATAATTAAATCATCATAAAATAAATTAAGGGGTAATTAATAAATATTTAAGTAATTTAAATCCAAGAAAAAATCAATTTTAAAGTTTTAAAAAAAATTATGGAAAATTATAAAAATACTTGTATAGCTCTTATAAATTAAGTAATGATGCAAAATGATATTTTGAAAGCATATATACTTATTTTAAAAATATGAGGGCGAAATTGGGTATCAACACCAGGCTCACGCAAAAGCGGACCCGCACCTGCGCTCCAGGATGTCGCAGGTGCGAGGCACCAGAACCAGACCTGTTCAAAATCATGAAAACCATTTGAAACTCGTCCGAAACACACCCGGGCCTCGGGACCCCGTCCAAGCATATCAACAAGTTCCATACACTAATGAACTTTCAAATCTTTCAGCTTCTAAAACTCGCGCCGAAACCTATCAAATCAACCCGGAATGACGCCACATTTTGCATGCAAGTCACAAATGACACAACGGAGATGTTCCAACCCTCAGAATCGCATTCTGATCACGATAACATCAAAGTCAACTATTGGTCAAACCTCTCAACCTTCCAAACTTCAATTTTTCCAACTTTCGCCGAAATGCTTCAAATTACCCTACGGATATCGAAATCCAAATCCGGAAGCGCACCTATGTCCAAAATCACCATACGACGCTCTTGAAATCATCCAAAACCCATTCCGGAGCTGTTTATACAAAAGTCAAATTCCGGTAAACTCTTACCTTTTAAGCTTCCAAAACTCGAATCCTTCTTCCGATTTGACTCTGACTCATCCGGTAACTGAACTCAACCACGCACGCAAGTCAATACACATAATACGAAGCTGCTCAAGACCTTATGCTGCCGAACAGGACTGAATTTCTCAAAACAACTGACCGGATCGTTACATCCTCCCCCTCTTAAACAAACGTTCGTCCTCGAACGTACCAAGAATCACCTCGAAGTCATCAATTCATTGAATCCACACTTCCAACATATACCCGCGGGTGACCCCACATCACCCCAATCCACATAAGCCTGACGACACCAACTCAACTGTAATTTATCCCTTCTACCAACATCAATAAGCCTTAGAGTCAAAAATCTCACCTTCCGTTCATCTCCAAAAGAACCGATTATAAATCCACACCCGGTATCAGTCTCAGCCAGCTGCAACAACTCACGCATACACCCACAAGGTACGACCACACAACTCACACATAGGCCCATAATAACATTCCTGATCACAATCGCGGCCCGTAATCAAACCCATCACCGGCAATTAGCCTCATATCTAGGCCTAGGTCCGCATCTGCGGACAATATAGTCGCACCAGCGGCGCCGCAGAAGCGAGCGATAACAGGAGCGCAGAAGCGAATTCCTTCGCATCGCAGAACCGCAGAAGCGGCCTTCGCACTTGCGTGCCAACCTCCGCAAAAGCGAGCAAGCTTCGAGGCCTCAACGATCGTAGAAGCGACCGAAGAGAAGCCGCACCAGTGCTCCAGGATGTCGCAAGTGCGAGGCACCAGAACCATACATGTTCAAAATCATGAAAACCATCTGAAACTCGTCTGAAACACACCCGGGGACCCCGGGACCCCGTCTAAGCATACCAACAAGTTCCATAGCCTTACACGGACCTGCTCGAGGTCTCAAATCACACCAAACAACGTCGAAACTACGAATCGCACCATGAATCGAACTTATGAACTTTCAAATCTTCCAACTTCTAAAACTCGCGCCGAAACCTATCAAATAAACCCGAAATGACGCCAAATTTTGCAGGCAAGTCACAAATGATGCAACGGAGCTGTTCCAACCCTCGGAATCGCATTCCGACCCCGATAACACCAAAGTCAACTATTGGTCAAACCTCTCAACCTTCCAAATTTTAACTTTTTCAACTTTCGCTGAAATGCTTCAAATTATCCTACGAACCTCCAAATCCAAAATCACCATACGACGCTCTTGAAATCATCCAAAATTCATTCTGGAGCCGTTTACACAAAAGTCAAATTCCGGTCAACTCTTACCGTTTAAGCTTCCAAAACTCGAATCCTTCTTCCGATTTGACTCTGACTCATCCGGTAACTGAACTGGACCACACACGCAAGTCAATACATATAATACGAAACTGCTCAAGACCTTATGCCGCTGAACGAGACTTAATTTGTCAAAACGACCGGCCGGGTCGTTACATCCCATTCAAAAGTCGGAAAAACCCGTTCCATTAGGAAAATAATTATTATAAACTTAAAGTGAGATACACTATTCCATTTTGTGATGGGTTACTGCCTTGTGCTCAATGGTTGGTGCTAAAGTTTGCTTAAAATTTTAGTTTGACTTCATTGTCTATCCACTTATACGTTCATCCTATCTACACCCTCTTTTCCCATTTAGTTGCAACTTTTATTAAAAATAGTTTTTTTAAAACTATTTGTCATTTTAGATCATCAAGAAATAATAAATTATTTCTTTTCAAGTTTATTCTTGGCATTAATTGTTTTAGAATTATATGACAGTTTTAGACTTTAGCCATCATAGACATGTAACAGATTAATTAAATCAATACTAATGTGGCATCAAGGTTTACTTCCATTGTAATCATCCCTGGACAAATTAAAAAGTAGGCAGAAGAAAGACTTTGAATAGGATACTATCGTTATTTAGAAAATGTGAATAAACTAATATTTCGGATTCTGAACTCTAACTATGAATTTACCACTTTTTGTTTTTTAGAACTTTTGGTATTTTAACAAAATTCTATTCAAATTACTATGTAAAAAATGCTAATATTTAAAATTTTAATAAATTCTTGACTTCTTTGAGATATGTTGCATAATATCTTCCATGCAAATTTTTTAAAATTTATGATTTTGAAATTAACTGAAATTTTATTTATCAAACAAAAATCGATTATCAACAATTTTTTCACTTATCAACTAAACTTTCCGTGAGTTCTAAGACCCAATAACATCGATAACACATAGGTCCAAGTAAACTGATATCACGAAAACTTTCATATGGTAAGCAAAACCGTCACTTATCAACAAAAATTTCGTGAGAAAGTCCTAATATCAAATTTTTAATATACTAAGTTATTTATCATAAAATATTAATTCAATACTAGTCCATTTTAAATTTTATATTGTTACTTAATTAATTTTCTTGTAGGTGTTAGAAGGCCAACCTCTTTATTCTTATATCTCAAAAAAGTTAATTATTTTTTAATATTTTAACTTGTATAATTTGATTAATTTTTGAAGAATCGTAATAAAAGTATTTTGTGTTACTTATTTATTTTCAGTATTACATCAAAAAAATAACAATAATCTTCCTTAAGTATTTCTTGTGATGTCATTAGAAACCACAATAAGGCATATGTGAGTTTCTGTGAGCTAGATTCATTGTTTTCATAAATGTATACTTTCTCTATATTTTTTTATTTTATAAGTAAATTACATTGTCTAATAATAGTTATATAATTTTTTTAAGTTATGTATTGATTGATATATGGTAGACGCGCAAAGCTAAGACCGGTATAGTAAAAGGCGCAAGTAAGAAATAATATATTGTTCGAGTTTTTGGGCATATCGATATTTGTAACTCTCTTCCATCAATAAAAAACAAATGAATAAGGGTTCTCACACTATAATAAGATTTCAATATGGTCAACAAAGTCCAAAGAAACTTCCAAATTAACATTAAATCTGTGTCATCTTCGGTTTTCACTTCCTTTACCAGTCTATTTCATCTAGATTTTACTAATCATTTAAATAGAAAAGAAAGTAACTAAAAATAATATTTGGAATGAATTAAGGACTATCCTCATAAAGACGATTAATCTTGATTTCGTTCATATCTATGATCACTAAGCATTTAACTTTTATTCCATAATAGTATAATCCGAGTACTAGAATCTTGTTACAATAATATGAACATAATCTTCTCCAATAAATACAGAAAATAAATGTGAAAATGCATGCTATAAAAACCACTCTGGTGACTCCAAAAAGATTGAAAAGAAAATGGATTCCATGAGAATTATAATAGTGATGTTTTTTACTTCTCTCTCCTTTGTGGCTCATTCGTATGGAGATCTCATAGATGATGTGTGCCAAAAAACTATTGACTACAATTTATGTGTCAAATCTCTCAGAGCAGATCCTAGAAGCGCTTCTGCTGATAAAAAAAGTTTGGCACGAATTATAATTCAATTGTCTCAAGATAAAGCTAATGACATTTTAAGTCAAACCAAAATGTTGTTGAAGCAAACAAAAGAACCTGTTCTCAAGCAATGTCTTGAGGTTTGCAAGGAGATGTATGATACGGCCGTTTTTCACTATTCAGAGTTAGTTAACTATTGAGATGCAGATAATCTTTCTGATGTAGCGGACACTGCAGGCGAAACCTTGAGCGATGCTGACACTTGCTATGAGTCATTTACTGAACCAACACCTGTTCTCAAGTCTCCGCTAAAACCGAAGACCGATGATTTTTTTCATTTTGCTGATTTAACTTTAAGTCTGTTAAACCAATTCAAAAGTTTGAAAACCCCGTTCCATTAGGAAAATAATTATAGACGTAATGTGAAATTTACTATTCCATTTTTGTGATGGGTTAGTGCTTTGTGCTCAATGGTTGGTGCTAAAGTTTGCTTAAAATTTTAATTTGACTGCATTGTCTATCCACTTCTACATTCATCCTATCTACACCCTCCTTTCCCATTTAGTTGCCATTTTTATTAAAAATTATTTTTTTAAACTATTTATCATTTTAGAAAATCGAGAAATAATTAATTATTTCTTTTCAATTTTATCGTTGACATTAATTGTTCTAGAAAATAAAAGAAAGCTGATTATTTATCATTAATTATACATTTTTTAAAGATTCCTGGTCAAATTAATATACTATGCAAAATTACTTTGATCAATACATTATTAGGCTTTATCTTATATAAAGTGATACTCGGTGCACTAAGCTCCTGCTATGCGCGAGATCGGGAGAAGGGCCGAACCTCAAAGATCTATTGTACGCAGCCTTACCCTGCATTTCTGCAAGAAACTATTTCCACGGCTTGAATCTGTGACCTTCTGGTCACATGTCAACAACTTTACCAGTTACGCCAAGGCTCCCCTCCAAGCTTTATCTTATATATAAAATCTTATTTAAAAGAATTGTTAGGTACATAGAGTTCTCTTATTTATTGAATATAGATAATGTGGTCAAAGATGAAAGAATTAAATAAAGGTAAAGTTCTCAAATTACTAGATTGATTTATGCATCATTAGTGTTTATCTTCTTATATATAAAATCTTAGGTAAAAGAACAGTCCCGTAATTATTAACATAAGAAGCTGCAACTTTGAGTTTAAAAAATGAAATAATAATAGTAATAATAGAAGAAACTATGGACGATTTAGAGTTTCCAAACATTCTGTATAGACATTAGATATAATCAAGTGGTGAATTAAGTCAAATTAATGTTATATGACCTTGATCGAGTAAAAGAGTTAAATCCCATTTTGATTGTATGCACTATTATATTTGTCTTTTAAGAAAGAGTTCATAATAATGTCATCATAAACGAGTTTATAGATGGAACGACTCGACCGGTGATTTTGAGTATTTTTACTCCGATCCCCTATTTATTACCTCATCTATGTTATATTGTGTTTTATGTAACTTTCTGGGGTGTTTGATTTTGGTTTCGGGTGAGTTCGGAGTAAAATGGGACACAAAGTCCCTAAGTTGGAGTCCTAAGTTGTTAGAGTTGATCGTAATTTGACTTTTGTATAGACGACTCCGGAATATAGTTTTGACGATTTCAATAGCTCCGTATGGTGATTATAGACTTAAGAGCGTGTCCGAATGTTGGTTTGGAGGTCCGTAGGCCATTTCAGCGTGAATTGGCAAAAAGTGGGAAGTTGAAGGTTTGGAAGGTTGGAAAGTTTAATCGGGAGTTGAATTTCTTGATATTGGGGTCGGATTTCGATTCCGAAAGTTGGAATAGGTCCGTCATGCCAATTATGATTTGTGTGCAAAATTCAAAGTCAACCGGAGTTGTTTTGGTATGAATCGGCATTAGTTTTAGAATTCAAAAGTTCTTAAATTCCTTAGGCTTGAATCTATGCGCGATGCGTGGTTCTAGTATTGTTTGATATGATTTGACACTTCGAGTGTTCGTATGATGTTTTAGGACTTGTTGGTATGTTTGTCTGAGGTCCTGGAGGCCTCGGGTGTAATTCAGACTATGTTTGGCGCATTTCGAAACCTTGTAGACTGCTGAATTTGTTGTTACTGGTTTCCTTATACACGATCGTGAGTGGGTTATCGCGACCGCGAAGAGTTGTTTGCACTGGTGGATTATTGTTCTACGCGATCGCGAGGTTGAGGCTGCGATCGCGAAGTGAGCTGAGGTTGGTCATCGCGAACGTGTAGGGTAGATCGCGTTCACGTAGAAGGAAAAAGGGCTGAGGCAGTTTGTTCCACGTGTTCGCGTGACCTGGAATGCGGTCGCGAAGGAGAGGCAGCTTGTTCATCGCATTCGCGATTGGTTTCACGCGATCACGAAGTGTAATTTTGAGCTGGGCAGAATTTGTGCTACGCGATAACAAAGGAATTTCCGCGATCGCGATGTGTAAATTACTGGGCAGTAGAATAAATTTGAAAAACAAGGGTTCATCTTATATTTCATATTTTGGACCTAGAGAACTCGGTGTGAGGCGATTTTTCAAGGGAGTTTTCAAGGAAAACATTGTAGTAAGAATTTCTAACTCGATTTTGGTTAAATTACACGAATCTATTATTGTTTTCATCATTAAATTAGTGTTTTGGGGTTGGAAATTTGGAAAAACTTTGTGAAACTTCTTAGGCTAAAACTTGAGGATTTGAAAGGCGATTTGAGGTCGTATTTGAGTAATTCTTATATTGTTGGACTCGTTAGTAAATGGGTATTCGGATTTTATAATTTTGGTCGTATTCCGATATACGGGCCCGGGTTGATATTTTGGGTGGACTTTTTATTTCTTTGCTAAGAGCATAATTTTATTGTTCGAATTAGTTTCCTATAGTTTATATTTATAGTATGAAGTTGTTTTGGCTAGATTCGAGCCGTTCGGAGTTGTATAATTGAGGAAAAGTCCTACTAGTGGATTGAGTTAGCGTGATTTGATGTACGTGACTTGCCTAACCTTGTGTGGGGAATAACCCCTTAAGATTTGTGTTGGTTGTGATAATTGTGATATGTGAAAGCCGTGTACGCAAGGTGACAAGTGTGTACATTGGCTAAACGTGTAAAAATTACCGGGTTTAGTTATGTAGATTCCTTTCATGCGTTAATTGAATTACCTTAACATGTTATAGTCATCATTTCAAGTCTACTTTTATACGTCTACTTGTCTTATCTCTTACTTGCTAATTGCTCTACATATTTAGTTAAAGTTCTTGTTTCTGTTATTCTGTATCCAGTATTTAACCGTTGAACTCTTTATTTGAAGTTGTTATTCTTAGCAAATCTTGTTGTTGAATTTGGCATTTGAGTTATAAATATCGTGAATTGCGTTGAGGTAAAGTGTTAAGTTGTGAAATACTATTTTTGTTAAGTTCATTACCGATTATTATTGCTGAGACTCTTGTGTACATTGTGGTTGAGCCATGGGCTCTCTATTGTGAAAACACTGTTATTATTGGTTTTTGTGGCAAGTTATGATATTGGGCACTTGAGGTGCGATTTGTAATACGTTGTGATATTGATACACATGCGGTGATATAATATTTCTCTTTAGATGTACTTGTCTTTGGTTGTTTTGTTTCCCTGCATATCATCCCTTGTTTCCTCCATGTTGCATTATTTATTTTAGTTCCGTGTAGCTACCTTGATATGCTATTTTTCATTTCAATTTCATGTCTATCATTTCTACACTGTCATATACGCGTACAACTTTTCTTATTTAAAACCAGTAGGGCATTGACCTGACCTCGTCACTACTCTACCGAGGTTAGGCTTGATACTTACTGGTACCGTTGTGATTTACTCATGCTACGCTTCTGTACATCTTTTTGTGCTGATACCGGTACCTCCTACCTGCCCAGGTATTAGCGAGAGCTCACCTGCAGAGATTTCAAGGTATAACTGCCTGCGTCCGTAGGCCTAGGAGTCCCTTTATATCAAAATTCCTTTATTTCATTATCATTTTTATAGACATTGATGTATAGGACTATTCATTACTAATACTTAGTGCTTGTGACTGGTATTCGCGGGGTCTCGGGAATTGTATATACTAAGTTGTAAAGTTTATTTATATAACGATCCGCCCGGTCGTTTCGAGAGTTATAGTCCCGTTTCTCCCATTTCTGCTTCTTTTGTTCTTTTTCAGCAATATTATGATGTATCAGGTTAGTTGGTTCCAGTCTGAAGTAGTTTCGGAGTGGATTGAGACACTTAGTCTCTAAAGTAGAAGCTTAAGTTGGAAAACGTCAACCGGATGTTGACCTATGTGTAAACGACCTCGGATTTGGATTCTGATGGTTTCATTAGCCCAGTTAGGTGATTTTGGACTTAGGAGCGCGTCCGGAATGTGATTTGGAGGTCCGTAGTATAATTAGGCTCGAATTAGCGAAATTAGAAATTTGGCGATTTTTGATCGGCAGTGAAAAATTTGATATCGGGGTCAGAATGGAATTTCAGAAGTTGGAATAGGTTCATAGTCTCATTCGTGACGTGTGTGCAAAATTTGAGGTCATTCAGACGTGGTTTTGTTGGTTTCGGCATCGGTTGTCGAATTTTGAAATTTAGAAGTTCTTAGGCTTGAATCCGAGGGTAATTTGGTATTTTAACGTTGTTTTGAGTGATTCGAAGGTTCGACTAAGTTGTATGTTGATATATGACTTGTCGGTATTTTTGGTTGAGGTCCCGAGGGCCTCGGAGTGATTCCGGGTGGTTAACGGATTTGTCAAATTTGGAAAATGCAGCTGAAGCTGCTGCTACTGCTATTTCCGCACCCGCTGAAGGAGGAGTCGCAGGTGCGAGGTCGCTGGTGCGCAAGGGGAGTCCGCAGGAGTGGGCAGTGCTGGGTTGCACAAGATGCACTGGTGCGAGTTGGAGGTCGCATCTGCGAGCCCACAGGTGCGAAACCTGGGGCGCAGATGCGAAAAATGGGGACGCTGGGCAGCTTCGCAGAAACGGAAGGAAAACGCGCAGGTACGCTTTCGCAGAGGCGGGGTTTTGGGCCGCAGATGCGGAACCTGGGCTCCTAAGTGAGTTCTGCACTTGTGATAGATTTTCCGCAGGTGCGGTGGTGCAGAAGCGTGAAATTTTCTGCATGTGCGAAAAGCCTGGGCAGAAACCATATATAGAACCCTTCGCGAATTTGGTTCATTTTCAAGTCGGTTTTTGGAGCTTTTGGAGTAATGTTTGAAAGGTGATTCAAGGGCTATCAGTGAGGTAAGTTGCTTGATCCCTAATACTCGTATATATGGTAATTTTTCATTGATTAATCATGTAATTAGTAAAAATAAGGGGTTAGGGCTTGAGATATTTGGAGAGTAATTTAAGGATTTGAAGAACCAAACGATGTCGGATTTTGATGAAGTTGGTATGGTTAGACTCGTGAGTGAATGGGCTTTCTAGTTTTGTAAATTTTGTCAGATTTCGAGACGTGGGCCCGGGGACCGAGTTTGAGCCAATTTCGGGTTTTGAGTCTAATTTGGTATTTTTCTTGTGGAATTGGTTCCTTTAGCCTATATTGATCGTATTGTATTGCTTGTGGCTAGATTTGGGACGTTTGGAGGCCGATTTGAGAGGCAAGAGCATCGCAGAGTAGGATTTTGCTTCGTTTGAGGTAAGTAACAGTTTTAAATTTGGTCTTGAGGGTACGAAACCCCGAGAAATTCATATGATGTCGATATTTAGAGGTGACGCCCATGTTAGGTGATTGACGTGTGAGCGGGCACCGAGCGGGATAGATAATTGGTCTGTCCCAGTAGACTGTAAAGTCAAATACACCTTTGTTATTACCTGTTCACTCTTGCTTTCGAATTATTGACTGTCTTACATGTTAGAAACCATGCTTAGGTTATATGGAAACCTATTGGGGCCCATAGTGGTCGTGAGCTTGTTGCATTGACTGTTAAATTGCTGTCTTGTACTCAGTCCTTATTTTCTTATGCATTTTGTTCCGGTTCCCTCCCATGATTTGATTTGTACTTGTTATAGTCCTTGTTTGGGCTATTGTTGTGATAATTGAGAAGCTGGAAAGGCTAGTGACTAATATAGGGCCTGAGTGCCGGGTTGAGCGATGTGTGAGATATGTTGGATCGGGCTGCACGCCGTAACAAGCCTTCGGGCCATGTTATTGGATCGGGATGCACGCCGCAATAGTGCTTGGATCGGGCTACACGCCGTAGTAATATATGGATCGGGCTGCACGCTGCAGCAATATAGCGCTTGGGCTATAGGAGCCTCTCCGGAGTCTGTACACACCCCCAGTGAGTGCAGGTACCTTGAGTGTGAGTATTGAGGCTGAGAGCCGAGCGATTGAGCTGTCGAGATAGATAAGTGACAGTAGCCTCTGTGAGGCTGTATATTGCTTTTATTTATTGATGCACCTTGTTGCTAGTCATTTCTATTATGATGTTTTGGAGGACTTATACTGTGTCGCATGAGTTTAAAACGTTTGATTTTTGAAACACCACTTTGAAAGAGTGCCTAAATTCCTTAACTGAAATTTCTGAAAAGAACTGTATTATGTGTATCTCGATTTTGTTTTTCTCAGTTCCTTATTTATTTCTGTTACTTGATGAGGTGGTTGTACTCATGCTACACCCTGCACTTTATGTGCAGATCCAAGTGTGTTTGATCACGGAGGTCGTTGAGCTCGAGTGCAATCGAGTATCGGAGACTACGAGGTAGCTGCCGGCGTCCGCAGGACCTTGATTCTCCTTTATATTCCTTTCTGTCTTGTATTGATATTTAGACACTGGTTGTATTAACTTGATTATCTAGATGCTCATGAATTAGTGACACCCCGATGTGAGGCTTTTTTTTTCCGCACCTTTATTTTGGTTTGAACTCTTTTACGAAGGTTTTTATGCTAAATAGCCTTGAAATTATTTTTGAAATGAAGGTATCGGTTTGTTTTGGAATGAGTCAGCTTGCCTAGTTCCACGATAGGCGCCATCACAATAGATTAGGATTTTTGGGTCATGATAGATTGGTATCAGATCCTAGGTTACATAGGTCCCACGAGTCATGCGCGGGTTTAGTAGAGTCTTGTGGATCGGTATGGAGACGTTTGTACTTATCTTCGAGAGGCTGCAGAACCTTTAGGAAAATTCCACATTCTTGAATTCTCGTCGTGCGAATCTGTTGATTCTAGTAACTAAACATCTGTTGTTTCATCCTCTCACAGATGGTGAGGACTCGTACTACCGGTCAGGAGGGCCAGCCACCAGTACCACCAGCCAGGGCCGCGAAAGGCCGAGGCCATGGTAGAGGCCGTGGTAAGGGTAGAGGTGCAGCCCATACCACAGCTGGGGAAGTACCTACAGATCCACCAGTTGTGCCAGATCAGGACCAGATTCCAATTGTCGATGCACCAACTCAGGCACCACCTGTACCTATTATGATTCCAGGCCTTTAGGAGGCCCTAGCTCAGATTATGACAACGTGTACTGGCCTTGCTCAGGCGGTCTCTATCTCGACGGCCCCAGCCACTTCTCAGGCCTGGGGAGGCACAGGCACTCAGACTCCCGTCGCTCGCACGCCCGAGCAGGTTGTTCAGGGACTCTAGACACCGGGGGCACCACCAGCCCAGCCGGTTGCAACTGCTCAGGATTATGTGGTTCCTGCTATGCCTGAGAATGATCAACGTAGGTTGGAGAGGTTTGGGAGACTCCAGCCACCACCTTTCAGTGGCACAGAGAGAGAGGATGCTTAGGACTTTTTGGACAGGTGTTAGTGGATACTCCCTACTGCTGGTATTCTGGAGACTTGTGGTGTCTCAATCACTACTTTTCAGTTTTTTGGGGCTGCACTTAGATGGTGGGAGACTTACAAGAGGCGTAGGCCTGTTAGCACAATACCCCTTACTTGGCAGCAGTTCTCTGCGGTCTTTTTGGAGAAGTTCGTGCCTTGATCCCGCAGGGAAGAGCTACACAGATAGTTTGAGCGGCTTCACCAGGGTGATATGTCTGTGACACAGTATGAGATATGGTTCTCTGAGTTGGTTTGTCATGCTATCTGGTTGGTTCCCACAGACAGGGAGATGATCATGAGGTTTATTGATGGTCTCACTTATCATCTACAGTTGCTCATGACCAGAGAGAGGGTTTCAGGTGCTACCTTTGATGAGGTGGTCGACATTGCTCGGCAGATTGAGATGGTTCACGGTCAGAAGAGGGTTGAGAGGGAGGCCAAGAGGCCTCGTGGTCCGGGTTGATTCAGCGGTGCACCTTCTAGGGGTCAGTTCCAGCACGGTAGAGGTCATCATTTTAGACAGGCTCAGCCAGCTAGGCCATTTCACCATGGTGCATCATCTGGCCATTGTTCTCACAGTCATCAGCAGGGCCAGTCATTATTCGGTGCACTACCAGCGCAGAGTTCTTCGCATGCTCTATTAGGTCAGAGTTCGTCTATGCCAGGTCCTTCTGCTAGTCATCTCGGTGCTCGGGGGTATCTTCAGTCCCCAACACCAGTATCGAGGTATTGCTATGAGTGTGGAGAGTTTGGTCACCTGAGGAGAGAGTGTTCCCGTCTATTGGGAGGTTCCGCTCCACAGAAGAGCCAGTCAGCTAGGGGTAGAGGTCAGTCAGCTAGGGGTCGCCCTAGAGGGGGAGGCAGATTGGAGTGAGTGGCCAGGCCCGTTTCTATGCTCTCCCTGCCAGACCAGATGCTATTGCTTCGGATGCTGTGATTATATGTATTGTCTTAGTTTGCCACAAAGATGCTTCTGTATTATTTGACCCTGGTTCCACTTATTCATATGTTTCCTCATACTTTGCTCATTATCTAGATATGCCCCGTGAGTCTTTAGTTTCATCTGTTCATGTATCTACTCCTGTGGGCGATACTATTGTGGTGGATCGCATATATCGGTCATGTGTGGTGACTATTGGGGGTCTGGACACCCTAGTGGATCTATTGTTGCTCAGTATGGCTGACTTTGATGTGATATTAGGCATGGATTGGTTATCTCCATGTCATGTTGTTCTAGATTGTCACGCTAAGACCGTGACTTTGGCGATGCTGGGATTTCCGAGAGTTGAGTGGAGTGGTTCTATAGACTATGTACCTAGTAGGGTGATTTCGTAATTAAAGGCTCAGCGTATGGTTGAGAAGGGTTGTCTATCCTATTTGGCTTTTGTGAGGGATGTTAGTGTAGAAAATCCTGCCATTGATTTTGTTCTAGTGGTGCGTGATTTTTCGGATGTGTTTCCTGCAGACCTGTCGGGCATGCCGCCTGACAGGGATGTTAACTTTGGTATTGATTTGGTGTCTGGCACTCAGCCCATTTCTATTCCACCATATTGTATGGCACCGACGGAGTTGAAGGAATAGCTTCAAGAACTCCTGGATAAGGGGTTTATTCGGACTAGTGTGTCACCTTGGGGTGCACCGGTTCTATTTGTGAAGAAAAAGGATGGTTCCATGAGAATGTGCATTGATTACATGCAGTTGAACAAGGTCACAATTAAGAACAAGTATCCTTTGCCTCGTATTGATGATTTATTTGACCAGCTTCAGGGAGTGAGGGTGTTCTCCAAGATTGATTTGAGGTCCGGTTATCACCAGCTGAAGATTCGGGATTCGGATATTCTTAAGACAACTTTCGGTACCCAATATGGCCATTACGAGTTCTTAGTGATGTCTTTTGGGCTGACCAATGCCCAAGCAGTGTTCATGCATTTGATGAATAGTGTATTCCAGCCCTATTTGGACTCATTCGTTATTGTATTCATTGATGACATCCTGGTGTATTCTCGTAGCCAGGAGGAGCATGCTCAGCACTTGGGGATTGTATTACAGAGATTGAGGGATGAGAAGCTTTATGCAAAATTCTTCAAGTGTGAGTTCTGGATCGGTTCAGTAGCATTCTTGGGGCACGTGGTGTCCAGTGAGGGTATTCAGGTTGATCCAAAGATGATAGAGGCGGTTCAGAGTTGGCCCAGACCGTCCTCAGCTACTTTGATTCGGAGCTTTCTCGGTTTGGCTGGTTATTATCGTCGATTTGTTCAGGGTTTCTCATCTATTGCATCGCCCTTGACCAAATTGACCCAAAAGGGTGCTCCATTCAGGTGGTCGGATGAGTGTGAGGAGAGCTTTCAGAAGCTCAAGACTACTTTGACCACAACTCCGGTGTTAGTTCTACCATCAGCTTCAGGTTCTTACACCGTGTATTGTGATGCCTCGATGGTAGGTATTGGATGTGTTCTGATGCAGGAGGGTAGGGTGATTGCCTATGCCTCGCGCCAGTTGAAAACCCATGAGAATAACTATCATGTCCATGATCTTGAGTTAGCAGCCATTGTGCACGCCTTAAAGATTTGGCATCATTATTTGTTTAGGGTTCATTATGAGACCTATACTGATTGACGAAGTTTGCAGTATCTGTTGAAGCAGAAGGATCTTAATTTACGTCAACAAAGATGATTAGAGCTTCTTAAGGACTACGATATCACTATTTTGTACCATCCGGGAAGGCCATTGTGGTGGTCGATGCTTTGAGTTGCCGAACGAAGAGTTTGGGGAGTTTAGCATTTCTCCCTGCAGTAGAGAGACCCTTGGCATTGGATGTTCAGGCCTTAGTGGGCCAGCTTGTCAGATTGGATATTTCGGAGCCGAGTCGGCTATTGGCTTGTGTGGTCTCCAGGTCTTCTATTTATGATCGCATCAGGGAGCGTCAGTATGATGACCCCCACCTGCTCGTTCTTCAGGACAGGGTTCAGCGAGGTGATGCTAGGGATGTGACCATTGGTGATGCTGACGTGTTGAGGATGCATGGCCGGATATGTGTGCCTAATGTAGATGGGCTCAGGGAGTTGATACTTAAGGAGGCCCACAGCTCGCGGTATTCCATCCATCCGGGTGCCGCGAAGATGTACAAGGATTTGAGGCAACACTATTGGTGGAGCCGGATGAAAAAGGATATAGTTGGGTTTGTAGCTCGGTGTCTCAACTGTCAGCAGGTTAAGTATGAGCATCAGAGACTGGGTGGCTTGCTTCAGAAGTTAGAGATCCCAGAGTGGAAGTGGGAGCGAATGACCATGGACTTCGTAGTTGGGCTTCCACGGACTTCGAGGAAGTTCGATGCTATTTGGGTTATTGTGGATCAGCTGACCAAGTCCGCTCACTTTATCCCAGTTGGTACTACTTATACTTTAGAGCAGTTGGCTGAGATTTATATTCGAGAGATTGTTCGCCTGCATGGTGTCCCAGTTTCTATCATTTCAAATAGAGGTACTCAAACCACATCGCAGTTTTGGAGGGCCGTGCAGTGAGAGTTGGGTACTCAGGTTTAATTGAGCACAACTTTTCACCCTCAGATTGACGGGCAGTCCGAGCACACTAATCAGATATTGGAGGACATGTTGCGTGCGTGTGTCATTGACTTTGGGGGTTCATGGGACTAGTTTATGCCACTCACGGAGTTTGCATATAACAACAGTTATCAGTCGAGTATTCAGATGGCTCCGTACGAGGCTTTATATGGGAGGAGCTGTAGATCTCCGGTTGGATGGTTTGGGCTAGGCTCTTAGGTACAAACTTGGTCCAGGATGCATTAGATAAGATGAAATTGATTCAGGAGTGGCTTCGCACGGCGCAGTCTAGGCAGAAGAGCTACGCGGATAGGAAGGTCTGTGATGTGTCATTTATGGTTGGGGAGAAGGTTTTGCTGAAGGTATCACCCATGAAGGGTGTTATGAGGTTTGGGAAGAGGGGTAAGTTGAGCCCCCGGTTCATTGGGCCTTTTGAGGTGCTTTAGAGGATATGGGAGGTGGCGTATAAGCTTGCCTTGACACCCAGCTTGTCGAGTGTGCACCCAGTATTTCATGTTTCCATGCTCCAGAAGTATATCGGAGATCCGTCCCATGTTTTGGATTTCAGCACGGTTCAGTTGGAGGGCGATATGACTTATGATGTGGAGCCGGTGGCCATTTTGGATCGGCAGGTTCGAAGGTTGAGGTCAAAGGACATAGCTTCAGTGAAGGTACAGTGGAGAGGGCAGCCTGTAGAGGAGTCCACCTGGGAGACTGAGCGGGTGATGCGGAGCAGATATCCACACCTATTCGAGACTCCAGATATGTTTCTAGACCCTTTTGGGGTTGAACGATTATTTTAGAGGGGGGGATGTAACGACCCGGCCGGTCGTTTCGAGAGTTATAGCCCTGTATTCCCCCATTTCTACTTCTTTTGTGCTTTTTCAGCTATATTATGATGTATCGGGTTAGTTGGTTCGAGTTCGGAGTGGTTTCAGAGTGGATTGAGACACTTAGTCTCTAAAGTAGAAGCTTAAGTTGGAAAAAGTCAACCGAATGTTGACCTATATGTAAATGACCTCAGATTTGGATTCTGATGGTTCCATTAGCTCCGTTAGGTGATTGTGGACCTAGGAGAGCATCCGGAATGTGATTTGGAGGTCGGTAGTAGAATTAGACTTGAATTAGCAAAATTGGAAATTTGGCGATTTTTGGTCGGCAGTGGAAAATTTGATATCTGGGTCAGAATGGAATTCCGGATGTTGGAGTAGGTTCGTAGTGTCATTCGTGACGTGTGTGCAAAATTTGAGGTCATTCGAACGTGGTTTGGTTGGTTTCGGCATCGGTTGTCGAATTTGAAAATTTAGAAGTTCTACGGCTTGAATCCGAGGGTAATTTGGTGTTTCGATGTTGTTTTGAGTGATTCGAAGGATCGACTAAGTTGGTATGTTGATATATGACTTGTCGGTATTTTTGGTTGAGGTCCCGATAGCCTCGAGGTGATTCCGGGTGGTTAACGGATTTGTCAAAGTTGGAAAATGCAGTTGAAGCTGCTGCTACTACTATTTTCGCACCTGCGGAAGGAGGAGTCGCAGGTGCGAGGTCGCTGGTGCGCAAGGGGAGTCCGCAGGAGATGGCAGTGCTGGGTTGCGCAAGATGCTCAGGTGCGAGTTCGAGGTCGCATCTGTGAGCCCGCAAGTGCGAAACCTGGGGCGCAGATGCGGAAAGGGGGGACGCTGAGCAGTTTCGCAGAAGCAGACGAAAAATGCGCAGGTGCGCATTCGCAGGGGCGGGGTTTTGGGCCGCAGATGCATAACCTGGGCTCCTATGTGAATTCCGCACCTGCGATGGATTTTCCACAGGTGTGGTTGCGCAGAAGCGTGAAATTTTCCGCAGGTACGAAAAGCCTGGGCAGAAACCATAAATAGAACCCTTCGCGAATTTGGTTCATTTCCAATATTTTCAAGTCAGTTTTTGGAGCTTTTGGAGTGATTTTTGAAAGGTGATTCAAGGGCTATCAGTGAGGTAAGTTGCTTGAGCCCTATTACTCGTATATATGATAATTTCTCGTTGATTAATCATGTAATTAGTGAAAATGAGGGGTTAGGGCTTGAGATATTTGGAGAGTAATTTAAGGATTTGAAGGACCAAACGATGTCGAATTTTGATGAAGTTGGTATGGTTAGACTCGTGAGTGAATGAGCTTTCTAGTTTTGTAAATATTGTTGGATTTCGAGATGTGGTCCCGGGGGCCGAGTTTGAGCCAATTTCGGGGTTTGAGTCTAATTTGGTATTTTTCTTGTGGAATTGGTTCCTTTAGCCTATATTGATCGTATTGTATTGCTTGTGGCTAGATTCGGGACATTTGGAGGCCGATTTGAGAGGCTTGTGGCTAGATTCGGGATGTTTGGAGGCCGATTTGAGAGGCAAGAGCATCGCGGAGTAGGATTTTGCTTCGTTTGAGGTAAGTAACAGTTTTAAATCTGGTCTTAAGGGTACGAAACCCCGAGAAATTCATATGATGTCGATATTTAGAGGTGACGCCCACGTTAGGTGATTGACGTGTGAGCGGGCACCGAGCGGGATAGAGAATTGGTCTGTCCCAGTAGACTGTAAAGTCAAATACACCTTTGTTATTACCTGTTCACTCTTGCTTTCGAATTATTGACTGTCTTACATGTTAGAAACCATACTTAGGTTATATAGAAACCTATTGGGGACCATAGTGGTCATGAGCTTGTTGCATTGACTGTTACATTGCTGTCTTGTACTAAGTCCTTGTTTGCTTATGCATTTTGTTCCGGTTCCCTCCCATGATTTAATTTGTACTTGTTATAGTCCTTGTTTGGGCTATTGTTGTGATAATTGTGAACCTGAAAAGGATAGTGACTGATATAGGGCCTGAGTGTCGGGTTTAGCGTTGTGTGAGATATGTTGGATCAGGCTACACTCCGCAACAAGCCTTCGGGCCATGTTATTGGATCGGGCTGCACGTTGCAGCAGTACTTGGATTGTGCTGCACGTCACAGTAATATATGGATCGGGCTGCATGTCGTAGCAATATTGGGTCGGGCTGCACGCCGCAAAAATATAGCGCTTGGGTTGTAGGAGCCCATCCGGAGTCCATACACACCCCCAATGAGCGCAGGTACCTTGTGTGTGAGTATTGAGGCTGGGAGCCGAGCGATTGAGCTGTCGAGATAGATAAGTGACAGTAGCCCTTGTGAGGCTGTATATTGCTTTTATTTATTGATGCACCTTGTTGCTAGTCATTTCTGTTGTGATGTTTTGGAAGACTTATACTGTGTCGCATGAGCTTAAAACGTCTGATTTTTGAAAACACCAGTTTGAAAGCGTGCCTAAATTCCTTAACTGAATTTTCTGAAAAGAACTATATTATGTGTAGCTCGGTTTTATTTTTCTCAGGTCTTTATTTATTTCTGTTACTTGCTGAGATGGTTGTACTCATGCTACACCCTGCACTTTATGTGCAGATCTAGGTGTGTTTAATCACGGAGGTCGTTGAGCTCGAGCACGATCGAGTATCGGAGACTACAAGGTAGATGCCAGCATCCGCAAGACCTTGACTCTCCTTCTATATTCCTTTCTTTGTTGTATTGATATTTAGACACTGGTTGTATTAACTCTATTATCTAGATGCTCATGACTTAGTGACACCCTGATGTCGGGCTTTTCTTTTTCACACTTTTGTTTTGGTTTGAACTCTTTTACGAAGGTTTTTATGCTAAATAGCCTTGAAATTATTTTTGAAATAAAAGTATCGGTTTGTTTTGGAATGAGTCGGCTTGCCTAGTTCCACGATAGGCACCATCACGATAGGTTAGTATTTTTGGGTCGTGACAATTTATTATAGTTGCTGAGTTCTACGACTTATATTTATCACATCAGTTATTTCTGCATGAATGTTATGCTTACCTAGTCTTAGAGATTAGGTGTCATCACGACATTCTACGAAGGAAAATTGGAGTCGTGACAAATCGGTATCAGAGCTCTAGGTTCATAGGTATTATGAGTCACAAGCAAGTTTAATAGAGTCTCGCAGATCGGTATGGAAACGTCTGTACTTATCTTTGGGAGGCTATAGAACTGTTAGGAAAAGTTTCACTTCTTTGATTCCTCATCATGCGAATTTGTTGAATTCGAAATTCTAAATCTCTATCTTTCTATTCTCTCACAAATGGCGAGGACAAGCACAACTGGATCTGATGATCAGACACCCGCGCCCCCTGCCAGAACCGCGAGAGGCCGGGGCCGGGGCAGATGCCAAGGACGTCCACGAAGTGCAACCAGAGCACCTGCACGAGCTGCTACAGAGGAGCCACCATAGTCAACTATTGGTTAAACCTCTCAACCTTCCCAACTTCAACATTTCCTTCTTTCGCCGAAATGCTTCAAATTACCCTACGGACCTCCAAATCTAAATTCGGACGCGCGCCTAAGTCCAAAATCACCATACGACGCTCTTGAAATCATCCAAAAATCATTCCGGAGCCGCTTACACAAAAGTCAAATTCCGGTCAACTCTTACGTTTTAAGCTTCCAAAACTCGAATCCTTCTTTCGATTTGACTCTGACTCGTCCGGTAACTGAACTCGACCACGCACGCAAGTCAATACATATAATACGAAACTATTCAAGATCTTATGCCGCCGAACGAGACTTAATTTCTCAAAACGACCGGCCAGGTCGTTACATCCCATTCAAAAGTCTGAAAAACCCGTTCCATTAGGAAAATAATTATTATACACTTAAAGTGAGATACACTATTCCATTTTGTGATGGGTTACTGCCTTGTGCTCAATGGTTGGTGCTAAAGTTTGCTTAAAATTTTAGTTTGACTTCATTGTCTATCCACTTATACGTTCATCCTATCTACACCCTCCTTTCCCATTTAGTTGCAACATTTATTAAAAATAGTTTTTTAAACTATTTGTCATTTTATATCATCAAGAAATAATAAATTATTTCTTTTCAAGTTTATTCTTGGCATTAATTGTTTTAGAATAAAAATTCTGTCTTAGTAGTTCATTTCTTGTACTACCAGTCCTTGAAATATTGTAAGTAAATCCAAATATATTATTTGTTGATCACCTTTATTTTATTAGAATTGTGATAAATGTTAATTGGCTGACGTAACGTGTCGGGGTATCTGCCATCGTGACTAGTGAATTTTGTGTCGTGACAGTTTTAGAATTTTGTCATCATAGACATGTAACAGATTAATTAAATCAATACTAATGTGGCATCAAAGTTTACTTCCATTGTAATGACAAATTAAAAAGTAGGCAGAAGAAAGACTTTGAATAGGATATTATCGTTATTTAGAAAATGTGAATAAACTAATATTTTGGATTCTGAATTCTAACTATGAATTTACCACTTTTTTGTTTTTTTGAACTTTTGGTATTTTTAACAAAATTCTATTCAAATTACTATGTAAAAAATTCTAATATTTAAAATTTTAATAAATTCTTGACTTCTTTGAGATATGTTGCATAATATCTTCCATGCAAATCTTTTAATATTTATGATTTTGAAATTAACTGAAATTTTATTTATCAAACCAAAACTGATTATCAGCAAAAATTTTCACTTATCAACTAAACTTTTCGTGAGTTCTAAAACCCAATAACATCGATAACACATAGGTCCAAGTAAACTGATATCACGAAAAGTTTCATATGGTAAGCAAAGCAGTCGCTTATCAACAAAAGTTTGTGAGAAAGTCCTAATATCAAAATTTTAATATACTAAGTTATTTATCATAAAATATTAATTCAATACTAGTCCATTGTAAATTTTATTTAGTTACTTTATTAATATTCTTGTAGGTGTTAGAAGGCCAACCTCTTTATTCTTATATCTCAAAAAAGATAATTTTTTTAAAATATTTTAACTTGTATAATTTGACAAATTTTTGGAGAATCGTAATAAAAGTATTTTATGTTACTTATTTGTTTTCAGTATTACATCACAAAAATAACAAAAATTTTCCTTAAGTATTTCTTCTGATGTCATTAGAAACCACAATAAGGCATATGAGAGTTTCTGTGAGCTAGATTCATTGTTTTTAGAAATGTACACTTTCTCTATATTTTTTTATTTTATAAGTAAATTACATTGTCTAATAATTGTTATATAATTTTTTAAAGTTATGTATTCATTGATATATGGTAGACGCGCAAAGCTAAGACTCGTATAGTAAAAGGCGCAAGTCAGAAATAATATATTGTTCGAGTTTTTGGGCATATCGATATTTGTAACTCTCTTCCATCAATAAAAAAACAAATGAATAAGGGTTCTCACACGAGAAAATGATCAAAATGGTCCTTAATGTATAGGGGTTAGAATGTTTTGGTCCTAGATATATACCACTTAATAGGAATAGTCCTTAATGTATACAAAAGGTGATAGCTTTGGTTCTTAACCCTAAAACTAACAGTAGAAAATAAAAATTCTGTTAAACTTAACTCCCAATCCCTCAAAAGCAAAGCCTGGCAGACCCCTTTCCCCCTCCTCTTCTATCTTTTACCGTGCCAAGCTCTCAATAAAAAGATCCAGCCCCAGTTCGCATCTCTTCCACCATTTATGTTACTACCAAAGCACCCATTTCAAACAACCAAAACTTTTACACATGATTGATATGTTGAATGGAAGAAAATATCAAGAATAAGAGTGAACCCATATGATATATCCTTGTATTTAAAGATCAAAATTTATTTTTGCACAACAGCTACGAAGCAACTTGGACAAGACGATTTTAACTGTCCCTGTTGGCCTTGTGGCGATTGCTCTTTCTATCAATCTTTGCCAATATGAAATCTTGTCAAGCGACATTACTGGTTGCATATCACGAATTGGCCCATTACCTCTTCTTCTACTATATTACTAGTCCTATAATGGATAGAATTTTCTGGTTCACCATTATTCCGCTTCATTGAATCTTTTCCAGTAAGAAATCAATTCAAACTTCATCAAGATACAAAGCAAAAGTTTAGAATTTTGTAGCGCATTGAAAACTATTCTTTTAAGACTTAATAAGATTAAATTAGTTTTTCAAACTTGGAATACTATAGAGAATATATTTCACGATCCATCGCTCAAACATTAGATTCAAGTCTATGTATCTCCGGTTGCAAAATTATAAATCAAACTGAAATTTTAACAAATGAAGTGATTAAAACAGATTCACAAGTAAATTCAAACAAGAAAAAAAGGATTTCCATTTATAAAATCCATAAGACTAATAAGCAAAACAATTTAGCTTCCCAAGCAGGTCCATTCTTGTTTGAGAGAGGGTTTGGATTTAAGGTCGTGAATGGTGAATGAGAGAAGAGGAGGAGGGAGGAGGGAGCGATTGGGGTGAAGTTTAACAGAATTTTTTGTTTTCTACTGTTAGTTTTAGGGTTGTGGACCAAAGCTAACACCTTTTGTATATATTAAGGACTATTCCTATTAAGTGATATACATCAAGGATCAAAATATTCCAACCCCTGTACATTAAGGACCATTTCGATCATTTTCTCGTTCTCACACTATAATAAGATTTCAATATGGTCAACATATCGCATAGAAACTTCCAAATTAACAATAAGTCTATGTCATCTTCGGTTTTCACTTCCTTTACCAGTCTATTTCATCTAGATTTGACTAATCATTTAAATAGAAAAGAAAGTAACTGAAAATAATATTTGGAATGAATTAAGGATTATCCTCATAAAGACGATTAATCTTGATTTCGTTCATATCTATGATCACTAAGCATTTAACTTTTATTCCATAATAGTATATGTATACGGTCAAAATAGATTTCGGCCTTCCTACGTTCGATCGAGTTCGAATGGTAAGCAAGCGGAGTGGGATTTTGGGATGAGTTCCTAAGGCAGTACAAACGAGGCTCGAGTTCGAAGGCTGATCGAGGAGTCCGCTCGATACTTTCATCTAGTCCGTGACCGAATCGGTCCGCAAGGCATTTCTTTGACGTCAGAAATGCGCTACGCCCATCCCAGAGGTCGAACTCAAGCCAAAACCGAGGGTTCGACCTAATAACGAGCCCGAGCCAGTGTCGAGCTCACAGACAAGAGTCGTTACAACCGCATTAAGAGAGAGAATCTTGGCGAGAATCGAGGAAGAGACAAATCATCATGGGTCCTCCACTATATGCTTTATTTTATTATAAATAAAGTAGGATCTCTCTATTATAAAAGGGGGAATCCTTAGGGGGGTCCTTGTAAGCAAGACACAGAGAAAAAAATATATTGTAACAAAAGATCACTTCTCATATTGAAAGATATCTCCTCATGATTGTTTTGTTTTACCTTATTCATTCTTTTGCTCACTATTCCCATTCTCATAGCCAAGAACACAAATATTTCTATTTCCCTATACG